>NC_135656.1:65264762-65947262 GCF_964188315.1 Podarcis muralis | reverse complement strand
GCAGTCCATGGGACTCTCAAGAGTCTCCTCCAGCACCATAATTCAAAAGCATCAATTCTTCGGTGATCAGCCTTCTTTATGGTCCAGCTCTCACTTCCAAACATCACTACTGGGAAAACCATAGCTTTTACTATACGGACCTTTGTTGGCAAGGTGATGTCTCTGCTTTTTAAGACGCTGTCTAGGTTTGTCATTGCTTTTCTCCCAAGAAGCAGGCATCTTTTAATTTTGTAGTAGCTCTTGCCTATCCTTCCTCTTTCTGCTGTTTGGATTACTGTCTTTGTCTGGGGTTACTGATGTTCAGAGGAGGTACGTTTACTTGGGACTCCACGAACATAGGGGACTTACTTCTCTGTAAACTGCATAGGCTTGTATGGACACTTTCCATCCCTTATAATATCACAGAATGGGGTTGCTGGGATAAATCAGTACAGCCGTCCCCCTTGTTTTACTCTCTTTCTGTGGGTGTGGGTGTGATACTGCAACTTGAGGGTTTTCAGTGTCTGCTTACTCAGAAATAATAATAATAATAATAATAATAATAATAATAATAATAATAATAATTTATTTATTTATTCCCCACCCATCTGGCTGGGTTTCCCCAGCCACTCTGGGCGGCTTCCAACAAAAGATTAAAAATACATTAAAACATCAGTCATTTAAAACTTCCCTAAACAAGTAGAGCCTACTGAGTTCACTTAGAGGTACTCCGAGGTAAGAGCACATAGGACTGCAGTCTGAATGTATTGTTGCCTTTTAAAAATAACTTTTCTCTGTTGCATAACATTTTATGCATAACTTAAGCTGCCTTGAGAGTGGAAATGAGAGCAACCCCCCCCCGCCCCGCCCCCTTGCAAACAAGCGAAGAAGGCAGACTATATTCCCTTCGTCTTCACCGCATACTGGTCCAGTGACTTACTGGAGAAACCGTTTTAAATGTATTTGGTTGCTTAAATGCATTTGGCTTAAAAATAGAAGGCACCAGAGCTGGCACAAGGAATGGAGAGTGTAAGATTTGGATCTGCCTGGACTCTGAAGCCACACCACCGCGTCCGTTTGGGCTGCTCCAGCTCTTGATTTTGCCACTAGAGGGCGGATGAACAGATCTAAGTCGAGATGCATCTTTAATACAGATGCCTCGTGGGAAGGTAACTGTTCGTTAAGAAATGCCCCAACCCTGTTCTGCGTCTGGAGATGCGCACGGCGTGCGTTTTCTTCCAGGGAGGCTGATGGTGCCTGCACCCTGATCTCTTTACTGCTTATCAAATCAATGCCTGTGAGCTTATAACTGACTGATTGATAAACGACCCCTCAAGCTTTTAAGTCATACATTTCAGAATCCGAAGGAGCTCCTGAAATAAATACAACTAACGCTGAAATTTTCTGCACACACCGCCGGTAGGTTTGCAGACAAAGGAGTAACAGGAACGAGCTCTCGCTATATTTTCAGGCGGGCTGCAAGGAAAGACAAGATTGCCTTTCTCACCACCTCCCGCTATGCTTTCTTAAAGGCTCCTCGTCGGATAATAATGGTTGGACGGATCCTGCCTTTTGCTGCTGCTGCGACGTCACCGGCCAACATCTGTCTTGGAATAGGAATGATGGCTTCCGTGATGGGCCGGATTTGAAAGCTGGTCTTTTTTTTTTTTTTAAGCCACTATTTCATGTGCCTACCAAAGCATTGCAAAAGCGGAGGCTTCTGTACCAAGCCAAATGCAGCAGCAGCAGCAGCATCAAGAACCACCAGCAGCTATGGCATCTCCATCTCTATGAAACGTGCCTTCTCTGCAGACCATGGGAGGGATCATGTGCGGTGCTGCAAAAGGAGACTTGATTTATTCTATTTCCATCATCTTGCTTTGGCTGAGGCAGTTGCCGGCTGAGGAGTCCGGCTGGGCAGGTAAGTGTCTGGATCACTGTGGAGGAGGGCAGGATAAAAAGTGGGAACAGTTTTACCAAGGGGGGGGGGGGAGAGACAACGCTCTGATTAAGGCTGCAATCTTCACCCCACTTACCTAGGAGTAAATTCCACTGAATTTAATAGTACTTACTTCTGAGTATACATGGGATTGTGCTGTAATGTGTAATCCACCAAATGACAGTAACCGAGATATGAGTGGAAATCTTGCGAACCTTCATTTTAAACAGCGTTTTTACCTTTTGGTATATGCAATACTTGCATGAAAGGATGGGTGCTTAGCTGGGAGCACACCTGAACAGGAAAGAAGGTTTCAGCACTTTTGATAAGAATATGCTAAATGCACGAGATCGCTATGAACATAATAAACCATAGGTGTAGAAGATGCTGCCTTCTCCCTCCCTCCCTCCCTTCAAGCCATGAAGCTCTAATTCAGAAGCAACAAATTCATTTAAGAAAGGATGTTCAACAGGTATGCCCATGGGAGTGGTTATAGAAATAGAACTGCAGATTTTCCATTTCTTCTTACCACAGTCCTAGGTAGGTAGGACCAGAAGGGGTACTGAATGGCAGCTGTGCAGCCCCACAGTTGAACTAAATGCAGAAGTCTTTAATTGTAGACTTGTCACAGGGGTCAAAAACATTCTGTCAGTCATAATGACACCCATGCATAAGAGAGCTGCTTACTTGCAATGCATAGGCTTCATTACCATTTCAGCTGTAAAGTAAGTTTCTAGTCCTCATGATAACAAAGCAGCATGGAAACCTGATGGCAGTGTGTTAGAGAGCAAGCTTCTAATATGTTTGCTGAATCCTTCTAACCCTGAAACACCTGCTTATTTAATTCCTTGAATTGCTTAAGGATTGCAACACACACACACAAACACACACCATACAATCTGAGTTGAAAGGAGTGGGGGTGAAACTAATTTCATGTGTCTGAGGTTTTCTGCTATATGAACCTTTTGTTAATTGTTCCTTTAAAATTCAGAAGGAAATAATTTGAAACCTTTTTAACCTTCAGGAATGCCTATATTGCTTACAGAACAGTGGCAGATTAATTAAGAGCTCGTGACATTAATCATATTTGCCAAGTTATTGCTTTGTACAATTAAATGAACGGAAGATGGTTTTGAACTACAGTGAACTTTCATGAATGTTCAATAATGAAAAATGCATCTGCTCTTCAAAATGTGGGAAATGCAGGACCAAAATGCAAGGCAAAAACTGGCAGATAAATGTACAGACACCCAAATTTCTAATCCCTCAGATTTCTAATCCTTCAAATCTGCCTAGTTTCTGCATATTGCTTTCTAATCCAGAGTGGATTAGGTTGAATCTGTTCTTTTGGATTTGGAGATCACTGATTGGCCAGTCCTTGTGATAATATTATGCTATGACCATCCCCTCTTCAGACCAGAGGGGTGTGCAACATTAATTGGCTGGACCTTGTGGTCATTTTTTTATGTCAGACTTCTACCCTTCTCCGACCAGCTATTTTTTTTAGGTTTTACACTTTTTAGAAAAGAGTTAACTAGATATTTTATTAGGTGAACATGCTAAGCATTTATCCAGGATAGGGGGAAGGGACCGTAGACATCCTTCTGGAAGCATGTGGGGAAGAATGAACAGGAAAAGGCAATTGGATTCTTGGGGAGGGATGCAACTTCATACATCCTGGTTCTGACTTCCACTTAGCAGGACCAGCTAGTTGAATATGGCCCAGGGTCCCTCCAGATGATGCATTTACTGGGCAAAGTTTGCATGGAGGTTATACAAAGTTTACTCTTTATTGAGCATTCATCCAGATTTGTTTGTGGGGAGGTTATACGTCTTTCTGTCAATCACATGTTAAAAAGGTAAAGGGACCCCTGACCATTAGGTCCAGTCGTGGCCGACTCTGGGGTTGTGGCACTCATCTCGCTTTATTGGCCGAGGGAGCCAGCGCACAGCTTCCGGGTCATGTGGCCAGCATGACTGAGCTGCTTCTGGCAAACCAGAGCAGTGCACGGAAACGCCGTTTACCTTCCCGCCGGAGCGGTACCTATTGATCTATTTGCACTTTGACTTGCTTCTGAACTGCTAGGTTGGCAGGAGCAGGGACCGAGCAACGGGAGCTCACCCTGTTGCGGGGATTCGAACCACTGACCTTCTGATCAGCAAGTCCTAGGCTCTGTGGTTTAACCCACAGTGCCACCCGTGTCCCTAATCACATGTTACCCCACACTTTTTAGTGCATTTTCCTAACTGCAAGAAGTTTTTTTTTTTTAAAGAAAGGGGTGGGGGAAGTGGATTCATTGAGTCCTTTACTCCTATGAATTGGGTAATCTTAAATTTCCAATATCCAGCTGAATCCTTCCCACAAAATAGAGGCCAACTCACTCAATATAATGCAGTATCTTTATAGAAGGAAAGGAGTGGGAAGCGCAGAGTTCACAACACAGTCAATCCCTTTCCCCGTCCAAACTCCACTTCACAGATGCATGAAATATGCACTCTCATGTTTACTCCTTTTTGCCCCTCTGAAGGTAGCCCTCTCAAGACAACACCAAGGTTGCAGGTTCAATCCCTGTATGGGACAGCTACATAGTCCTGCATTGATGGGGGTTGGACTAGATTATCCTTAGACACCCTTCCAACTCGACAATTCTGGAACTGGGCAGCTACTTTCATAGTAACAGAGCAATCTAGACCCTCCTTTATTCCAGGTTAGGGGTGGATGGCTTGGATCAGATGGAGACTCCCCCTCCCCCCAGCTCTCACAGTCAAGGCAGCCTCCTCACTGGTGAAGCGAAAACATCCAGCCATCAAATATGTGGCTGAGGAGTAAAGCCAAATAGTGGGATACCTGTTGGCTGGAGCCATCAGAAAGAGCTGAAATGGGACACTTGAAGGTTTGGAGAGGGCAGGGTTGACCTGACAAATTCACTGGATCCCAAATTGGTCCCTCTGCTACCACATAATTGCATTGGGCCTGTTCCCTGTGCCATTCTGGAGTTGGTGAAATGGTCAGCATGGATCAGCACTGATCATCCTCTTTCTGCCCACTCCACTCCACTGTCTGCCACAAATCCTCACCAGCAAGGGGCAGAGGGAGGTATGGGTTAGGGTTGTTCTGTAAATGTACTGCCAAATTGTCAGTTGCTGATTCATTGTGCTTGACTCTGGCAAAAGCCTGTAAATCAAGGAATAGGGATCTCCAGAGGTTGTTGGACTACAGTATTGGTAGGCAACCTAAGGCCCGGGGGCCGGATCCGGCCCAATCTCCTTCTAAATCTGGCCTGCAGATGGTCTGGGAATCAGCGTGTTTTTACATGAGTAGAATGTGTCCTTTTATTTAAAATGCATCTCTAGGTTATTTGTGGGGCATAGGAATTTATTCATCCTCCCCCCTTCAAAATATAGTCTGGCCCTCCACAAGGTCTGAGGGACAGTGGACCGGCCCCAGTTTGCTGACTCCTGGACTACATCTTCCATAGTCCATGACCACTGGGCATGTTGATTGAGACTGATGGGAGCTGGAGTGCAACAGCATTTAGGCTGGAGAAGCCCTCTATTAGAACAGCTTTCTCCCTTATCATGAAGGCTCATTTTGCCCATAAAGCAGAACTATCAGCAAAATTCTACAAATAAGGAAGAAACACAAACCAGGACAAATGTAGTACCATCCCAGAACTGTCTGTAGCATAAGAAACAGCAAAGCAACGTAGTTTAAACAAGCTTATTTCATCACACTTACTCACCAAAACCACACCTGTAAGTGTCAGCCAGAATAACCTTGTGGGAAAATACCTTCTTAACTCCCCCCCCCCCCGAAATGGGAGTGGGTGACGCTGTGGTCTAAACCACTGAGCCTCTTGGGCTTGCTCATCGGAAGGTCAGTGGTGTGAATATGCACAACGGGATGAGCTCCCATTGCTCTGTCCCAGCTTCTGCCAACCTAGCAGTTTGAAAGCATGCCAGTGCAAGGAGATTAATAGGGACCACTGTGGCAGGAAGGAAAATGGCATTTCCATGCGCTCTGGCTTCTGTCACAGTGTTCCATCACACCAGAAGCAGTTTAGTCATGCTAGACACATGACCTGGAAAGCTATCTGTGGACAAACGCCGAGCTGGCCTGAAGCAAGATGAGCGCCACACCCCATAGTCACCTTTGACTGGATTTAACCATCCAAGTGTCCTTTACCTTTTACCTTACCCCAAATATAGCAATCTGGGGTCAGCTACTATATGCCTTCAGCAAAATTTGCCTTAACACGGTTATAAAGCTCTCTGTGGGTTAATGTAGGAGGAGGGAGTGTGGTTCAAGGAAAAATTAATCTGATTGGCTGTGTGGTGCTTTGATGTGCTTATACTAGCTCTATGACCCCTGATTGGCTTGACCATGTAGTCAGGAAAGGGAGAAACTATTAAAAAAACAAATGTGCCAAATCAGCTACAATGACAGCAATGGACCCAGGTGAAATGACGCCCCAAATGCTTTTTTTTTGGGGGGGGGTGTACTATCCACAAAAATCCAACTCAGTCTAATCTCTCCATGCCAAGAAGCCAGCATTATAGTTATACTTGTGAAACAGAGAATGGAATTGGTGAGAAAAGTGGTTGATGAATCTGCTCTCAAGAACAAAGGCTGCTTTTGACTGGCAACAAGACTTGTCTGGGTATGTAAAAGATACCATTGGCTATTTGGATAGGTACAGTAGGATGTTGGTGGGGGTTTCCCCCCTGTGTGCTGCTTTTCTCCTTTGACCTTTCAGAGTTCATACTGTGGCTTTGAACAGTTATTTATGTTTCCTCAGGGACATGGAATGCAGTCCACTCCCAGGTGCACCATGAAATCATAATACCTCGGTGGCGATCAGATGGAAGCTCTGGCAATGATAAGGTAGGTTGCTTAGCCACAATAACAGGAAACGAGCTGTGCTTTCTCGTCCCTTTCAAATAACCATTATCCTCCTGATACAATCATGGGTGGGAATTACATAGCAGTGACAGTCTGGCTGTGAAGTGCCTTGTAAAATCTGCCTAAGCTGGATAGAGTGATGGTCATATAAACTCATATACCCATTATCAATACCAAGAGGAATGAAGGAAGCTGTCTTATACTGAGTCAGACCTTTGGTCTATCTAGCTCAAATATAATTTGTGTATAGTGGTCTTTTGTGTATTGCAAGTGCCTTTTTGTGACTATGTTTTCTAAGTGCCTCTTGCTGCTTCCCCACTGGTGATAAAGGGCTTTTTGGTATGGGGCCTGGGGGAAAGAGTGTGATAGCCTTATCAGTGTTTATATTAGTTAACAGTGCATCAGTTCTGTTCACCCATCCTGCTACCTAGGCCATTCATCTTGTAAAGATGAGTAAGCAAGACATAGACTGTGTGATTTGCGGAAGACAATTTCAAACCACTGGGTTGATCCGTCTGGTTCTCAAAAGGCTTGGAAGCAGCTTGTAAGTCCCTCCACACTAGAGCATCTGTAGCTCCTCTAGTCACATAAGGATACCATGCTGTGAACTAGCCTACACAAAGAGGCAACAGTTCTCGAGACTGCAGCAGCTGGAAAAGCTGAAGCTGTGGCCGCAAAAATGCCTGCCAACTTTTTCTGTGTACAGCCGAATTCTCACTAATTTCCCCCTTGGTTGTGGTACCATGTGGTTCCTTGTATGATGCACAGGAATCGGATTCTGTATGCTTGGCATTGGATATAGTCAATAGTGCTGTTCGTCTTCCACCTCCTCCAAGCCAACATTGGGAGTTTCTCCAACTGCAATCCAGTTAAGAACATAGAAAGCTGCCTTTAGCTGAGACATGACCATGGGTCCCTCTCGCTCAAGATTGTCCACACTGAAAGGCAGTGGCTGTCCAGGGTTTTAGGCAAGGAACACTTCCAGTCCTGCCTGGAGATGCAGGAGATTGAAGCTGGGGCCTACTGTGTGCAAAGCAGATGCTCTCCCATTGAGCCACAGCCATTCCCTGGTTATTTCCTACAAAAATGTCACAGATGTGCAGAAGAATTATCTGAGGAGTTCAGCTAGTTGTTGTTGGCCGTCTCTGTTTTGGCTGTGTGGAAGCACCAGACAGATGGGAAGCAGAGATTTAATCAAAGCAAGCATCAGTTTTCCTCTACTGCTATGTGTGTGGCCATGCAAATGTGCTTTTGATCAAAGGGAAGGGCCAGCTCTGTGGCCCGTTTGCTATCAGATCCCTTGCAGAGTTGACGAAGAAGGATGTGGTAGGCCTCATGTGTCAATAAGGGCAAGAGGGCATTGCTATTTCTTTTTTGTCCTTCTCTCTTGCTCGGAACAAGTTGCTCAACAAAGAGATTGCACAGGCAACTCTCGAGCTGGGAACTGAACCCACATCTCCCGAGTCTCTGCCCTGCACATTAGCCACAAAGCGCTCTCTCCCTCCTCCTGCTCATGCAAGCTCTCAAAAATCTTCCTGAACGCTCTAAAATGAAACTGGAAAAATCGTTTAAAATTAGGCATGAGAAGGGGGGCACATCTGTTGCCACTATGAATAGTCAAGGACCATGTCGATATATGAATAGAAAAAGAGGATGGTGTTCTCCATGGAAGTTGTAGCAACCATTGTGTGTGTGTGCGTGTGTGTGTGTGTGTGTGTGTGTGTGTGTGTGTGGAAGCACTAGAAATGCAGAAGCCGGAGGCTATTTTGGTTGAACAATTTGCTGTTCAGTGTGGGCGAGGTTCCTTCATAGACCACACTTAGGATGGGAACATGTTTAACAATGGTGCAATTTTGATTACTTGGGACAACCAACATTACTCACTTTCCTTCTTATTAACAGGCTGTGGTTTGCTTTTTTATGAGGGTGCATGGGGGGAGGTGATAGCGACTTCCTGCCTCATCCGTCTGCTCTGCCTTTGACACTTCAGCTAATATTTGCCAATTTCCACCTTGCAGCCTTCATAAGCAACCACAAAGAATCATTAGCCAAGTTCCGCTTCTGAGAGAACATACTGTAATATCCATAGTAGGGTTGGAAGGGAACCCAAGGGACATCTTGTGCATCTCGTCCCTACAATGCAGGAACCACAGCTAAAGAATCCCTGACAGAGGGCCACCCAACCTCCAGTGAAGGGTTTGCATCATTCCCAATCAGCCAATGATTTCTTAAACTTCGTTGTATTGTGTTTTGCTTGTCCTTTGAATCAGTCTTGAACAGTAATGTCTTGACCAACCAACATCGCAGTGGCATGCATCATGCACAAATCTACAAGTTCCTGTCAACCGCACAATGGCTATGCTCTGTCTTCACAGCTGCAAGCAGTACACATGTGCCCATTGGTGGGAATCACAAGTGGGGAGAGTGCTGTTGTGCTCAAGTCTTGCTTTTGGACTTCTCTTAGGCTGGCCACTGTGAGAACAGGATGCTGGACTAGACGGGCCATTGGCCTGATCCAGTAGATGCTTCTTATGTTCTTATCCACTCTCTAGCCCTGCTTTTCCTTTACATTCAAGTCAGACCATTCAGTACAGCTGCACTGGAGCCCAGGAAGGGAATTTTAATTCGGTGTTCATCATGATTTGCTCCAGAAATGGTTTGCCAGTGTTCTTCTCTGGTTGTGTTATGGTCTGGTATACCACTGTGGACCAATAAGCCTGCAATCCAGTTGCAACCTGGGAGTTGGTCTTATTGAACTCCATTGGATTTGCTTCTAAGAAAACAGTCATAGCAACTGGGTTGTAAGTGATCTGCAGTCTACTGTTTGAGAATCAGTGAAATAAACTATTTGCTATTATTTTTCATTTTTTGCTTAATATCTTGATTCTGTCGTAAGCCAGAAATGCAGAGTGTGTGTAAACCTTTTGTTTCTGTGTTGTACGCAGCACCCACCCAGAGCAGAAGTAGAAATAACAGCTGAAGGAAGAAACTTCATCTTGGATGTTGAGAAGAATGAGTAAGTAACCTTGTATGAAAAGGCAGGGTACATTTAAATATACACTCCTGTTAATCTATTGTGTGAACTAAGCAGAGGTTATCTGCCATTTTGAACTCCAAACAGGGCACTCCTGTTCCTTTAATAAAAGTTCAGTTAGTGGAACATCTTCTGCTATGGTGTTGTATAGCTGTCAAAATGCAAAGGCAGAAGACATTGAGCAAGCCTCAAAAAAAGACTTGTGAAACTCGTACACAAACAAACCACAAAAACTCTAGCTTGTTCCTGTTCCTAGGCACTAGAAATGGGATTACGTAAATCAGAGGTAATGTCAGGCCCAGGGGTTATGTCCCCACAGCCATCTCTAGCTGGTCTGTGGGACTCTCCCTATGCCATGCCACACCCTTAGCCATCCTCAGAGCCTTCTTCAACTGCTTTTGTCTGGCTGGTCATGTGTCCTTAAACTGTAATTATTTGATTGATTGATTGATTGATTGATTGATTTCAATTTATATACTGCCCTATATCTGGAAGTCTCAGGGCGGTTCACAGAATAAAATCAAAATATAAAACCACAAAATACAGAATCAAAATAAAAACAACAATAATCCAATAACTCCCCCCTCAAAAACCCCACATTTTAAAAGGCCACTTGCTTGACTAGATCGAAGATGAAGAGGCGTGGGTGCAGAAACTTCTGGCTTTTGCATAGTTGCAATGTAGCCAATGCTATGAAGGAAAGGGTCACATTATTGCTTTGCCCACTTTTGTCTCGAGCTGTGTCCACCACTGATATGTGCCCCCACCCATTCACAAAAGAATGCCACCCTCAGGCTGGGAAAGGTTTTCCACCCGTGACATAAATCCATAGATCAGAAGAAAGGCACTCTGCAAAAGAGAAGACTCTGCCCTATGCGAGAGAGGCCTAGTTGCTGCCATCCAGCCAAATAAAACAGAGGGTTCTGGTGGAGTTGGCAACTGCCAAGAGACTGAAGTATAAGACATTTCCAAGTTTTTGTTATCATTTGCATTCTAGGCCAGTGGATCCCAATTAGCTAAGTATGGTGGACCCCCTATTTTTCAAAAGCTAAACCATGGACCACCTACTTTTGAAAGTTTTGATATCTCTATGGTTGTTTTTGTTAGGTGAATGGTGCCATGGACCCCCCCCCCGGTGGGTTTTGTGGACCCCCTGAGCTCGATGGACCACCTGTTGGGAACTACAGTTCTAGATCATTTATACTGTAGATAAAGCCATGTTAATTGCATTAGCTGCAGAAGTTATAACTGTATGCAATATAACTTTCTCTGTGGGGGCACCTTCTCTATGGGATGACCTCCCCTTGGAGATGAGCCTAGGCACCAACTGTTGGGTGCTTCCAGTGTGCTTAAAAAACCTATCCATTATTTTAAAAATTGCAAAAAACCCCAACAACTTACCTATTTCCTCAGACGTTTCTAGGCTGTTTCTATACCAGTTTTTAGCACCCTGATTACTTTAACTAACGTTAATCTTTTATTGGTTTTTTGGGGGAGGGGTATGTTTTATGATTTATTGTTGTAAACTGCTTTGATACTCTCTGGAATGAAAGACACTAGAAATAGTTTTATTTATAAGTAACTGTAATATAGGGGATGAGGGGGGTGCTCATCATATTTGCAGAGGACAAATAGTAAATAGATAAATAGTAAAATTATCATTATGGAGTAGGATGTCTCTATTTTTGTTAAGTTGTGAGTGAACATATCAGACGACACAGCGATTCTTCCAAAGCAGCTCTTTATTTGTAAGCTGAAACAGAACTGAACTGAAGGGCTCAGTCAGCCTGCTTATATAGAGCTCCAGTACCTCGTTACTGTAACAACTTTCTAAAACTATCCAATCACTGAATGTCACTTTCAATCCTTCATTTGCACAACTATCTACAGTATCCCCCTGCTGACCCAGGGTGAGAACTTCAGTACATAACAATTTACATTGGAGAAATCTTGGAGGGTATGCCAGTGTAGGCCATAGTGGCTTATGCCACTATTGGAGAAACTGTTTTTCTGTTTCTATCTAATTATTCAGCTACCCAGAAGGAATTCCATTCCTCGGAAAGAAAGACTATTGCTACTTTAATTTTACTGAGTGCCTTTAATCACTTTAAGCACTTCTGGGTTCACAGGGCTGATGGATACACAGAATCACAAGGATGCTCTCAATCCTTTGTAGTTGATGTTGGTCCTGTGAAGAAAGCAGAGCTCGAGTCCTACAAATAGTCAGCGGCAGGCCTTTGTTAAAAAGTCTACAGGCCTTCCCAACCCCTCCAGAAAAGATTTTGTCTTAATAGGCCAGACTGGAACCTTCTGAGAGCAGTCAGCCCGCCCTGAAATGCTACTTGCTAAACATGTTCCAACAGCCAAGGCGAGATAGGGGAAGAGAAATTGGCACATCATACGTTGCTAAACACATGCTAGATTTCTGTTTGGCACAGCTTCTAATACAAACCATGAAACCGCATGCTTGCATTGGCTTTTGGGAAATGATTAGAGTACCGTTAAATGTATTCAATATACTCTGTTATGAAGTCAGGCTTTAGCTGCACAACATGCCCTTTAACTGAGAAATCGGGTCCTCCCTTAAAGAGGGCACATGTTGCGGTGAGACCTGGCAACCAAACCCTGTGTTGTGGGTGGGTATGATAGCCACAACACCCAATTGGTAGGTCCCTTGATGCAGGGTTTAATCAGGCCAATGGGACGCAGGCTAAATGGATCAAGGGACATATATATACCTATATATACCCAGAGCTTCCTCGTTTGGCTCATGCATCGGAACACCCGCCCACCTCTCCTTATTTTTAGGGTTTTGCGCTTGACTTTGCTATGCTGTTGCGTGTCGTCTGTCGTTGGGACAGGGGCACGGCAGGAATTTCCCCCACTTGGCTGATTGGCTGGTGCCATTTGGGTTTCACTTGCCACGTAGCAAATCATCACAACTTGTAAGGTTGCGGATAGGCTCTGGTTCAGGTGATAGGGATGGGAGAGCAGTCTCGACGTCCCTATGTGAAGGTTATTCCGTTAAAGGAATCCAGGGACTTGATGGTTTGATCAATCCCTGAGAAGGGGTTGTGCCCATACCTGAGTCCAGGGGGGCATTTGAGGGGTGGAGATAGCCTGTTCCCGGCTTTCCCCTTATCCAGGTGTTCACCCTAGACTGACCTATGCTGGTGCCCTGAGTCAGCGCTACCTGCAATGGTGCAGGGAGCTAGTCGAAGCAGAGCCTATGCAACCACTCACTTGCTGTAATCAATAAAGTTGTGGCCTAAATTCTGCCAAAAAACAAACCAAAATTTGAGTCATGTCTGAATTTATTTAAGGGGAAGGTTTAAAGGTCTGAACACGCAAAAATCTGTTGTCTGCTCCAAAGAATTGGTTTGGGTCTGCAGCCTAACAGAAACAGGACTTTTGTCCAGTTGCTTTTACATTTCTGGTGTTTGGGGATTGTGTGGAACTGTGAAGGGAAAGCTATGAGTGGTGGAAGAGAATTGGCAGAAGCAGAGTCTCTTGAGCAAAACATTAGCAGTAGATTAACTCTGAGCATGATGACATAATTTCCAGGTGTCTCCTGGGAACTATGCTGTGCTATTTTCATCTAAGGCCTGCTCTCAACAGGCTAGCAAAACGGAACACATATATTGTGTTTACTTCCTGAGTTGGGCCCCTCATTCCTCTAAACACAGACCCATTTAACTTTGCAAGGGGCTGCAGGAGAAAATGTACAGGGCTCATAGTTGTCTGTGATGTGTAATAAGTACAACTCCTCACTTGGCTACTGGTAGAGACTTTCGTCAAGTGCTCCAAACATAGAATACTAGTTCTTTGCCAGTATAATTTTTATACTAGTATGTTTTTCTTTTCTTTTCTGGTTATTTGTTTTTAATCAATGCCCTTTTAAATGTGTTGTGGGAGGGGGGTTATTGGTTTGTTGTTGTTCTTAATTTTATTATGGAGCTCATTTCCGAGTAGGTTTGTGTAGTATTGCACTATTAGTGTTTTGAAGTAAGTTTAACACATACTTGAGCTTCGTTTCAGTACATCTGAAGATACTTTGAGTATGTTAGAAACTAACAATTTATGTTTTGGTGGTGGTTATAGCTGGGATTGAGGAGGTTCAAGCTCTATCTAATTCCACAGGAAGTTACTCTATTAGCTATTATCTCTGAATAGGTTCCCAGACACCTGGTGCAGCCCAATTGATTATTAAATGATCTGTCGAGATGCTTAAGCTCTGCAGCTGCAAAGCAGAAAATCCAATGCAGATTGATAACAAAATAGATGGAGAGAGGTTCTAAGAATAACATTGGCCATAGTTCAGGAAGAACCTCACATGTAAACAGATTTGTTTTAAACTTTGTGTGCATTTTTGAAAGAAATACAGAATTCCCCTTTGGCCGAAGATAGCAAGGTTGAAAATGTGATGAACATATAAGTAATTAATGACAAAAGACTATGCCTAAGAACTTGTCCCTTTGGATGAAGAGGGTAATTTTTAGAAGAGAAGCTGTACTGAAGAAGAAGAAAATATTCTACTGCTAGTGAGGATCTTGTTTTAGAATGGAAGTTTGTTACTGGTAATCTAAAAACTTTCCTGTGTCACCTGTGTGGTTTGCTCCATTTTGCTCGACACGCAAGGCATGACATTTAATGGCGGCAATGAACCTTGGCACAGGTTTGTTTAGAAAGGGCATTTATAATTCAGGCTGGGAAGAATTCCTTGTGATGGTAGCCAAGACATGCAGTCGTTGGCTAGTTGACACAGAAAATGCTCTGGCTCTCAGCCCAGCTCAAATATCTAATTCTAGAATTACTGTACCTTGGAAAACAAAACTGACAAATCCACTGTACTGTTTCCATGTGTCAGGGCTAACAAGACCCCATCCCCTCACCACTGCCTGAGATTCTGAGCTGCTGGATACACGGTCACTTCCATTATAATTTCCTGCCTTATCTGGTTTCCTTTCCAGTGCTTGTTTAAGGAAACAGAAAACTGGAAACAAACGTGGCTGTTGCCTATTTCAGCTTTACGTAGGAAGGATTGCTGTGGGATTTTGCATAGGCGCTACACACACTGTGATTTGCTGGTAACTTCCTACACACGTAGGATATGAATGGGAACAAATGACAGAAGGCTTTGACCTCTTCTGCAGGTCTCATGAAGAGTTTCTGAATGGTTGGAACGCCAGGTCCCGCTCCGGGAGGGATTCTGGCTCATCTTCCTCTTGGAATGGTGATTTCATTGTCAGAGGGCTAGGCAAGGAAGCTAGGTTATCTCTTCATTGACTCTAAACATTGCATAATTTCCCAGCCAGGAAGAAAGCTTCCTTCTCTCCTGTCCTCATTTTGCTTATCTCATAGGAAGATGTACAAGCAGTTGGACTCTGCAGCTTTACAGTTCTTTAATCTTTGGGGTTATAAGAGGGGAGACCTGCTTAGCTCTGCATAAGATGCTCCAGGAAGGAAATACTTTCCAGAAGAGATGATATAAGCAGAACCCAAACCTTTGGCATCAGCAGCACTATGAACCCCATTAAGCCCCACTTGAAAATGCCTTCTTATTTTAAAAACTTGTGGATCTATACATGCCACAAAGAAAAGTTGTGAGAAGAACACATTTTCTTTTTGCTTCCCTTTGACTTTTGGGCTTTGCATGCTTTGGGGCACATCTCATTGCCCATCAGCGTTAACTCGCCCCGGCAGTTCTGACACTTAGAGACAGCTTGGCTGAAACATGGTTGACCCGAGGAAAGACATACCGTATTTTTCGCTCTATAAGACGCACCAGACCATAAGACACACCTAGTTTTGGGAGGAGGAAAACAAGAAACAAAATATTCTGAATCTCAGAAGCCAGAACAGCAAGAGGGATCGCTGCGCAGTGAAAGCAGCAATCCCTCTTGCTGTTCTGGCTTCTGGGATAGCTGCGCAGCCTGCACTCGCTCCATAAGACGCACACACATTTCCCCTTACTTTTTAGGAGGGAAAAAGTGAGTCTTATAGAACAAAAAATACGGTAAGTGTTTGCAAATGACACTAAACCTTTTGCAAAGAAGAAGAAGAGAATCCTGAACAATTCATCCAAGGGCTGCTGGCTTGCATTATATTGCTGACTTGAGTCCCAAGAGAACTTATGAAGAAAGTGTGATATGTAACTCCCAAAGTTCATAAGCCAACTAAAAACCTCAAGCTTTAATTATTTTACAGAATTTGAACATTTCCAATCCCATGTGATTCTGGAATTTAAAAAGCAGTTCATTACTGGCATATACTGCATGGGTGGGATGGTTTTGTTTTTCATAACAAATGGTGATTTCATGTTATTGGAGTAATGCGGCAGAGCAAAGTCAAATTATCACTCACTTGAAGGCATTTGTACTGCAGCCAAAAGGAATCACAGCAGTGTAGGAACTGGGATTTGGGTCCTAATCCAACAGTGTATAAAGCATCGCTGAGAAATAAATCCTTCCTCTACTTCCAAGTATTCTTGGCAAGCCATTTGGGCAGGTTTATTGTTTCATATTAAGAATTTGCTGTCAGTGGGCTTTGGCACATGTGATTTTGACCTCATTTTGACATACCCCTGTCAAATTCAATGAATTGATATTGGATTTTGACTGTCATACTTGTATGCACCTATTATTATTATTATTATTATTATTATTATTATTATTATTATTAATGGCAGCAGTCTATTGAGGAAAGGATATGGTTAACTTAAGACAAATACATTATTCTTAAACAAAAATGCTGCTCCAACTTGTTCAGATCACTAAGATGAAGAGTCCAGGATTTTTTATTTACAGTTTTTAAAAAATAATTTTTATTAATTTTCTTTTCTTAAAACAAATATCCAATATCATTGCTGAACATACATTTTCCAATCCCCCCCCCCCCCCATTGACTTCCCTCAACTACCATTTCTGGTTTATTACATCAGATGATACATTCTGCTGATTATTTACAATACTATGTTATTACATTGTTGTACTACTTGTTCTCTGTAAATAAAATTGTAAATACAGTTACAGATAGGTAGCCGTGTTGGTCTGCCATAGTCAAAACAAAACAAAATCCTTCCAGTAGCACCTTAAAGACCAACTAAGTTAGTTCTTGGTATGAGCTTTCGTGTGTATCTGAAGAAGTGTGCATGCACACGAAAGCTCATACCAAGAACTAACTTAGTTGGTCTTTAAGGTGCTACTGGAAGCAATTTTTTTGTTTTAAAATTGTACCGTATTTTTCGGACTATTGGACGCACCGGTCCATAGGACGCACCTAGATTTGGGGGGGGAAATAAAGGCAAAAAAATTTATTCCCCCCCCCCGCCAGGCGCGGGGCTGGGGCGGGGAAGCCCGAGCTTCCCCCTCCCCCAGAACGGGACCCAGAGCCATGCCGAAGCTGCGCGCAGCTTTGGCATCGCTCTGGGAGCTTGCGGGGCTGGGGGAGGAGGAAGCCTTCCGCCAGCCTCCAAACCATGTCGGGAGACAGCGGGATGGCGCGCTGCGCCTCTCCCGCTGTCCCCCGAGTTTGCGGGGCTGGGCCAGCCTTCTAACCAAGTCGGGGGACAGCGGGAAGGGCGCGCTGCGCCCCTGCCGCTGTCTCCCGAGTTTGCGGGGCTGGCGACGGGGAGGAGCAGGCTTCTCCCCCCGCCAGCCTTCTAGACAAGTCGGGGGACAGCGGGAAAGGCGCGCTGCGCCTCTCCCGCTGTCCCCCGAGTTTGCGGGGCTGGCAACGGGGAGGAGCAGGCTTCTCCCCCCGCCAGCCTTCTAGCCAAGTCGGGGGACAGCGGGAAGGGCGCGCTGCGCCTCTCCCGCTGTCCCCTGAGCTTGTGGGGCTGGCGGTGGGGCTCTCCTGAAGCCTGGGGGTTGTGGGGCTGGTGGGGGGGAGAAGCAGGCTTGCTCCTCCCACCCCCAGCCTCCAGATCAGGTCGGGGAATAGCGGGATGGCGGAGCGCCGCCATCCCGCTATTCCCCGACCTGATCTGGAGGTTGTGGGGCTGGGGGGGGGAGAAGCAGGCTTGCTTCTCCCACCCCCGGCCTCCAGATCAGGTCGGGGAATAGCGGGATGGCGGAGCGCCGCCATCCCGCTATTCCCCGACCTGATCTGGAAGTTGTGGGGCTGGGGGGGGGGAGAAGCAGGCTTGCTCCTCCCACCCCCAGCCTCCAGATCAGGTCGGGGAATAGCGGGATGGCGGAGCGCCGCCATCCCGCTATTCCCCGACCTGATCTGGAGGTTGTGGGGATGGTGGGGGGGGGGAGAAGCAGGCTTGCTTCTCTCACCCCCAGCCTCCAGATCAGGTCGGGGAATAGCGGGATGGCGGAGCGCCGCCATCCCGCTATTTCCCGACCTGATCTGGAGGTTGTGAGGCTGGGGGGGGGGGAGAAGCAGGCTTGCTCCTCCCACCCCCAGCCTCCAGATCAGGTCGGGGAATAACGGGATGGCGGCGCTTCGCCATCCCCCTATCCCCCGAGCTTGTGGGGCTGGGGGGGGGGGGGAGAAGCAGGCTTGCTTCTCCCCCCGCCAGCCTCCAGATCAGGTCGGGGAATAGCGGGGTGGCGGCTCTGCGCCTCCCCGCTGTCCCCAGCTTTTGGGTGCAGGCTGCTGCCCGCAAGCCTTGCGAGCCCGCGGGACATCCCGCCGGGCTTGCAAGACTTGGGATAGCTTCCTGAAGCCTGGAGAGCGAGAGGGGTCGGTGCGCACGGACCCCTCTCGCTCTCCAGGCTTCAGCAAAAGCCTGCATTCGCACCATAGGACGCACACACATTTCCCCTTCATTTTTGGAGGGGAAAAAGTGCGTCCTATAGTGCGAAAAATACGGTAAATGTTTATTTAAATCCTGCCAGCGAGACAATTTCCTTCTGTTGTTTCTGCAAATTTATTGTAAAGGGTTCCCATTCTTTTTCAAAGTCACTATTGTTCTTTTCACGCAGTTTGTTGTCAGGATTTGTTATTTACATTTATCCCTTTATCCAGAAGGATGTTGATCCACTGGTACAAAATTCTATTGTCACTGAAATCTTACACATAATATGGATAGCCTGACTGCTGTAGACCATGCATTGGTAACCTCAAGGCTGGATTACTGCAATGCACCCTCTCTGCAAAACAAGTTTGACAAATGGAAACCAAATAATAGAGAATGATGTCTTAGATTTGACCTCTCTATGTTGTCTCTTATGCTCCATAACTTTTTCTGCAACCACTATCATAAAGGGCCAATCCATCTTTTTTCCATCATGGGACTCAACACTACATATACAGGGTTCCCAGGTGCTCTCCCAGTATAAATATATAGATGTTTGTAAGTGCAAAGGACATGGACACATTCCCAGTTTGATGATGTCATAATAATAAATAGCCATTGTCAGGAATTACTGAGGTGGAGGAAGCTCCTGAGCTGTTCCATTCACTTGCTTATTCCATTTATCCAATGGGCTAACAAGCCAAGCCATCAATTACCCTTTCACATACGCTTATAATACTTTGTTTCTGTTGCTGTGAAAACTATGAATATACAGTATCATCTGCAGCAACAGTCCCTATTGTTCAAAAGTTTTACATTAGATTGAAGGTAAATTTCTCAAATTAATCCAGACCCTTGAATTCTGAAAACTCAAAACCGTTTGTTTATTTGTTTGTTTGTTTGTGCTTTTGTATATTTCAATTCTCACCTGCTTCCGTTTCCTTTCTCTTCCCCTGGAAGCTGCTCATAGTTTTTCAGTGAGGCTGATGTTGTCAATCTTATCAGTTTTTCTCTCTTGAGCTGTACTTTCTCTTTCCTGATTTGAAATTGTCCCCATTTACTCATTAATCTGTATTGTTGGATTTCTTTAAAGTATAGCTATGCTTCTGTCTTAGGTTGAAGACCTAGCCAGTGCTGACTGACATCATCTAGTGTGAATGAAAGCAAGGCATGCAGTATTTTGTATCTCTTAGTTTCTGTTCATTGGAATTTCATCTTTTATTTCTCTCTTTGGACTTTGAACACATAGGAAAATAGGAGCCTACCTTATACCACGTCAGATCAATGGTCCATCTATCTTAATATTATCCACACTGATTGGTAGCAGCTCTCCAAGGTTTCAAGCCAAGAACATTCCCAGTCTTGCCTGGAGATCCTGAGGATTGAATTTGGGGCTCTCTGGGGTGGTAGAGCACAAAGGATGCTCTACCGTTGAACTATGGTTATGTTCTTCTGTACTTTTTGTTCGTCTCTTGGAACCAGAGGTAGGATAGCTCTTATGGTGGGGTGAAACAGCTTTCTCCGATGAGAGCAAAATGATGAAGTCAAGGATGGGTGTATGAATGGTGCAGATGCCAAGGAAGCCCATGCAGAGGGGACACCATTTGAGTTGTTCTTTAGGCATAAAAATATTCTGGGATGGTGCTGAGGGAATGTGCCTTTCCCTTCCTCAGTCCTTGCATCCCTCTGACCATGAGGGATAGCTCAGTCTGTAGAGCATAGGACTCTTAATCTCAGGGCTGTGGGTTTGAGCTCCACCTTGGGTGGAAGACTCATGCACTGGAGGGGATTGGACCAGATGATCCTCATGGTCCCTTCCAACTATGGTTCTATGATGCCATGGAGGCATGTTGGAAAGTATGGATTTATCTCTCCATTCTGGTGGAGGCTTCAGACTGATGAAATCTCCAGAAGAGCCACGCGACAAGGGAGCTGCAATGTGTGTGCCTCTGTTCCCTTGTTGCCATTCGGATGACACAATGCTCTTTTCTAACCTAATTTCCATCTGCCTCATACATAAAATATTTGACACTCCCCACCCTATACCACAAAATAGAAGCCTCTTCACTGCAGGCACTTTCGCTGATCTGCCCCATGGTGTTAAGATGGAGGATTTGTTAGGAACAATGGTATCATTGACAGAGCCGAGCCGAGCCAAGAGGGCTCTGAATGGGGCTGGAAACGAGACTTTAAGACATCTGTACATTGTGGCTGTGGGCCAGGCCCTTGCTCACTCCTTGGATCTGACCCTGCTCCTGAGGTTTGCAGCTCAATGAAAACTGGCAGCAGCTGTCCACATACAGCCTGCATCTGTACTTCAGCAGGAGGACATTCAAAACTGCAGGCAGCAGCAAGCAGCCTGCACCCACAGAAGTTATTCTTTCAAAGCAAACACTGGGTGCATGCTATGTGGGTGTATCAAGGTCAGCTTTCCACTGCCTAGATGTGGGCCAGTTATTTTTTTCTTCTGGGTTAAGGCTGCAATCCTCCACATATTACCAATATAAAACAGGTTGTGTGTGTGTGTGCTCCAGCCATTTCTGAAATCACATCAGCTTTGAAAAACAGTTCCAGTTTTGTTGTTAATCTTATCAGCAGAAGCAGCTTCCTTTCTGAAGCACTGCAGATAGAATATGAGATTGAAGCCAACAGCTGGCAAAATACTATCAGCCCCCTGCAACAGGGTTGGGCTGATGCACAAACCACTTTTTGAAATCACTGACTGGTCAGTCTTTGTTAGAGAATAGAGCCTATGGTCCTGACACTGCTTTCCTGCCAGGTAGTCTGGATCTGGCTGATTTTTCGCGACATTCACTGTCATAGTTAACTTGTATTCTTCTTTAGGGCCATTGCCTGTGATGCTGGAAAAATAATAACTGTCATATTAGTCAGCAGAACCACTTAGTGATTTTCATCCCTTTGACAGGAAAGAAACAAAAAGTATTTTTTTTTTTGGGGGGGGGGAGGCAGAGAATCTGAACCAAGTGGCTCATATTACTTTATCACAAGAGAAACTTAGAGCCATTTCTGTACAGTATACTGGAAGTGCCTAAGGTCTGCAGTAAATGCATATGTGAGTTTTAATAGCAGAGGTAATGAGGAAGTGTTTTGTGTGTTGTGAGTCGCTTGGGAGTGATTTCTTGGGGGATCCATATTGGTGGTGTGTCTACCTGGTGGCAGGTGGGACCAAAGCCAAAAGTGGGCAGAGGCACCCATCTCTCCCTCCCCACCTCTTTTTCTCTCTTTTGTCCTCTGTGCCCTCCTCTTGCTTTGGTTCTGTGGTGGGTGGAAAGAAAAGAAGCTTCTCCTTCTTCCTGACCAGCATGAAAACCCAACAAGTTGGGAAGTCATCACTGGGCAAGGGGATGGTACAGAAGAGGATGGAGCAGGGCTAAAGAAGAGAGGTCATGGCAGAAAGGCACTGGGACCTGCATCCAGTCCAGGGGTTGGCAGTTCCCCACTCCTGTTTTAGCAGGGGTGACAAAAAGACATTTATTTATTTAGGCATTTTCAGAACTGCGCCTTCATCTAAAACATGGACCTCAGAGACCTGTTGTACATAAAAGTCAGTCCAAATCTCTACTAAATATTTGTTTAAAGAACCAGAACAATAACCTCTGAGAAATAATAAACCAACCACTATTCAATGAGCAAAAGTTAGAATGAATAGTTTGGAGTGAGATAAACCATGAGCCCAGGTTCATATGTAATGCTATACAAACCTATGGAATAGTGTTGGGTCTCACGAGAACAGCACTAATGTGGCTGCAGTTTTTACTGGTGCTCATTCAGGCTAAGCCATGATTTGGCTTAGTGCCAACATCTGAACCATGTCACAATCTTGTGTGTGTGTGTGTGTGTGTGTGTGTGTGTGTGTGTGTGTGTAACTTATAGCGCACAAAGAAAAATGTTTACCACAGCTGTTTGGGATATGAACATATTGGTGAGCAATGCAGAAACCAGACCTTCCTCTTTCAAATAAATAATAACACATGCAAAAAGTTGGCCAAATGACCTCAGAATTACATTGCTGCTCATGTGTTAGATCGCCATTTCAATGTTTGGTTTTATTTTATGCTGGATTTAACTGTAGATCCCTGCCAGGCATTTGTTTAGTGTCCAATTAAAGATGTTTTATTTTTGTATTCATAATCATGAAATGGTGTGGCTCATAGCCATTAAGTTAGCTTAACCCTGCTTATTTTGGGTCCATGGGTTTGACAATAAGAACATAAGAATTAGAAAGGTCTGTTTTTGTTTTTTCAAAAAATATAGGGATTGCAAATAATCTCAAAACAACATATGTTCCAGACAGTAGGATGACCTCTGGAGGTGGGGAGTACACAGGTAGGGCTCCTTGACTGCCCCATGTGCTTTCCCTCCTCTTAAATTCCTGATGTAAAAGCTGTTGTGCTGGCCTCTACCCATAGGAAAAATTAGAATCTGTGACTTGTCTTGTTTCAGGACTTAGCCTAATTTGTCACATGCTGGTCACATTTGTACTTCGCATCTTGCCCATACTCGTTAACCACAGCATGACACATTTAGCATTTACTGACATTTGTGTGGTAGGCTGACAAAAAATGGAAACCAGCAAGTTACAGTAACTGAAAATTTTCATTTTGAATATTTTAATCCTGACTTTTTAAAAATAAAAATACCACGTGATTACTTGTATTTTGACTTCTCTAGAGTAAGATTCACACTCAGGGCCAGGCTGGGTCATTTTGCTGCTTGAGGCAAAACCACTGCCCTCACTGTGCCCGGCCCCCACCTTGCCACTGGGCGCCTGCCACTTGCTGTGGCTTGGCACTCACTGCCCAGCACTTGCCACTGTTGAGTGCTCAACATGTCCTGCTCCTCCACCATGGTGGCTGTGCCCCAATCCCCTAGTGGGACATAACAGTTCTATTAAGTTGCACCTGATCTTCTTGGAATATACCGTGTAAAGTGGAAATGGCAGGACTTTTAGAGCGATGGGATCTCAGTTGATCTTGGGGCCCTGGTAAATACCCACCCTCCGGAGTTAGCCTTGACCACAATAATATTAAGTTTGCATTAGTAGGGCAAAACTCAGATGGTTGGGTTTTGTTTGCTCGGTGTAAATAACCCCAAAATTTCCTGTTTCTTTTGTAGTCTAAAGAATGGCATCATAGGTTGGGAAACAATAAGGGGAAATGGAGTGAGAGACACACAATTCAGGGAATGTATAAACAATATCCATTGAGCTTATAGTGCCCTTAGTGTCATCGTACATATGCCAAGGTGCAAGTCATAACTCAGTAGCTTTGAATCTATCCTCTTTTAATCAGATGTCCAAAGATGGGAGGAGATGAAAGATTTTCAAGAAAAATGAAGTTCAAGTGAACAGGCATAGGGGTACAGTGTTATATGTATGGGTAACTTAGGTAACTTGGAGTTGTGATTTGGATGAATGGTGATCTGCATATGCCAGTTCATGAAAGAGCAATGATTTTATAGCTCCCCTGACAATTCATTGCCTATTAGGACAAAATGGTCATACTCAAGCTCTCAGCTGATGTCAGCTGGCCTTGGTTATCGGTGTGTCAGTTATCACATGCTCTTATCTTTGACTTTGGATATACCTACAAGTATTTGTGTTTTATACCAGTTTGTTATCAGCATCCACCCAAAAAACTTGGATATTGTTGTTTGGTAAGGCTGAAAATTCTGTTTAGAGATCCATCTTCCCCTCCCTCATCCTCACAGAACTACAATTACCAGATTCTCCTGTCAGAGGGAATGACCATTTTGTTTCAGTCTGTACTACAGATATATTGCTCAAATATACTTTCATATTCTTGGTCTCAGCCCAGACTTAAGAACCAGGATATATACATTTGTGTGTGTGTGTGTGTGTGTGTGTGTGTGTGTGTGTGTGAGAGAGAGAGAGAGAGAGAGAGAGAGAGAGAGAGAGAGAGAAACTAAATGGGATAAATTGTCACAAAAATTATAAACAGAATGGGGAAAGTGGGTAAATGGGATTTTGTCTCCTCTCATAATATTAGAATGCTAGAATGTCCCCTGATGAAACTGATTAGCAAACAAAAAAGTACTACTCCATTCAAATTCTAAAATTCCATGTGACTTCCATGTTTTTAGTTATAGTTTCATGTGTGCAATTGAACTGACAACTTGGAAGATATTACACTGGTCAAACCCTTTGCATATCTGTGAGGGGCTTCCAGGAGTCACTACTTTAATTATTATTATTATTTAGCCTCATCTGGGTTTACCACACCTGAAGCAAGTTTGGCACAGCCTCTCCTAAGGCCATTCCTTGATCTGAGCATATTGCTTATGTCAGTTTCCTGGAAGCTAATACAGTTTGGGTGGTGAAAATAATTGTTTCTTGCTTTCCAGACCATGACAACATAGGAGATAATAGAGAGCTTACTTTGCAGTATTTTTTGTTTAGGGTTTTTGTTTTATTGTGGTTATCTGTAGTCTGCAGTTGCAAGGCTTAGTGTTATGTATCAGCAAAGAAGGCCAGGGAAGCCAAATTAATTTTGCTGGAGTACAGTAATGATAAAAGGTTGCCATATTAGCATTAGTTGGCTTTATTTATCTCTAGAGCACATTCAGTATACAGAGGTACTTTTAATATCGTAACCTTCTGTGAAATACATGCAGCTAAGAGCTAACAGCTTACCCTAGGCCAGACAGTGAGCAATACAACTTTTGAAGTTAACTTAAATGATGCAGGGGTTTAAATGATGATCCTTCTGAAGGGAGCGAAGAAAAGAGATGCATTTTCCTTTATCTCTCCTGATGACTCACAGATCATGGTGAAGTGCCAGGGGCCATTTGTCGGTGAATACCAGACTTCCTGCAAAGCCTCAAAAAGCCTATCTTTCCTCTAGTTGCATTTGTATATTTTACTCAGCTTGATGGTGCACATTGCGGGTTATTTTAGCAACAGAGTGGTGTCCAGCGGAACAAGACAGCACTGCCCACTTGGCTTCCCAACATGGAACTCACTGCCAATACCCAAGAAGGAAAAGGGCAAGTCAGTGGGGAGGTCAGCGCACTGCAAATGCGCTGGATTATCTCTGCTGCTGTGCTTGCACAGCACCAACCTCTGCCCCACCTCTCCTCTCCCTCTCGGTTACCAGCAGCAACCTCCACACTGGGAAGCAAGGTGAACAATGCCACCTCCACTCCACTCTGCCATGCCAGCTGCATCTCCAACAATATATTGTACAGACCCAAAAGAAGATTTGTTGTTGTTGTTGTTTAGTCGTTTCCGACTCTTCATGACCCCATGGACCAGAGCACGCCAGGCACTCCTGTCTTCCACTGCCTCCCACAGTTTGGTCAGACTCATGCTGGTAGCTTTGAGAACACTGTCCAACCATCTCGTCCTCTGTCGTCCCCTTCTCCTTGTGCCCTCCATCTTTCCCAGCATCAGGGTCTTTTCCAGGGAGTCTTCTCTTCTCATGAGGTGGCCAAAGTATTGGCGCCTCAGCTTCAGAATCTGTCCTTCCAGTGAGCACTCAGGGCTGATTTCCTTAAGAATGGCTAGGTCTGATCTTCTTAAAAAGAAGATTCTGTACTTTTATTTATTTTAAAGATTTCTATTTTCTACATACAACTTTGGCAGGCCCAAAGGCCACATGACAATGTTGTTGTTGTTTTTTTAAAAAAAAGCTTTTGTAAGATGATGAAGAAGAAGAGTTTGGATTTGATATCCCGCCTTTCACTCCCCTTCAGGAGTCTCAAAGCGGCTAACAATCTCCTTTCCCTTCCTCCTTTCCAGATATTGGTGTAAGCCTTTAATGATGTATGATAGGAAGATTTCACAAAGGTGGACAGTTTAGGCAGTGACATGCAAAATATAATTCTTTCCTGCTCTCTTTTGTCTCTCCTTTGTTGCTGGCAGGCACCTCTTTGCACCAGGCTATACAGAAACTCATTATACTAAGAGCGGAACTCCCCACACTGTGACTTTGAACAACACAGTAAGTATTGTGTGCCCAGCCGCAGAGTCCCCACCCCAGGGAGCCTAGCTGACTAGAGGGAATAGTGAATGGAGATAACAACTGTAGGTTGTAGTTGGTTTCTCCTGTTAACTATGGTTTGCTATGATGTGTGAACTGGGCCATACGATACAAACTGGATTGGCTCTTGTTGGCTCTTGTTCCACCATGGCAGGTCACACTTCTTCTCAAGAAGTCCTATTGAATCTAAAACTGGATATCCATGAGCTGGCCACTCTGCTCTTGTCCTCTGCTAAGAGGGATCTGAACGTTGGTTATATTCTCAGTTCACTGCAAAGCTAGCCCTTGCCAGCTGGCTCATATCCAGCAGGACCTTCTTCATGAATTAACTGAGTGGAAATGCTTTGACTGGCTGGCACTTCACCGAAACAGTGCAAAAATTCATATTGCTAATTAGATGATTTAAAAATGAAAAAGCTCATGTCTATGAGCTCATCCTTCTTGATGCTGCTTCCTCTTCCCTTCCTCTAGGCTTAAAGTTTCATAAGAAAGATTACTGTGGTGGAATTTTATTGGCAATTGGGTTGTAAAGCACATTTTTCTTGCCATTTGTAATGACAGGAACCTGCTACAATAGGGCTTTATCACTTCATGCCATGTGGGTGTTTTAAAGATCTGAAAAGTAACAATGCTCCGGGAACCATTTGGAGTGAGCAGTAAAGTTCATATTGATTTCAGTGTGCTTTGGATCTGGCCTTTAGGCAGGCTTTCAAAGGAATTACATTCAATAATACTGCAGGACTCAATAGTATTATGCCAAACTGAGAGGTTATGAGTAACTGATCTGTACTTTATTCACAGCTGAATATTTCTTTATGAGATTATAGAATAGGAACATTTCATTTATCTGTTACATTTATATTCCACCTTTCTTCCAAGAGGCTAAAGACAACATACAAGGTACTTGCCTCCATTCTTTCCTCACAGCAAACTGTAGAGATAGTGACAAGCCCAAGGTCACTCAATGAGTTTTGCAGAGATTTGAAATTGGGCCTTCTGAGTCCTAGTCTCAGCATTTTAACTGTTACACCAGACGAGCTGCTTACAGTGGTGGAATATACCTAAAGAAAAGGAGACTTGAATGTATAGTTGTTTTCCCCCAAATAGTACATGTACATTGCCAGATGGAAATGACAATGCGTTTATACTCAAACCATGTGCTTTAGTCACATCTACCCTTCTTGGGGTTTCAAAGCACCTTAGGTTTCATTGACAATAAAGGAAAAAAAGCATATGAACTATGGACTTCTCATATGCAGGGTATTTTGGGGAGCAGGTGGAGAGGAATCTATACATTTTGCCATCCTCTTCTTGCATCAACCATCAAGGGGGGTTGAGGAGGAAGAATAAATTTACAGAATAATACCTTGACAGTCTTTGTTCTGTCCTTCCAGGATCATTGCTTTTACCATGGTACTGTGAGAGAGGTAGAAGACTCAAGTGTGGCACTCAGCATATGCAATGGTCTACGGTAAGGTCAAGCTCATCCTTACAGAATCTCAAGTAAGATTAGTTCTCTGGGATCACAGGGACATTCTGATAGTCTTGTAATTCCCTATCAGACGATATGACAATGACATTTTTTTTTAAGCCATTCATTAGTTATTTTTAAGCCATACATGGAGGAATGGTGACAGATGTTAATGGGTATTAACTATGGCAGCTGTTACCCATCCATGAACACAGTCTTAACAGTGAGTCTGTAAGTGACTGTGGAGGCCAATTCTGGTTCTACACATCCTTCCCCTGTGGGGGCATAGGTTTTCAGGCAGGAGTTGATCACGGTGAGGATTTGCCAAGTGTGCCTTCCTCTTAACACATTTCTCCGTTTCATCCTGAGTTTGTGTTTCTTCAAAGCCCATGACACCTTTGGTAAAGGCTGTTCTCCAACTGGAGTGTTCACAGGCCAGTGTTTCCCAATTGTCAGTGTTTATACTTCATTATTTTTAAGATTTGCCTTGAGAGAGTCTTTCAACCTTTTTTGTTGACCACCAGCATTACGCTTTCCAATTTTAAGTTCAGAATAGAGTAGTTGCTTTGGAAGATGATAATCAGGCATCTGAACAACATGATCAATGAAGCAACTTGAACTGGACTTGGACTACTGAGCTACACTGTTGGTAACAGAATGGTAGATTTGATTTGTTTATTTATTGCACTTATATCCTCCTCTTTTCCTACAATGGAACCCTGTGCAGCAGACATGTGGTTCCTAAGTGGTCTCCCATCCAAACACTGACCACACCTAGACCTGTGTAGCTTCAGCAAGACCATGCCCTAATCTAAGCCACAAGAACAGTTCTTATGTTGCCCCAGCTCAAACTTAGAATCCCCACATAATTGTAGGGTTGGAAGGGACCACAAGAGTCATCTAGTCCAACTCTCTGCAGTGCAGGAATCTTCTGTTCAACATAGGGCTCAAACCTATGACCCTGAGATTTAAGAGTCTCATGCTGTACCAACTGAACTATACCGAAATGACAAATGACATCAATGAGGGATCCCCAGATATGTACATTCAAAAGGAGGTTATCTGCTTAAGATTTTCGTCTCCAGGCACCATAGGAAGAAATGTTCATTAGGTACTCAAGATTCTATTCCTCTGAATTCTATCTTACATAAAATCTCATCATCAATAGACTCATTTCAGTATCTTCAGTTTCCACCGCATGCTTGCTTTCCTGCCTTCTTAGAATCTTATCTCTTTATCTCAACAGATTATTCTGAATTTCTCCCTTTCAGTGCTAGCATTTTATAGCAATTTTGACATACATGCATCTTCCGAAAAGCTGTTCTCTTCCATTTAGCCCTCACAAGAACAGAATTCTATAACATCCCATGTTAGCCACAAGTCTGTTGTACAGATACGCACATATTTATTCCACGTGAGATGATTTGACCTCCTGAAATGACAAATTAAAGAGATTATTTTTATAAACAGGACGTGGTTTCCTTTTGGTCACCTTTATTCAAAGCCATTTGAAAGCTGGGCTGCCATCCAGCCAGGAAACAGTTTTGGCCAATTTTTATCCCCCCCCCCCCCCAAATCCCTCAATGACCTCAAGTCACTTTAATGTAAACAAACTGTCCAGTAGTGTAAACAAAGCAAATCCTGGCCATTTATGGCTGACATAATACACAGAGCCCACACAAAATAGGAAGCATCGCAGGTGCATGCTGGCCTACTTTCACCCCCCCCCCCCATTTTCCGGTACTTTATCCCTGGCTGCAAAATTAACATCTGAAACCTCATTTTTCATTTACAGTAGAGTTGGTCCATGTGCTGGCCAGTATCCTTCATGTTGTTCTAAGTCCTTTCAGAATTACTGGAGGAATACAGAAGCTAAGCACTTGCATATGTTTGTACTTCTCAAGGGGGGAAGTGAGCAGGTGGGGAAGGGTGTAACTATCTCTAAGGCCAAACACTTCTTCCTTGGTACAATGCACTCAAAACAATCTCATTTGAGAAATTGTTCCCAGTCATTCTGCATAAATAATAACTGGGGGAGCAAAAATACCCAATTTTATGTAGGCAATTCTCATGAAACAATACTAGTTTCCTTTGTTGAAAACAGGCCTTTCTGTAATTTGTAGTTGAAGTGATCGCAACTAAAGCCCATTTACTGAAAATAAGTGCCCAGAGTATTAATAATAAGGTATCCTAGTGCTGGCTTCTGCTAGCGCAGAATATGACCCCACGTGTTCTCTTACCCTTCCGTGATCTTGTTGTTGTTGTTGTCTGCACAACATACACCAAGCTAGGTGGTTATGGGTTTGTATTATAAGAATCACTGAGTTGGAAGAGACCATGAAGGACATCTAGTGCAACTTCCTGCAAATGCATGAATCTTTTGCCCAACATGAGGCTCAAACCCATGACCCTGAGATTAAGATTAAGATGCTTTAGCGACTGAGCAATCCCAGAGAAATAATGAAGTGTCAATACTTGCCTTCCATAACTTCTGCTTTATTGATTTTGTCTTCCAGTGGCCTTATAATCCTAAGCAACAACCTCAGTTATATCTTGGAACCACTGCCTCATAACCAAGAGCAACACTTGATCTACAGGTCTGAACATCTCAAGGTTGCCAGGGGTACCTGTGGAAACCAGCATTCAGGATCAAAGGCTATGGATTGGCTTGGAGAGTTGACAAGCCCAGCCGGGTCCAGTTATCGCAGGGTTAGTACTTCTGAATTATTCCGTTGCATCCCAGAAGACATCTGTTTTGAAAGCTTTAAGGAAAACGATGATTCATGCTTTAAAGTACTTCACTTGTATTATCTCAATAATCATGGGAACAGCAGTATAAAAAAGGCCACATCATTATTCCTAGATTACAGATGAAGGACTGAGGCTAAAAAAACAGTAATTTGCCTTAGGTCCCCCCCAGGAAAATGAAGTCTAAGCTGAGAATCCATAACAGAACTTCTCCTTCCTCTTCTTTGCCCACATGCCACCTATACTGCCCTCAAATCTGAGCTGAAGAGGTGGGGTTTTCTCTTGAAATTATGAGGACTACAAACAGTTTCTAATTATGTCAGTATATGTGACATTTTTGAACCTGACAAAACGAGTACATTTTAATAAAAGTGTTTTTTGAATTTTAAAGAGCTTCATGAAACAGTTTGGGATGTGTACTTTTGTCACCATAGGTGAAAAGGGATGACCAACAGTCTATGAAATACGTGGAGCTCCTTCTAGTGGCTGATTATGCAGAGGTAAGAGGGATGTAGATTTATACCAGATCCAGAATCAAACCCAGGGTAGACAGTTCAGGGGCAAACTACTTATTACACGTGAGATCAATGATTAGACCTTCTGGTGATTTGTCTTTTTACTTAAAAGGAGCTGTAGGGGGATCCTGCATCCATATCCCTACCCCTTTGGTGCTAATAGTAACTTTGGAGGCTGCTTTAAAGTAAAAATACAGACAATTATGACACAAAATCAAAATATCCTGCGTGATATGTTAATTGGCCCTGGTGAGCTACCAAAAATACCAAAACAGGAATGTTTTGTCTTGGATTGTTTTATTTGATGTTTTAATGTGTTTTAAAATGCTTTGATATTTTTTCTTAGAAATACGAAGCTATATAGAAATAAAATGAGTATGATTTATGTGCTTTTTCCAAACCTGATTTAACAATGCTCCTTATCCCAGTTCTGTGTAATTCTCTTCTCCTGTTCTCTTAGCTGCAGACCCTTCTGCTGAAACATATAGCAAAGGCTCAAACTGTATTGAGAGCACTCATATATTTCATATTGTGTATGTTAGCAACTGACAGAAATGTAAAAACATCCTGTCTGCATGTGCCTGGAATCTGTTTCTAATCAGTGACCTGGAGCTAGTTGGGCCTTTGTCTTGTTAACCATCCCCAAGAGCATTAGGTCATTCACGCATCTTTTATTTTAATGGCTTTTTTCCCTGGCACACTCTTCTCCTAAGATTTCATCGCTGCTCATATAATTTATGTCGGGGTAACTTGATACTCTCTGCATAACTGGATCTCTTCATAACTGTTGTTTTCCCACTTGCAATTTTACAATTGATGTAAAGGGCACATTTCCCCTGTTGTGACATATCTGTGTGTCTGCACACATGCACATACACACAAGGCTTCCATTATGCTAGAGTTTGTGTCTCCGAATTCTCTATGCATAAATATCATGCATAACAATTGTGTTCAGTTAATCACAACTAGTGCCATTTGGATTTTACAACCAAAACTGCAACCCCACTTGGGCCACTGGCTGCAAATTGTTCCAAGCAGAGTAGACAAACCACTGCATTTTTCTCAGCCTCAGACAGTGGTGGGGTACCTCTGGCCCACTGATCTAACTTGTAGACCTGGCAGGCCTGTTCACTTGCTCAAGTCATGCTACATATATGGTGCCAAGCATGAGGCAGGAAAGGATGTGGCTACCTGTCAAAAGCAGGGTTTGGAGCAGTGTTTCTCAAGCTTGAGTCCTCAGCTGTGGTTGGACTACAAACCCCATCATCCGTAGCTAGCAGGACCTAGCTAGCTAGCTAGTCAAGGTTGATGGGAGTTGTAGTCCATCCGCAGCTGGTGAGTTCAAGAAACACTGGTCATTGACACCTGCAAAACTCCCTGCCTATGCTATTGTGGTTTGATTTCAAATTGTGCAGGCAAAGGAGAACATTTCACCTGGTGATATTATAATGTCAGGTGATTGACAGGTAGGCACTGAGAAGCTGAGCAGGTGGTGTGAGAAAAATAACATTCTGGGTTTTCTAGTTGTCTTCTCGCCCTCCTTTTACTAGACAAAGTGAATATAGAAATACATAAGGAGACATCAGAAAGAAAAATAGGCAACCTTTCCCCCAATCACTCCCTAAAAGGTGTGTGTGGGGGGGGGGAATCCACTTCACAAAACAGACCCACAAAGAGTAGTTGCTTGGATCAAGCAACCTATGTTCAGTTAACAGACAATATTTTAAGGGACATGCGCATCACACCCATTTCTGGGTGGTGTTTTTTTGCAGACACCGCAAAGCAGAAGCTACATCTGCTCTGCGGTGTCTGCAAAAACCAGCACTGCAATTTATGGAGGTTGCTATGCAAACATCTGGATGGGATAAGTTGCCCCGAGGCTAGTGTGGGTGATGCAACCAGCAGAGCTTGAGGGACAGGGATTAGAACACTGATTACTAGATAGCATGCTGTGCATATGAGGAGAATACAACTAATCCTGCCAAAAACTTATAGGCAGCATTTCAGGATAATGTTACAACTGTGTTCGGTCATGTAGGACAAAGAGATTGTGCTCTTTTTATAATTACAAATAGCCTGATACAGAGGAATAATCAACACTGGTTAGTGGGCAGTCTGCTGCAGCAAGAAACCATTAGCATCTATGCCATCTGGACTGTACTTTCATGAGCCCCACTAATCTGTCAGGGGTGAGTGGTGACACTAATTCTTCTAGGACAGGCAGGGTGACCAGAAGAGTTTCTAGGCTCTGCTGTGCTAAGATCTGGTTTTGATTTCGGTGCCATTCTGATGTTGCTGAGTAAGCCACATCATAAGGGCTGTGTACCTCCATAAGGGCTGTTCAAGCTTTCCATTTCTAAAATTAGAGATTATTACAGCGGTGCCTGAAATGCACAAAGGTGCCTGAAATGTGCTCCAAAAACTTGACCGCATAAAGACTATGCTGAACTTTTTAATCTAAAGAATTCAAAAAATTATTTAAGTGTTTTCTGGAAGCGCAGAGTACAAGGAAATTATTCAAGCTTGTAAATGTTCGTGGGATAAATTGAAATGCGAGTTTCAAATCCCTGGTAGTTGGGCTGTAAAAACAGGCAGCTCCCCAAGTGAGTTAGGCCAGAATCTCAAAGGAATAAATTTCACAGAGTTAGGAATGGCAGTGATATTTTATGGAATAATTCTGAAATGCTTTTCCCTCCCCAGTTTCAGAAACATAATTATGATCTTCAAGCAACCAAAAATAAGTTACTGGAGGCTGCCAATTATGTAGATAAGGTGAGACCAAATAGCTACGTTTTATGAGAAAACTGTTTTTATTTTTTTAAAGAAAGATGCCAAATGCTAAGGACTTAACTACATGCTTATATGTGAATATTTGCTTTTTAAAAAATTAGAAAAGACTTTGGGGAGTTTCATTTGTTGTTTTAAAAAAATGGCAGGGGGAGGAGTGCTTAACTTTCATCCCTCCCATCATTCCAACTTTCACCCCAAGGTCGCTGTTCTCCTGTGAAGTTCCAAATGTGTATTTGAAAGAGATGAAACTTAAGATAAACCAATAATTAGTTAATTTAAGATAAAAGTGTGTATTGGCAACAAATAAAATATAAATGAAATAAGGAATGGACGGTAGGTCGGGTCTATAGTCTAAGGAGCACTTTTTGCTTTATTGATTTGTAATTAATATTGTCTTTATTACTGTTTTGTTTGTGTTCTTGTTTTGTTTTTTCCTTTTTTGGTGTATCAATTATTATTATTACTACTACTACTACTAATAATAATAATACAAATGTGTATTTCAGAGGACAAATTTGTTGTATGGGGGAAAGCCACTGCAGGGGACATTTGAAGGAGAAAAATGATTGGCATGTAAAAAGATTAAGAACCTAACCCTATGCTGTTTTTTCTTTACATCCCCCTCCTCCCAGCTCCTTTTCCAAATATTTAAGCAATCAGTGGCAAATTCTGAGCATTTGCATGTAATGTCTAGTACAGCTTTAAGAATCGCAAAGAATTCAGTTCCAACTTTTGCTGCATGTTTTATGTACATTTATTTCCCAAGGAGAGCTAGGTAAGGAAGAATGCGGTGTACTGTCTTCTAGGAAGATGTAGCTCATATTGGAGCTATAATATGGTAGAAACAGAGGCATGTGATTAACTCCAGCTCTTCTTTTCTCCAACCTCTTAGTTTTACAAATCTCTGAACATACGAGTTGCTCTGGTTGGGCTTGAGGTCTGGAATGACCACAATAAGTGTGACATCTCTGAGAACCCACATTCGACCCTGTGGTCTTTTCTTGCTTGGAGGCGTAAGCTGCTTATGTACAAAAAGCACGACAATGCCCAGCTAATCACGTAAGTTGTTTTTATAGGAATAATATGACCGCTGCTCCGAGTTCTCTAGTTACTAAATGTGAACTGGTATTGTTCTATGTAACTGTGTTGATACTAGTCACGCTTTAGATGTGTGCCCCCCTCTCTGGTATAAAGGAGCAAATGCAGATCCTGTTTCAAATATACCTGCAACAACTTTCATGTCTTGCCAACCCCTTCTGTAGAAGATTTGCATTGGTTCGTATTGACTTCTAACTTTTGGAGAAAGCAATGCAAGCTGCAAACTTAGGCTTAATTTCCAGATTTGCCTCTAAAATGTAACTGCATGCATAAACCAATTCAAAACGCTGTGGTTTGTGTGAATCCTTTAATGTTTGCAGTGTTTAATGAACCACTGGGATCATTGCTGCTTATTGGAACGGTGTTGGGGTATAGCAGGGTGGTAGTGAGATCAGGGCAGAGTGGGAACACCTACTGTATGTGGTGACCCTACAAGAGCACTGCACAGCCCCAACCTCGCTGCCACCCAGCCCTGTCCAGGTTTGCTTGCAGTGATGGCAGTGGAGAAAGGGCAGCACAGACTGCTATGGAATGCTGGGCACTTTGACAAGCAGCTCTCCTCTGCAACATCTCTCCAAATCTGTTTCAGTGGGATGTCCTTCCACGGCACTACAATTGGCTTGGCCCCCTTGATGGCCATGTGTTCTGTCTACCAGTCTGGAGGAGTGAATATGGTAAGCTTCATAAACTTGACAAAGAGCATAACCCTCCAGGAAGTTGCTGTGCAGATGATCTGGCAAAATGAGTAGCAGCGCAGCATCCCGCGCTTCCACTGGATACTTCCAGTATTGTTTTGTGCCTGATGAAACCACCATCCAGAGAATGCAAGGTCTCAAGTTAACATTGCTTGGTGGTAATTCAGGAGACTACCCCTTGCCCCAAGAGCACTCCTTGAGATGACATGTGACCCTATCATAGATTCCTGTGATCGTTGTCCCAATAAACTAGAATTGCCGTTTTATGTACACTTACCTGGGACTACCATTGAGCATGGTGAAATTTATTTCTGAGTAGATATGCATGGGATCTTAGCTTAAAACATATATGGGGCACGTGTTATCTTCAGGTGCTGTTGGACTCCAGTTCTCAGGGCATCCCTAAGAGGACTTGTGGCAAATGACATTGTCTGCACCCACCCCTCACCCACAATTCCTTCATCTTCTCCCTGCTTATGCCGCCCATCCTCTTAATTGTGATGGCAGTGGCACCCCTTTCCCCACCTCACTTCTTGTTTTGTCTTCTGCTGCTGCTGCAGCAGCTGCCCCTCTGTCCCCCTGGTTTACATTCCCCTGCTTTTTCTGCCACTTTAGTGCCACCAGGCCCTCTGCTCCCAACCTGCCTTGCTATAGGAATTAAGGAGGTGAAGAGTCTCACTGGGTGGATGGGAGGCAGCAGGGTTGTTGGTACCCAGTACCTATCAGAGTGTGGAGCCTGGGATGGTTACTCCAGTTTGCCCCCTTCCCAAGGATGTTGCCCTGCCAACTCCCGTCATCCCTGTCCAGGATATGCTGAAATGGTGGGAGTTGGGAGTCCCAACAGCAACTGGAGGGGCACAGGTTCCTGATATCTGGCTTGAGTCTGAGGGTAGTTCTTCCCGGGAATGTTGCACAGCTGAGGAAGAGGAGAGCATCTTGCACCCATGCTACACTGGGCGTTCTGATGGACAGGCCTGTCTCCTGAGCCAGATAATACATATTTCTGTTCATAATGTGCTGCATGGTATACTGACTCTCACCTTTGATTCCTTGCCTGGGCAGGATCACTCTGAAAATGCCATTGGAGTTGCTGCCACCATGGCCCATGAGATGGGCCATAACTTTGGCATGAGCCACGATGCGGCTGGCTGCTGTATGGCCAGCGCTAGAGATGGAGGTTGCATCATGGCTGCTGCGACAGGGTGAGGTGGCTTTTCTCATTGTTTGGTAAAAACATGCTACGAACTGGGTTGCATAAGAGTGCTTTCCTTTATTTGCAACTGGTTTGAGGAAGGAGCTTTAATCTGAATTATAACTTGGTCAAGGGCTCATCCACACTTCTGAGAGGTTTTCTGCTTGCCCTGTGCTTTCTACCCATGAGCCAAAGTGATTTTCTGTTTGCCCCACCACTTTCCTGCTGAATCAGAACAAACATCAATCCACGGAAAACCTGATTGGTGTTTGCTCTGATTCAGCAGTAAAGAGCCAGTTTTTCTGGGGGAAAGCAACAAGACAGATGGAACAGTGAACAAGCCCAAATATAAATCTACCCACCATGTTTTTCACTCTCTCAGAGGTCAGGAAAGTTCTAACACTCTAGCACCTAAAGTTCAGTGATAAAATGAAACAGCACCCCCCCCCCCGAATATTTGGTACAGGATGGATTCCTGCTTAAAGGCAAAAAGGTCAATTCTATTGTACCTGCCTTTCACTTGACACAGTAATAATATACTGATCGGGAAAGGAAGCATTGTTCTCTGGTGGTTTCTAGTAACAAAATATTTTCTTGTGTCACTGTAATGCATTCCTTCACAATCCATTCAAAACAATGTGCCCTCCTTGCTTGCAGGGACCCATTCCCCAGGGTATTCAACAGATGCAATATGAAGGAGCTGGACAGGTACCTGCAGTCTGGTGGAGGGATGTGTCTTTACAATATGCCAGATACCAAGACCTTATACGGAGGACAGAGATGCGGAAATGGCTACCTGGAGGAAGGGGAGGAGTGTGATTGTGGAGAAGAAGAGGTAACTCTCGTTGGACTTATTTCATGATCAAAGGGGTCAAAACTAGACTAGATGCACAATCTCATGGGAAGCAATTTGGCAATGAAATAAATGAATGACAATGATAATAAGGATAGCATTTTGATCAAAATTTATGTGAGAATTGCTGCAGTTTGATAATTCTGGCAGCTCCCAAGCACATCATGGAGGTAGTGATACAGTTAGAAAATGTGCTTGGAGCTCGCTCCAGGTTATTTGTTATGTGTGTGGTTTAAAGACCAATTGCACATGCAGTTACAACCTTACAACCTGCCCTGGAAAGCAGCCCAATGCTCCCTGGTGTTTTTTTGTCTGCCCTGTAAACACAGCACGTGTCTTGTTTCTTCCTCCTCTCCCTTAGGAATGTAATAATCCTTGTTGCAATGCCTCTAATTGCTCTCTGAAGCCTGGTGCTGAGTGTGCCCATGGAACTTGCTGTCACCTCTGCAAGGTGGGGTTACTTGGTTCCTCTCTGTACAGCACAACAAATAAAGGTTTGCTTTTCTGTTTATAGGACAATAACTGAGAAGGAGAGGGAGGGAGACTGTGACCTTGTTCTGTCTGGGGCTGGTTTGCATGTTAGATTCACACTTCTTTTAGGAAACCCAGGTAAAAAAGTACTCCACTTTAAATGGAAGAACACATGCATAGCACTTTCAATGGTAAACTGGGCACAGGGGTTAAAATATGTGGCTTTCCTTATAGTAAACACAGAAACAGCAAACCAAGTGATCAAGCCCCACTTTTGCAGTCACTGCAGGGGAGACCTGGTTATTTAAATATGCACAAACTGCTCACTTTTGACAATGCCACAAGTGTATTTTGCTAGCATCAGGCTGGATTTTTATTGAAATGCCTTCTGTTACTGCTGGACAGAAATCTACAAGTGTCTGTGTGCCTAGGCGAGACTGTGAAAGAGCCACCTATTTTCTTGGCTTGTGGGAAACCTACTCCTCAGCCCCAGCCCCCAGCCCCCAGCCCGCCAGCTGTTTTGGCTTATACTGGTGCCGCCTTGTGATTATGGGAAATAGCAACTGCAAGTGGATGGCTTGTCTTTCAAAGCAGGCAACTGGCTGGTGTGGGGCCTCCCTGCTCGATTCTATTACCAGTTATTGATATTTCTTTTTCTGCGCTGCGGGCGCCTCAATGCTAGGGAGACAAAACATGTACTTAGGCACACAGAGGCTGTTTTCCAGGGGGATTAAACTGCCTTGTATCTCGCTTAATAGCTTTCTGTTCTGCTTTACGCTACCCAAATTCCTTTGCCAGCCAACTGACTGATAAAACTGTAGCGGTAGGCTCGGGTGGGGTGCAGATGCCTGTGTCTCATTTTACGTCTCAGTTTTCCTAGGCAAGTGTAGTTAAAACAGTCTTGGTATGTTAACTGCTTCCATGCTCCTCTCCAAATGCCGATTTCCATTAGAATCAGGTGCCTGGTGCAACCCAGTCAGATGGGCGGCACATCATCATCATCATCATCATCACCACTGCACATGTTGGCTCTGTTTGTGGCCAATTTATCAGGTCCAGTCGTTCTCCAAGCAAGTTCCATCTTTTTGCAGACAACTGCAACATTTTAATCCTCTCCATCAGTTTCAGGGAATCTTTTGTCTTCCAGATGTTGCTGAACTACAACTCCCATCAGCCACAGCCAGCATGGCCAGTGGCCAGGGATGATGGGAGTTGGAATCCATCAGCATCTGGAATGCCAAAGGTTCCCTACACCTGCTCTACATGGTGTCAGCTGCCTACAGCCGGAACAAGGCTGACAATCACTGCACTTTAAAGCAGTCACCGTAGCCCTGAGGATGGTGAGGAGCAGCTGTTAGTCCTTCAGAGTTCTGCACACAAGATTCATTGTGTTTTGTGTGAGCACGGATACTTCTCTTCCGCCCTGTCTTTGTGTTGAAACTTTATGTTGTGCCAGCAGTATATTCCAGGCACCGTGCAGAATACAGACATAGGCTGCTCCCTGCCCTTCCCATCTAACCTGGTGCTGTCTATTCTGGGACGCGGGTGGTGCTGTGGGTAAAACCTCAGTGCCTAGGGCTTGCCGATCGCATGGTTGGTGGTTCGAATCCCCGCGGCGGGGTGAGCTCCCGTCTTTCGGTCCCAGCTCCTGCCCACCTAGCAGTTCGAAAGCACCCTTAGGTGCAAGTAGATAAATAGGTACCGCTTTATAGCGGGAAGGTAAACGGCATTTCCGTGTGCTGCGCTGGTTCAGGCTCACCAGAGCAGCTTCGTCACGCTGGCTACGTGACCCGGAAGTGTCTCCGGACAGCGCTGGCCCCCGGCCTCTTAAGTGAGATGGGCGCACAACCCTAGAGTCGGACACGAATGGCCCATACGGGCAGGGGTACCTTTACCTTTACCTTACTCTGGCTAGTAACAGAAGCTCCTCAGTGGTCTTTACCAGCACTGCTGTCTGAGTGAGATCTTTTAAAAAATGGAGATGTTGGGGATCGAACCTATGACATTAAGGACAAACAAGGGTGCAGCAATGCCCAGAAGCCACCCTCCTGTCACTGCGGCTGCTGACCAATACAGTGTGCCCACAAGGTTGAGGGACTGCTGGATTGATGGAATAGGTACACCAATGCATACCTAGTCAAACTGGTATTCTATAAAATCATGAACATTTTATATGGGAAACCAACAGGTCGAAAGATGAACCTGTTCACTTAGGTCACCAGGTGTGCTTACCTGAGTTTTACCTTGGAGCAACTCTTTTAATTGTTTCCTCTTTCTTCAGTTGATTTCACCAGGGACTCTTTGCCGGGAACAAGCCAGACCTTGTGACCTGCCAGAATACTGTACTGGCAAATCCCCGTTCTGCCCTGCAAACTTCTACCAACTGGATGGCACTCCTTGTGCGAGTGGCAGGGCGTATTGCTACAGCGGAATGTGCCTCACGTATGAACAGCAGTGCTTGCAGCTCTGGGGATATGGTAAGGAAGGACGTGTGACTAAATGGGATGGGGGGCTTTTCTAGGGAAGGGAAGGAGCAAATTGTTCCCCTTCTGATATCCTGAGCTTGAGGGATGGAGCTGTATTAGGACAGAGGAGCAGGGAAAATGATAGATTGGGGAATGGACTTTACATCCATTGAGTCTGCTGTGACCAGATGCAACCGTGACTTGTGTGCTCTTAATAGATAAGTAGAATGAATTTTAGCAGGAGCAGCTTCTCCTATCACAGTGCAGTAGGTTCAAGGGAAATTGCATATGCTAAAATCCCTTCTGCTACGCAGCCCTGTCCCCAGTTGAATATGATCAATCTGTTGGGTCCATACCTTTATTGTGGCTGGTAGAAGTCCAACCAAATGGAACGAGGAAAACCATTCCTTTTACTCTACCAGTAATTTTCTATCCAGATTGTCAAATACTGAATCTCCTAGTCTCTGAAAATTATGGAAGACATTGCCTTTTAATAAATATGGTTTTAGCAAACAATTTAATCTTGGTCCCCACTTTCCTATTTCTTGCCTATGATATTTTGAATGGTGGGGAATAGCTTTTGGAACTTTCTTCACAACCATGCAGAACAAAAAAAAAAAAAACACCTTCTTTAGAAGGAGTATGGAATTCTCATGATTCCACATACCAAGAAAAGTTGCTTTGTAAGCTACATGTGGAGCACATTACACATATCTTACATTTCCACTGTTTGTAGCAATCTGCTGTCATGCTAGCCGGTTTTTCTCAAACTTGGGGCCTCAGCTGTTGTTGGACTACTGACAAAGGGCACTGACAAACTGGAACGTGTCCAGAGGAGGGCAACCAAAATGGTCAAAGGCCTGGAAACGATGCCTTATGAGGAACGGCTAAGGGAGCTGGGCATGTTTAGCCTGGAGAAGAGGAGGTTAAGGGGTGATATGATAGCCATGTTCAAATATATAAAAGGATGTCATATAGAGAAGGGAGAAAGGTTGTTTTCTGCTGCTCCAGAGAAGCGGACACGGAGCAATGGATCCAAACTACAAGAAAGAAGATTCCACCTAAACATTAGGAAGAACTTCCTGGCAGTAAGAGCTGTTCAACAGTGGAATTTGCTGCCAAGGAGTGTGGTGGAGTCTCCTTCTTTGGAGGTCTTTAAGCAGAGGCTTGACAACCATATGTCAGGAGTGCTCTGATGGTGTTTCCTGCTTGGCAGGGGCTTGGGCTCGATGGCCCTTGTGGTCTATTCCAACTCTATGATTCTATGATTCTATTCTATGATTCTAACTCCTATCATGCGTAGCTAGCAGGACAAGTGGTCAGGGATGATGGGAGTAGTAGTTCCACAACAGCTGGAGACCCAAGTTTGAGAAATGCTATGCTATTCTGTGCCACAGGGGGAGTGATACTGATGACTTATCTCGTATGCCTCGGTTTCTTAGTGTTGCTGTTGGTTTTTTTGCTCTTCACCTGAAAACGACAGTAGAGAGTTCACATCTACTGCCTTGGTAGAAAGTTGGTGGTTGGCAGATTTGGGTAAGGTACTATCTTCCACAGAAAGCAGTTACATGAATCTCTTCCATGCAGGAGCAAGGCCAGCACCTGACATCTGCTTTGAGAGGGTTAATGCTGCTGGCGATTCCTATGGGAACTGTGGGAAGGATATCAATGGCCGATACAGGAAGTGCAACTTAAGGTAGAAAGCAGATCCAACTATTCTGGGCGGGATTGGTGTCCTTACAGGTTAAAGGCTTAAAAATAACCAGTTTTCTATTGTAACTGGCTGAAGATGACTTCTGGTTTCTTAGGAATTTTGTTAGCAATATTCAGTTGCTTATATTTTAGTGAATGTTCATGCCATGTGAACGTAAACCATTCTTTCGGGTCATACTTTTTCAAAATATCCTTCCGCTGGCTTTTCTGAGTGTGTGGTTTGCATCTGAAAAGAAAAGCAGCATGACTTGTGAGTAAGCCCCCAACCTACTGTGTGAAATGAACTGTGTGAGGTGCTCATTTGTGAACAAATCTGCTACTTAGAAAAGAGGCCCAGCTGGCCACCTCAGGTACTACTTATTGATGGGTTGCAACCAATCTTTTAAGGAGGAGGCTTAGGTGATCCCTCATGAGAAACTCTAATGAGAAATTTTATTTCTCAAAACCAAGCCTGACTCCAAGCATTGACTCCTTTGAGGGCGATCCCAAGATATATCCAGGGAAAAGTTGATGCAAACACACCATTAGTTGTGCCTGGTTCCATAGAAAGTTCCCTGTCTCAAATTTGCTCATTTTGTAGGATGGAAATGATAGTTTCTTGAATGTGAAGAAAAACTGACACTTTAGCCAGAATGCTCAGGTTCTCATGCACTATTTTCACTTTCCAGAGATGCTAAGTGTGGCAAGATACAGTGCCAAAGTTCTGCTTCCAAGCCTTTGGAGTCCAATGCCGTTGCAATTGACACGACTATCACATTAGACGGAAGGAACATATTCTGTCGTGGGACTCATGTATACCGAAATGAAGACGAAGGTGACATGTTAGACCCGGGCCTTGTGATGGCAGGAACGAAGTGTGGTGACAGTCATGTAAGTGCAGGTTGCCTACAATGCTCTGGCACCTTTTCCAACTGTGCGCTATGAAGAGAGTTCAGTTTGTTTTGTTTTCAAAGCACCTGAGTGGCGCCACTTTTTCAGAGGTTTGATACAGCTTTGGAAAAAAAAAACAACCAACAAGTGGAGCTCTCTTCAGAAATGAGTGTCAGGAACCAGAGCCAGGAGTAGGTCAGAAGAAAAAACACCAGTGCCAATAAAGTTGGCTCTTTATTCAAAGAAACCAAAACAGCACAGGCCTAGTGATCTCAGCAACTCTTCCCAGTAGGTCTTGCCCCAGTGAGGCAGTTGTGAGGCCTCAAGGTCGCCACCTTCCCACCACTTAGTAAGGTTCATCTTCAACTTCTTTCCCCCAACAGCCTAAGGTTCTGTTGCCTTTTCTCTCATTGCTCCGTCCTCCTAATTTCTCTGCATGTTCTGGGAGACCAGGAAGGACAGGGAGCTGGTCATAGTAGGAGCGGGGGACTCTCTGGCTTATTCAGCAGCCTACATCATCTCTGTCCCATGCCCCCCCCCTCTTCTGCCTCTGATTCTGGACTGCTCTCTGCCCCATGCTCTTCCTGCTCACTAAATCCTGTTGCCACTTCAGCTTCTGATGCTTCCTCCTCCCAATCTACTCCCTCTTCTCCCTCGGACCACCCATTGTCGTCCCACCACCACTCCCCCTGGCTCTGATCTTCTTCCCTTGGGGGTTCCCCAGCTTGTGCCTCCTGCCATCCAACCAGTCCATGACAATGAGTGTGCTCATTGTCATGTGCTTGTTGGAAAGCAGTTCCAGGTGGGAGGGAATGTTCCCAACCCCCAAATTTGATCCCTTGTATCCTTCTGAGAACTGTGCTCAATACAAGGGAATGCTGTGAGGCTTGAGGCTGGTTGCGTTTCACCAGCTCCACCACATCAAATGTTGGGTGGAACACTACAGATCTGTGAAAGCAAAATAATTCTTGTTCAACCTCATGTCAGCAGATCAGCAAGCTATGGAGGGGAACCACAGAACAATAATAATTGGCTTTTGCCATTCTTCCAGCACCTTTTGACTTCTGTTTGTTCCACCACTCCAGCAGCTACCAAGAGCAGCAGTATTATCTGTGGGGTGAAGCAATGGATGCAGCTTTGATTATCTCCCAGCCTAGGAATACATTTCATAGTACTGCTTCAGTTTTATCCTGAATGCCTGTCTTCCTCCTACAGATTTGCTTTGAGGGGCGCTGTAGAAACACCTCCTTCTTTGACACTGGAGACTGTGGGAAGAAGTGCAATGGCCATGGAGTAGGTATCTTGGTTTCTGCCTTCTTAATATGACACTCTGTACTACTTGCCCATTCAACTAGTGATTTTTATTTTTATCTGTAGGAGGAAATATATGTGATTTCACTGATACATGCAGTGCCTCAGAACATAACCCCTGCATAAATAGACAAACTGATGTGAGCAAAGCTCAACTGGTTCAGACCCTGTCCCGCCTCAAAAAAATTAAAATTTGTTTATAAATCCACTGAAAACTGAGTCCTCCTCCATAGCTAGTGTTATTCCAGAACATCTGTAGGACACCATGTTAGCTGCTCTGCCCTGTGGCCTGCTAGAATGGCTTCCTGTGTAACTGCATGCATTTATGGATGGGCTTTCAAACATAGATGTCTAATTGAGGTCTTCATGGATTTGTTTGGCATAGGAGGACTGTTGGGTGTTATGTAGACTTTGAATACCATGTGTTCGATGTGCTAGCTGTTCTTAAGCCATGTTGCAGTTTTTGAGAAGAAGCTATCCACACCCATCAGGGCCAGACAATGTTACGGGAAACATTTGCTGGGAGGTTAAAAATAGTGGAAAGTCAGTTTGGTCCCATTTCGGGAATGTGCATATATCCCAGTATACTTTTGAAGGGTGAAAACATATCCATTGGAACTTGGTTGGTAGAAATGATAGGAATTTCCATTGCAATTCTTAGGAAGGCTGGGTGGTATTAGACATGACTTTTGGGGGGGTGGGGATGGGGGAGATGAGACATTCTTCATATAGATGTAGTGTTGTTGAGCCCTAACAGTTGTCAACAGAAGGCGCAAGTGCTCCTTACAAATCCACCCTGCTGTGCTTTTGGATTGGAATGATCATAGTGTGTGATGTTTCTGCCAACAAGGAAAGGGTAATGTCAAATTTCCTCATTGTTCTCTCTACAGATTTGCAACAACAACCAGAACTGCCATTGTTTCAGTGGATGGGCACCTCCATTTTGCAATAAACCTGGGAATGGAGGAAGCCTGGACAGTGGGCCCATGCCTCAAAAAAGTGGGTGCGACTTATGCTATTTGGGGAAATTAAGGAAATCTGAAGGGAGTGGGAGGGAATTAAGGTAACTAGATACAATAGAGGGCAAGGGAACCTGTACCTATATAGCTGAATGGGCGATGGAATTTGGCAGGCGGAGTTTTTGTCATAACTCCAGATTCTAGCAGCTATAGAAAACTGCCTTATAATGAGTCAGAACATTGGTCCCTCTAGCACAGTATTGTCTACACCAGCCTTTCTCAACCTTGGGTCTCCATATGTTCTTGGACTACAACTACCATCATCCTTGCTAGCTATGGATGATGGAAATTGTAGTCCAACAGCATCTGGGGCCTCACATCCTGGATAGTTGCTGCTGGTCCGCTACACAGACCAGCAGCAGCTATCCAGGATGTGAGGAAGAAGTCTATCCCAGATCTACCTGGAGATGCCAGGGATTAAACCTGGAACCTTCTGTTTGCAAGGCACGTGCTGTACCACTGAGCTATGGCCCAGAGACTCCAGCTAAGGAGCTAGACCAGCTGCTGGAGATTGGGACACTGTTGAGTCTAAGGCTGACAGACAAGAGCCAATAGAACAAGCTCCCAAGTCACCAGGGCTTGTAGGGCCAGTGCTGAGACCCTCACAGGACCTTCCCCTGAATCTGTAGGAACCAAATGCATCCTACAGTACCTTACCCATCCAGCAGTGCAGAGAGCACACACCTGGCATGAGGCTATGGAATGGGGAGGAGTGCTCACCTTCAGGCCAAAGGGTTGGCCTTTTAATAATCCACAAGGGGGTAGAACCTGGAAGGGGTGGTATGGGAGTAGAGGTTTAAAGCCTGGGTCTGTGCTCAACCTGGTTGGGGCAAGTTGCTCTCTTGGAGCTGTCTGTGGTCCTGTAATTCCTAACCTACCTTGACTTGTGGCATCTGGCATCTGGGCATAGCAAGTTCCTGGGCAACATTATGACATAAGTAGAACTTACTGAAATTCCCTCTTCCTCTCACTGGTTACCAAGGTATGGGGTGGGGGTGGAAACAATGTGAAAGGAGGACTTGTAACAATATTGATATGTCTATTTTCCCCCCTGTCAGGTCCTTTCCCAATCATAATAGGAGTCCTTTCCATCTTGCTTTTGATTGCAATTGGAGTTGCTTTTTGCTGCTATAAATGGAGAGCCAGGCTTGTGCCACTAAAGCAGGCTTTCATTCCTCCAAAGAAAATGCAGCAGTTCAGGTGAATATTTATAGTATGACAGCAACAGATGTGTTTCCATTTCTCATGCCGGTATAAAGAAGTCTGGGATTGCATGTGCAAGTTGCCTTGCGCACCATGCACCTTGGAGAAAGGCCAGGATAAGGATATACTGATAAACAAATGTCTTTCTTGCATATGCAACAACAAAGATATATATATACTGAAAAGGGAAGATGTTTAAACTAGTTCCTTTCTTCTTTTATGAAATTCCAATTACTTCCCACCTCAGACATTTAGCCCATTTAGTGTTCATCATGCAGAGACTTCCTGCTGCAAAATTTAGTTTATCAACAGTACTCGCTGCCCGTAAATGAGCCTGGATTATTACAGTTGAGTTGGCCAGATTATTATAATTATTATTTATAATTATATTCACTTATTAGTCTCCTTTTTTAACTTACAAAAAATAAACTCAAATCAACTTACAATATATATTGGCCTCTTGCAAAAACGTTGTTCCAATAATCTAAATTAGGATAGAATGGGAACCAGACACCTCAGTCTGGCTCCCATTCTAGCCTAAATTAGATTATTTGGGTTGTTGTTTTTGATACGTGATTCTGACTCAGCTACATGAAATGGTTAAATATATACCATGAGAGGCAGCTTCCTTGTAATATTTGTTTCCTGTTGTTTTCCCCAAGCAGTACCGCTCCTCCCATTCAGAGTGGTGTGACTGGGCATGCCAACCCAGCCTTCAAGCTGAAAACCCCCCAGGAACAGAGAAAGGTACCTGAAAGCTGAAACTACTTACAGCTGCCATGTTGAATAACACCTGATCTTCTCTATACAGTAGAACCTTGGTTCTCGAACAGCTTAGTTGACAAACAAATTGGCTCCCGAACGCCGCAAACCTGGAAGTAAGTGTTCCAGTTTGCAAATGTTTTTCGGAAGCCAAACATCTGACATGGCTTCTGCTTCAGTGCAGGAAGTTCCTACAGCCAATTGGAAGCCACACCTTGGTTTTCAAACAGATTCCTGGAATGGATAAAGTTCGAGAACCAAGGTACCACTGTATTGCTAACCCAGTATTGATCCAAGCTGATAATTCCCATGCGTTATAAAACACATGATCCAGTCAATCAATCAATCAATCAATCAATCAATCAATATGCTGGAACTGCAAAGCTGCTTCTCTTGCTACATCCTAGAGACACAAGATGAAAGTGATTGTTTAGGGAACCTCTTTGGGCTCTCGTGAGCACCTTTTCTCACGGTAAATGATTGCCTGCAAGCATTTGATCCAGCATGAATGTATTAATGTCAATGTTTTAAATAATTCCTTTGTATTGTTTATATTAGATGTAACTCACCCTAAGGGCTTTAATGGAGCCAAGTAGTGGGAGAGAAATTGCAAAAATTCATAAATAAACACAAGGAGTGCTCAGGGAACAAAATGTATATGGGACCAGGACTTTGTGTACTTTTAAAGAACACACACACACACACACACACACACACACACACACTAAAGATTCCTGGGCACTGCAGTTTACCCACCACAGGGCTACAATTCCCAGCACCCTTAACGTACTATAGTTTCCAGGATTCTTGGGGGATGCTTTAAATGCATGGTGTTTGTAAGCAGCACTGAGATTCTGTGGTTGGTTAATAAATCTATTTATATTGGGTCATTTGAAGTGTCTCAGCAGGAGCAAACCTAGACAATGTAAATGCAGGAGTGATTTTAGAAAGATCACCTGCTCTTTGTGTGATTCCATGCAGGCTATTGGCATACAGAATATCCCTGCAAAGCCTGAAGTGCTCTACTGTGAACCACCTCCAGAGCTCAAAATTCATGCACAACCACCACCACCACCACCTGCTCTCCCAGCTAACACAAAGAAGCCTCCCTTTCTCGGGTATCAGAGTGAGGCAAATAATTTCCCCAAGCGAACTCCTCCAAGCAGGCCAGCGCCACCAGCACCAAAAGTCATTGTTTCTCAGGTGAGTATTTTTATACGGATTGATATCTTTAGACCCGTGGAAATAACTTGTTCCCACAGCTTGCTAAAAATAGAGTGAATATGTGAGTTAATGGTGCCTAAGAGCTGATTTTGGACTTACTATTGGTAAAGGGACCCCTGACCATTAGGTCCAGTCGTGACCGACTCTGGGGTTGTGGCGCTCATCTCGCTTTATTGGCCGAGGGAGCCGGCATACAGCTTCCGGGTCATGTGGCCAGCATGACTAAGCCACTTATGGCGAACCAGAGCAGCGCACGGAAACGCCGTTTACCTTCCCGCTGGAGCGGTACCTATTTATCTACTTGCACTTTGACGTGCTTTTGAACTGCTAGGTTGGCAGGAGCAGGGACCGAGCAACGGGAGCTCACCCTGTTACAGGGATTCGAACCGCCGACCTTCTGATCAGCAAGTTCTAGGCTCTGTGGTTTAACCCACAGCGCCACCCGTGTCCCTTTACAGTTGGTACATATTAGTAAATGAGGGCTAATAAAACTTTAGTATAGTTAATTCTGCTTCAGCATGGAAAAATGCATTTGGTAGAAGCAGGACAGGTATTGCCCCTCCCCACCAACTGTGTATATCAACACTGAAAAAACACAAGTATTGGCATACATCCTATTGCCAGTTGGCTGTGCTTCATATGAGCTCAGCCCTAAACTTCTGCATGTGTTTTCACATGCAAATGAATTAAGGCCATATTTTTCTTTTCTGAAAAGGAAATCCGGACTTTTACCTCATTACATGCATTTCTGAAGAATAAAAATGCACTGCTCTATTTTCCTGGTGCCTAACATTTCTGTAGATCATAAATCAGGGAATAGAGATAACACAGAGTTTTGCCCATCCTGGCAACTGGATAGTTGGAAGGTTGTTGTTGTTTTTTTAAAGAAGATCCCTGCTAGATCTTACTTTCTTGTCCCAGGATTCTTCCAGACCACGACCACCTCAGAAAGCTCTTCCTGCTAATCCAGTTCCTGCCAGCAACAGAGCTGGGTTGCCCAGGATGAATACAGCAGTACCACCCCCCTACAGTGCTGTAAGGAATACGAGAGGACGTCAGGAGGTGAGGCATATAAAGGACAGCAGGTGCTATTATTGGCTAAGAGCTAGGTAGCAATATACTTCAGACCAGAAATCCACCGCGTTCAGTGTCAAGTCTTCAATCTGTGGCCTTGTCAGCTGACTATGAGGTGTTGGGGATTGTCAATCTGGGCCAGTACCATTTTTCTTTGAGGGGCAGGGAGCAGCTACATTTGACTGCTTCTGTCATATACAAAGGCATTTACAAAAAGGTTTTTTGGGTGGGTGCTTTAGAAAGAAGAATCCAATGTGAGTAGGCTTCCTCCATCCTCTCCTTCTACAGCCCCCAGCTTGTAACACAGAACTCATAAAACTACAGTGGCACCTTGGTTTAAGAACAGCCCTGTTTATGAACTCAGTATACGAACTCCACAAAACCAGAAGTAGTGTTCCGGTTAGTGAACTTTACCTCGGTCTACGAACGGAATCCAAACGGTGGAAGGGCACCGGCAGTGGGAGGCCTCATTAAGGAAAACTTGCCTCAGTTTAAGAATGGCTTAAGTTCGTAAACCGAGGTACCACTGTATATATAATTAAAGCTGAGATACTATAGTTAGCAGCAAGTCCTATTACAGGCATCCCCAAACTTGGCCCGCCAGCTGTTTTGGGACTACAGTTCCCATCATCCCTGACCACTGGTCCTGTTAGCTAGGAATGATGGGAGTTATTGTCCCAAAACAGCTGGAGGGCCAAGTTTGGGGATGACTGTCCTATTACATTCAGTGGGCCTTATTTCTGAATAAACACATATTGAATTGGTCTATAACTGTGAAGTGAGAACAGTTACAAGAGACTGAAGTATTTCCATTTTAGAGGTGCTGTTCTTTTGCTTCTCTTACCTAAATTAGCATCCATTGAACTCACAATCATTTCCCCTTTCCTAGAATTCAGTCATGAAGAATGCTGAAGCTGTGAATACCCTGAAATTTAGACATTGAAGGTCATCTTGCAACTCTGAACTCCACACCAGTTCCTCCTTCCTTGACCTGGGATTTCCCACGGGCTTTGTTTCCAGGAAGAAGACATGCTGGGCATGTGCAAATCTCAACTTCCTCCCCACCCCCCAGCCTTGTATGACTAGCCGAGACCAATTTCAGGTCCGGTTCTAGCAACCTTGGCACAGGTCGATGACACACCCTTGGACGTCAGTGGGGATTCTATCCATGCATGCCAAGGTTAACGTGACTTGCTTTGCCTTTGGATATTTGTTCATTACAGGAGTTACTTGTTTAAAATAGCACTGGTGTGTTATAGTGCAATATGCAATGTGCTGGAACGGAAGTGGGAGAAGCCTCTATTTCTCCCAGCAATTCATTATCGCCTCAACAGAAGACAAATGTATTTTAGTCAACACTGAGCCACCGCATCCTTCTCAGCTTTTCCAGCTTTGTTACAGCCACAGACAATCCTATGGGGAAGAGAGTCTTGTGGTGCCCCTGTGATGACCTCATCTCCTCCAAAGTACTGTATGGAGACGTAGTCTGAGCTTGTGGAATTTTGCTACACACTGACTATATTTATTCCCTCTTTTAAGGAATCTCCCAGGGTTCAGTGCTTTACCTTTGCCCTCTTACACCGTCACCTTCTTAGCCCAAAGCTTTTCTGGTCATTACGTTCAAGGTTTGAAAGTGTTGGTGGCATAACTATGGTGAGTCCTTCCTCTGCTCTCAACCGCCATCAACCTGTTTGCATGCGGCATCTTAATTATAGGTTCTGCCCAGCTGCACAGAATGCAAGGCGGGTTTTGTGTGGCAGCACACTGTTCCCATGACACCCTAAAAGAAATGTACTCTACCAGTCAACCAAATATTAGCAAGGCATTTTAAGAGTTTCCTAGTATTAATTGCAGTTAGTTATCTGTTTTCGCGTGCTACATCTTGTTCATATAATCAAGTAACTCAGCTTAGTTTTTGTCTATTTATGGATTGGGCTTGCTCACTCAGGAAATTGGCGCCACTAATTTACCTGAGGATAGTTATCCTCTCCTGATGTGATAATCTTGGTTGAGAGTTTACACTCAACACTATCAAGCTAAGGCTTTGAAGCCTATAGCTGATGGGCAGGGTTGAATGCAATTAATTTATTGAATGCAATAAATTAATACAAGCCAGCCTTCCCCAACCTGGTGCCCCCTGATGTTTCGGACTACAACGATAGGAGTTCTAACTAGGGTTGTTTGGGAGTTAAGGTCCAAAACATCCTGGGTGCACCAGGCTTGAGAAGGCTGATCGAAACCAACATTGAGTAATTTGGAAATAACCCTTGGTTAAATCTCGGTGTAATTGGAATTCCCTTTGCATCTTTCCAATTTGGGGCTGGTGTAAAATGGATTACCAATGGCAAATTTACAATGTGATCAAGCCTTGGACAAGGTACTACAGGTGCTATAATCCTAAGACTCTTTTCCTATTACTACAGTGGTTTGCTGCATCTCACTTGATTCAACAAAAAATCATAGGCTGTGTGCCTTCTTTCTAGCCTCTGTATTCCAATTCACCTGTAGGCACCTAATTGGGTGTCTTAACACAGTTCAGCTGGCTAAACAGAATAATTAACTAATGGTGCTTTTACCATTGGGTAGCTGATTAAACCCCAGCTATTTTAATACTGTAACTGGATACCATAGTGCATAAATAACCTCAACTTCCAAATATGCAGCTGCAACATTGTTACCTGTCTGAAGCTTTATGAATGTTTTCTCAGGTTTTAGGTGTTTTTGGTGCTTTTGTTGCCCGGTGATATTTTTTCAGTTGGCTTTGCAAATATGCTGGTGCTAAAAATGAGGAACTGTTTTGTCTAATACCATGAATTGTTAGGAAACTTGAATCAAAACTGCCATAGCCAGTCTTAGAAATGGATCTAGTGCTGTTTATGCAGAGACTTTCTGTTTTTTTTGGCAGCAGTACAAACTGGTGTTTTCGGTTTTGTTTCTTTGGGGGAAAAAGGCCCTTTGGGCTTGGTTGTCGTCTTTCTAGATGAGCCAAAACAATTGTAGGCCCAAAACACTATTTCAACAGTCCAAAACTCAGCTTGAGTATGCAAAACAAGGTTTCCTAGAAATTTTCCCAAGTTGTGCACAGTGCAATAATCAAGTGGTATCTTAACTATGCATGTACCTACATTGCTCTCATGTTACAGAATAAGTGGTTTATGCTGTCTGTTGCATTATCAATAACAATGCACAAGTGGTTTTGAGCACTGCATCCCCCCCCCCCCCAAATCCTCAGGTTGTGCTCATTACATTCTTCCAGTTCTAGCACAGAACTGGTGCCACAAAGAACGGTCACTGGAAATACAATTAACGCTCCAAAACATTTTTAGTCTAGTTTCAAATATCCCAAATGAATGGTTGTACACATACTAGTGTGCTTTAAACACATGCCAGCAGCCATTTCAAGACAGAAGGTGTGCGTCTCAGAAAACATAACAGCATCCTTCCTGGTCTCTGTCTTTTCAGGTTAAGTCTCAGGCACTCTTAGCATAATGGGATCAGTAATCTTCCGTTCAGAACTGTCACAGGTGAAGACAAAACAGATTGTTCTGCTAACTTAGTACCTCCCTGAAGCCATTGGCTTTGCTAGGTCTTGGCTTATGCCATCTCAGAATACTTCGAAGATCAACTCGCTACAATTTGGGGGGGGGGAATTATTCAGAGCTGGAAGGTTATCCGCCTCAAGGCATTGCCAAATGTCAATCCGGGCTTACTTTTAAAAGCTCCACAGCAAAGAGATCAGCACTCTGCTTTCCCCTCCCTAATGCTGCCGAAATGTGGCTGTAGGCCCTCCATCCTCACCTGCTGTAGTGTGAAGGTATAGTTTCCTTGGGTGCTACAAGAGATGGCAGGGTAGAGAGATGGTGGTATGCAGATGCTGCCCCATGGAGACAGCCCAGTTTTGCTGAACTTCTTCCTTACAAGGTGTTTTTAAATAGACACCGTCCAGGTTTGGGAACTGGCACCCCTGCTTCAAACAAGGTTGATGCATCGGAAATAGTTTTGTACTTTTGTGTGTATGTTGAAAGGGTAGATTGGGAGAAGAACATTGTGGTTGCAGTCCTATGCTCACTTACCAAGGAGTAAGGCCTTGTGAATTCAGTGAGACCTACTTCCAAGTAAACACACACAGGGCTGCACTCAGTGTTTATTAATTATTATTCTTAATTATTATTATTATGGTAGAGCCTCTGCATCATGTGTCACCATTTTATGTCTCGCAGGTTTACAATATGATCTCTGTGCATCTATGCAAATACTTGAATAATGCAATTTGTTGTGCCTTTTGCCTAGTTATATTTAATAAATTTTGTGGTCGATATGTACAGTTACTAAATCATTGAACGGAGGGCTGGTCTTGAGAAATGGGGGAGGGCAGGGCTTGCACCACTTCCAGATGTCGCCTGTGCTACTGGATTAGCCAGATGGTCCTTGTGTGTAGAGAACAGTATAATGGCCGCGTGGCAAATTTATTTCCCAGAACGTCTGAGGTAGAATAAATAAAAAATTATTTATTATCACCAGCAGAGGGCGCTGCAGTCCCAGTATCTAATTAGCAGCACTTGCCTTCCTGGTTGGTCACAGAGCAAACATTACAGGAAGCAATACAAGGAAGCAAACAAAACTTAAGACAATTGAAATTTCCACCTTTTAAGAGTTTGTACAAAAAGATCTTTATTCTTCCCCTTTCCAAGTACAAATGAGTACCATTGAAATGCCATATGTTCAAACTTGGGAGTGGAGGGAGGGGGAAATCCAAGTTGTCCATCATAACTATTCACAAAGTTACATTGATCTTATTTAACTGTAAAATACATTCATTAGGAATGAAGATCCCCGGAGTTTTAAAAGACCTTTGTAGACAATGAAGAGCACAGACTTTTAGCCCACAGTTGTGGGCTGCTATAGAGTTTTGAAATATGACCTCTCAACTGAGTTGGCGACTTTTCATTGATCTCTGATCTGTAGCTTGTACTCATTCAAGATCCATCTCCTCCCTTGTCCAGATGAATGTTATTTGTCAGCATCAGTGCCAAAGCCAAAATTTCTGGTTGATATTGGAACTCTGTACAGTGGTACCTCGGGTTAAGAACTTAATTCGTTCTGGAGGTCCATTCTTAACCTGAAACTGTTCTTAACCTGAGGTACCACCTTAGCTAATGGGGCCTCCTGCTGCCGCCGCGCCGCCACTGCACGATTTCTGTTCACATCCTGAAGCAAAGTTCTTAGCCCGAGGTACTATTTCTGGGTTAGCGGAGTCTGTAACCTGAAGTGTCTGTAACCTGAAGCGTCTGTAACCCAAGGTACCACTGTACTATGGTGGTGAGATGAACTTGGATGCACTTCAGTCTCTATGGAGCTCCACTCTCCAACCTTCCCATCAAATCTTATTGTAAGATTTCATTATGCCATTAGAGCTCAACATCCTGGAGGCTTCAAACACCACATTTTTTTCATTCCAGAAGTGAAGAAAGGACCTCAAATTTAGAAGAAACTAGAAGCTCGTCAACTTTTCATACCTAGCATCAAACACACATGCCAACATAAGTTTAGATGCCAATAATCTCCAGTTTGCCATTTTGTATTGGAAAAAGCAGCACAGCAGAATGAAAGTGAACCTTAGAAGGGTAACACTCTTACTGGAGTTCTTCCTTCTGGAATGAAGAACCACTGATTTAAATGTCAAAAAAGGAGACTATGTAAAGACAGGCAGAGCTTCTGTTTGTACTTCAACAGCTGAAGTATTACCAGCATGCAAAAATCAACTTTTTTTGCATCCTAAAATTTCCTTTAAAGTTTTTGCCAGCTCTCGGTTAATGCCTGTGCTATCCGTATAAATCTTAGGATGCTGCTCTTTTTAAATGCACAGCTCTTGCTGCTGCTGCTGCTGCTGTGGAGACTGAGAAGTTGTCCCTCCCCATAGCAAGCAAATACATTTCTCCATGAAGTGGAGGCACTATGATTTGCTGTTTCACAGGAGCAGAAGACAGGATCAGGATGTGGATTTTATGGCACCCAATGCTCGTCATTTCCCCTTGAGCCCTCTTCATTTAGAGCCCCCTTCTCCAACCTTGCACTCTCTAAATGTTTTTGCCTGCTATACACATGCCTGAGTCATGGACTCAGGGTTGGTGGGAGCTGTTGCAAAAAGCTTCGATTCATCATTCTCATGATTTCGATGTCTGTCCCCTAACCCTGCCTAATTTCTCTCTTATTGGTTTTCCACAAAAAGGGCATGTGCCTGTTACAGTACATTGGACAATTTCTTGGTCATCAAGGCTAAGCAAAAAGACTTTCATTGACCAAAGGAAATCTTACAAGCATGTGGGGAAATAGTGACAGTCATGGGACCCAAACCACCGTCAACTTTCATGACATCATAAATCCTGCAGACTTGACCCCAGTTTACACTGCCATGATCACAACTGGGGATTTGAGCTGTACAGAAAGGTGGTTTTTTTTGGGGGGGGGGGTCTACTACATACTTATAGAACTTAACATTGAAAATAAACACTAATGGTTATAGCCACTTACAAATCGTATTAAGAACATAACTAGCATGATGCCCCCCCTTTAACGATGGCGTAACACAGTACCCCAAACAGAACTCATGAGATACTACCATCATTCTGGTACTTAAGGCACTTTTGAACATGGAGGGCTATTGGCCAACAATATTTACATCACAACACCAGTCTCTCATATCTGTCATGTTAAAAGCCCTAGCTTTTTAACATGGGTTCCTTGGGTGTGGGCCAGGGCTTTTCATGTTTCCCTGGCAGCTGTCAAGTCGTCAGAGTAACATGGGTACTGAGCCCAAGTGCACACAATGTGCAACCAAGCATGTTGCATGAGAAGTATGCTGCTTGTTATGAGGAGAACTGCATTATCTTCCTGCAACCAAAAACTGGGCGCATGGGCAAGATTCTTACCACCACAGGAATGAATACTGCAGTCGAGTGATTCTCCTTATGGTTGTATGTACACTGTAACGTAAAAGGTTCTCAAACACCCTTGGTTAGATGGCTGACCCTTTGGTATAATGGCAGAAGCTAACAGAAATACAAATAGCATTTTGTCTCACCAGAAGTTTACAAGGGATGAAGCATATTTCACAATTTTACATTGGCTGTTATGCCTTTTCATAATACATTATTACATAGGCACTATAGTACAAGAAATGGGACCACTATCAGAATTGTCCTCTTGATACACACTGGCACTGTAAGACAGTTGCCGCACTATCAGGGCAATAGGTTAATGGGTTAACTCCATCCACTTTTAAGCAGAACAACTTAATAACAGCGGAAGACCAAAAAGGCACTAAAGGGTAGTATGCATAGGCAGAAAGACACATGCGATATTGTCCCAGTGAAATTGTTCCCTCTTTAGCATACAGATGAGGCAATTGCATGATGGTGCAACCACCCTTCCTCAGGAATTGTCAGGCAACAACAGAAAGCTAGTTGTCTGGGAAAAGAGTCCTAGCATAGCTTGATATCTGATCTAATTGGCTCATCAGAAGAATGCCTTAAGTTATTTTCTGTTAACGCTTTCAGTAGAGGACTGAGTACTCAGGGTTGAAAAAGGCCACAAGAACTTTCCCTGAAGTTTCACAGGTCATGGACTTCAAATCTGAATGCTCTTCGTGGCCTCACAGCACCTCAGTATAGCCTCTCAGGGGAAGATCATGTTGGAGGAAACAACGTCATGCAAAGGGGCCAAGAAGCAACTTCAACCACAGATGGAACCAATCCCCCCTCCACCCCCAAATGATTAATGAAAACCTGCTTGTCTGAGGCAGGCACAGTCAAAGCAGTCAAGGCAATTCCAGAGTGTGGGGTGTGCAGTGACATTCCAAAGGATGGGAGGAAAGGGTTACTGAGACAAAACGTGAGACAACTAGTTCACGGTATTCAACTTGGTTGCTATTTCTCAGAATATGCGTATGCGTACCCGTTAATGCAAAATATAGCACATGCCTGTTCAATCCAAGTTCCTGCAGCTGCAGGATTGTTGCTATTAGGTTTCAGCTGTAGATCATGAATACTTTGGGTTTGTTGTCAGCCTTGATTTCTGGATTATCCAGCTCTATCAGGATGTTCTTGTCGTCCTTGACGGCTGGGGCCTCGTCAGCATTTTGAAGGGTTTGTGGCAGGTTCCTCAAACTGATGTCCATATCTTTGAAGGCATGGAGTAAAAAGACCCCTAAAATAATGGTGAGGAACCCACAGACTGTCCCAATGATGTCCACCACAGACATGGTGACCCACTCCTTAAAGAGGATGACTGAAGTGGTGATGACAATGGTGGTAAACAGCACGTAGTAGATGGGGAAAACCATAGAGGTGTTGAAAATGTCCAGCGCTTTGTTGAGGTAGTTGATTTGGGTGGTGATAGAGGCCACTAATGTGAGGACAAGAATCCAGGTGAGTGGGTCCTTAAGAACAGGCCAGTGAGCGAAAAAGCCCTTAATGGCGATGCCTAGTCCTTTGACTGAAGATACTGAGAATGCTCCAATCACAGAACAGATGGTGAGGTAGATGAGAATGTTGGTCTGGCCGTAACGTGGGGCAAGGAAGAAAATCAGAACCAGGCAGACCGCCAACAGAATGCTGGCATAAGCAAGGAAACCTGGAATAATGAAAAGAAGGGGGTGAGGAATTCATCACCAGGTTGCGGCAGTTTTATGAGGAGCAGAGTACAAGTTGTGGCAAGGCAGTAGCACACCACTAACAGGTATAAGGAGTTCAACTGATCAACCAATAGAATCCTAGCTGTAAGAAATGAGAACTATTCCACCTAAACAAATGGAACTAGGCGAGGTGAGTCTGCCAAAAGGACTGGCACAAAATGCAGAAAATAAGCACACATAAGGGCGGGATCCAGGGAAAGACATGTGCACGAGCTCAAATTCATGCACCTGCATATGTACTCAGAAGACCTATTTGGACATCTGCCTGAACAAGGTCTTAGAATGGAGGTGGTTCCCTCTCAACGTGGCCCTCCAGATGTGGCTCCCACCATCCCTGACCCCTGCCACTGCTGGTTGAGTACAACAACACCTAGAGGGCCACAGGTTAACAATTCATAACTTAAAATCATGGGAGGGCATCATGCGCCCAACATCACTGGGCACACAGGTTCCTCTTTAGACCACTGTGTGTTTTAGTGCAAAGAGTCTGAAGAAGGTTTCAAAGTGAGCTCTCCACATTTCACTTGCCCTTGCGTGTCCAATTTGGCAATGGGGCATGAGAGATCTGTGAAGGGGGCAATGTCTCCAGGAAACAGCAGCAGCAGTGCAAAGACATTTCAGGGGACGGCACTGAACCACAATGCTCACAAATAGGATGACAGCCATACTGGGGATTCAAAGCTGAAGTGCCATGCCACTGCCATCCCACTTGAACAAGGGATTCAGATAATAAGCTACATTTATAGCTGGTTGGTGATACCTTTAACCTTCTGCTTTTCTGGTTACCTGGCTCTTTCAGTTTAGAGGCCATTTCGTCCAGAGTGGTGACCTCCTCTTCTTCTGGAGCATGAATCACAAGAACTGTACTACCCACAATGCTCAGCATGCAACCAAGTTTGCCCAGGAGATTCAGCCGCTCTCCAAGCAGGTACGAGGACAAAATGGCACTGGGTAATAGGGGAGAAAAATCAATAAAATTGCTTTGGGGTAATCAACATACAGAAAACTAACAAGAAGTCAGAATACATGGTTGTCCCATTTATAACAGCCTTCTACAGAACTTTGGAAACTTCTTTCAGTGACAAACAGAGAGGCATGTGCGATATTTGGACACTTTAAATCAGAATCAATCATCTAACTGACAATGGGCATGTTCAGACGCTCATATCTTAGCTTAATAAGCTGATATACTGATGAGCTTTGGGGACTCTCATGCAACCGGTTTGCTCCTCCAATCATAGTCTAGCTGCCATGTGTATCAGTTGATGAGGAGCACAGAGACGAAAGAGGGGAGCAACTCCACCCACACATCACTTCCTAGCAGCCCTAACGCCCTTGAGGTTCATAGGGCACTGGGAAGAGGAAAACACTTGCTGTAACTTATTGACTGATTTCCAGCCCTGAGATTAATATTTAAGGGGTGCTGCTGCAATGCATCAGGCTGCCACCACCACTTTGCACCCAAAGGGAGTTCATCCTTTGGGACCACACTTTGGTGTTTCCACAACTCCCATCAGCTCCAGTTAGAATGCCCAATGGTCGAGAATGACTGGAATTTCAGTCCAAAACATCTGGAGGGCACCAGGTTGCTGGTTGTTGTTTTAAATGCACTCATTTAAAGTCATTAAAGTCACCCGTGTGTCAAAAAGTACCATGCAAGATCTGCTTTGGGGGGTGGGGGGGTGGAGAGCCAGGCTGAAGCAAATGTTTGCCTTCTGTGTACTGGTAGAAAGTTATCAGGCTATTTTTCTGTTTGCATGGCCAGTCATGTTACCACCACTGACATTTACAGACCTAGAATAAATATGGGAGGACAGAATAGAAACGAGAGGAAATCACCTTATGAGCACGCTCAGGGCTCCGAGCGGAGTAACAATTGTTGCAGGAGCAAAGGCATAGGCGGCAAAGTTGGCAGCTTCTCCTCCACCCACTGAGCAAACAGCCAAAGGATAAACAGAACAGGTAAATTACAATGAGTGTTATTCCTGCTCAAGTGTTCTTGCTAATTCAGTGCATAGTTTGGCCCAATGAAAAAGAGCACTGGAGTTAAAAACCAGGAGAAAGATGGTTTTACACCAATCACTGTTGTGTTTTCACTTTTTTTAACAAGAAAAGGCATCTTAAGAGTCATGCTGTAGATTGAAGGAACTCCGTGCAAAAAGTATTGACCAAATATCTCCTGAGTAATGGATCAGAATCCAATATGGTGGCAGATGTGCCTAGCCAATTTTAGAAAATGGACCCAATCCTAGCAAACCAGACAATGCTAAAATGACTGATCACCGCCTTGGGTCAGTAGCTTCCAAAACCTTGGAGCACCTTTAAGAGTGTCATAAGCTTTCATGGACTAGATACAGGGGTCAGCAAACTTTTTCAGCAGGGGGCTGGTCCACTGTCCCTCAGACCTTGTGGGGGGCTGGACTATATTTTTTGGGGAAAATATGAACTATGTCCCACAAATAACCCAGAGGTATATTTTAAATAAAAGGACACTCATGTAAAAAAAATCCGCGGGCCGGATTTAGAAGGCAATTGGGGTGGATTTAGAAGGGCCGGATTTAGAAGGCAATTAGTTTCCCTGCCCATGGACTAGAATCTGCTTCCAAGTCCTTCTGAAGTGGACTCTAGCCCATGAAAGCTGATGCCAGGGGCAGCAACAACGTAGCCTCCTACATCTCCCACCACCCATCTCCCTCTGACCAGTGGCCAAACTAGGGTGGATGTGAGTTGCAGTTGCAGTTCAGAACATATGAAAGGCACCAGGCTGCTTACTGCTGGCTTATTCCATAAGGTGCCTTGAGGCTATTTGTTGTTTTTGGCCAACAAACATCTCTACTGAGGAGTGAATCATTTATACTGTGATGAGCAGGGCTGGCCCACCCATGAGGCAAGGTGAGGCGACCACCTCAGGTGGCAGAATCCACAGGGGCAGCAGATCTGGCTTCCAAGGAATGTATCGCCTACTGCTACTGCTGATGTGGCAACAACAGCTGTGTCACACTCCTTGGAGGCTGGATCTGCCACCTCCTCAGCAGCTCCCCCACCCCATGCCGCCTCTACAGCAGCCTCTTGGTGAATAGGGTGCACTGCTGGTTTCCCACCCGTAGGGTGGAAATGGTGGGGGCTGCCCTATTGGGTCTCTTGGACACAATTCAGAGCGGGACCCTTTACTCCCAATGACAGTCTTTGATTCCCACTTCAGCCATCATATAAGGTTGATTTGATTCCCCAACTCGTTCCTGATGTAGATCTTAACTCAACCCTTCTTCCAGGGGGAGGGCAACATTTTGTGGTTTGCTTCATGTACCACCCGAACCTTGGTGATGAGCTCTATACATTCCAGTCCCCACGGGGAAGCTGAAGAAAGCTAGATGCATGCTTCATACAATGGTGGTAAAACTGAAATGCCATCTACATATAGTTCAGTTTGATCACCTAGACATTTCCATGTCATTGTGGGGAAAGGCTCTCAAATAGCACTGCTAGCATGTGGAAATAGCCTCCACATGGTAGAGGGAAAGTGATAAAGATTTGATAGGAACAAATCCAGGCTAGTGTGAATAACCATACTTACTGGTCAGCAAGCCAGCCCACCACAGCCAGTCCCTAAGGTAGCCATGGCCACCATCCCCTGGAAAAGCAAAAGGCACACATGCTTAGAGACTTCAAAAGGAAATAAGAACCACATACTAGGTAAAATTAGATAGAAACAAAAAGAGATAAAACACATGCAAACCAGTGGGTTCTGGGTGCATTTTTAACTTCCTTCCCAGAATGACAAGAAAGCATTTCATGTTCAAGATAATTATAGAGCACATTTTTGACACACATCGTCATATGAATTTTAGCCATCCCTCCCTCCATCTTATATCCTGCCTTTTCTCCCAAAGAAGCCCAGAGTGGCAAACACATACCGATAGATAATAAAAATGCAATCAAAAATAAAGCAAAACATATTTAACATTTCAAAATTGTTAAAAACATTTCAAACAACGAAACACAACAAAACATGTAACAAATCACGTGTCTAAACAGGCCCACCAAAACAGAAAATTTCCTCACAGGTGTCTAAAAGAATACGATGGTGTTTGCCTAATGTCATTTGGCATATTATAATGCTTTTGGCCCAGGCCCTTTTGCACTCAATACTAAACTATGACGGGGTGGAGAATCTACTCTGGCTGGCAGGTCAGATCATTATCTCCCCAAATCTATATTAACAAATCCTGTTTTCAGGCTACCAAAAATCCTGGTCAGGATGCTGGACTAGGTGGGCCATTGGTCTGATCCAGCAAGACTCTTCTTATATTTTTAAATATGTGATTGTGATGCTACCCTAATCAAGTATTCCCCCTCATATGTTTTCCATTGCGTGAGACTGGGGGAGGTTGGATGACATCAAGGATGCACTTAAAAGATCCCAGTGCCTCCATTAGGATCCTACCCCCTGACCCTACATGCTTTGCAGCTAAGTGCCTGCAGTTGAGAACCAGCTCTACTTGTGGAAGCTCCCTGCAAATTTGAGGCCCTGATCTAAAAGCTATTTGTCAATGTATATCAGCATATCAGCATAGTGACTCCTACCATAGCTAACTGAACATTATTACTATTCGTAATAATGATATCCTAGTTTTAGAACAAGACACGACACTGAAAAACAAGGTAAATAAAAAACTTTGTTGGAAAAACACAGAGTGAGATTATCAGCTGCTGCACACAAGAATCCTGATTCCAGTATTTTATTGGAAACCAAAGCAGCTTAAAACTGAAAATAGGTACTAGCAAAACAGGAAGCACCACCTATCAATAGATGTCAGACTTTCAGGAATGTTAAAATGCAAGAGAAAGAGGGAGGTACCTAGATACCATGACAACAAATATGGCCTGAATGCCTAGATGGGCATGAGATTAGATGGGGCAGATATAGGGGAAGAGAGTAGAACAGCCAAGTCTAGAAACTCCATGGTCCTGTAAGAGCTATAGAACCTGTGTGTGCTCTTCGAGTTTATTTCCTTTTAGCAGGGACTGCTGATATTTTTCTAAGAGAAAGAGCTAGTCTGTTGCCCTCAAGCTTTGCAAAACAGGGGCTTTAAGATATTCACTGGAGAGCCTCCCTGCAAGTGCTTCGCACTACCACCACCATCCAAGGTGAGACGAGTTACTTCCAGAAAAAGAGTCTACTCGCTGGGCATCCCAGGAGTGGAATGCTGAAGAGGTTTGGCTGGTGATTACATTATTGTCCCTTCAGTGTCGAAAACTGTTCCCAAATTTATTAGGTGCCATTTTAACCTTGCTGACTTTTTTGCTGCTTTTATAATTTTGTGGATTTCGCATTATTCTATTTTCTCCATTTTAAAAATTCTTTTGGTAAACCATCCTAGGAAAATTATTGAATTGAGGTATAAAATAGATTGTGAATGAATGAATGAATGAAACAACCAAAAAATAGATTTAGTTAAATGCACTTGGGGACCCGCTTCTTCATTTTTATCATATCTGCATGATGTTGGTGTTGCTGTTGAGACTCACCTTAGGTCAAGCTGTAATAAAGCAGTGCAGAGATAAGTTGCCAATGTGGTGCTCTCTCAATGTTGGACTGTAACTCCCATCAGCCCCCACCCAGCATGACCAAAGGTCAGGGTTGAGGCAAGTTGTTGACCAGCTACACCTGCCTACCCCTGGTGAACTTCATCTACCAGTTGAAGTTCAATGGGTTAGATGGAGAAACGTGTCATACAGGCATACTCCCTAATGAACTGTGATTGGCTATAGTTGCCTGTTCAGGCAAGGATTTGCCTCTGTGTAATGTGTAGGCAAAGGCCATCAGAATCCAAAACACTTTGAGGCTCAAAGTCAGATCTCTCAGCAATAGCCAACATGATACCCTCAAGATGTGGATGACGATTCCTTTCAGCCAGTGGTCAGGACTGATGGGACTTGTGGTCCAAAACATCTGAAGGGTACCATATTGGCCAGCCCTGTCTCAGATACAACCAGAGCTCATTCAGAAAATAATTCCTCACCCACCTCCTGAGCCATTGAAACCATACCTGCCCTGGTGCCTCCTGTCTCCACAAGCCGACGCAGTCCTTTTTTCTTAAGGATGACGCTGCTGCCAATCAAGAAGCTGGAGAAGATGGCCAAGGCCAAGCCAATGTAGAAGCCATATTTGTCTTCTATCTGTACCATCCAGTTTGTGTTTAAGGTGATATTATTGTGGGGTAAGACTGTTGAGCTGACATTCCCAACAACCTGACAGAACGTCTGCCCAGAAAGGCATGTCAGAGCTAATAATGAACCTGGGAAGACAAGAAAATAGGAAGAGGGCAGAAATTAAGACTTTAAGCAAATAATACATTTGCTGCCTTTATTTTACATGCCATGCTCAAAACATGCCATTATTTAGGTCCTTTGCTTCCTTGAAAGAAGAAAAGAAATGTCCTGCTAGATCACTAGAACATGATTGTTCTAGAACATGCAGAAGAACACGATTAGCTTTTGCGCTTATTAGATTTCTAACAGTTCCATGAACTAATAGATGCAGTTACTGTATGGATGATGGAAGTAAGGGAATGTCACCTGTTCATCAGAATTCCCTTCTATGAAGAGCCATAGATGTTGCCAAACGAACAAATTGTACAGCTGACATAATGCTGTATGTCTTGCAGTCTGTCTTACAATGTATTGCATCATATAAAGAGAGCATTTCTCAAAATCTCTTTCATACACTTGTACTGAATCAGTAACATTTCATCACTAACAATTCATTTATCAAAAAATATAAAACTGGAAAAACTTGATTGAGCTGCGACTGAGGATAATAACTAACCCCCTTTTTTTGCAAATGCAAATAAATCATGATTTACAGATTTATATGGGACTATATAACTGGTTGATTCAGACAATCAAATCTCATCTTAATAAACTGAGATATGAACACACCTTTTGTCCACGCTGGCAGCCCCTTCTCTACCCCTTCGTGGAGTTTATAATGAACCATAGTTTCCTGTTTCATCTGAACCAGGTTACTAGCTTTGGAACAGGCCAGGTTATTAAAGTAACCTCAAACTGAACTTTAATATCCCATCTTGTTCCAAAGCTGGTAATCTTCGTTCAGACTAAATGGGGAAGTGTGGCTAACTAGAGGCTTCCTGGTTCGATTGCTCCTGCCACAAAGGAAGGAGTGAAAGGGATGCATTGGGCAGGAGAAAGTCTTGTTGAAATCTTAGCTTACTAAGCCAAGACATGATTGCCAACAAATGCGCTATCCTTGTTAAAGCAACAACACTGAGAAAGGCTCAAAACTTGTGAGTTTACCCCACCCCCTGAAAAATAAATAAATAAATAAATAAATAAATAAATAAATCCTACCTCGGCAAGAACTGAAATAAGTTAACTAAATAAAAGTCAAAATCAAACTAAACACTAGTGATGCCTGGGTGCCATAACTCTGAAGTTTGCATGTCACATACATAATTAACCACAGCCTGCTGAGTCCGCATAAATACAGTCACAACAGCAAGATGTTCCCACAGTTGCAAGTACAAGGCCAGTCACACCTGGCATGGCCTGAGCACGATATGAAGAAGGATAAGTGAGTAATTGTTCTGTAGCCAAGTAGAATACCTGACTTAGACACGCTTTGTTCACACAAGCTAATAGTGATGCAAGACATCATGTGCTTGTTTGCTTGCCACAGTGGCATAAATGCTTTGTATTTTGCGTGCTCGATTTTGGAGATATCCTGCCGAGTCTCTGTGCAGCAACTGAGAATAAACTTTTACCTTACCACCCACTGTCTCTTTATTGGCCTGGGAGGGACAGCGTTTTGGACTTGGTACCGGTAACACTATCATCTTCACATAGGAGAGAATAAAATATTCCTAGTGCAGTCAACATGCTAGATCAGTGGTGAAGAACTTCAGGCCTAGGGCTGAACGTAGACCTTCAGGCCTCTCTGTCTGGCTTTGGGATCCTTCCCAGCCTGCATCCCTTTATTCCAGCCTACTGCCTGGCTGGATGACAGACAGAAGTGGGTGGGTACATATGTAGAAACCTTTAACTTTTATTTTAGGAAGGTAAGACCTGTTTCTCCACCCATTGTTGCCTCTGGTCCCACCCAGTACCACACACATGTGGCTCATGAAGAATTTGAGCCTTGGGCTGAAGAAGCTTCCCCTCAGGTTGGATATAAAACCGGGGGGGGGGGGGGGAGAGAGAAAGGGAGAAAGGAGAATTTTTGGAGCATTGAATTGAAACACGCACTCTCTTTCAGCACATACATATGCATAGACTGCTCTGCAAATAAAGCATGCAACATAGTTTTAACAGGAACGAACACAGATACAAATCAAGTTTCATCAGTTACATTTTTTATCAGCACCCAGATCTAAGGTGTGTCAGCTAGTGTGGGTGGGGATGGATGAGCCTCTGTGATTCCCACACTCCAAGACACACCCAAGGCACCAATTCATTTACACCATAATACAAGACAGGTGGAAATGATTACACCTCTTCCATCTCTACAAAGCCACTCATTACTATAAATATCCTTCTTTTCCGTGACTAAACGGATTATGGATGGTTGAGGTGCAGAGTACAAACCTTACAACTCAAATAAGGATAGGTTGGGTGAAGCTTTCTAAAGGTAAACTGTGGCCAAAGGGCTTGACAGCACCTGATCTCCATGTGTAGGTTCTACTTTGCCTTCCAGAACAGGAAAGAAAGGAGAAGAAGCAGATGCTGTCAAAACTTGTCCAGACCTTTTGGTTGAGCTATGCAAAGTGAGTGACACCTAAGGACTCCAATGCTTTGTGGAGGACCTGGGTTAGGGCAGTCTGCTACTTGAACTATCAGAAGCAAAGAGGGAGGTGAAACATTCTATAATGTTACCAACTGATTAAAAAACGTTGTTTGGCCTGGGCTTGTGCCTTTAACAACAGTATGATAGAAGATATCAGCAGATGACCCTTTTAATGGCTAAAACACTATAACCTGCTAATGGCTGCCCCCATCTGAAAAAGTGGGTGGCTACAATACAGGAAAAGCCTCATGGTTGTTGCTCCTCTGCTATGAAACCAGACCCTCCAAGTGTCCCTATTTTCCAGGGACATCCCTGATTTAGAGAAGCCATCCCGGTTTCTGATTTGATCCTGGAATGTCCTGCAATCGGTGTCAAGGAAGGATAGGACCAATCGGTGTCAAGGAAGGATAGGACGTTTTTCATGTATGCTACTACAGCAGCAAGAACTCTTCTGGCAAAGTATTGGAAGACACAAGAACTACCCACTCTGGAAGAATGGCAGATGAAGGTGATTGACTATATGGGACTGGCGGAGATGACTGGCAGAATCCGTGACCAGGGGAAGGAGACAGTGGAAGAAGACTGGAAGAAATTTAAAATATATCTTAAAAATTGCTGTAAAATTGAGGAGTGTTAAGATGTTAAGGAATTAAGAAATAGAGAATTGCAGCTGTAATCAATAAGTTAAAAAGAAAAAGAATCTAATGAAAGTGAATTAAATAATTAGCTAATTGGAGGAGTTGCTGAAGGAATGCAAAACAAGGATGCAGAAAAGGGGAGGTATGGGGAAGTCCGGGAAGTAAGGTGCATGAAAATAAGATTATGAAATTATACATGTTTATATGTTTGTATGTTTTTGTTTTGGGTATTGTTTGTTTTTATTATGTGTTTGGAAAATTAATAAAAAATTATTTAAAAAAAAAAAGGAAAAGCCTCATGGTTGTTGCTCCTCTGCTATGAAACCAGACCCTCCAAGTGTCCCAATTTTCCAGGGACACCCCTGATTTAGAGAAGCCATCCCGGTTTCTGATTTGATCCTGGAATGCCCTGCAATTCCTTTGTTGTTGTTGTTTAGTCGTTTAGTCGTGTCCGACTCTTTGTGACCCCATGGACCAGAGCACGCCAGGCACTCCTGTCTTCCACTGCCTCCCGCAGTTTGGTCAAACTCATGTTCGCAGCTTTGAGAACACTATCCAACCATCTTGTCCTCTGTCGTCCCCTTCTCCTTGTGCCCTCAATCTTTCCCAACATCAGGGTCTTTTCCAGGGACTCTTCTCATGAGGTGGCAATTCCTTAGGTTGTCCTTAATATCATTGGAGAAATGTTGGAGGGTATGAAGTTATCTGGCCCCTGAGGCGTCTGAAGGCAATCCTGTACAGTATAGGGAAGGTTTTTAAAAAAATGTTTTTATACAGGGTGAGTCTTTTAAAAGATGCCCCTTGGAACATGTGTACTCTATATGCATGGGGCCTCTTTTAAAGGACTCACCCTCTATATGCTGGAAGCTGTCCAGAATGGCTGGGGCAACCCAGTAAGATGTGTGGGGTATAAATAGTAAAAGTATCAGAACAGAATGGGAAGTCCCTATTTTCATAGGAGAAATGCTGGAGGGTATGTGAAACTAGTGAACGTGGGAGGTATATTCTGTACCCTGCCCATTGGTTTTCAGGATATAGGTGATAAAAATATTTTTGAACTAAATTGGATATTTAATCATTTTTTAAGAACCTTGAGATGCTTTGTGTTTTGTTCCTTGCTATTACTGTTTGTTTTGTACATGGTCGTTTATTGTAAATCCACTTTGCTGCAGAGCTGTATATGTGTTAAATAAATATATACAACATTTTTTTAAAAGCACAGGCGCTCTGATGAAAAAAATCGTTGGCAGCCCAGACCCTTAAAGGAAAGGTTAAAGGAAATGGTGCATACCCATTTGCAAGAGCTCTTTAAATGAGAGGGAGAGAACATATATACCTATGGTCTGATAAAACAGGGCAGGATTGTAGCTATGCTACAAATACAGTAATGCAAATGTGGCGTGGTGTTTTGACACTGGCAATTTGCCTGATACAGACCAGTCTTTGTGAGCCTGAAAACAAACAGTGAATTCTTATCTCCAACATACTCACAATGCCCTAATGTCATGTAGCCTTTTCCTTCCTTGGGGATTGACAAGAATACCAACATCCTCAAAAGCCCAAGTGAAAAAGAAAGGAGAAGGGGGAGGATTGAGGCCAGTTACAACCACACCAATTTATTTGCTCAGATTCTGCTGCATTCTGTGAGGGGAAATTCAAAGAGCGCCACCAAATTTCAACCCTTTGCAACAGAAATGAAATGGGATCTGGGACATGTCTTCTCTCTAGCCAAGGTGATAATGCTAAGGTGGAAGACTCCCAAAGGAGCAGAATAGACTGTGCAAACCAGCACAGAAGAAAATGGGCTGAGATACTATTTTTCTCCTTGCTGCAGTAGTTTTTTAAAAACAGTTTGTTGATTGAGTACATGCAAGAGTGATAAAAAATGGGTAACCCTCTCCCCCAACTACAACATGAAGCAGTAAAAAGGTAAAAGGTAAAGGACCCCTGGATGGTAAAGTCCAGTCAAAAGCAACTATGGGATTGCAGCTCTCATCTCGCTTTCAGGCCGAAGGAGTCAGTGTTTGTCCACAGACAGCTTTCCGGGTGATGTGGCCAGCATGACTAAACCGCTTCTGGTGCAACAGAACACCATGACGGAAACCAGAGCGCACAGAAATGCTGTTTACCTTTCCGCTGCAATGGTACCTGTTTATCTACTTGCACTAGCGTGCTTTCGAACTGCTGGGTTGGCAGGAAGCATGAACTAGTATAGCCCACTTGTGCATCATAAGATTCTCTCACCTCAGTCTACTGTGTGTGTAGATCAGCCCTTCGAACTTCCATAAAAATCACAAAGGACAGAAGTAAACATCCAAATGTGCAGTTTAACTCGAAAGTCAAATTTACAGCACAACTAACAATGTATTTACTCACAAGTAGGTCTCACTTTCAATAGGACTTGCTCCCTTTTAGGTTTGCAGGTGTTGGCTGTTTTTTATCAGAAGCATTTTGCCCTGTTCTTCAGCCAAAAGAAAAAAGAAAAAAAGGTACCCAGAGGAGCTTACAACTATAATGATGAGACCCACAGGCAGCTGACCGGCAACCCACTACTGTACCTTCTCAGGATACAGAGTGCAATATGTTGTCCAGTGAGCAATTCAAACTCAAATCGCTTGTCTCTTTACACCTTGGCCATGTTTAGGGAGGCATCTCTATACTTCAATGGCAGTGTCACACACAGCAGCAGACATCTGGAACAATTCCCAGTCAAGAACATTTTTAGTGAATTCAGGTCTTGAAAACATAGTTTCTAATTTTCAAGGAGAAAGTGATGTATTTATTAAAGACTGATGGCATCTCAACAAAGATCAAAGACTTTAATCATGATGCCCACTCTATAGCCTGCCATCCCCGCCAAGCCAGATTTTCATAAAATCACAAGCAGGTAAACCAACTGCCATGAAAGTATTCAGGATTATCTGTTAAAGGAGAGAATGAAAGATTTGTAAACTCATCAAAATCTGCCATACATCTTTCTTCCTTTGCTCTGTTTCCCCCCTGAATTCAAATAAAATAAAAGCTTAGAAAAAGTATGCCATCCATTCCAGCCTAATCTGCAGTGCAAACCTCTTTGAAATTGATAGATTTAAAAAATATTTTTATTCATCTTTGGATCCCCTTGCTGTAATGCCTGACACCAAGAGTCACAAGCCAAGGTGATACTCAAACACTTGACTGAATCCCTGGAGGCTAAAAAGCCAGCTATTACTTTTTAGAAATGTTTATTGTGTATTAATTAATTTGATGCACAAACTTTGAGAAATAAATGGAATACATTACAGTGGTGCCCCGCAAGACGAATGCCTCGCAAGATGGAAAACCCACTAGACGAAAGGGTTTTCCGTTTCTGAGTTGCTTCGCAAGACGATTTTCCCTATGGGCTTGCTTCGAAAGACGAAAACTTCTTGCGAGTCTCGCCATTTTTTTCTCGCTCCCCCCCCCCTTTTCTAAGCTGCTAAGCCGCTAATAGCCTTTTAGCAGCTAAGCCGCTAAGCCTTTAATAGCCGCTAAGCCGCTAAACCGCTAATAGCGCTAATCCACTTAGCCGCTAATGGGGTTGCTTCGCAAGACGAAAAAACCGCTAGACGAAGAGAATCGCGGAACGGATTCTTTTCGTCTTGCGAGGCACCACTGTATTAACAAGCTCCATCTTAGTTAAAGAATGGGATAATATTTTAGCCTCCGTTTCCAATGTATCGTTAGATTATAAACGATGTCTCATACAACAAGAGATTTTATTTCAAGTTTATTGGATTCCATCATGATTGCATAAACATGGACTCTCAGCGACAACATGCTGTTGGAGATGCAGAATGAATAAATATTGTGGAGAAAGAGTTAAACATTTCAGAAGCTATAAACTATATACTTAATATATGAGGCTTGACTATCAGTCAATGTAAATGGATTCTCCATGCACTCACATCTGCAAAAGGATTCATACTGATACATTGGAAGAACAAAAATATGGATGTAGGATCCTTTAATTACAGTAATGGATAGCTGACATGACAACTCCTGCAACCCATGAAAGGATCGCTTTCAGATGAAGATTGTTGTTGTTGTTTAGTCGTTTAGTCATGTCCGACTCTTATGAAGAGTCTTAGATGAAGATTAGGCATGGACAAATTTAATGATACTTTGGAACATATTTATCGAAACCATAGTGACACATGAATCATCATATACTGAGGGAAACAATAAGTTTATCCATCTACATATATACTGTATAGTTTTGTATTTTATTGTTATTTTGTTATTGCTGTTTTCCTCTTCTTTTTAAAATGTTTTTAATATTTGGAAACCCAGCCAGATGGGTGGGGTATAAATAAGAAAATTATTATGATGATTATTTCTTTTTCCATTTTATATTCTTTCTTTCACGATTTACTTTAACTCACTATTATAACCTCAATAAAATATAAATATTAAAAAAGAGTCACGAGCCAATAAAGCCACATTAATCCAGGGAGCAGCAAAGCTCATCAGTAGAAGCTAACAGAAGGTATTCTTGAAGACTTATGGGTCATATGCTTCTATTATCTTTTACAGCCTATTTCACAAGAAGCCTATGACAATACAGACTCATGAAAGCAGATGTGGCTTTTGATCCTGTTTCAAAACATTCTTAGCAAATTAAGCAGCAGCGGAAGGGCAGCAAAAGAAGCCATCTCTATTACTTTTGCTTGTGAATGGAGGGGAAAATCATTATACCCTTTTGGAAGGTAAACAGGGAACCCTAATCTGAGCAGCACCACATTGTTCTGTAGGATTCACAAGTCACCACTGCTTTTCACCATTCTCAACAACCACTTAGCACCCTAACCCTTCCACTGCTCCCATAACCCTGTCCTGGAATAGGTAAAGGTAAAGGGACCCCTGACCATTAGGTCCAGTTGTGACTGACTCTGGGGTTGCGGCACTCATCTCACTTTACTGGCTGAGGGAGCCAGCATACAGCTTCCAGGTCATGTGGCCAGCATGACTAAGCAGCTTCTGGTGAACCAGAGCAGCGCACGGAAACGCCGTTTACCTTCCTGTTGGAGCAGCACCTATTTATCTACTTGCACTTTGACATGCTTTCGAACTGCTAGGTTGGCAGGAGCAGGGACCGAGCAACGGGAGCTCACCCCGTGGCGGGGATTCGAACCACCAACCTTCTGATCAGCAAGTCCTAGGCTCTGTGGTTTAACCCACAGCGCCATACTCAGCCATAATTCCCAATCAAGCCAGCACAATTTAAGACAAGGCAGCTATTATACCTGAGCATGAGTGAAGTCTTTAGGACTTTTTCCACTTTCTTATGAACTTTCTGTTTGTGGACATGATAATACTGGAGTAACTGCCCTGAGGGCCATAATGTTCCCAGCCTCCCATGCTTTAATCTTTCCTTTGTCCTTTTACCTGTGGGATGAAGGAACCTTTGGACCTCCCAGAGGTTGTCAGACTACATCTCCCATTGGCTACACTGGTTGGGGCTGACAGGAGTTAGAATCAGGGCACCGCAGCCCACCTGCCACCAGAGTTCTTGTTTTTTCCTCTAGGGGTGAACAGCTCAGTGCTAGAGAGTCTGCTTCATGCAGGTCCCTGGCATCTTCAAGTTGAGCTGGGAAACTCTGGGGAGCCACTGGGAGTCAGTGTAAACAATACTGGACTAGACTGGCCAAGGGTCTGACCTGATACAATGCAGCTTCCCATGTTCCCACAAGCGCTCACAAGAACTGACTGTTCCATAAACGGTAGAAGTAGGAAAGATACGATTACTTCTAATTCGATCTCACGACCACCTCGCTAGTTTAAGTAAAACACCCCCGGGAAAATCCTGCTCTTTAAGTTTGAGTTTCACCTGCAAAGGAGGAGACTGGCCGGGCTGATCGTGAGAACGAGCCCCCTTGCCAAACAAGCTTCTCCTTTTTATTTTTGCACCTGTCTCTTCAGGCTTACTTTGCACAATCGCTTGGCTTGCTTGCTTGGTGACCTACAGGCACCCGGAGGGAAGGAAACAGAGGAAGCTGCTGCAATCGCCTGGAGAACCGAAGGAGAAGAAAACGCCACCTTCCCAAACCTCACAGTTACGCAAAGCAGGCCACTCTTCCGAGCTACACAGACCTCAAGGGCGACATGGGGCAAGAGGTTCTGAAGACCTTATAAATCTTCAGATCTCCCTCTTAAAATTATATGTATTCCAGCAAAAGGGGGCAAAGCGATTATTTTAATAGGTTTGTCTGCCAAAGTGGGAAGAACCGATCAGTTTTTTGAACCAGGAACCAGGAACTTGCCTGATGGAGATGGAAAGGTCTCCCTAACCCTGAGAAGTGGAAGCAGGAAAAGAGGAGGAGGAGGAGGAGAGCAGCCGAGCAGTCTCTTCTCCATCTCCCTCCTCGTAACCCGCGTGTGGCGGCCAAGCGAGAGCTCTTACTCACCGTTGGCGCAGCTACTGTTCACCCAGAGCGGCTCCGGTCGCTCCATGTGCTCCTTCCTGCCGAGGCTCAGCAGAGATCAGCGCATCCCCGGGAGAAGCGACGCGAAGAGGACGCGGCTGCCGGAGACGGGACCCAAGGAGGCTGTGGGTGCGATCGTTTCTTCCGCGCCGCCGCCGATCTTCGCTCGCTCGCTGTTCCCAGAGGGGCAGCGCAGCCCTGCCAGCCTGTTGCAGCGAAAACTCCAAGGAGCCTCGTTTGGCAAGAGCACCTCAAAGACTAACAAATTATTGGGACGGCCTCTGCGCGCTCTTGGCTCTTCTCCCTTCGTCAGAGACTCGAAGTCGACCGGCTGGCCTCGCCCCAACCTGTGGCGAGCGGAGAAGTTGCCCTGGGCGAGAAAAGAGAAGTGGCTGCTGAGATCACACCTGCCCCAGCCGGATCCACCACTCTTCCCGCTCCGGGTTTTCTCAATCTGACTCCGTCTCCCCCTCTCCAGAGGAGGGGCTTGTGCCCACGTGCTCTTCGGCGCCTACGCGCGTTGCGAGGCTTCCTTGCCCTGGGGCGGGACGGGGGGCAGCACAAATCCGGCAGGTGCTCGTGACTCCCGGGGTCAGATGCCACACATGTCGGGTTTCCTTCTTTCATGGAGAACCGCTAAGGTGAAATTTTTTTTTTTTGGGGGGGGCCCTTCTCATACATGAGTTCAGCTCTGCCTGAAAAACAGACGCTTCCACTTTGTGTGCGCGCGCTGGAGGAAGTTTCTTTAACTTGCCCTCTAAAAGTGGGAAATCCACCAAGCCCCTCTAGCAAAAGCAGCAATATAAAATGGGCCTTAGATGCCCAGGACTACTTCGGACATGTTTTCCCAACACATATATAAGTCAGGGGTGGCTGGTGCTTATTGGCACCAACAATAGGTGGAGCCAGAGCCAATAACAGGCAGAGCCAAGTCACCGGTGGAAGCTGGTCCCCAGCTGCCTCCCTGTTGAGTTCTGCAAGGGAAATCCAGAGACCAAGGAGGAGGAGGAAGCTGACAGGCAGGGTCATCCCCTGGAGTGGTTGTAAGAAGTAAGGAAAGATTGAGGTTGGTGGGGTGGTGCTCGGTTAGCCCTAATGAACCAGCCCCCACTGATATAAGCTCAAGTTTGCACATCTGTGTTTGTTACTTGCCAGCTGCAAACTAAAGTCTTGGATGTGTGGATGGGCTGGTGTGACAAATATTGCCAGCACAACTTTCCTACCACCCAAAGTCAACTCAACAAATTCTTTCAATTGATATAGTTCACACATGTGGCTAAGCAGGGATTTTTTTTCAGCCAGACCTCGTCAGAACTCCGTTCCAGTCCCTCTCGGGTGGGCACAATTGCCATTATAAGAGAACAAGGGAGGCATTCAGCTGAGTTCCGGCACCTCTTTTTCTAGAAAAATAGCAGAGCATTATGTATGACTCATGACTCATCAAATGTAGGTATGAATGTGTGAACCAGATTTCAGCGTGGAGAAAAGGGGTGTACAGAAATGACGCTCACGTGGATGACATTGACCTCAACCAGTGCTCACACGTGGGAATAGGGAGGAAGGACTTTGAGGAGAGGAGATTGAATATAGGGACTATGCTCTTGGGTTGCATCCAGAAGAAGCTAGCTGTACTTAGGTCCCATTGAAACTGGTACGGTTAGTAATAGCTAACTGAAGTCCCCTTGATCCTGTTTCATTTAGCCTGGGTCTGACCCCCTGTGAGTTTGTTTAAGAAGTGTTCGGCAAGCCCCAAATACTGTTTGACTACACTGAAATGAAAGGTTCGGACAACAGTGTTGAACTTTATTCTCACAGAATGCCTGGAGCAGAAATCAAAAGCAAATAAGATCCTTATTTCTTAGATAACAAAACATGTGCTAACTATGCACGTACGCCATTGAAACATCCAATTCCCACAGAGAAGGTGAGCAAGTTTATAGACAGGGACACTATGCTTTGTATGCAAAAGGTCCCAGGGTCCAATTTCAGCATCTTCAATAGACTGTTCTTGCTGGGCTGACATTTTATCATCAGATCTAGGCCTGCTGGGACTTTCCATCAGCCTGAGTGGCGGCTGCTGTGCAGGACATGCCCCGCCCTTGGCATAACTTGTTCTGGTGCCAGGAAAGGAAGAATAAAAACTACAGCTGCCAGGGTGGTGAGCTGTGCTGCCAGTAAAGCTGATCCCAAAGGATGCTCCCCTTTTGAGTTGCTTTGGCACATCCCCTTTAAATTAGTTTCATATGCTATGGTTGAAATTGGTCCCCATCCCCCCGTTTGTTTCTTTGTGATTTTCTTTGGACCATTTCCAGCATATGGGACTACAGCTGTCCTGGGCTGGTGTGAAAGAGAGAGAGATACAGTAGTTTCAGGCCCTTGGAATGAGAGTCCAGCTCCGCATGGAACTATGCCCTTCCTGGGGGAATGATTTTTATCCCAGGTGACACCTGGGCCGTGGGTCATGCCTGATATCTTTAACACTAAAAGACACTGAAGGCACCATATCATGTGACATAAGACTTGCTTGTATTGCTGAGAGACTGTGTGTGAAGTGCTTCTGTTTATGCACCTCGAAAGTCTTGGGCTTGGTGGAAATTGGGGTATCCTTTCAATCTGAGGGGCCAGTCTGCTGCAGGGGCGCCTTCTGAATGATTTGTTATTATAATGATGATACAAATAGAGTGCCCAATAGATTTAAGTTCTTTAACTGAAGCTATTTAACCTCATTTCCTATCATACACATTAAGAATGACTTGTACCAGGTCATCCAATTGACCAAGCTGGCTAGAGTTTATTGTACTATTGGCATAGTTCCTCCCTCTACTAAATTCTTCTTTCTACAGGTGGGAACTGATAATAAATATTCAGTGTTTACATGCCCGCCAGGGGGTGGGGTGGGGAAATCATGGATATTCTTCTCTTTCCATATTAGATTGTTCTCCTATTTGTGGTCCAGCCTATTTGAATTTCAAGCAATTCAAACAGTATCATAACAAGAAGTATGATTTCCCCCTACCTGATGCAGTTTGGAATGGAAAAGGGATCTGAATACAGTACATGCATTTGACAAATGAGTCCCTTTTTACAAGTTCCCCCCTCCAGCCCTCCTAATGAAACTTCCCTGCAGAACACTGGTCTCTTAGCAATGTAGCCACACCTGAAATACTGGTTTGGAAATGGTGTGCTGTGAGGCTGAGGCAACTGTAAGTATCTGGAGTGTAGGTTAACACAGGTTTTTGTCCCTTCTGGTATGTTCTTTGGCTGTATGGGGAGATATGGAACAACTCAGGGTACCAGCAATCGGTCCCTTGCTATTGCGGTCTCCATACCACACTTTTTGCCATTGATCTGGACATTCAAGGATAATTCCTCCTGCAGGAGGCTTGGCTCAACATTCGGGACACACACAGGTGTATGAGAGGGCATCACACAGCAAAATCAGGTGCTTTGAGGCATTGTGAAAAAGGAGCATTGTGATGGGGAGTGGTTTCGGCTTCTCACATTTGTAACTAAATGGGAGGATAACCCCCCCCCCCCCCGCTCACTTGACAATGTGGAGGGGTTATATTAGCACTGGCTGATAATCCAAGAGGAATCACAGTTGCAAAAGTGGTTAGTGATCTGTAAAGTGATACAGGCATCTCTCTCTAACATGCTCTGTGTGAATATTGTCGTCTGTTGTTTTTATTGTAAGTTTTTGAAAACAATAATACTTTTTTAAAAAAGGTTCATTGCTAAATTTTTCATTGTGTGGCTGTAACAGAAATTATTGCTTCCCTGGTGAATATTATCCAATTGCTTTGGAGAAATCTGCTTTCCAGAGGAAAACATTTTACACACTAGTACCGTAAAGGAGTGGGACGTGGGTGGCACTGTGGGTTAAACCACAAAGCCTAGGACTTGCCGATCAGAAGGTCGGCGGTTTGAATCCCCGCGATGGGATGAGCTCCCATTGCTCGGTCCCAGCTCCTGCCAACCTAGCAGTTCGAAAGCACGCCAGAGTGCAAGCTCCAGCGGGAAGGTAAACGCCATTTCCGTGCACTGCTCTGGTTCGCCAGAAGCGGCTTAGTCCTGCTGGCCACATGACCCGGAAGCTGTACGCTGGCTCCCTCGGCCAATAAAGCAAGATGAGCGCCGCAACCCCAGAGTCGGTCACGACTGGACCTAGTGGTCAGGGGTCCCTTTACCTTTTTACTGTAAAGGAGAGTGGACTTAACTATGCTTACGAAGACTGACATACACACAAAGCCATGATTGTGTGTGTGTATATATGTGAGAATGGTGGTCTGAGGTAAACTACATTTAGCCTCATCTCTCTTCTCTGTCTGCAATAGAAAGATAGCTCTTGACTATGTTGAAAAGGTAATTCTCTGAACAAATAATCTCAGTAATCTTTACAACAGCCCTCGACGGTAGGTCATTACTAGTATATCCACAAACAGGGTGAGGGCTGAGAGTTCCTTGTGCAGCGTACCTAGTCCTCATGTAACTGGGGTGAAATTTGCTAGGGAGATTTACCTCAGCCCACACTTTCTGTGAGCTCCAGTGGCTATTGTATTCTTGCATTCAGAGAGGCATGAAAAGGGTGGAAGAGAGGTTGGCTTCACACAGGTGCAATCTCCAATTGCTTGAAAAAGCCCTGGAGAGAGGGAACTTAAATGGCTCCAGGCAGGCAAGGTCTTTGCAACAGATCCATGGGGATGAGCTACTGTGCTTGTTATGCCTGACATTCCACTATGGGGTGGTTTATTGCTGTCTTGCTCCTGACACTGTGCTTGCTGAATTATAAGCGTAATAAGAACATGGCAGTGACAAGTATTGTGGCAACTGGTAGGCAAGGGAACTACAGCTGGGAAGATTTGAATCCCCAGATCTAAATGTAGCACTGAGACCTGTATAAGCCCCAATTTGAGTTGATTCGCCTCATACCCCAAACCACCTGTTTTTGTAATAATGCTACAGCAACTTTGTCACCCTTTCATTCAAACCATTTATGACTCAACTTTTATTTTTCCCTTGTTAACAGGATTCATCCTAGCTTTGCTGTACATATTGTTGGAAGTTGCAATACAGGTCATCATGTCACCACACACAGGGTGTCTTATCGATACAGAAGCATTTTGAATGGAAATGAAGAACTTCTGTTGACCAATGATGAAGGAACAAAAATACAAAACAAGATATATCATTTCCTGCTGCATAGCAAATATGATTCAAGAATTCAAACACCATAGTTGATCACTACTGTGAATATACCGCACCATAAATAAATGTAAATTCATTGTACAAAAAAGTCCTGGACAAGTCTTCATACAAATATGATACATTTGAAAGAATTATGCAAAGTCCTTTTTTAAAAACATCTGTTCTTAAAAACAGCACCTTGCTCATGTTCTCAAATAGACAAATATCAATTAAAACCAGAATAATACAGAAGAGAATAGGAATTAATATGACCACTGACACTTCTGACAAATTCTGTTGGTAAAGGGAACATGGTTGAAGTGCAGAGAGTTTGTTCTTTAACGTCAAGTCACAAAAAAATCAACCTGATAGACTGTTTAAAGCCTGAAAGGGCCACAGCTGTTCATCATCATTGCTGAAGTAGTCTGGAGTCTACATCCTCAAGGCTTGGTTTATCCTTTTGTCAGGCCCTACCTTGTGGTACGTACCTTTGTGGTTTCCTGGTTCCCACCAGAAACACTTAAAAAGCCAAATGACCTGTTGCACACCATTGCATGTTTCTTTCCCGGCCCCTAAACATGGTGCCTGTTTTTATTTTATTTTTACTGAAAAACAGCCTTGGAAGCGGGAATCAAGACTTGAGACAGTGGTGAGGATGGGGCAGCCTAACTAAGGGACAGGGAACATATGGTCTGTGTGCCAAATTTGGTCTTCTAGAGGTTCTAATTTTACTCACAAGGCCATCCCCTCCCCAGACGCGTCCACCCAGACATCCTCAAGGTTGTGTAGGGCATGTCTGCAAAGGAATGACCGGAAGACTCCCAGCTATTTTACAACAAGGAAAGCTTGAATAACCTGATGTCATATGATGCCAGGGGAATGACAGGTGGGCATGGGGGAGAGGGAGCCCAGATCATTCCCCGTCCTTTGCCTAGCCCTTTCTCTTTCAGCCACTGGTCTATTCAAAAATATAATGGGCTGGATCCAGGGAAGTACACGCAGAATTCTGCTCATGCAATGGGGCTTTCCTGGCCTGGCTCCTTTCCATTGTGTCCCCGCCACCATACACACACCCAAAAAGGTTGGGCATGGCATGGCCCACCCAAGGCTGAAAAATCAGCAGAACTCCAGGAGGCTTGCTTGCATTACATTGGCACAGGATGAGTTTGGGTCCAAGCCACTGGGCCTCTCCAGTATGCTTTTCCACCTACAGGGGAAAAGGTAAGGATCACTGGATCCAGGGTTTGTAATTCTGATAGGTGAGAAACACCTTTTTCTTTTTAAATAAAATAGGAGGTGCATTTCATGCTTACTCCCCCATAAGCTATGTGTCTGGAGTAAGACCTGTCTGTCCTCAGAGGAGTTCCACTCCGTGCTCCCATATGACTCATTGTTCTGGGCATTCTTGGAAGGCAAGTAATGGCACTTTATGTAAGAATTATCCTCTTACAGTAGATGTTGATGGGAAGGCTAGGACAGAACAGAACAGTGGGTCACAGAAGAGATGCATCCACAGCATCTTCCGGGGAACATTCTTGCAGGTATTCTTAATTATTATATTTATTTGTTTCTTGCGGCGTAAAGTGTTCCTGTGGGACAGTGTATCTTCACACACAGTTGGGGACAGACTTAGATGTTACATTTCTTTTTTAGCATGGAGGAAAATCTGGTTCACTCAGCTCACTCTTTGATAACAACTTTGTTATTTAGTCTGCAAGTAGGAGGACCAGAACTATCTCATAAAGAGCATCCTATGAAGGCCACTGGGATTCTTTGCTGGGAATTCAAAAGATGGAAACCTCAGGGCAAAAACATCCTGGGAGAAAGGAAACCATGTTGGACAGATACTTTAAAAACTCTAGGAAATACTGTAAACTTACCCTGAGTTTTCCCCACACTCAAAGACTCAGAAGTCAACCCTGTTTTCCTTCTCACTTGTGTACTTAAAGCATTTAGGATTTCCCTATAAATAGCATTGATCTCAACAGAGAATAACCCACAACCCATGTGTGAGTAACAGTGTTAAAATGCAATGTGTGAGCATAGCTAAAAATTCCATTTCATAGAACTGGAAACGATTATTGGAATTATGATCATCTAGTTGACTCTTCTATTGGATATGGGCTGTTAAATATAACATATTGCAGCTGATACTACAGAGTAGGCCTCAGAATGGAATTTGTTCTGGATTGTAATGACTTTCTCAAGTGGCCTGAGTGTTTACACCTGTGGTATCATGCTCTGTTAAGTAACCACCACAAAAAGATTGAATTTTATTTTGAAAAGGCTGTGGGAATAAAAATAAAAATGAACAGCATCCTATTTGTCTATTTCATTAGATGTGTTCAGATTCTAACTCTGGGGTGTTTACATAGTGTTTGGTTCAGTTTTGCAAATCTGAAGTTGAGGGTTACTAAGGTGCATGAAGAGAATGAAATTCAGTTAAACTGACAATATGTGCTCTCAAAAAAAAAACCCTGAAGCACTTTAATTGTTGCATTAGATATTTAAGATGGGATTTGCTGGAAGTTAATTCCCCCCCTTTGGACTTCCAAGCCCCTTTGTTTGTTTCTGCCTGAGTTAAGAGTCTTCAGGTTACTTTTCTGAGCATTGCCTTAATTCCACATTGCAAGATGTATCTTGCAGTTTGAAATGCTGCAAACATGCTCCCCAGAGTCTGTGGAGGGATATTTATTAGTTACTTTGGAAAAAGATGAGAGCCTTTAAGGAAATAAAGGTATCTGCCAAAGGAAACATACTTCATGGTAATAATTCCATGTCGTTGCTGTCCCTTGAAACAGAATGTTCTTCCTGTGCCTGACGCAGACAATTAAGAGGTTTCTACTTCATGCGCCCTCAAGGAGAAAAAAAATGCTGAGTCTCTGGCTCCGTAAGATTTGTCATCATGCTGTGACAATGAACCAAACACCAGCAATTAAGTACTGTATCAGCTTTATGGTGAGACAAAGGAGGAAAAACACAGACCTAAAACACCTGGTTGTTTTTCAAAAAAAACCAACCCTTTTTTTTAAAGTGGCGATTTCTCTTGGCGAAAGTTAGACTAAAGAACTAAATGTCTGGAGTCTGGGATAAATGCTGGATGTTCTGACATCTGCCCTGACAGTGATGGAGCCTGACAGGGTAAAAATTAGGGCAACACACCAACATATACATCCTTTCAACAATCTACCAGGATGTTTTCCTGAGCAAGCCCCAGTGAAGTGAACATGGTTATGGTCCTGCACTTCTCCCTTTCATTGTTTTGTGGCTTGTATAGGAGAAGTTTCTGGTGCACTGTGTGCCCTTTGTCCAATAGACTGCATTTTAAATATTTCCTTAATGCTTTATTCTGAAATCTGTAGAGCAAATCAGAAGGGAGATCAAATGCTGCCTTTTCCTTGTAGGAAATTCAATCTAAACTAACCTAAATATTAAAGGGTTGCAATTCTGAAACCCTTAAATAGTCACGGTAGGCAACTGGGGGACGGGAAACTTGCATGGTAAATAACTCAAGTGCCTTATGATAGCCTAGCAGAAACTAATTCTTCTTTCAATATCTTAAAGAATATTATTTTCATTTCAGGATATTATACAGCCCTAAACTTTGGTACCTGTCTCGGTAGACTTGTTCTAAACTTTCTCATTAGTTTGGAGAGACTTCTCTGTAGCACTGTCACATGGCTTCTTTGCATTGTCTCTGGTATTTTCTCTCCAGGCTTTCTCCTCCCATACACACCCCTTTCTTGTTTCTACCTCCTACAGGTAGTACACTCTCATCTGAGCTCTAGGGTACACTGGTGACAGGAGGTCTCCTTTGGTGTAGGGAACTGCAGAAGCATGACCTTTTGAGTCCCGCCTCGATCTCCAATTCTGTGAATCGTTCACACAGAAATTCCTATGTTTACCTCTTTGTTCTACAGGGTTATGACAGGGCAATTTTTAACTTTTGTTGAAATTCTGCATGCCTTTGGAACCACACATATTAATGATATATAAGCTGCTGCCTTTTGTTTGTTTCTAAACGCCCTGAAGTCATGCCATATCTATTTTTTAGCATTGTTTCCAAAGTTTGGATACCGAAGTCTGAACCAAATGTCATATATTTTCCCAGAATGGGGAAGTGTATTGATCTCATTATTCTATTGACTATATCCTAAAGAATGCATCAATCGCATTTCTCAAAGAACTTACTAGTTCCTTGACCCGGCAACTTTATCAAGAGTCTGGGTCATGACAATCAGTGCCTCTTCTCCTGGCTGTGTAAAATCCTAGACGCTCAGGTAAAACTACTGCCAACAGTTCTTGGTTAAGGGGAAGGTATTATACAGGGCCACCATAGCAGTGATAATCAATTCAAAATATGAGAAGACTCTTTTGTCAATGCTCCACCGCTTAAGTAAACTTAGAAAGGTCCTATACACTGTCCTATACATGTGGCTTGTTTCCAACTAATTGTGCACAAGATTGCACCCGAAACAATTTTAGAAGGGCAGAGGACAACAAGGCAATGACAAAAAATCCTCTAACTCTAGGTGGAGAATGATAGTCAATATTCCATCTCTAAAAGAACCTGATTTTTTTTTTTTGCTTGCGTAAATCACACAGCTCTTTATCATCTATTGCAGGAACAACTTAGCATTTCTGAATGTTTTAAACATTTAAGCTGTTGTTTCCCATCAAGCAGGAAGGCTTTTCAGTCACATGGTGCATCAAGCGGAAGACTTGCAACACACTGAAGCGATAACTGCTTCAACTGTAACACCCCCAAAAAACAGCAACTCTTTTAAGGGCCATAAAGTTTTGTGCTTGATTGGGTTGTTCTTGGTCATCACAAAAGCTGACGATACCACAGGAGAAAAAACCACATTTTGCTCCATCTCACCACATTTTCAAAGCTATGGGTAAAACCAACCAGAAAGATACTATAGAAGAACATGCATTCAAAACAGGCCTTCTAGGAAAATGCTTCTTTGTATACTGGGTCCATCCAAGTCTGCACTGTTGACAGATCTGTGTTCTCAGGGTTTTCCCTTCCAGGCCTCTGAGATCCAGTCGCTCCTTCCTCACTGACTTCAGATGTAGAGACACGAATGCTCACATTTCATTTCCAGCACGGACTATTTAACAGGTGGTGGCCAAGGACTGGTGGATGGGGGGCTGGAAGCAGCGCACATGCTCGACTGTAGAACTGTCTGTTTCCACTGACTTCATGTACTTGTTCAGGATGGCAAAAATCTCATTGTTCAGAATCTGGTACTTCCTGATCCGGTCAGCCATTTTTTTAAGAGGCTAGAGAAGAAATGAAAAGACAGGCAAAGCAAAGAGCAATGAAGCTTTCAGACCTCTGCTTCTACAGCTCGGCAAATGCTGGAAGGCTGGAGCGAAGAACAGCTAGAGAAACTAATACCTGACACAGTTCCTTCCTAGCTTTTTGCAGAGACAAAATGCCAATAACACCTCTTATTTCCTACGTACCTATTAGCAACATAATGGCATCACTTGACTGACAGGTGGATGGCCCTGCCAGCCTGTCAAATTTGGGCCATGAGGCAGATCCAGATAAAGATCTGGCCCACAAAGCGAGAAAGGTTCCCCAGCCCAGAAGTGCTTATCATCATCATCATCAATTCAATTTATATACCACCCTGTATATCAAACCTATGCATTCTGAAGGAAATCAGCCCTGAGTGCTCACTGGAAGGACAGATCGTGAAGCTGAGGCTCCAATACTTTGGCCACCTCATGAGAAGAGAAGACTCCCTGGAAAAGACCCTGATGCTGGGAAAGATGGAGGGCACAAGGAGAAGGGGATGACAGAGGACGAAATGGCTGGACTGTGTTCTCGAAGCTACTAACATGAGTCTGACCAAACTGCGGGAGGCAGTGGAAGACAGAAGTGCCTGGTCCATGGGGTCACGAAGAGTTGGACACGACTAAACAACAACCACCCTATACCCGGGGGTCTAAAGGCAGCTTCTTGTGTTCCACTCCAGGTAGCAGGTGATGTGATGTGACATATCTCTGTCTCAGACCACAGTCAGCCAATGCCAGTTGGAGTAGACCAGTGGTTCCCAATTAGCTAATTACTGAGGACCTCCTATTTTTCAAAAGCCAAGCCATGGACCCCCCACCCCACTTTTGAAAATTTTGGTAACTCAATTGTAGTTACCTCTGCAAAGCAATTTTTTTGAACAAAATGTGGGGTAGCCCCTAATAAGCAAGGGATTTTAGATATACTAAAGAAAAGACCATAAAATTTGTGATATTTCCATGCAAAAATGACAAGAAAATAGTTGAGGAGGGAAGGCAAGGGCCGTGGACCCCCTGGGTGCATTCCACAGACCCCCAGGGGTCCCTGGACCCCTAATTGGGAACCACTGGAGTAGACAATATTGAGCTAAATAGTCAAGCAACCTGACATTCAGCTCAGTGTTCACCCCCAGACTTACCACATTCTTTATGATTTCATCTTTCCCATCCTGCCTCTGCACTTTTAACAGGTGGTAACAGAAGTCAAAGAGATCAAAGCGACGCTGCTGTCCCAGGAGGACTATGACTGAGCAGCCAGCCCAGTTCAGCCCATCTCCAAAACATTGCCTGGAGGGAAATGGGACATAGAAGAAATTACTTATCGAGAATGGATGGTTGCTTGATTCTATGTTAAGAGAACAGCAAGTATCAGTTCATGAGCAAATCAACTCAGAAGCCAGTATAACGAAAGCCAGTGCTTTGTCTTAGGCCAAATAGGTCAGAGTCATTCAAAAGATAACTCACTTGACTATCACTAGAGAATCCCCATTCCTGGCATCAGAGATACAGTGTCCAGTCATTAGTAAAGCGGCCCACATTCCTGCATGTGGAAGCAAACCTCAAGTAAGGAGGTATTTGCCGATTTGCTATAGCTTTCCTGGCTGTGGGGAAAGATCCTCTAATACATGATCATTAGAACTCAACGCAACCCAGTGCAGGCCTACTCACTCAGCAGTGAATTCATTTGTCCCCACAGGAATGCAGTACACAAACTGCATGGCACTCCAGAGCCGGTGGAACTCAACGCACTCGTCAACATGCATGACGCCATTGGTAGGGGGCGGCCCGCGCCAGATGGGGTCCTGGAGGTAGCTCCGAATGCGAGTCAGGATAACCTCAAACATGGACAGGCCACAGCACAACCTCTCCTTGGTCAGCAAGTCTCCTTCACGGGCTATGGCTATTTGCTGAGGAGGAAGAGAAGCCCAAGAATAAAAGAAGGTGTAAAACGTCACTTTCCACTCGAATGCTCATCACGTTGACCTTTTCCTTCCTGTGTTTTGCACTTGGAAATAGTATTTCTTGTAGGAGTTTCCTTTGCCCTTCATTTGTGCTTAAGAACATTGAGGTACTTTTGTTATTTAAGATTAGGAGTGCGTTGTCAAAAGTATCCTTCCTTTATCCAAATATGCATTACTTTCAGGATAACCAAGAGTGTGGTGGTGGAAAAGAGAAGCTGAAATTTGCTTCTCTAACATGTGTTTCTTTTTTATTATTATTATCATCTTCAAGATTTCCTGCACATTTTATTGTTCCTGCATACTTAATGCCTGGCAGCAAAGTACTGCTGTGCAAGGGCGCTTTGTTACTGCAGAGTTTGTAGTGTACGTTATATTATTTTACATGCCTATTCGTTAGACTGTTGTTAATAACAGCAGGTTATTGTGAAATATTAATCAAAATATGCACATCCACACTAGTTATTTGATATATGCTCTTTAGGATGTCTTAAAATATACAATTGAATGTGCAAGTTTAGCTTTGATAATCAGGGATGCCATCCTCTATGAATATTTTAAATTCAGACAGATACTAAAAGGGAACCAGGGTTCCAATCATTTTTTTGTATGTATTTTAGTTATATTGACTAGAAATTGACGGCTGGTTAAAAATAAGATAAATGGGTAAATAGGTTTTCTCCCATTTGTTAATAATCTCAAAATTTAAAAAGCATCGACAAGTTAAGATTCCTCCACCCACCCAGTTTTCTAACACTCACTGCTAGAGGGGACCTCCTTCACATTTTACAATAGAAACAGGGCAGTGTATTTGCAGACTGAAATGAAGGAGGGTCACACAGGACCACTGCCTGGAGAATTGCACTCCTAAGTTGTAAGCTTTTGCTTGATGTAGAACAGTAAGATGAGTAGAATACAAATACGCAGCACAGAAATGGGAGGCAGGATGGCAGGATGAGATGTGGCAGCACGGGGAACAACTAAAGGCACTTCAGCCATCATACAGTTATGTCATCTCAACCCTATGTAGGTGGTATATAGCAGTAACTGCTGATAATGTAGTTGCGACCAACCAAAAGCACAGCAGGATGGATTTGACCTATTCGCTTTGAAGGGGATGTTGCAGCACCATTTTGGCACAAGCCATTCGTCATGTTGCTCCAGCTTCACACAACTTTATGACCAGAATGTCAACAATCCCATTAAAGACCCATCCATCATTCCCAAGTGGTGGTGAGATATATCTGAATTTTTGGTATGTAACATGGAATTGTTTCAATTCTGGATTCTTGGCATGGCTGACTTTAAGTAAACTGGTCCATTTTTAAAAAACACATTCACCCTTTTTCTTTTTGTATCTTCACCGACTAAAACTGGAAGACAGAGAAAATTATGACTAGACTTTCCTATCCAGGAGTAAGACAAGTGACATACAGTAAGGCATTTATAGGCCTGGAAATATCAACTCCATACGTTTCTTAGTTCTTGCATATCCAGGATTCTTAAGTGGGAATCATACATACCCCCCCAAGGGTAAATCCCACTGCTGCTGAATGCATATGGTTGAGCAGCTGTTGTTTGTAACAGTGGTGAACAGTGGTGTTCAGAGGCAGCTAGAATTCTTCATTAAAGTCAAAATACACCAACAGGAGGGTCACAGGCTCTTCTACCTGGCTGCAGAGTATCAACAGATTCCCAACGTTCCCAGAAAGGTTCCCAGACCTGATACTATCTCAACTCACCATCTATTTTTCAGTTGGTAAATATTGAGATTAGGAGTTCCACCAGTGTTATCTAAGGCATAGCTACAAGGACGTTCTGTTGGAGAAGTAATTAATACTCAACAGAAAGCAAGTGTGAAGAGAGGAAAGTTAAATTACTGTACAGAACCTTTTCAGATAGAGGCTTGGATCCGAAGAAGAACCAGGGGAAGGAAGTTGGTGGAATGTGACTTTCTCACACGCTCCTTCCCCCAGAAAGCCTTACTTAAAGCTTTGGTATGGGAAGATGAAGGGGAGAGGGCAAAAAAATTGGGTGGAGGCACTTTCCGTGGGCCAAGCTCTGTTACCATTCTCAATGTTTGTTGGAGCCAAGTGCTGTTGACGTTCTTCTGACATTTCCCACAATAAAACGCAAAGATGCATGTGGCTCCCCATTGCATACATGCCTGAATGTTGAGAGACCCACTTCTGCCCTTTATACTAACTTCTGCCCTATCATGGTGGAATACAGCTCTTAAACAGGCCAACTAACCTACTTTCATCAACTGAATGGGAAGTTCGCCCACCCCAGGTTTGGACAGTTGTCTCAGCAACTAACTCCTCCTATTAATCAGGTATAAATGGATATAAAGGAAGCAGGTCTGTGGCTCCTGTGCCTATGAAGAAGTTGATGGAATTTGTGTGCCTCTTGCCCTGGGTTGTTTATGTGTACATCCAGCCTAACAATATCCCCCCCCCCCCATGACAAAGGAGTAGGAGTTGCGAATGCACATAACGTCTGAGGCAAGTGCTCCATGTGGAAGTCCAATCTGCACAGTCTTTCAACCCATGCTCTCTTTGGAGAAAGAGAGAGAGAGAGAAAGAGAGAATGAATTACACAAGAGTGATCTGCCGGCATCAAACGTTACACTAAATGTGTGTTGGGGGTTGCGGAATGCACTTCTTTGAAACAGAATGAGGATTGCTGGGACAACATAAATTGAAAGAAGACTTGCAAAATATAGCTTCCCTTTTCCTTGTTCTTTCTACATGGGCACAGGGAATATTTACAGCCCTCCTGAAATCAGGGTTTGAAAAAATGCTATGTGTTTAGGTGTTCGACAGTCTCAAATAAATCTAAAAAGGTAAAGGTAAAAGTACCCCTGCCCGTACGGGCCAGTCGTGTCCGACTCTAGGGTTGCGTGCTCATCTCGCTCAAGAGGCCGGGAGCCGGCACCGTCCGAAGACACTTCTGGGTCACGTGGCCAGCGTGACGAAGCTGCAACTGGCGAGCCAGCACCAGTGCCGCACACGGAAACGCCGTTTACCTTCCCGCTATAAAGCGGTCCCTATTTATCTACTTGCACTTAAGAGTGCTTTTGAACTGCTAGGTGGACAGGAGCTGGGACCGAATGGCGGGAGCTCACCCCGCCACGGGGATTCGAACTGCCGACCTTACAATCAGCAAGTCCTAGGCACTGAGGTTTTACCCATAGCGCCACCCGCGTCCCTCAAATAAATCTAGTAAGAAGTAAATAAATAAGCTAGTTAGGAGGGCACATTCAACAAAGAGAGCCACATTCAACAAAGCAGCTGCACTCGCAGGAACTGGTGTGATGAGTCCTGCTGGCGCAATGGGACTTTAACCCCTCTCCTCCCCCATGTCCTCCTAAACTGGCTCTGGGAAGACTGGAGAACCCCCAGAACATCATGTGCAGGGAAGAGAGGGGAGATTGTTCTGTTGGGCAAGCTGAAACACTTGCGCTGATGGGATGGTTGGAAGACTGTAATGTTGAATTCCTATGTCCTACTATCCCACTATTTTATGTACGTAATGGATGGTTAACTGCCCATCCAAAGCTCTCTAACTGCCTATACATGTTTCTGAATCTACTGTCTTGGTTGTCAGCCTAATTCCTTTGATTAAGAAAACAGAACACAACATAATTACCTGGCAGAAATGGGTCTTTGGATGATGTAAGATGAACACTGCTGGATCCAAGCCAGGGGTCTAACTAGTTCAGCATCCCGTTTCCCACAGTAAAGTTTCCAAGCAGGACACAAAGCCAAGAGCCCCAACCTGCTGTTGTTCCCCAGTGACTACATACAGCCATCACGACTATTAGCCATTAATATTGATAGCCTTGTCCTCGATTAAATAATCACTGGCGGCAGCATTCAAAAAGACAATGGTGTACATTAGGGCCAGAAAATTCTTATAGGGATTCCCAGTTAAATGGTCTGAGGATGTGGAGAAGTGCCTGGGTGGGAGGCCATGGAAACCCATTCAGTACTGGCCTCCTGGCAAGGAACTCGCAGCTGCCAGGAGGGAGAGGGGTGGTGCGGCGAGGAGGTTGGTATTGTCAGCCTCTTGCCATCTCTCCCTGTGGGAAAGCACCAGTGACTCACATGCTAGGAAGTTAGCATAGTGGCTTTGACCCGCCTGGCAAGCTGCTTCTGGTACTGGAAAAAGGGTTCCCCAGGGAGATCCTGATCCCATCTCTCTTACATCACATTCAATTTGACCATAAGTTAAGCACTCTTGCCTGTCACTGATCACAGTCATACACTGTATATGCTTAAGGCTGCAACCCTATACTGAATACCTGAGAGTAAGTTCTACTCAACTCAGTGGGACTGATTGCATAGGAGTACGCTTTAAATTTCTTTTACTAAATCAATGGGATCACCAAGGGTGTTCAATTTTTTCTGGCTTGTTACTCTACTGTTTTATCTCCCCTACGAAGAAAATTGATGTAGAAAATAATAGGAGGAGCTAACAGACTCGGAAATTTGAGTGGAAAGTTATACAGACAGTTAACTAAGCATTACATACACAAAGGCACACAACTGCAGACACATAACCATCCTTATGATTTTTTTCTTGGAATGAAATGCCCCCATTCTGCTGGTTGTAAAGGCAAGAAAGCTCCACCTATTTCAGTCACCTGCTGCGAGCCAAACCACCCATTCAAAATCCAGACCACAAGCAGAGAGCAGGTGCGCTGTAGAGCAAATAGCTTCAGATGACTCATGCAAGTGAGCCAAGCCACAGGCTGCAGAGAAGGGATAAGAAATATGTGGCCTTCCAGAGGTTGCTGGACTCCAAATCCCTTCAGCCTCAGCCAATATGGCCAATGGTTGGGGAAAGACAACCATTCAACCACCTCTGAAAGGTCACAGGTTCACAACGCCTGTTGTAGAAGAAAGAAAATCTCCCAGGCCAATCTGCTTGGAAGTAATTCCTTATTGCCTCTAGATCTGACAATCATTCAGAGCCACTTCCTGTGTTCTTTTTTAGGTGCACAACTATCATTTTTAGGTATGCATCTCATAAAATTAACTGTATGTGGAAACATGCATGACAGATCCTCTTCAGAGATCCAGGACTGGTTGCAGCTCTCTGTTGAGAGAGTTTTCCTGCCACATAATGTGCAGAGTGACTTTCAGACCAAGGGTGGTTTCTTACTAACTTGTTCTGCCAATGCAAGGATTTCCACTTGCTCAACAAAACTCCCCCATCATCTCCCTGTGCCCTCCTCAAAGCTCCTTCAGAGAGTTGGAGAAAGCCCCAGAACAGTTGGAGGTTCACTGGGGGAGGAGAAGTTCCACTGTACAAATGGAAAACCTTGCACTGATGGAATGAGTTAGCTGGATACTACCCCAAATGGCCAATGAAGAGGAGTAAACACTCTTAAGTATCTTAGACATATTATGTTGGAGGCAGAGAAGCTGGCAAGTTGATCACAATTCGTGTGGGAAGTTCTGTAATATGCTATAAGCCAGGCATCAGGGCATAGAAGATTTGCCACTGCAATGCCACAGTGCTGGGTTTTACAGGAATAAGAGAGAGGGTTTTAATTGTGGTCATATTTGTGATCATGTGGCAGCAGATTTGAAACAGGAGCCGTTGTTCATGTGAACCCGTATTTTGACTCAAAATCCGTTTGGAATAGCCCAATAACATGATTGTGGCAATCAGGAACAAACTAATTCTTTTTTTTTATCTTTGCTTCAGTTAGCTTCTGAGTGATATCAGGGGCCATCATGAAACACACACAGTGCACTGATCCTCAGTAAAGATAATTTAATTTTGCTTGGTAACAGTGAAATATCTATGGACAAACTATACCGTGTAGAACTGAAACGAAGTCAGTATCCAGAAAGACTTCTTGTAGCTCAGAGATAATCTGGGAATTGCGGCGGGGGGGGGGGTAATGTGAAATTTTTAGTTACCCCGTGTGGGTTTCAATGTCATCCTTACCTGCGGTGTTCCCAGCCTCTCTATTAAGGGAACCAGGTGAAGTGGGGCATATTTGGCTTCGAGACGCTTCATGCGTACCTCCAAGCGTTCTCCTTCTGTTAAGCGAGCAGCAAACAGTGAAATGAGAAAGCAAAACGGGAAAAAAAAATTCCAGCATTTCAGAGTCACCTCCCAACCATTATCCAATTCTGGGACCAGTGTGACGGAACAAAAGCAGGGTAGCGCATCGCGAAGAAGGGACTCTGCGATTTACAGCCGCAACACCAGCACACTTGTAAAAGGATCTTGTTTTGAAAGCAAACTTCTTGCTTTTGCGGATAAGGGTTGCGAAAAGTTACCTTTCATGAGGACTGCTCAGCAGGGCGACTACTAAATTCAGTTCAATGAATGGCTGACTAGTGCTAAGGGCCTAAGCAAGTTTCGTTGAAACTTATCGATTGGCAGCTATGTCTCTGCAGCTCTATAGGTTTAACACATCTATGGGAATAATGACTGACATCTGACCACCTCTCCACTCCTTACCTTTGATGTAGACCCTGGGCAAAATATTTTGGAAGGGAGCAGCATGCAGCAAATCACACACTTCTTCCTGGGACTGAGGCAGGAGGAAGAAAGATAAAAGGTGTTAAAAATTCCCCGTGGGACTAGTTGTTCAGCTGTCTGAAAGACTTGGGGTGACCATACTGATCTATGTGCTTCCAGAGGGCTTATTCAAATATAGCCCAATCTCATGGGTGACAGAACTGGAAGAGAATGCCTTCTGAATCCATGTTAAGTTTATGCAAACCAATACAAGATTTTTTTAAAAAAAACTATGGTAAAATCTGGAGCTTTGCTGTGGTTCTTTAACTCATCTAGTAATAGGATCTAAGGCAAGGATGGATAATGGTCCAAACCCTGTGGCTGAACAGTGCGACACTCTGCCAGGATTCCAGATAAGTGCTGCTCAACCTCATTCTACTTTGTGTGACTGTCTGCACCAAGGTATACCTTGTGTGGTTACAAACATTTACACATGGTCTCCATTTGTAAACCTAAACCACTTGGAAGTAACTTGTGACAAAAGCAGTATATAAGCAGTAATAATAATAATAATAATAATAATAATAATAATAATAATAATAATAAACCTATTCAAAGCCGGTACTGTAACTCAACAACTCAACTCCTATTCCTTCTATTAATGCCTCCTAGCCAGATCCTTCTGTCCAGGAATTCTCATGTACCATGTATCTAACAGGCCTAATGTGGAATAATAATAATAATAATAATAATAATTTTTATTATCATTTATCTGACTGGCTTTCCCCAGCCACTCTGGGCCGCTTACAGCCCATAAAAAATTGTAAAACATTAGACATTAAACACTTAATTAAACAGGGCTGCCTTCAGATGTCTTCTAAAAGTCAGATAGTTGTTTATTTACTTGACATCTGATGGGAGGGCGTTCCACAGGGCAGGCGCCACTACCAAGAAGGCCCTCTGCCTGGTTCTCCAAAGACCTCTCTGAAGAGGATGACGACTTAGCAATTGCAGAACTTCAGAAGGACAGCTCAGGCCTTGCAGTGTATAAATTGCGCCACCTAACACTCAGAGCAGTTCTCTCTTCCATCAGCTTGCCAATGAAGAAAGAGAAGGCACAATCTATGGACATCTCCATACAGCACTACAGTAAAATACCCCTTTACATTTTATGAAACTTAGGATAAGTTAGCAGTGGGCCTTCTGACAAACCCAGGCCCTACTAGTAGACATCATGGCAATATTAAGCTCTATTGCATTTATATCTGCTGTCCTAAATTAACTCCTACAGGGAATTAGCCTAGGTCCTCAAAACCTCAGGCTCAAACTAGAAATGGCACTGGAAAATATCACAGATATCCCAGTTTTCAATACATAAAAGCCACCAGAGGGGCGGAGGTAGTGATGGTAGTGCCACATGGATGGTGCTTGTGGCACTGTGCAAAGGGTATTAACTCTTCCACCACACTGTTTTCCTGATTAAAATTCCCTTCCCCCCAATCCCCTCTCCTATTTACCGCCCAGAGGAAAATATATAACTACCAGGTTACGCATTGCGCTAATCCAAATTACACACACCTCTCAAGTTGGCTTTTAATTAAAAAAAAAAAAAAGCAGAACATCCTGTTCATAGATCTTTAAGTCTAGTTTGCCCTGAGGCTGACCCTGCTTTCGTTAGTTGGGTTTGGCATTCTGGACCTGTTACCTGATACTGTGTGACTCCAGCTAACACCTCAGCTTGGGGCTTAAAATGGCAAGCTTAAACACAGTCAGTGTCCCTCATGTATCCGGACCCAGAGAATTTTAATGAGGTACAGACTTTCCCAGTACAAAGCCCAGAGAAAGAATCCTAGACAGGGATGCTACCTGGTATGAAAAGCGAAACAGCTTCCCCTGGTGTATTCTGAGGCCTTTGGGGGAGGGCAGCTGCTGCAGACACATCCAATACCTTGCCACTGAAAGCAGTTTGGAAAAACTGCTCTAAGACTCACACACACAAAAAAGACTGTCTGGTGGTTCATTCCAAGGAACATGTGCAACAAAGGGAATGCAAATCTCTGTTTGGCACCACATTTATAAACACACTTAGAAGCCAGTGTAGTGCATGTAAATTGGAGACTGCAAAAAAATCACTGCAATTAATCATTGCAACCGTCTCTAGGTTTAGAAAACGCTATCTCTTGGGAGGGACTCTGTAGCTCTGTGGCTGTAAGGCCTATGTGGATGAATGAGAAACCTTACATAATGTCATATGTATGCTTGGTTTTATGATGCTCTACAAAAGGCATTTACTGTTGATGCAAACAGATAGTTAAGACCTACAAATGTTAATGAGGAGAGAGAAATAAATAGTATCAAAATTTCAATCCTCAGCATGCTCTTTTGGTAGTAAGGCCCAAGAGACCTTAGGAGGGACTTACTTCCAAGTAGCCATGCTTTTGGACTAGGCTGGAAGAGGCCGAGAGGGAACCACAGAAGAATGAGAAGCAACTTGAAAACACATACAGATATTCAAAGGTAATCCAAAGTGCAGACATACAAAGAGGCAAGACCTGGGAAGCAATAATGCTGGAGGAGACTTGAGTAATGGTTGGCAGCAAATTCTGCATGAGTCTACGGGGCGGCACAGCGACAAAGTAAACCATGATGGCTGGCAGGCTGCATGCAAAGAGGCAAGACGCTGCAAAAGGGGGAGGTGCCAATATATCTCTGTGCGAGGACACATTCAGAATGCTGTGATCAATTCTCCAATCACCAGCCATGCCTTGTAGTGTCAAAAATACGTGCACAGTTCCCTCATCTAAAGCCTTGGCTGCTTACCAAAAATGGCACAATGAACATCCTAGAAGATGGGTTTCAACTTCCATTGCAATACTTAATAAATAGTTAACTGTCTCATGGTATGTGACTGCTTCCTACTTTTCAAGAAACCCCATGCTAAATGTCCAATCTCATCTCGAAAACAGAGGGGAGGCCTTCATTACTGACTATGGCAGAAGGAATTCTCCTTCCATAGCGGGCAATGAAGAAGGCGTCCGTCAGCCCACATCTCTTATGTCTAACTATCCCAAGCACATCCCAAGCACAAGTTAATAGATTAGTAAATTGATAGATTAGTTTGTCCTTGGAAAAGGAAATGGGTTTCTTTCTTTTTTATTAATCATACAAGAAATTAAGTGGCATTATGATGTTCAGGAAATCATGAATTCAGAAGGTCTTTGTCAAAAGACCACTCTATGATTGGCAAAACCACTAGTACTCTGGAACTTTTATCTATAATAATAACAATAACAATAACAACAACAACAGTGAAATTAAGAAAAGTAAGCTTGTGTCGAAATGTTCTCTCTTCAGTCACAAGCAGGAAATATATAGACACTCGTAGAGGAAAAATGAATAAATAAGACATATCGAACACAGTAACCAAATTTGTATTGGATTGAGTTATGTGTGCCTTTATGGCCATCAGAAAGTACAAAGGAATGATTCATTTTACATTATTTAATCCAAATCTTCACTGATGAACTTAGAACTGAGAGAAAGACTGGATAGGTTTATTCACATTCAACACATATAATTTCTGCTGATCATCCTTTCCCAGAATACTTGTCCTTGGACTATGACCCTGATGCGCTTACCTCAATGCTGCCATTGGCATTTTGCTCCTATATCAAAATAGTATTGGCTCCCTAATACACTAATGATGTGTCTCTACTATGAGAAGCAACTCAGTGAATAAGTATCCAGTAAGGGGGTGGGGGAGGCTGTTGTGCAAATTCAAGCGCACGTTAACATTATGCAGATCGGAAGGACCAACATAGCCACAATGGGAGAAGATGCTGTTCAAGAAAGCTATGATACAGTCAAGCATCCCAAGAAGACACATTCTTCCTCTTAACAGAAGATGGGACACACCAAAAGGATTAGGCTGGGCACTAAGGGATATCCAGAAAGCAACTATCTGCACTCATGGTTTGGTGCTGGTGCTAAACCAGATGTGCAGGAAGCAGTACAGTGGAGGTACTTTAAGAATTCAGGCACTGTGTTTGCAAATTCAAACAGCAATGTCATGCAATGTATGCAACCTGTACATATATCACTATTACTAGCAATCCTGAAGTGGGGTCTATAAGAAAAGGCAAGGGACTGGCAAACGATGAAGTCGAAGGGATACATAGACTGTTTGGATTATCTCCGAGCAGGGTACATACCCATACCACATAAAGATGCCATGCAAATGAGAGTCCCCAAATCCCCCTTTATCCCTATAGCTCCATGCCATGTGTATGTAACACACTAAATCCACAACGAAGCCTCATGATGATCTGTTCTTCCAAACCAGTTAAAAGCACAGAGCCTTTCTGTTCCTGAAACCACTCCATAATCCACATCACTTTCACGTTAATTTAATTCCCACATGCCACAGTTTGTACATTCTGATTTCCACCAGCTATCTCCTCAAGTCTATTCTCATTAAAATGGCTTTACAACTGATACCAAACCATTTAAACACACACACACACAAATGGTGCCACCCTCATTAATTAAATCACAGCTGCATCAACATATTAACTGAACTGGGTGAGCTCATCTGGTTGGTTGGCTGGTTGATTTATCTATTTAAAACCCTGCCAATTTTTGAAAGAATTCATTTTAACTCACCAAGGCCTGCTCTATGAGAAGGCAGAAAAGAATGGCATTACCCACTTCTCTCAGACTCTGGAACACATCAGTCTTGAGCTCTGCATACTCAATTATGTCCTTCAGCTGGTGATGGAAAAACTCCAGGATTCCTGGTAAGAAGCAAAAGAGAAAGGAAGAAATTAAGTAGGGATTGATATGATAGGAAAGAAGGGTACCAACTGCAAAGAGCAAGTTGGTGTTGCCTTTGGAAGTAGCTGTGGTTCTGAGCGCCTGCCTCATACACACTCCTTTCATTTCAACCTTCTTAGAAGTCTATGGCTGCTCCACATCTGAAGAGCAATGCTGTGGAAGGATGCTACTGACAGCCAATCATACCCGGAAAAAAGTAGGGGAAAGAGAAAGATACTCCAGGTGCCTATGTTTCTTGTGAGCTCAAGATGTTAGGAAATATTACTTTCTCTAAGGCCCTGTACAGAGTAGGCAAAACAACAACAACAAAACCACTGCAAACTAGAGGATTCCTATTTGGAATTTAGTGACCTTCTAGTCCTACATTGTGGCCCAAGGGCAACCTGGCAGGAGGTGAGAATAGCAAACAGGGCAGGGGTGGAGCAAACTTATATAGCCCCATCAATTCAGACTAGGTCAGCATTGACATAACATGCGCTGACATGCTGATGCTGGTGTTCCACCACCGTCCAGGCCAAATACAACTCCATCCCCACCTGAAACCTCTTGGGGTAGGTGGACAGAATAGCTTTCTTGAATGATAACCTGCTCCTGGCGGGATGTCAGCATGGACTCTCCATAATCTTTAGTCTTTTAGGAGACTTCTCCACACATCAACATCAACAAACTGAAACCACAGGAAAAGGCAGTGCGGTGTAATGGACTAAAGACTGGACCTATGCCAAGGACACCTAGGTTCAAACCTCCATTGTTATGAAGGTGGCCTTAGGCAAGCAACTATCTCTTGGCATAACTTATTTTAGAGCGGGATAACCGCACATAAGCCATCCTGAGCAGAATGGTGAAAGTGCATTAATACAAATTTCACAAATAAATAAAGATAGCGATCTCATGAAGCATTCCAAGTACCAACCTGGAGATCCATACTCATGCCTTGGCAGGCGGCAGATCTTTGGCATCACCTCTATCAAGGTTTTCACATACTGAAGGATGGTCCCTTGCAACTACCAGAAGCAGAGGAACACAAAGGTCAGCTCTAGAAGATCAGCATAAACTTGAAAGCTTATTCTGTTTTACAAAGTGGCCACAGATGCGGTTATGAAAATGATTTACAACGGTGGTTTCCTTTTTTTAAAGGTTCTAAACAGAGCTTCAGGGGACCCTGGGGAATGGTTGTGGCTCAGTGGTAGAGCATCTAGGGATGGGAGAGGACCATGCCTGAAATCCTGGACAGCTGCTGCCAGTCATCACAGAAAATACTGAACTGGAGGGAATATTGGTCTGACTCAGTATAAGGCAGCTTCCTATGTTTCTAACTGCAAAGTGAGGTCTGGGGAGATCAGAGACTGATATAAATGTGCACTGCAGATAGGTCCAGGAACATCTTTCATTTCCAAAGTTCCTGGTGCTTAATTTTGTTCTCATTGTCTTTGCTCCAATACAATGTAATCAGAGTCCAGAACAGAATATTTTCAGTGGAGATACTCTGCCAACCCAAAACAGGCATCTCAATGTAAAGGAAATTATATTCTAAAATAATATACATTTTATTTTTAAAATGTCTTGTTCAATATACAGAGTTGTTTTGACTTCCTGGCCTGAACCTCATCCACAACTGCACCATTACCAGGCTCTTGACGATCTTCAGCAATTCTTCCATCACCACAGCAATCCCTTGGTACCCAAGGAGCCGGCAGATTGTCTTGAAATGAGGAGGTCCCACAAAGTTCCGGTAGGAGCTATAGATGTGGCTGTAGGCGATGTTGAGTGGCTGTGGGGGTGGGCAAAAACAAAACCATTACTGGATCTTCAAAATATATTGAACAGCTATACAAACTGTTTGAAGCTTGCAGATCACTAAGTAAACATTTTCCTGTTTTGCTAATAGTATTACAGAATCTAGTGGTAGGCTGACAGAGAATTTTGAATTCTCTGCACAAAACTCTGGAATCTCTGTCCAAAAGCAAATGTGCCTCTCATGCAGTTTTCTTTCCCCTATTGTTATCTGTGTATCTTTGCCAACTCTGGACATATTTTTCTTAGGCTGCACTCCTGTACACACTTTCCCAGAAGTGAGGTCCACTCAACGTGTCTAACTTCTGAGGAGACATGCATTGTTCAATCTCCATTTATAAGGAAAGTTATATGAACAAACTGTGATTGCAACACCATTACTACAGTAAGACACTGGATGTTCACTTCTGTTTAACATGTCCAACAAGTACCCTTTGGCCTTCTGTTGGCTTTCCTTGTATTATTCTAACATCATGATTACAGCCTCCTATGAAACATTAGCTTGTGCATCAATAAGGTACTATATTTTGATATCAACGTGATAATGGAATTAATGTAGATACTGGAGTAAATATAATTAACATGATTGGCTGCTGCCAAGCGACGGTAAATTGCGTCATGACATATAAACAGAGGTCTCTTTGCTTTGTATGTTACACCATTTTCATTAAGCAATTTATGGAAGATTGGAACACCAGGCGTGTAGTCCATTTAATGGGAGTGTCCAAGTGAAATCTGAATAAGCAATAGTGAGAAGTGCTTTGCTATAGTCCTGTTTCCCAAGACTTTCATCATAGCCTTGTTCAGACAAGTTCAGTCAATATGCAGCGTGAGCGAGGAGCAGGATTGTGTGAGTTGACCCTTCACCTCAACATGTTGATCAGAGCTCCTGATCACAGCCTATGCACAACTTGCTCCTGATCACAGCCTATGCACAACTTTCTAGTGACGAGGTAAAGGTAAAACAATATATTTATAAAAAATTAAAAATAGTTTAAGAAATGCACGTAAGGATCACTTTACGTAGGACAGTGATGTTAAAACAAGTAAATTCTTTAAAAATGTGTAAAAATAATTACAAAGATGAGCACAAGAAGTGTAGTTAAGTTACTCCCTGTATTAAGTAGCATAACAGTTGCAGCTATTACAAATACAAAAAGAACAGCATGTGGATGCTAAACAGCTGATGAATATTCAAAAGTGGATTTACACACTGAAAAAGGAAGACTGCAGCTACTGAACAGAAAGGGATATAGCAGCAGTGAATCAACATGTTCTTCTGTGTGGGAGTTTTAGCAGCTCTTTGTCCCTGCCTGAATTCATATGTAGCAATAAGCAATGGAACAGAAAGGAATTAATTCAGTTGCTAATGGATACTTGTGCTTACTTCATATTCCTGGAAAATAAATATGATGCCATTTTTACAAAAGGAACCCAGACGTACTTGCAGTTCTGAATTTTCAGAAATTGTTTAAAACATGGAAGGCATTATGTATTGCTGTTTTTGAGGCTGGAATCCTAAGCACACGTTCCTAATAATCTCACTAAACACAGTGAGACCTGCTTCTGAGTAAACATGCATAGGATTGTACTGTAAGATTGGTTAATAAAAAATAACTACTGCCGATCACAGAGCTTCAATTCTAGTTGTGGATATTTTTGGATACAGTATTTTTAGTGTGGATTAAAGAGAGAGGGGCACAGAGAATGTTTAAAGAGTGCTCCCCACTTTACCTGATTTCACTTATGTGCATAGGGGGCCAGAATGTTACCCCCGCGTAAGTGGGGAGTCATCTGTATAGAAGTATCTTATATATATTTGAATCCCTACTCCGTTTCACAATCACACCAGAGACACTTGACATCAGCTCCACACCTTATAGCAAAGGCAGAGTGCAATTTCCTGTATTGCTACCAGGACAGACAGAGTCCTTAAATTAGGAAACAACAGAGAATACCATCCATTCTTCTTGCATTAGGTAACTAGAGCCTCCTTAAATCAGAATTACTAATGTTATGCTACCAGTATTTTTTGGGTGAACAAACTCATGAAAACAATAGTCATGTGCTATATTTGTACATATTATTTCCTGTTTTGATGGAAAGTAATACATTCCATTTTTTTAACCTACAATGGTTCTGCTGCAAAAGGTGCTATAAAGGTGAATTTACGTGGGTGGGTGGCTGGCTATTTTCTCTTGACAGCCATCTCTGACAAACAGTTTCCTATTGCCCTGCTTATAAAATAAAAAGGAGCCTGAGCCATCCAAACATTACTACGGTATTTTAATTTCAAGTACAGTGACAAATAGTAATCCACAGAAAAAAGGACTAATTTTTTAAAAAAGCTCGTCAGTTTGCTCAACAATGCTTTAGAGAACCTAGCATGAGAAATACCTAGTGCTTTCCTAGTTTTCTTTATATTTTCCTGTGGATACATTTGAACATAGGAAGTCCCTAAGACTACAGCGTGCAATTCTGAACCTGATCCCAGTCATCTCTCTCTTCCTTTCCACTTATATAAATGATAGAATTGTATCATTGGGACCTGGGGGGGGGGTCATCTAGTCCAACCCCTGCAATGCAGGAATCTCAACTAAGGCATACATGGTTTGCTTAAAAACCTGAAGGAGGCTGTTCCACTCTTGAACTGCTCTTATTATCAGAAAGTTCTTTCTGATGTTTAATCAGAATCTCCTTTCTTGTAATTTAGCACCCAGAACAGGGGAATACAAGCTGGCTCAATCTTCCATGTGACAGCCCTTTAGATATTTGAAGACGGCTATCGTATTTTCTCTCAGACTCTTCTTTTCCAGGCTAAACATACCCAATTCCTTCAACTGTTTCCCACAAGGTTTGGTTTCCAAACCCTTGGTCATCTTGGTTGCCCTGCTCTGCACATGTTCCACCTTGTCCTTCTTAGACTGTAATGCCCAGAACCGGATACATTACTCTTGGTGTATTGATTTTCACATGGCAAGAGTGTTCATCAACTGTAAACACTGAACTTTAAAATGACTAAAACAACAACAAAAAGATTGACCTGCAATTCATCTAAACGGCTGTTGGTTGATTTGCTGCTGTTACCTATGTTTTACTGCAGCCCCTAATGTTCGAGTAAGTCCATCACTCCAGAATGTCAAGTGTATTTATGGAAGAGACACATAGGCATTTCTCTACTGACAGGGGAAAAACAGGAACTAAATCTCAAAAAAATAGCTGTGCTTGACAGCCCCTCTCATCAATCTGCTTTGGTGAGTAAATTTTACTCTTTGATATACTAGATCAGAAACTAATGAAAACCTGGCCATATACTTCTCTGGAGTCAGCACTGCATCCTAGATCCGTCACCTGGGGTCCACTGGGCATGTGGACCCCAGGAGAGCTGCCATGGAAATGTGGTCCTCAGTGTTAAAAAGGGTTTCTCCACCCGTCTTACACAATGAAGGGCTGCTTAGAATGAATAAATAAATAAATAATGAAAATACAGTGGTACCTCTGGTTACGTACTTAAGTCGTTCCGGAGGTCTGTTCTTAACCTGAAACTGTTCTTAACCTGAAGCACCACTTTAGCTAATGGGGCCTCCTGCTGCCGCTGTGCAATTTCTGTTCTCATCCTGAAGCAAAGTTCTTAACCCGAGGTACTATTTCTGGGTTAGCGGAGTCTGTAACCTGAAACGTATGTAACCTGAGGTACCACTGTATACCAAGCAAATGAAGTGCTATCTTTACATGAAGCAGGTAAAATGGATCAGCTTCTGTTGGTGGTGGAGTAGGAAAAGCGTTTGACCTACACAAAATTCTTCACTCTACAGAATGGGAACTTAGTGGAGGAACAATCTATCTGCTGTGGCCCCCATGTGGAGGCAGATGCATATTGCAGTCAAGATGGTAGCATCTCCATGCTGCAGGTTTAATATGTATAAGTGCTTCCGCATCAGTGCCAGACCGTCCTCCTTTCTGTGACATGATGAAAGTGCATGAAATTATGCATGGATAATTCTCCTAGGCATTCAATGAAGGCGAAGATTAAAAGATAATAGGAAGTGCTTCTTCACACGGTACATAGTTAAACTATGGAGCTTGTGGCCACAGGAAACAGTGATGACCACCAACGTGGATGGCTTTAAAAAAGAATTAGGCAAATTCCTGAAGAAGGCTGTTGAAGGCTACTAGCTACAATGGAGGACTTCATGGTCAGAGGTATTAATGATTCTGAATACCAGTTGCTGGAAACAGCATAATGGGAAGAGTGCTCTTGTGCTCATATCCTGCTTGCAGGTTTCCCACAGGCATCTGGTTGGCCACTGTGAGAACAGGATGCTAGGATAGATGGCCCAGCAAACTCTTCTTAAGCTTATTATGTGAAGAATCTCCTTACTTGTACTGGAATAGCCTGAAGATCACTACTGAAGTACCATGGAGACCTTCCATTTGATGCAGAGGAACAATGTGTCATGTCACATTAGTCATTATTTTCAGATGGTTTCAACTGGTCTGTTGCTGGAGTAATGTGTAGTTCAGATCTAAATCTTGGCTAACACAGACAATGATATTTCCTATCAATGTGACTTTGCCGTCTCTGCTAACAGACAGTACCATAGTGTTTTATTTTTTAAAGTATCACGTTTCAACCTTCTATAAAGCAAATATATGGAGTCATTAGCTCTGATTAAAAACCTGAGCCTAAAAATACAGATTGTGATGATCCAAAGAAGTGATCAGAGCACACCAGGGTGGGGAACTTGAGGAAGATGTCTACAGTTGGGGGCCTTGTTGTAAATGCCTTCTGCAATACCCACTGCAAAGATATCAGCAGTGTTATCAAAGAAGTTTCTGTCTTCAGCAGTTGGAACTGCTATGGTAACAGCAATGAGCAAATTTCCTGCTGTGCCTGCACCCTTCTCTCTCTGTGTGTACACCTTTGGATTATGGCCACTAACTCAATGATTTTAGTGAAAAACATGCTTACCATGTTCGCCTCAGTCCAAAGCTCTACAGATGCTCTGATTAAAGAATGAGCTCCAGAATTTGCATTGATTGACTTCTTCATTCATTGTAGTATTGGGGAAGGCTTTGCATGTGGCCTAACACTGCTTGCTATGTACATTGGAACATTTTTAGCCACGAAACGAACCTCAGGTTGGAACAGAAAAATGTACAGGAGTCAAGAATCTGTTCCTGCATTGTGATTGTTGTTTGAGGGAAATTCTTAAACAAGAGTTTCCCAGGTCTGACGTCATGGGAAACCATGGTTTTAAAAACCCGCAAATGCAGGGTGCTTGAGAACAAGGCAGAATGATGAGAAGGTGATGAGAAGGAAGCCATAATTTATTGGACTGGGATCATTATGCATGAACCAGGCCCATCTGTCTATAGTAAAGGGGTAATGGATAGACTTCTCCAAAGCTTATTTTTCTTAAGGAAAAGCCAGTAATAAGGAGAAAAGGAAGTTGAGACAACAGGTGAGGTGATGGATATTGCAATATTTGACCAATGATAAAGGGACATTATGGGAGGGTTAGTAACATTAACATTTAAGCAAGGCAATGTGGTAATGGTGCAGACAGTTTCTGCAATGATGTGAGGACTGCACCAGCCCCCTACAGTATTTCCTGGCACAAATCACATGGAAACTGGCCAAATGGACATCATTTGTGAAAAATGTCTCACTGACCCTCAGATACACTAATGTTACAGAAAGCTGCAATGCAGTTGCTACGCTCTGACATCAACTGAATTAAGGTGCATCTTTCATTCAATCATTCATTTAAATGAAACTCCTTCCAAACTGAATACCCAATATGTTTCCTGACTCACCTTAGATCCATAAAGATAGTACGGCTGGACATTGGCTGGTTTATCTCTCTGGGGTTCTTGGGTAAATGGAATGGCTGTCCGTACAAATCTGGTATTTGTGAAAAAAATAGAAGAAAATGGCATCCAAAGCTTGTTTTGGAGTCAATGTGTATTGCACTATGATTCCCTCCTTACATTATTGCTTTATGTACCAAGTTAACTAATTATTTTCCTACATGAACTGGCAGTTTTACTAATATTTTCAGTCTGAAACAATATTTTCCTATTTTTATTGTATTCACCTACCAAGTACGGTGAAAAAAACACCTTTTATTTCACTAACTGTTAATACCAATCACTAGAATTTCAGTATCTGAAGAAGTGTGCATGCACACTTCTGCTCATACCAAGAACTAACTTAGTTGGTCTTTAAGGTGCTACTGGAAGGAATTTTTTTTTAATAATTTCAGTGTTATTGATAATATATTTTATCATAAATGCTTCTTCAAAGAACTATATCAAACAATGCTACATATTTTTATCCGCAGTTTAGTCAATAAGCTGATTATAATGTAATATAATGGAGCTCCGTGTCTATTATGAATTCTGTGGGCTGTATCCAATTGTGTAGAGGGCAGAGCTCAGTCAACCAACCTTTCTCTTCCTCTCCTCCCTCCTCTAGCCTCTGAAAACCCTCTTGGGAAATGCGAAAAAGGGCTGCAATATGAGGGAGGAATTATCCAATATCAAGTGGAAGGATTTTGGTCCAGTAGGACCCCTGCAGGGGCTGCAGGTGGGAAGAGAGAGATCAGCTGTATGCTTTTTGTTTGCACAACTTTGGATACAACCCCATCACATTTGTACACAAATATTTACATTAACCAGCTTTATGTGACCCTTCCCCTTCCATCCAACCCTGACAGCTTAATGAGATGTCATTTTTCTGATCTAAAATTAACTATGCCGAAACCCTGACCAACTCAAGAGCAATGCCTATAATTGTTTTCAGTTTCAATACTCTATTGTTAAATTGATCACGTGTAATCCACCTTGGTTTGGGTCAAGAAGGATGAAGAGTATGAGTCTTGAAAAGCACCCATAAGCTATAACTAGCCTTCAAACCACACCTCACTTTGAATGACACTTTGAACTGTAGAGTTGGAAGGGACGACAAGAGTCTAGTCCAACCCCCTGCAATGCAGGAATCTTTTGCCCAATGTGGGGCTCGAACCCACGACCCCGAGGTTAAGAGTCTCACGCTCTACCAACTGAGCTATTTGACATTTTCTTCTTACCTGTTAGTAGACCCATTGTAGCAGTAATTAGGTAAAAAGTCAAAGTTCAGCTCCCAGAAGACATGCAGGGTGATGCGGCCATAAGGAGCCGAGACATTGTGATTGGCCTCTCGGAACATGGCATCGAAACTGTCTAGGGTCATGTGCTTGCAAAGCAGCCTGTGCGTCAGACGGTTTATCTCCAAAAGCCACTCAAGCTCCTGCACCCAAAGAAAGGAGTGGGCACTTTTCTAACAGGTTGTGGACTGAAAACACCATACATCTGATCTGAACTGATGCCAGGGGAAGAATTATAAAGACAACACAATATTCTTAACATTTATATCGCTTACTTACATCAGCTGACTAACCCTTACAAAGCTTATTATTGTACCCATACTGCAAACTGTAGAAGAAAGGGGAGACGCAGGCTGAGACACAGTGACCTCCTAAGACCACTGACAGGATTCATGGCAGAGACAAGACTTAAGGGGTTCAGGCTGAATTTTCACAAGGCAATCTCTTAGCCATTGTATCACACTTGCCAATTGCTTAGTGACCCAACTATTTGAAAATCCTCATACTCCAGTGCATCGTTATTTATGCCTCTTCTTTGCCAAGAAGAAAACCAAGAAATTTTATCTATCGTATTTTTCTGTCTATAAGACGCCCCCATGTATAAGACTCCCCGCTATTTTGGGGGACTCAATTTTAAGAAAATGAGGGGAAATGGCCCAAAGTTGTTGAGCTTCTCCCCCCCCCCCCACGCAGCTGTGGGCAGGAAACACTCTCTAGTTGGTTTCCCACGTGCAGCGGCACCAGGGGAAGTTGCGCTCCTGCCTGCCAGCTGGTTGGCAGGAGCGCAACTTCCCCTGATGCCACTGTGCATGGGAGGCGATCTAGGGAGTGTTTCCAGCGCACAGTGGCACCAGGGGCAGTTGCGCTCCCGCCAACTGGCTGGCTGGCGTGCTGCTTCTCCCCCCCCCCCATGCCACTGTCCATGTATTGGACGACCCCAGTTTTTTGACACGATTTTTGAGTCAGAAAACCTCATCTAATACGCAGAAAAATACGGTATGTTATGCTGAATGCCCAAGGTGTGGAGGCTACCAGCAACCACTGGAGGATGTTGACAGTTCTTCCCCCATCTGGAGAATGTCCAGTGAATGTGGACAGTCTCCTACGGGATCATTCTCAAAAGATGCATATAGGATTGACAACTTCCCTTTCTGATTCCTGACTGTAACATATCCATGAGCAAGACCTGAATCTACATACTGTGAGCACATTAGTAATAAGAGAATAGACTCCGCTGGGGATTATAAATATACTAGAGATGCAATATTTGTGCATTGGGAAGTAGGTCTTTCCCTTCTGCTTCCTCTCCTTAATCCAGATCTGAGAGGGTCTTGGGAAAGATCATATGGTGCCCAGAGGCATTCTGACTATGAGAAATAATGTATCTGGATCTTCTCTCCACAGAACAGCTGTTCTATGTAAAAACTTACAAAATTGAAGAAAGGAAAAAAAGTGTTGAGGTTACTACTGCTGTTATTTAGGAACACCCCCTTCCAACCTGCATCCTGTCATCCAGCCTTAGTGGAGCCACTGGGAAAACTTACCACAATGGATGTCAGATCCTCACTTTCAAAGCGACTAATGGCCTGGTCTAGTGATTTGTACATTGCGGCTGAGATACGCTGAGTGATGAGTCTATTTAGGTCGATGGATCGGCCCAGCAGCTGTGGAAGTCACAAGACAGACAGCAAGTGAGAAGATGATTAAGAAGTGGTCCTTGATTCGTAATTGCTATGCAGAGAGAAAAGAACTAACTTGTACCCCAAATGTATGAGTTGGCCTATCTATACTAAAATGGGGGTAAGGATTTTGATCCATTCATTTCAGCAGCCAGGGAAAGCCCATGGTTGCAAAGGAATATGCACAAGGATCTGCTTCCTCCACTGTAGTAAAACTGAGGGTGAGGGAGTAATTTTATGCATGAAGTGGAGCTTCAGTCAGTAAAAAAAAAAACCCTGCTGGCTGGGGCATATGAGCAAGAAGGGCTGTAGCTCAGTATCTGCTTTGAATGCAGAAGGTTCAGTCCCACATCTCCAGACAGGGCTAAAAGAGAACTCTGTTAGTGAGCAAGACAATACTGAGTAAGATGGACCAATGGTCTGACTCAGTATAAGGCAGATTCCTATGTTCCCATGAAAACAATAAAAAGGAGAACAAAGAACGCTTCCATATTTGAAAGTATGCCATGAGATGAATGGATGAGAAATGCCAACCATAACTGTCCATTCTACTAAAGCCCATTATTTCACTAGGGATAGAAATCCTATTATGAATACATTCACACAGTTACTTTTAAGGGCCAAAAAATGTTTGTATGTGTGTGACGCTTTTCACCATAGGTGAAGCAACTACAAGAGTACCTTCGGCTGGCTTGGGATCTGAGATGTGCTATATGAAATTATTTAGGCTTTCATATTTACATCTCTGTGCATGGCAGAGATTGGCAACCCAAAGATGTCTGGAATGTAAACCTGATGTATGACTCCTCCCCAGTTGGCAAGCCAATATAAAAGACTGGGAATCTTGTTGCAACTGACTTAAGTTGTACCTGGACATGTCTCTGTTTGAGCAACGTTTCATAGCGGTTGGATGGCGGGTAAGGTATAATCACTCCATAATTCTTACATTCAGCCCGGAATCTTTTATCCAATAATACACTGTAATTGGAAAGCAACTTGTCAATGCTTTTACTTGAATAGCTCATGAATGGCTCAGTTTATGTTATTAACAATATTTCACCTGAAAGTAGAGCTAGGCAATAGGTGGTGAACTTGATGCACCCCAGAAGTCCAACAGAGTCAGGAGGTCTCCATTTGGCTACCCCTATGCTATACACATTCAGCAAGGGTAACTGAACCATCAAATTAATTGTGAGATTTAGTGCATGAAAAAATCTGTAAGTTACTAACATAGAAGTTCTGTTTCCATGGTGCAAAATTTGGAACAGAGGTTAGGCAACATATTTTGGATAAGTGACAATATTTAGTTGTTAAAAAGGTAGTTGCCAATAAAGAGTATGCAATACTAAGCAGTTCATGTTATTAATATGGACCATTTTCAACTCTGTGCTAACAATCTCCTCTCATTTCCCAGCAATGTATATTTGTTGTGATCTCACCACCTGCACAAGCCATAAGATCTTCAGATAAGGAAGCAGTCTGTCCTTTAAAGAAGTACATAGCAGCTGATACAACACAGTTAAAAGCTTGCCATGTTTTGACAAATGAACAAAAACCGAGCAGAAGTCTCCTTACCTGCCAGCCATTGCTTTATAGTAAGCAAAGATCTGGTCTGCCAATTTGTAAACAAATTGATCAAAACACAAGTTGACCTGTCAGAAGAGTGAAAGAAACAGGCTTTAGGACCAATATGCATAAGACTGGACAATTGTTTATGAAGTTACTAGAACAATTAGGTAAGAAAAAAGAAAATAAGCTCACTTCTGCTTCAATTTCATCATAGAGAAACTGCTTTTTAAACTTGGTCAAAGCATAATAAGCGCTGTCGTTGTAGAGGTCCAATGGATACAGCACATACCTGCAATGAAGGAAACAGGCTTAGGACATGCCAGCACAGTGTTTGGGTATGACAGTCACCTCCGTTTCTTTCTTCTTTAAAGCAAAAGTTCTCTGCCTGCTCACTTAGCACTAAAGCCAACCTGAAGTGTGCAGAATCTTGCCCTCAAAAGTATTTGTATATGAGCAAGAAGGGAAAGGGCACGTGGGAAGCATGGGAAAGAGGTGACATGTCCAAGGGTGCAAGAAGTAGGAAGAATGGCAAACGGGAGCCAGTGACGGCAGACAACGGAAGACCTGATAGATATACTACCAAAAACTGTCCTTGGGAGGGCTATACTTCACTGGTACAGCATCTGCTTTGCACGCAGAAGGTACCAGGTTCAATTCCTGGCCTCCTCAGGAAGGGCTTTTTGTCAGAGAGATCAGGACCTGCATTTCAGTGTGCCATGGCCACTTCGTAAGCATGTGTTTAAAAACCAACCAAGCAAGCACATCCAGTGGAAACTTAGTTTTGTGAATAAAATGTAATCAATATTTACAATTTAACAATGCATGTTATTAATACTCTGACTTTTAAAAACAAATTTCTTCACACACACAAACTGAAACTGATGCAAGAGTCTGAACTACCCAAGTGAAACATACCCCCACTGCCATAAATCAATCTCACTTGTTTCACAAGTCCTAAAAAGATTGGAGCGATGAATGCTGATTTTATGCATCCCCTGAGGACACCCCCCCAATTAGGCAAAACATCTGGCTTACCCTTTAAGACAGTCCTCATTGCCATCCACCCTTCTGATGGCAAAAGGAGACAATGTACCCCAAATGAAAGGCAAGTACAGAAGGCATAGTACCTGACCTTGGACACTAGGCCACTATTTCCTTTTACATGCTAGAAGAAATACATGCTACAATAAAGACAAATGCCTTCAGTTTGGCATCTCAAAGATATCCAACCCATTTATTTCCACAGATGCATTCCACAACATCTTTGAGATCTTACTCCATCATAGAAGGTTCTTTGGTTTCCAGGATGTGATCTGTTAGAATCCAAGGCATAGACATCTCAATAGGGAACTGAATCCGGCGGCCCATGGTCAACTCCAGAAAAAATTCCCGGAACCAAAGCTGGGATAGGTCACAGCATTGTTGGAGGGCCTCTACAAACACAAATAGCGGAGGAAGGTTTAACGCTGATGAAGGATGAGCAGAAGGCTAGTCTACATCTGCTATTATTATAAATTATAATATATATCGGATATAAAAGCATATCTGAGTTAAGAAAAGAGTATGTACATGATATACAATTTCTATTTTAAGATATAAGTATGCTTCATGACCATACACTACTGTATTCAAGAAACCAGTTTAAACACACATGCATAGCAATTTCTGAGAAAGTTCACATCCAGATCTAAAAGCACCTTAATATGAGCTGCAGGAAATGGGAGAGATTGCCCCAGATGCTACTATCCTTTGAAATGTTAACTCTTATCAAACATGTATTCATATCAACAGAAAGGCTGCCTGAGACGCTACTATCCTTGACGTATTACACACACCAAACATACATTCATATCAAACCTGCGACTGTTAGTACCTACCACTAATGTTGAGAAGATGAGTGAAGAAGAAGGACTGTTTGTGGAACTCTTCAATGGCCAGAACTATTGGTCCATCCAGGCTGCTCCTGAGAGTCTTCTTTGAGCCACTTTTGTCTGCAATGAGCGATTCCAGCATGGTTCTCACCATATAAAGCTGCAAGAGGAGAGCGATTATTCTTATTATGCAGGCAACCCCCCATTTACGTGTGTTCAATATGTACATGACTGCGCATACAGTCACAATAAAATTTACTTCCAAGTGAATCGTGCCAAACCCAGAAGTGACTTTTAAAAAGGCAAAAACAGTCCTAGAAAGGTAAGAAGAGGCATGGAAACAGCACCTAGCAATCCCAAGAGCCTTTGCAAGTGCAATCCCAAGAGCCCTTGCACCAACCACTGAGGCCTATGGAGGGTTGGGGTTTGAGCAAAGTTTGGAGAGAGCTATTGTGGTGGATGTGGGTGGCTGATAAGTGCTGCTGGATTTTTTAAGGGGTTTTCAAGAATGTTTGTAGGCTTTTCCAATTGTTTTTCAAATATATGCACTTTCACTGATGCGTACAGTGCCTTGGAATGTAACCCCTGCATAAGCGGGAGTTTGCATCATCTCCTACAGCTAATGACTGCTCAAGAGTCAGTTCATCTGTACTTCATCTTTCATAAAAACCTATAAACAAAATTCCAGCTCAAAAGCTTGCGGGCAATTTATATTTCCCATGCCACTTAATTGCTTTGCTCAACCTGGAACACTGTAGTACAGCTCCCATCAGCCCCAGACAGCGTGGCCGATGGTCAGGGGTGATGGGAACAGGAATCCAAAACTTCTGGAGGGCACCAGGTTGGGGAAGGCAAGTAAGAATGGAGATCTGATCTCATCCTAGACAACTGTGTCTAGGTGACTAGGGGAGGGCAGCAAGGATGTGCCCTCTTCTGCCTCTGCGTGGCACAATTGCCAGGCTAGAAGCAGGAAGATCTGTAAGTGTGCCATCATGTTGATGCTTAGCACTGGGTTACTGATAATAACTATGCAGAAGCAGACACCATGGGTAGTATTAAAATTTACTTCCAAGTAAATAGCTCCAAGGGGGACGCGGGTGGTTTAACCCACAGAGCCTAGAACTTGCCGATCAGAAGGTTGGTGGTTCAAATCCCAGAGACGGGGTGAGCTCCCGTTGAAAAGGTAAACGGCGTTTCCGTGTGTTGCTCTGGTTCGCCAGAAGCAGCTTAGTCATGCTGGCCACATGACTCGGAAGCTGTACGCTGGCTCCCTTGGCCAATAAAGCGAGATGAGCGCCGCAACCCCAGACACGAATGGACCTAATGCTCAGGGGTCCCTTTACCTTTTAAATAGCTCCAAACAAATGAATATGAAAGGTCCTGTGTGTTATGTGTTGATTGGAATATATCTTGTCCCTCAGAGAACTACTGTGGAGGGGGAGGGGAATGAAAACACCATTTCCAGCCTCCATGATGTACACGTAATACTCCAGCACCATTTACTAGTTTTTAATTTCTGACAGTGCCAATCACCTATTAGGTGAGAGGATCTAACCAGACTTCCAGAGTACCCAAGATGTGACCTACACCACCTGAGTTAATAGTGTTGATATCTATTTGTCAGGAAGATCAAGGCTCCTTGAAAAGGAAAAGTGGACAAGCAGGTTGATGTTACTGGAGAGGCTCCTCCTTTTATAACCAATGTGTTTAAGACTGAACTGCGAGCCAACTGCACGTTTAGAACAGCAAACAATGTTACGAACTGCAGCATCCTACTTGCGCAGGACAGTGCGATTCACAGAACGTAATTCACACATCACATAATTATACATGATATAATTAAGACAGTGTGGCTGGTGTTAAAGAGAAACTTTGAAACAAAAGCATTCTAAATGTTTAGTTTACAGACACAACACCTTCGAGTCCCAAACTGCTCTCAGCAGAGAAGGAGGTACATACCTGTGTGCTAGAAGGCCCTACAGCTCGGCGTGGGACCTTGATATCGAAACCACCTTTGGGGTCCTTCTCGCCTCTCAGACAGGGGTCATTTGGAGGCTCACGCCCTCCCTCCCAATCACAGATTGTCTTTCTAATTGCCTGGAGGACACTAGGAAGATGAAAGAAATTCGATTCAACTCTCCACTGAATAGGGCCTAGTAAATCACTGTTTCTTCAGACTGGCCTACCTCACAGGATTGGTGGAAAGATACAATTAATACAGGAGCAGTGTGGGCAGTGGCGTAGCGTGGGGGGTGCAGGGGGGGCCGGCCGCACCTGGCGCAACATCTGGGGTTAGGGCAAATCCACAGGTTAGGGGGCGCAAATCCACGGGTTAGGGGGCGCAAATCCACGGGTTAGGGGGCACAAATTACTTGCCTTGCCCCGGGTGCTGACAACCCACGCTACGCCACTGAGTGTGGGTCTTTTTAAAAGCCTTGGGGCCACAGTGCCTCATGGGCAACCTGATAGGGCCAGTGGTACTGTGGCCAGAGGCCAAAATGGGTGACACAGCTTATGTGATCCTTACCTTCCAGCCACAGGTAAGTCAGAGTTTTATACATAAACAGAAGAACCCTATGCATGTGGCCCTTTGGAGTTTATTAATAAAGCTGTTTATTAAAATACATGGGAATGTTGGTGTTGTCTGTTTATCCAATCATAATCATCATCATCCTGCTATGGTTTCACACAAGCCCTTGGACAATCCTGCAATTGTTGGGGGATTGTGAACCTTTGTCTTTATTGCTTAGGAACATCCTGAGATTATGGATGCAGGTTTTAACCATGTCAATAGCTGCTATTGTTCTTTTCTTCCAACACAGCTCTTGAGTATTATGTAGAAACAAAGGTACATCTAAGAGTAGAACTAAATTATGATTGACATGGAGTTGCCACCAAACCCATGTCAAATTTTCCCTCCCTCCCTCCCTAATGTTCAGAGATGCTAACTCCTGCTGTGACCTCATTCAGTTGTGTGTTGCTCCACCCCTATCAGAAGGAGCCAATGATATGGAACATCAGAGGGGAAAAGCTTAATGTGATAATGCCACAAAATGGATTAACTCTGGGGGAACCGCATTCAGGGCTACCACTTTTGACAGTATTGTGTTGAATGCAGCATCTGGTTTCTCCCTTAAGAGTTCACAGTCAAGTTTTGCTTGTATTGGGAAGGCCGGCCTCACCTGATTAGGACATTCTTTTTCTTCCTGACAGCTTGCCTTAGTGGCTCTCTCAGTGTCACCTGAGCAAAATCCTGCAGAGCTGCATAGATTGTGTTCCTGATGGCTTGGTTGAAAACACTCTCCATGCGGCCCATGAGCACCTGCAGACCTTTTATCATAGCAATCACCTGAGTAATTAAAGATAAAAAAGGATCCTTTATTTTCAATGCCCTCATGCAGTAAAGGGAAACATGCTAAGTCAATTTCCCCCCACTAATGTTTGGATTGCTGAATCGGAGCAAATGGGAATCTGTAGAAAACCCAAATTGCCATTTGCTCTGATTCAGCTTTAAAGAGCAGGTTTTCATAGGAAAAACTCTGGAGAAAGAAAAAGATGCTCTGACATGGAGCTTTAAAGCATGGGCATGTGCTTGGAAAGAGCATGGAGAAAAGTAAGTATGGAAAAACCGTAACACTGGTAGTGTTCAGTGGCACTGGTGTTGTTTTACCATGTATACAAGCCCTAACAGATAAAAAACATAGCAGAAACAACTTGGCCAAAGGAGAAAATGTTTAATCCCAAGTATATTGAACCTCACACGCTAGCACTCTAACCACCCTTTTCCAAGAGACATTTGCCACTTTGAACATATTGAGACAATGCAGCCACCCACCTCCACAAACGCAAACTTCTCCTCACTGGTGTAATTGTACCGTGTGGCTCTTTCGTACTCCTCAGCGGTGCCTGGGCAATCTTTGTTACAAAACTTATCAGTAGGATGGACCAGCTTCCAAGAATACTGAATAGAGAAAACAAAAGCAGATATTGTTCAACCACTGCTTGTCATTTGAGAAAAATCTTAGTGAAACAATTTCACGATCTCACAACTCCTCCACTGTATGCAAAATCCTTGCTTTATTTACGTTAAGTTTTGTGGCGTGGTAATCGATGGCCACCAATCAGGCTGAATAAGAATTAAACACATCTGACACCCTGAGTATTGTATGTCTATAGCCACTACTTACCACTTCCATAACATGTGCACTCCACTTGGACAGAAGCTGCAGTCCCCGTAAAGCCAAGTCAAAAAGCTCCCTGTATTCCTCATCTGACTTCTGGCTGTCCAGTCCTGAGCCAGTCACAACCTGGAGAACATCAGATAAGTACCTCTGTCTGAGGGACACATGCCTATTGTAGCTTAACAACTGTATCTTATCCGATGCCACTATCATATCTTTTTTTAAAAGTACTACCCTCTCCCTTAACTGAGTTTCAGGTCTGAGCAAGAAAAAGTAAACAGTTGCACAAAAAATGGAAATGACAGCACTGAAGAAAAGGGAGCTGGTGTAGAAGAACTGAGACATTGTGCTAAGTGGAAAACGAAACAGGAATAAGGAGTCAGAGATGGGAAACTGGAAACTCAGAAAGTGGCACATTACAGAGTGGATATGGACCCTGTAATAATGGTGGGTATGGAGGATGAGTTTTGGCCATTCTGCATTTGTCTTTATGTTGTAAAATGGTTGCTTTTGATTTGGGGGTCTTCTGCAACAGAAGCACAAGAAGTTCAGAGAAAGGTTGAAAGTATGTGGCAGTTTACAGGAAGAAGTACAGTGCATAGGAAGGTTAAAAGCATGGCACAAAAAGTTTAGCCCAGGGATCTGGCAAGTTAAAAAAAACAGAAACACAACCAGGATGCTACTCTCCTTTGGGTTAGCTAAAAGTGGGTAGGGGCAGTGAAAATACTGAATAAAGTAAACCCGGAAAACAGAGTAGTTAACTCCCACTCTTGAGGGGTGGTTTTATCTACACTTTAACATTACACATGAGATTTACCCGCTAAGCATTTCTGAGCATTTCCCCAGGTCTACATCCAACCCTTCCCCCTTTCATTCCACAAATTGCTCCAGGGCCTTTGTTCCCCTCCATGGAAGCTTACCTCACTGTTGCTGTAGCGAGCAAGTTCGGAGATGAAGCGGATATGGTCATCTCGGATCTGAACCATCTGCTCGCAGATATTGTACTGGGGACTGATGCTGCTCTGAGTGCATGTCCACCTGGGCAGAAAACCAACGCCTTTATATAACTGGGTAACACTCAACACAGTGGAGCAACAGTTACTGCTTGAGACACTTTCGCTCCATCACTCTGTAAATATGTCAATTCTTTCGCTTGTTGCTTCACCCGGACAACACATGGGAAAGCGTGCTGGTCAATATCCCTCTGGATGACATGTTACACAGCCAATTACTTACCAAGGGCAACACTGTGGCCTCATCTTTCATACCTTCATGAAGCATCTATAATGCACTTATTTTGCAGTCATGGAGAAAACTGGACTGACATGAGAGAAAAGGGAAACTGGTCTTCAGCATCTCTCTTATTGTGAATGTATGACTGGAACACAAAAGCAACAGCTGGGGGGAGAAATCTCCTCAATACGTTGTCTTATTTGAAGGATTTGAGCCACTTTTTAGGGCTAAGTCCTCACAAATCAATTTAAAAAGGAGTGAGAAACAAGGTACAAATAGTTGCAGCAGAACCAGTGTAGAGATTAATCCGAGAAGCTGCTCTGGTATCAATTAAAGGCAGCATGAAAAGGAAGCCTTCGATGCCACGGTTGAAGGGACAAGATACAAGTTTATTGAAGGGGGGTCTATAGTTTTGGGGGCCATCACTGAGAATGCCTTGTGCATGCCAACCTAGCTGATTTTAATGGTGGGCACTTGAGGAGGGCCCCTGGGACAGATGTCAGCATACTGCGAGGATTACAGGGGTGAAAGTGGTTCTTCAGATAACCTGGACTCAAGCCACTGAGGGCTTTAAAGGTTAAGACCAGCACTTTGTGTCGGGACAAAAAACCTACTGGTATTCAGAGCAACCGGAACAAAATTGCTCATTCATATTTTCTGGCCCCCATGAGAATCCAAGTGGCAGAATTTTTCAACAGCTGTACCTTCTGGACCATCTTCAGAGCACGCTGCAGTAGTCCTCATATGCTCAGAACAAAAACAGCAGCAGCAACAAAAACTAACAAAAACCCCATTCCACAAACTGAGTTGCAGGGTCTGTGTGTATTATACCTATATTATACCTATCTGGCACAAAAGAATCATCAGAGTAGCTCTCTGTAAATGAGACTTTGAATCAATTAATTCATTGATTCAGTTCAGACATCACACCAAACCATGGTTTATTCCTACCATGGTTTAGAACCCAAATCATAGTTAGAGTTTCCAAATGCACAGGCAAATTAACTAGTCTGCTCCCCCAATTTTTATTCTGCACAGGCCTCTAGATGTTTTTTAATTCTGGTTTACTGGCCGATTTCAAACTACAGCTTGTCAGTTTGTACATCACACCAAAACAACAGTTAAACTTTTTGTATGATGTTTGAATTGAATCACTAACATTTCCTGTGATAAATGTGCATTGTTTACAGATTCATTAACTGGCCATATAAATGCTTAAAATAAATAAATAGGTGCAACAAGTAAAAAATGACCCTGTTTGCATATCACAGTAAGCCATTATTGATGACTTACCAAGCATGAGGAGTGTGCTAGTACAAACTGCACAATTACTCCTTCTCTGGTGCAAGAAGGAACAACAAGCAATGCAACTTAGTTTGTCATTATGTTTGAACCAGGATCATGGTTTGTTCCTCCCCCCAAAACAATATCGGCAAGCCTAGAACAAATATTGGATTTGTTATTGTGGTCTTTTCAGAAGAAACAAATGACAACCCCAGATTTGGACATAGCAAAAAGCCAAGTTTCATGGTCTGTTGCTCCTATTCACTTAAGAGGAAGAACAAAGTGGGAGTGATTAGGGTGTGTGCACTAGAATGCTGCTTATTCATGATTAAGCCACCAACCATGGCTTACCATGATGTGCAATTTGGCCTTTTGCCATGTTGTTCCACTATTCAAAATCTGCTAGGTGTTGTGGTTTTTTTGGTCATTAGCTATTTAAAGATACAGATGCTGTTTTTATCTTGTTTTTGGACTCTGAACTAGCTCTCTTCAGTGATATTGTGGTAGATGCAGATATGTTAACTATGTTGACGGTAGATGACCATCTCTAATTATATCTTCAGATGTCACACAATCTCAGCATAAAAGCATTAATAAATAATAATAATAATAATAATAATAATAACAATAATATCTTTATTGTCATTACCCCCTCTCAGGGACAACGAAATTACTTATATATATATATATATTACTTATATATATATTGTTTTTATCCCATTTTTGGAATCTGAACTATGTCTCCTTGGTAACATTATGGTAGCCGCAGTTAAGTTAACTATGTTCACAGTGGATGGTCATGTCTAATTATATCGCCAGATGTCCCATGATCTCAATACTTTGCTCTTACCCTTTCAGTGTCCTGCTTCCCCCAAAGGAATCGGCAAGTTAACAGGGATGGTCAGAATTATAAGGCCATACAAGAAAAACATAGTTAATTGCATCTCGGCGCAATGGTGAAATGAATAAGGAGCAAGAAAAGTAAAGGACAGGGTATGAAAGCGCAGGAAAACAATTCTACAGCCCGTTAAAGTCCAAAATCTGTTCTCCCTGGAAGGAGAAAGTTGCAGGGGGCCATGCTGCTCTGACTGAAAACTGAATGAAAAAGGAATTGTTAGTAAGTGAGGACAGCTGGAAGAAATATTTCACATTCAAATTGTTAAAACAGCTTCCACAAATGGAAAACCTTTCCATATACCGTGGAAATTAATTCATGACAGTTAGGATCCAACAGACTGTGTAACAAGTTAGGACAGGCATAGGCAAACTCGGCCCTTCAGATGTTTTTGGGACTACAACTCCCATCATCCCTAGCTAACAGGACCAGTGGTCAGGGTTGATGGGAAATGTAGTCTCAAAACATCTGGAGAGCAGGTTTTGCCTATGCCTGGGGTAAGGATGACCAGTGACAAACCACACATACATGCTGGTGAGGGAAACCACTGGTTAGATACTTTACACACATGACAAAATCCAGGGCAGTATTCAATGAAATAGTTTTGCATGCAGAAGAATTACTGCTGGTGCAATAGGACTTCCTCCCACTTTCCTCCTTTTGTGTGCCGTCCCAAATCTGCTCTGGAGAGTTGGAGGAAACTTCAGAACAGCTTTAATTGGCACATGGGGGTAGAAGAGAGGGAGAATGTTCCATTGTGCAAGGTGATGTCCTTGCTCTGACAGAACCTTAGCTTTAATGCTATGCTGAATACAACCTTCAGAATGTTACATAAAGATGCACCCAAAGGACACTGCCATTTTCGAAAGCTTAATCTCTGTAAGGGTGATCACTTCCTATATACGACTACTTCATGGACTTGCCTTGCTCTGAATCCAAGCAAGAGCGCATGAAACAAGTTTCACATACTTGGCTTGTATTCATGGTGATTTCATGGAAGTCACAGAATGACAGCACCAGCTTGTGGAGTGTAAAAGAAATGGAAGTTGCTGTCCAATACATACCAGCTGAGAGATGTGGAGCAATATTTTAGCAAAGGTGTTGTTTTCGGCAAAGGTGATATAGAACAAGTTCTTGCAACACATTTAACAGCAGTCTTTAGAACTCATGCATGCAAGTGGCCCTACGGACGGCTGCTTGAAACACAACTGCGTGGAGATTGCTGCATGTGCCTCCATTTCAAGAGAACACCCATGCATCGTCTTGCATGTGTGAATTGAGGTGGGAGATCACCAAATGAATATTCAGCAGTGTATCTATTTAAATTGATCCTTGCTAAGCAATGACTGACATGCTATCTAAGGCAGCAGAGCCATGTTGTATGCATACTTTGGTGTTCAGTGTCCACTTCCATGTCATCAATTCCCTTCAAATAGATTGCAGCTTGAAACAGTGGGTTTCATCTTATATTTCTTTGAAAAACCCGTTTAAAATTCCTGAATTACAAGGCTGACCCCCTACTATCTTCCCTGAGAAAAAAAGTAGTCTGTACCGGACAGATAGAGAAACTGCAGTGTCCATGCTCTGGAAAATTTTAGATCCTATTGAAAAATGCGGATAAAAACTACCCAGAGCAGGCACACCTCATTCACATCCACAGCACAACCATCCATAACTGCTGCATTCATGGTCGCCAAGCATAAAAGCATACAAGAACAGGTGGCAGACAGGTAAGTACAGACACTGAACTTGGCATTCACAAATATATTCACAATACATGCTGTCACACATGCACACATTCTTGCAATCACATAAGCACACTCCATATACACACACTGATGAGTATCAAACTTGCTCCAATCCTCATGAACATCTATCAGTCTGTAAAAGTACAAACACACCTGTATGCATTCAGATACTGGCATTCATACATTCATATCCTTTCTAAGCACAAACCACCAACATCTGATGCACATTCATACCTGCAGTCACCTACAGCTATCCTCATGATATACCTATTCAGGCTTACAATTATGAACAACATGTACATAGATAAGCATAGACACAGATGAGTATGGCAGCCTTCCTCAACCTGATGCGTTCCAGATGGTCTGGACTATAAATCCCATAAGCACCAGCAAAATGGTCAGGGATAATGGGAATTGTAATTCAACATCTGGAGGGCACCAGGATGAGGAAAACTGACGTAAGGTACTGGCATGTCTGTCTAACTAATGAGCGTTCTGATGGTAATCCAGAAAGTCTTTGTAAGATTAGGTATGGACATAGCTAGTAAGGATCCAATCAAAAGGTAGGGCAGGAATGAACGCAGGGGGAATTAGGGTCTTGCCTAGATTGTCTCACATCAGTGCTTCTGAGACTAGCTTGGGTGAGATCATGTGTCTGAAACAGATGAAAGGAGGAAGCACTAGCTAGCAGGAAGCAGATAACTCTAGGCAGTGACAAAATCTGCAAGATGTGGGGGAACTATCAGGGAATACAGATGTCACTCTAATAAGAGTCAGAGTTTATTGAGTCCAAAAACTGCTCCTTGGTTGTGCTGTTATAGAGGTACAGCCTTGGCTCAGTCAAAATAGGGACAGAACAGAGAAAGATAACGAAGGTTCCAAAGCAAGAACTCTTTTCGCTGGAGCAGAGAATAGCTTGGACTATAACCAAACAATTTATTTCAATGGGTTTAGGTACACCTAATTCTGCACAAGATTGGGGTTTTCACCCAAGGTACAGCAAGGAAAGGATGAGGAATGATGAACCCACACACATCTGGCCTCAAAAGAACTCACTACTACAGAGTCACACTCAGCAACACAATCACATGGACACACACACACACAATTGCAGGCACCCATGCACAAACCTCACACACGAGAGCAGGAGAGTTGCAAGTGTCTGGCAACTTCCTCTCTTGACCAGGACACACCAAAGCCAAGAGACATTATGGCAGGCACTCACTTGGATTTGTTCTCCTCATAGTGAGCACTGGTCTTAATGTATCTGGCCAGCTCTATCTGCATATCGCCGAATAAAGGAACCACCTGCAGCTGCTGGAAGAAAAAACAAAAGATGGTTTCAATAAGGCAGAGAGGCTACAAGAGATTGGGGGAGAAAGGGGTACTTAACCGCCAGAGATGAATAAAGTTCTGGAACAGTCTTCCCAATAACTTTTGGATGAGCAAAGAGCCTTATTGAGTAATTACATACATGAGGTGTTTCAATGACTCAAACCAGATTCACACAGTTAAATCACCATGATGTGACTCTTGATGGTCATTTTTGTGTGGTGATCATTTCTTCTGAAGATGTCACCTACATGGTGAGATGTTACTATATCCTGGGGAGCATTCAGTACCCCAGTAAATATTCAGGACTCACTAAATGGGAGCATATGACAGCTGACAATGAATAAAACTACTCATCAAAAAATCAGTATGAAAATTCAGCCTTGAGATGCTTTGCCCAAACAGACACAGCAAAAAAACACATAGTACGGTAGCAGCAATGTTCTACAAGAGAAAGGGTATCACCATGCTTTGACCCTTTTAACAGGAAGTGTCTCTTTATCCCAGTACTTTCTGTAATTCTTCCTGTGATGGTAACAACTGTAGTCTGAGATACATTACTTCCCTAATATTTTGTTTGCAATTTCTTCTCTCTTCTTCCAAGGCGGTACAAAGCTCGGTTTATGCTAACTGTATTAAAACATAGACATGAATTCAGTGGGTTTAAATTTCAAGAGTGATGGCTGTAGATTTTTGGTGCTTCTCATTTCTGAAACACTGCATCAGAAATTGGTTTCTGTTTTATCCTTTGTTGGATACAGGAGTCACTCTGTCATTTGCAAGCCTGGGAGAAATATAGCATGCAAACCAGTAACAACATGTAGATCTCACCCATATGTGTGTGACAGGGAGTTCTGGAATTCATTTTGGAACCAGCCCACAGCTTCAAAGGATAGCAAGGTCAAAAAACTTACAAGTACCTTAAATGAAAAAATTCACTCCCTTCACTACTCAGTGTCCTTGGCAGTGGACCCTGCTGGTGGGAGTGAGGCTATGTTGATAAACAGAAGCTACTATCACAAACAGATCAGGTTACATTGTTCAGCTGGTAAATGAAGAGTAATATTGTCACATCTGAAGAGCAACAGATGGCGTGCAGCCAAAGGGATGCAATTAAGCTAAAATGAACTGCAGTTCTTAAGTTACACTTCATAGTGGAACACAGTTTTCTTAATTAGCTAGCAACAGCAAGCAGAGGTCACAAGCTGGTGAATGTATCTGGCAGTGGTACAGGTCAAGTTGCTGCTAAAGGGTGGGGGCCCCCAGAGGTTTAAACTTTGACAATCCTAGTTTGCCTTCATCACAGGAATAGTGTGTGGCTATGAATAATAGTACAGTTCCAAAGCTCTTGCTGATAAGCTGTGGGGTGAATTGGGATGGGATGGGGGTGGGTAAAATGGGAAGAGAAAACCAAGTTATTTTGGAGCAGGCAGCGAAAACTGGATAGGTTTTCAAAGGCAACAATGGGGCCCAAAACACATTTTTAATAAAACTTTTCTTTAACAGAAAGTTACTTTTTCTGTCACAACTGGTGGTGTGCAGCAGCTGTAGTCAGCAGACATTTGGCCTGTCCAGTCCCCCCCCCCAGTGCCTCAGTTGTACTAACACCACATCATGATGTAAGGTCACTCCGAAGGCATTGTTGGGAGGAAAAACGGTCTGCAAACTCCATCCCAAAGAATGAACAGCACAGGTTTTCAAACAAGCTTTGGCTATTTGGAATCACTGTACTTCATTCTAACATTGCTTAAAATGGCAAGACCCTTCCATGCTACAGCTACTAGGAGTGAAATTCCTTTATGTTGAAATTTATTTTGAAAAACTTAAGTTTTCCTTTGTTCCCTGTGCATCTCTGTTGTAACCACTACAAGATTGGAAGAAACATGTTAACTTTGGAAACACATGGAAAACATAAATCATGACAGGCTGATGTTCTTGGACACATTTTTGCCACATGTTTTCAGTCAAGTGACTCCCCTACACACATTCATTACCCTCACAATATAGACATCAACCATGAGAAGTCATTTTTCATACAACACATGAAGCAGATTTCAGACTTCCAAAACTTGGTTGGCAAAGTTTACAAGTGGTCATTGGGTCCACTCATGGGATGCCAGCAACACAGATAACGATTAAATAGTGAACTTTTTAATATATGCTGTCTGCCAAATTTTGTTGCCATGTTTGAAAACATATTACATGTGACAACATTGAGGAGAGGCAGAATCTCAACAAAACGTTGCTTTCCAAGGAGCACCTCAACCTGCCACCTTGCTCTTCCTCATTAAGTCTGCCATTTTATTTCTCTCCACACTGGCAGAGCAAGTGGAACTTTGTCAAATGTCCTCCCCAATAAGGCCATTCTAAAAGCAGTAAGGCACCACTGGCATTTTTCAAAAAACTGATACTGGTGTCTTGGTTACTGAAGAGGGCAGGGTTATCTGAAGAACTGTTCTCTGGATCCTCTCCACAGTGTACTTGCCTTCTGCTTGCGACACATTCCATGATCTACATTGCATTGGTTAACATTGGTGGGAAGCCAAGGCTTGATGGGCACATTATCTAGCCTGCTACCCCCTTCCAACTATTATGCACCTGTAGTTTTTGTTACAATTTTTTGAGCATGGATATTTGCATGGTGTTAAAATACTCAACACATTTGGAAGGCTTCATTTACAATTGTACAGTACTGACTCCAGCACCTCCCACCTGCCTACCTATGTAGCTTAAATTAATAGGCACTTAAATTCACCACTCATGGTAATGAAAGCATTGTTGATAACACAGAATACAGCATTTTCAACAGGGATGGGAATGGATTCTCACTATTTCAGCTCACAGCTTATATGCTGTGGGCACAATATCTGGGTGTAAGTGGAGTCTACCTGTTGCATAACATAGGAACAGATTGCAATACCCAAGATAAAGTCCATAGCCATGCTGTAAAAATCGAACGTGAGTACAATGACTCTGAAATACTGCAAATATGGACAGTTAGCAGCACCATGACCATATTCCTCAAAGAAAAGTGGTGGAAATGGGAAAGAGTCGCACACTAAGAAGCAGGTGGAGGCTGCAACTTTATCAAGTGTTATCCGATATCACAAACATGGCATCAAACAAAAACTCAGCTGTTCAGCTTACTGTAATGTCAGACACTGAAGATTTCCAATGCAATTGCATTCCAGCATCTCAATCTTTTACAAATTGTGCTTGCTTTGCCCCTTGACAGCTATCCCAAGCAGCATGACCACAGATTCCTTTGGAGACAATCCTAAGCCAAAGCAATGCCAGACACTGACCTTGAAAAACTTGTCAATTTTACTGAGGTTGATTCTCTTCTTGGCATCTAGTTTGTAAATGTTACTGACATTTCCGTCCATGAGATAGAGACCAAAGCCCATCACCTAGCACAAAAATGAGATAAGCATAGAGGTCTGGTGGGAAGAACAGTGATATTTTCGGGAAAGTTATAAGCTAATCCAACATCACAGCTAGGGATGTTTACGGCTTATCAATTCCAATTTTATTTCTTCTGAAATTCAGTAATAAGCATAAGAAGCTGCCTTATACTATGCCAGACTTTGTGCATCTAGCCCAATATTGTCTACTCTGACTGACAACACAGGTGAGGGAAGGGTTGTTTTTTAAATGGTAATGCTAGGAAATGGTAATACTACATACTAGGAGAAGAAATGTTTCACAGCACCTGAAGACTGGTCTTTATTCTCTGAGGGTACATTACTTACTTTTCTATCCCACTTTTCAGACAGTAATGGTCTCTCAAAGCAGGCACATATCAATTGCCTCCCGTCAGTGGGAACTGTTGCCTGGCAACTGGCAACTGCAAGCAAGGGAAGGCCTGCCTACATCATGGGCTGAGTGAGTGCCAGCTGCTCAAACTCACTCTCTTGTCTTAAAAGACACCAGTTGCCTAGTCGGCAGGGGCCTAAGGGAAACACCAAGGATGAGGGAAGGAACTTGTAGGGATACTATGTTATTTTTGTACCCGATACCAGACCTGAATATGGTTTTTATTGTGAGAAATCTTATGTAAGCTGCTTTGAGAGCCTGTCAGGACTATGAAGTGGGATATAAGTATTATTAGTAATAATAGTACAGTAGTAGTAGTAAAATATGTGGAAGGAAGAGGCATTAAACTGACTCTGCCAAAGACTTGATCCCATTTGTAAATAAAGGGCTGTTGTGTCTTCATGAAGAGCTGAAAGAAAAAAAAGTGGAAGCAAAATGGGGAGGAAAATAACCAGGAACCATAAAAACATTTATTTTTAGAACAGGGATCACAATGAGAGAGGGAAAGATTAAGAGACAGATAACCCATCTTTGGAGAGAGGTAGAGACGTTACCTTTAGGAGCATATGCTTCTCACTGGGCGTCAAGTACATCTTGTTTTCGTAGTAATCCACACAGATGTTCACAATATCAGCCAACAACTCCTCATAACCTGGAATGACTTCTAGCTGCTGATGCAGGCACTTAAAAAAAAACGTAACAACCCACAAGACCCTCAGTAATTTCAAACAAAAGGACAAAAAATTAAAATGTTCCAAGACTGTGAAAATTTAATTACTTCAGTGTACAGAGCCAATAAGTATTGGTTATGGCCTTTCCAGATAACAAATGCAGGTACAAAGGACAACAATCTGACAACAATCCTAGACTAAAGGCCTCAAACAGAGGTCAATTATTTTAACTTTGCTAAATTATTTAACTTTAATTATTTAAATAATTCTATCTTATGTTCAAGAGGACAGTCTACGACTTAAAAACAGGAATTAAAGCTTTATAACACACATAAAAAGCAAAACAGTAGTAACTTCACTGAGCATATGACGGGAGAAAAAATAAGAATATAAAACTACCATACCTGTGTGATCCTGTTATGATTTGCTAGGAACATGGAAAGGTTCTGCGATTCCTGAATAGACTGGGGATCAGCCATTTTCCTCAGAAACTGGGCTGCTCTGAAAGACAACAGAAATCTTACCTTGACCAGGGTATTTCTGTACATACCATGCTAGTTTGTGGCTATGTAATACAGGCCTGTAAAAAGAGCCTTCACCATAACGTTAAGAGAAGCATTCCGTTTCATTATCTTTGCTTCCCTAAAAATAGATTTCTACTGCTAAATATTTCTCATAGACTGCTGGAATAACACAGGGCCTAATTCCAAAGGTCCCAACAATTCACCCTCTCAGAACGGCAACACTAAAAATGCATGGGCATTCACCAATCTCACCTTTTGTAGGCAGAGTGGTCATTTTTGACACTGCACTTCATATTTTTCAATTCATCCAGGACAGCAAACATGTTGATAAACTTTCCCAATGTCAGTAGATACGCTTCAGAAACAAAGTCTTTCCTTCTCTCTGCGTGACACAAACGTTTTACCTCGCTGCAGAATCGCTCAATGGCCTTTCTCTGGAAAACAGAAACAAATGGGTAATTCAGAGGTGGGGTGAAATGGGAAGGCCTTGAGCAAATAGTTGCTGAGAATAGCCTTGTTCTGACTAGGATCAGGATCCCATCGCCTGCTCTTTCTCTTTTTCAGCTCAACATTACCATGTTTCCACCCAGCAGTTGAAATCATTGTTCCAAATATTGACCTTTTAGCTTTCTCAACGAGGAAAATTCAAGCAACAAAAGTGGTTGAATAGTATGTATGTAGTTTGTAAGTTAGCTGATAGATAGAAAGATGATAGATAGATAGTCTGAAATAAACAAATATCAACTCAGCAAGCAGCAGGGCAGTTTTACCTGCTGAGATGAATAAAATGTGAAAATGAAATGTTAATGTTCTCTTCTGCTTGTCCCCTGCAGCTTTTCAGGTAGAAATTGCAGATCTCAAAACACATGTTCAAAATTGCTGACCGATAATCTTACAGGAAAGAAAACAAACCCACATTTGGTGCTCAGAGCAGCATACCTGAAGCAGAAAATGGTTCTCAGACCTGACCCCAACATTGCTATTCTATTTAGTGTCCCTCAAAAAAGTGTTTAGGTCCTTTGGGCAGACCACTGATTTGGCTGCTTTTCTTTATACTGCTACGTTGAAGAGGAAAAACATCTGCTTCAAAAGGTTGTCATCACCTGAGATCATATTCTATGGGTTGCTAGTTTGAACTATGTTTTGTGTCACAAGTAAAGACCGAAACTGAATTTGAGAGACTAAAACTTTGCCCACATCAGTTATGCAAGTAGTTTGTTGACTCAACAGGTGGAAGGCACAGACAGTTTTGAAAATAGTATGGAAGGAATCCAATGCTGCACTAAGGCGATTGTTCCGTCAAGGCAAGTGTTTGGGCTTGCCAGATGATCCCCTCTTTCCCAGCCCTGTGCAAGGACTTCTGCTGGCAGGACTCATTAGCTGAATCCCACCCAAAGTTGAATCATGTCAACTAAGAACTTCAAATAGGTCAGCTATGTGAATGAAAAGAATAATGTTACATTTTTGGCAAATGCGCCAAATTTAAAGCAGGCACACTGGTCTCCCACCTCCCTGCAATGAGATACGGTGAACTAAGGCACATTCCTAGAAGCATTTTCAGCTTTACTCTGCAACATCAGAACAGACCATGCTGATAGGCAAAGGAGATCATATTGAAACATAGGAATTTTGAAGCTCCCCCAAAACCTACCTGAAAATACATGAACTTCATGAGCTTTGTAACTTCTGGCTCCAAGACTTCCACAGTCTTTTCATAAATCTCAACCCGATTTGGCTGTTCATTGCACTTTACCTGAAGGACAACACCTATTTTCATTAGTTATCCTAATGGGACAAATGTTCTGCTTTTTTACTTTGAAAGCAGCGTGACAGAGAACTGTGATAAGGAGAGTCACCAAGCCAAATAATTTTGTGAGCATTTTCTAAATAGTAATATATATCAAAAATGATATTTGGCCAGCAGAGCATACTTTATATTTGCTTAACACTTTGTTTCTATTTGCATATGGGAAGACATCATAAAATTGCATTTTCATTTTCATCCCTTACTTTTTTTGTTGCTAAATTTTCTAAAGTTTTTGTTTTTTTATTTAACTCAAATCTTATTTATCTTCCAAAGCAATTTAAATAAAAAACACTGCTTTTAATTATTTTCCTTTAGAAGAAAAAAACTTCCACACTCAATAAGACCAGATTACAAATTCTACACTTATTTGCATATATTAAATGACTAGCTGAAGAAAGAGATCTTCTGTAGGACGACAGCCTATACCTATAAGAACCTGCCAGAGCCCAATTATTGGCTTCAAAGGCCCTGTTCTCTAGCCTGACACTAAAGTCAATAGTGTTAGCAGGTACTAGGGAGAGCCTTGTCAGTGATGGCTCCACAAACTTCTGCAATTACCGGTACCTCCCCCAGAATTCTGGTTGGCTCCCTCTCTTGTGGCCTTGAAGCGGCACCAAAAGATTTCTTATTTCTTCCACTAAGCTTTATCGATGGTGCCCTACATAGATTTTTATTGTAAGCAGTTTTGTGAGTGCTTGTGACCTAAAAGGTGAACTAGAAACAGATTGAATAAATACACATGAAGCCTCTGTGAAGTTAACTGAAGTGTAGCATACACTGCATGCCAGATAGGCAGAACAACAGAAGTAGATACATCAGGCTCTCAAGAATTTGTGCACAATTTTTTTCTTTCTCTCCTAAGAGTCATTCCCTTCATCAGTATGATCTAGTGGTCTTTTAACCGGGTTTGCATAAATTCGCCTGCAATATGCTTCAGTGATCGAAGCAAGAAACTAGAGCAAGTGATCAAAAATTCATGGGAAGCAAGGAAATATTCAGCTGGGATTTACAAAGGCTAAAGGGATAGGGACGCATTAGTCAAACAGCAAAAGATAACCCTTAGGAGAACTGCATATTGATCCAGCTTGGAGTCCATAATGGCACCAATACCGGCGCTGCTTGCTGAATTAGAGTATTTCCCAGGCTGCATATAGAGCAATCTGGTATCATACTGAATTCACACTGGAAATGGTATTTATAAGTTAATCATAATAGCCCAGGGGAGGCCTCAACAGTGCTTGGTGCAATGCTATTCTCTGTGACCTGTATGGCATTTGGAAGCTTATGCTGATGAAATAGGAATGACATTGCTGATTTGTGTTTAATATGGGCATCTTAACAAACACATTGGGAGAAAATTTGGATGGCCAGAAGACAAGCTCCTGACCCAGTAGCAAAGGCCCATAAGAACATAAGAAGAGTCTGTTGGATCTGGCCAATGGCCCAACCAGCCCAGCATCCTGTTCTCACAGTGGCCAACTAAATGCAAGCAGGCCCTAAGCACAACATCTCTCTCCCATCCTGTGGTCTTCAGCAACTGATATTCAGAAGTATACTGCCTCCAACCATGGAAGAAGAGCACAGCCATTATAGCTAGTAGATACTGATAGCCTTATCATCCATGAATTTGTCTAATCCCCTCTTAAAGCCACCCCACCCTGATCACACAAACTCAGAACCTCAGCACCGCTTCATGAACATTTTGATAGTGAGAAGATGGAAAACGTGTATTATCCTCACCCAAGACCCAAATCAGAGCCCCTATGCTTCTAAATATTTCCATCCCTTGTTCCCCCTGGACTGTAATTTCTGTAATTTCTGTCTGAGTGGGCTGGGCTTGAGTCCAACTGTACATCTTACCTGGGGAATGGCCCTGGAACAGCTCCTCCAGGTATAAAGCATCACTGCATATTCATGCCCTTCCTCCAGCATCTCATTCTGGAAGACAGACACACATTTTGGCAGAACGGCAGTGCTGGTTACCACAAAAAAACAATTACACTTCAACCAACTGCACACCGAGTCCCCTTTAGTGTAGGCAGCTGTGTACAGTCTATGGCACTTACCATGCTTGAGTGCACTGTAGCTTGTTCAATATACCTGGCAATGCCAGTTACAAAGGCATTTCTGTCTTCAAAATTGGTGTCAAAGTTGGCCTGAGAGCAAATCAAAAAGCAAGGGTTAATGCCGCTCACAGTTAGAGCAAGCACTCACACACAGAGTAACACTTATTTGACAGCTGGAACACATAGATTTATTATGCACTCACTACAGTGTCATTGTCTTTTATCACCTCAAGTAATTAGTCAACAAGGGAAGCCATAGTAGCAGGTTTTAATAAACCATATGGTGTGGTCATTCACAAGGCAGTAGCCAACAATCTGGATGAGTGAATTCATGCTTACTTGATCATTACTGTGCTTAGAATGCACACCTATAACCAATACATGCTTCCACAAGACAGCATGGAAAGGGAAGCAAAGGGATCATAGCCCTGTTTGAAAGATAGTCAATCAATCTCAGGAAGGAAACTGTTGTACCAGAAAAGGTTTCCGCGCTTTCACCGGGGTCAGCGTCAGTCAAACTTTCCCCAGAGAAAGCATGCAATGCGAGAGAGGGAAATATATATATATATGAGGGAAGAGTACTGAAACTTTATTAAGGCCTGGAATCTCAGTGGTATAAGTACTCTTCCACCTCAGTCATTTTTTATTATCTAAATAGTCAAAACAGAAAGAACTTGAGGCATAGGATTTAATCACCCACAGCTTCCCACCTCCATCTCAAACTTTCAGCTTCTTGCTCTGTTGAAAATATTTAGACCAACACAGGAAACAACTTCCCTGATTTTTTGTAACTCCTTGTGGAAGAATTTATTATTAAAAGAGCATGGTGTAACATCAGCTGGTGTAGCACTGACCAGTTTTAGCAGATTTACACTGGTTGCACGGCGTGATACGGTCAAACTTGGTAACAGATGTGAGTAGTGGATATGCCACTTTGAAGGTTTGCAAAATACTTCACTACAGCCTATTTGTGTCAGCCATCGGCCATAGCAACAATAGAACATTGGGATGTACAGATAACAAAATAAAAAGCCGATTACATAAAACACAGTTTAGGGTCATGAATCAGCAATCAAATAGTGGACCTTCTTCTGATTGCCCCAGCTAGAAACCTTGCAACCTTTGCAGTCATCCTTTGTTGCTTACTGTATTACATATTTCCCCAATCACAATGTTTTCTGCTTGACTTCATAATACCATGAACTGCAGAAATGAATGGCAAAAGCATGCAGGCCCTAGAATAAAATGTTTGAAGACCTGCTGTTTACCTGGTACATGATAGACGATGGAGGTGGCTCGATGCATGGCTGCTGATCAGGTAATGGCAGCTCCTCCAGCAGGTCCACATTGGACAGAGCATCCTCCAGTGTTACGTGAGTCGTCATGGCTCCAAGCTTTCAGACTCACAACTAAACTCAAGGAAAATAAGATTATGTTATAGAACCAGTGCCAGAAAACTTAGGGATTCAGAATAAATGGAATCAAATTAGACAACAGGCCAACATGCAAACACACGATCCATTAAAACCAGTGGGAATTAAGCAAGATGTAACTATGGACGCGGGTGGCACTGTGGGTTAAACCACAGAGCCTAGGACTTGCTGATCAGAAGGTCGGCGGTTCGAATCCCCACAACAGGGTGAGCTCCCGTTGCTCGGTCCCTGCTCCTGTCAACCTAGCAGTTCGAAAGCACCTCCAAGTGCAAGTAGATAAATAGGTACCGCACTGGCGGAAAGGTAAATGGCGTTTCCATGCGCTGCTCTGGTTCGCCAGAAGTGGCTTAGTCATGCTGGCCACATGACCCGGAAGCTGGACGCCGGCTCCCTTGGCCAATAAAGCGAGATGAGCGCCACAACCCCAGAGTCGGCCACGACTGGACCTAATGGTCAGGGGTCCTTTTACCTTTACCTAACTATGGATTAGAATGCAGACTGGGCTGTAATACTATACACACTTAGCCCCAATGTTCACCAGGCCAACAACACTCCATATACTGCTGAGTAAACTCGCATAGGACAAAGCTGCATGGCTGCATTTCCAAAGGGAAACCGCCTTAAGACAGCATTAAGATAGCCTGCTGGTAGTCCACATGTGGATCGTTAAGATCATTAGGAAAACCACGTTGACTTGATTTGATTTACATACACAAGCAGTTAAGACAAGACTACACCACAATCATATGGTGGGCAGGTAGATAAATGTTTTTGTCTTGAGAGAGATAAAAGAGACACAGATGAGAGGTACAAGGATAATTTGTAGCCTTCTAGTACCTTGTGTATCTAAAGATCTTGTGACTACCTTCTGCATGCCATTTGTGCAATAGTAACCTTGTAATGCGGTTACCATACTATGGGCCAACAGCACACCATTACTGTGGTGCAGCTGCTTTAAGAAGCATTGCCTCACTGTCTTAAACTATTTCCATACACAAACAGTCCCGAGTAACACTCTGGGAACTCTGCTCTGCTTTTAAAAAATGTACAAACTTTATAATTTCATGTACCTACGGAGGGAGGACAGAGGTGCCTGGCGTGCTCTGGTCCATGGGGTCACGAAGAGTCGGACACGACTAAACGACTAAACAACAACAACAACCTACGGAGTCCCCTGAGTATGGAGAAACCAACCCCGTTTGTCAGAAGAGAAGTCCTCAATGATAACACTTTCACAAGTGACACCCAGAAAACATTTCCCTTATTTTGCAGCATCTTTCAAAAGCTTCTACTTATCCAGTTGATTCAACTGGACTGATCATGTGCTTCATTTAATATTCTGTGTACTTTGTTATTTTTCACATCAGAAAAAGGAAACAACCAACAAATGTCTACAGCACTTGCACAGGCACCTGCAGAGTGGTGGGAAAGTGTGGTTATATCTGCAAAGGAAACACAACCTTGAGAGAACATGTGCAGATTCAGTGCAGCAGATACACTGGCATTATTGCTCAATAAAATAAATGCCTCTTCTACTTCTGTTTATGAGGTTTTATCAATTAAGTCTGGCCTCTGTCAATATAACCCAGAGGCCGACATTGCTGAATAAACTAATTATTATTCCTGAGGCTGTAAAATTCTGATAATTCATCCGAGCACACTATACAACTGTTGAATTATCTTTACATTCCCATGGGGCATTTTAGATTGGATCAAATAACTAATTGATTCTTTAGAGGACAAACTACATTCTCTGAAGTCTACTGAATGAGGAGTTTGGGGGGGGGGGGAGAGATGTGCAAAGGTGTCTATGTCTAGCAAAGGAATGTGTACAAGGACTTATGGATGTCTATTTATCTTTATTCATCTGTGGACCAGTAGGCCCTGCAAAACTGTAGTGTTCGTCAAGGCTCTGTTATTTAATGTGTGTTACAATCTCAAGTATGGAAGTGACAACAGATGGACACAACGATCAGATGAGGTAATTCTGAAAAGGTCCTTATGGCAAGTGTGATATACAGCTGTCACAGCAAAGCAGCTGCCTGCCTAGGCTTTGTGGCCAGTGATTTACAATAAAAGGTTTCCAGAAGGAAGAAATATGGGTCACACCAACTATTCTCATTTTGAAGGAGCTGAACTCAAACTCCTTACACATTCATAGGACCCAAGAGCTTGCATTTCGTTGCCCCTGGGAGCAAGCCCAAAGGCAGGCGGAGTAGCAATCCTCTTGAGGAATGCACACATTATAATAATATTCCCTCAGAGGTACTGAAGTGAATGACTCTTGTTTATCTCACTGCAGTCTTGCATGAAATGAGGTTATATCCCACAGTTCAATTCTGTCACATTTTTATTCTGTGCATCTCAGTGCTGGTTCACACCTACTGATAAATGTGCAAACCTGGCATTGAGGTTTCCCTGCCAGGTGATGTGAGGTGATATGAAAGTCCTATTTAAGGTGCCTGATATGTGATAACGCTTAGCATTTTGAAGTGTTCAGCAGTTGGAGAAGAGGGCTGGAGTACCTCAGAAAGTGGCCATTGGTCTCAGAACTGGAATGTTGCATGTGGACAAGAGCATCTCTTTCTGACATGAACATTAATTGTTTTGGTCACGCAGAGAAGCTTAGAAAACAATAACAACAAATTTCTTGTAGTTGCTGGATCATTCCATGTTACATAACACCTGCAGCCTATTTATAATAGTCCCTTTGGTTTCTGGGCATAAGATACATGACTAACAATGCAATCCTAATCATGTCCACTTAGAAATCTTATTGCATTTAGTAGAGCTTACTCCCAGGTAAGTGGGCTTAGGACGGCAGCCCAAGTTTATCTTTACAGAACCGCATTAGAAAGCAAAATATCTTCAGTGCAAACTCCATCCCACACAGCAGATTTCATGCTGTGCTTCTGCTCCACATACTGTATTTTTTGCTCTATAAGACTCACTTTTTCCCTCCTAAAAAGTAAGGGGAAATGTGTGTGCGTCTTATGGAGCGAATGCAGGCTGCGCAGCTATCCCAGAAGCCAGAACAGCAAGAGGGATTGCTGCTTTCACTGTGCAGAGATCCTTCTTGCTGTTCTGGCTTCTGAGATTCAGAATATTTTTTTTCTTGTTTTCCTCCTCCAAAAACTAGGTGCGTCTTGTGGTCTGGTGCGTCTTATAGAGTGAAAAATACGGTATTTCTTTGTGCATGTGCTCATGAAATGAAGGAGACTACATGTGCGTTTAACGGCTTCATGACATGGAGAGGTTCAGCAGGCATGGCTGCTCCTGTCACTGCTGGTTGCTTTGAGATGCTGTTTTCTTTGAGGGCGGAAGTTTCACTGGCAGAGTCTCTATGTGAAAATGTTGTTGAAAGTAAAGGAAGCTAGGGCAGGTCTGAAGCTAGAAAGCCTTGCTTACAACATGGCTGAGTATTGTTATCACTCAAATATTGCTTCTTACAAAAGTTTGGCTGTAGTATGGAAAGGGGAAAGGATGTACTATTCCCCTCTAAATCAGCACCATTGTTCTTTGATATCATTACCCCAAACAGACAAAAATATTTAAATGAGAACAGTGAAGCAAAATGTATGCATATTCTGCATAATTAGAATTGCCAGGGGTTTTTTTTTCTGGCTTGGTCCCTGGCATGCAGAAATGTTAACAGATGAAGCTTTCCCCACCATTTAATTTCCCTACCAAGAAAAATTACCCCAACAAAGTATCTGCTCCTTGGGCAGCCGTTCAAAGCACAGGAGCCCTTTCGGGGGGGGGGGTGCGGAATGGCAACCCTACATACAATTGATTCAACTTGAAAAAGCTTACACACTAATCTCATGTCTTTTCCTTTTCAATTCATGATTTTAAGGAGAGATTTTTGTTGCTATAATGGCAGAATTATCAAGCTTTCCCACATGAGCCAAGAACATCTGCTACTTAGTGCCGCCACTGTCATCATCTCCACAGCCATAAAAGCCAAATAGTTCCTTCTTTTTTCCAGTGATACTGCAATGGGGTCACTGGGTCAGTGATCCTCAAAAGGTCAGCAGGGGGTATTAGCCAACAGAAGCCATCTGTGCCTCGTGGGTTTATATGGGACAAGAGCTGACAAAGTGAGTGTTCAAAAGAGAAAACAGGATGGGGTGGGAGGGATATAAACTGTACTCTTTGTGGTTCATGTATAGGTGCAATACTTCCTGCACTGTCATGCCTGACCGACTACTGTTACAGCACCAAGCTCTCAACAGATAACTACATACTTTCTACACTAGAAGTGGATTGCATCAGCTAACTTGAAAGAAGGGACTTTTTTCCACCCCCCAAAAAAAACCACAAGGAGACTTTTGACCTTTCACACAGCACATACTCTGCTTCAAATTACATGATGAAGCACAGAAGACACTATCTCCAAAAAATCTTAAGTGATCCGCCCCCCTTTCTTAAAAATTATTTTCTGTGCAATGCCTTCTGTTCTTCACAAAGGACCTAAAAAGAGTATTTAAGTATTTCCAGACATCACAAAGCCAGCCTAAACCAGCAACTCCCTAGGCAAAATTAGCACTGGGTAGGATGCCCTTGTGCTGTCTGGAAGCACTTGTTCCATGATGAACATGGGAAAACTACTCAATTGGTCTGGGGCAATTGCTTTCATAAATGTGCAGTCACCATCCTATGCAGATCAAAAGAATAGCTCCTCCATGTTTAACAAGGAGCATGTGATTCAGAAATCAACTTAGAACAGCTCCATCTTCAACACTGCAGAATTCCAAAAAACAAAGTTGTGACTGAGGAGGATAGTCAAAGAGTCAAACTACTAGAAGACATGTGATTAGCAGCAAGTAATCATCAAAATGCTACCTGCAAAACAGATAATTCAAGCAGGTCAACCAACACACACACACACTGCAAAAGAACAACACAAAACTGCCTCCAAGTAAACCGCTAGCAATCAAAACTGTCACTTAGCAATTCTGACCTAAGGAATAGCCCTTCTCAACCTAAGCATCAGTCATGAGCCTGAGAAATACAATATCATTTTATATGCCAAAGGAAATGCTATAGGGACAGTTCGAAACTCTCCATTCACAAGTCACATTCCACGTGTGGGAACTGCTCAGGCAGCCGTTCAAAGCACAGGAGCCCTTTCGGGGGGGGGGGGGCGGAATGGCAACCCTACATACAATTGATTCAACTTGAAAAAGCAAGTTTCTGGTCCCTTCCTTTGCGCATGAGCCGGTCTTTGAGAAGTGGAGAAGCGTCTTTCTTTTCCGACCTCTGAGCCACCTGAGTCCTGCCCCCTTGCTTGCTTCGAAAAGACTGCTTGGGTGTTGGATGAGAAGTGAAGGGGGTGAGTGTGAAACTCCGAGCAGAGGCGCCTCCCCCCCCCCCCCGGCCATCTGGGGTAACTCCCTGGGGGGCAGCAAGAGGGTTGGCACGTTTATTATTATTCTTAGTGCAGGGAGAGGTGGTGGCCGGGAAGAAGCAGCTCTGGCTCAGGCTGTGATGGTGCTTCCATGCGGGGCTAGGAATACACAGTCGCCTTTTCCCTCCTTCCCTCCATCCCTTTTGCTCAGTGTCACCTCACTCACATTCACTGATCCTGCCTGGGGAGAGAGGCGACCCCTCCTTGGAGTGGGATCATGGAAGGACACTTAAGTCTTAGGTTTGCAAACTGGACACTCAAGGTGGCCGTCTCTGCCACAGTGTTAGAAACTGAGATATGAAAGCTAGAAGCTAAATGGCACCTTAATCCTAGGTTATAGGCACAACAACGGAATGTCTAGGCGCACTTCTACTTCTTTAATAACAAGAATGCAAAGCTGAAAATGAACTGCAGCTAAAATATTATGTTCATTTTTCACATTGTCTAGTCCTGATGTGAAGACTGCAAAAAACAAAGCCATGCATCCCCTGCCCACCCCACTAATATTCTTAAAAGGGTCTCTTCTCCATGCTTCAGAGGGCGGATGGAAGCGGGGAAGCAGAAAAAGGTCCTCCTTTCCTTCCACTCTGCAGACAAGCCCTGGATTCTCCCTATACCCCTTTCCTTCATATAATATCTTTTTGGCACCATAATTAACACATATTAAAGGCCTATACAACTGATGGCAAAGTCTGGGGATTGTGTTCCACAGCTGGGATGTTGTTACTGGGAAGGCCTTCTGGCAGGTCATAGAACCCCAAATTTCACTCAGGGTTGGAAGCACCAGGGTTGGAAGCACCTCAAGCCATAGGCAAGCTCATATGGGGAGCCTATAACAGCAAATGTGCTCCTGATTCTTGTGTTGAATCATGGAAGGTTATATAGAGAAGGCTTTCTGTTATCCTCTCAGTTTCAGTGCAGTTGCACCCACTCAGGCCATTCCTTGGCCTGGTGTCTAGGTTTGGAACTCACAGGGCGCAACAATGGCATTGCCCTCAAAGAGGTGGAACTATATCTTGCTCTTGCATTTCAGAGTTGTACCCTCAATGTACAACTCAGGACTTGCTTGTCCTCGGTGTAAAGGAATTGTAGTAATCTGATACTGTACATAGTTTTGCATAAAAGTCTTGCTGTTCCACATTTTTTGAAATTGTTTTGGATTAGTAAATATATGAGCACCTTGTCTCAAATATTTTGTTAAAAAATATTATTTTGTTTGAGAATGATTAAGAAAAAAACACAAAAGTAAGGCCTGGGTGGGACATCCCCCCCATTCCTTTTTCAGGCCTTTCCATCTCTAATCCAAGATTAGCCATATTCAGAGTAGACTCGATGAATTAATAGCTATGACTAAGTTATATCCATTAATTTCAATGGATCTACTCTGGGAGGAATTCAGTGTAGCACTAATGTGATTGTTCTATCAGGACAAGCAATTCGGCTTGCAAGAAGGACTGATCCCCTCTCTTCTCCATGAGCTGCTCCATGGGGGTTCCTGCAAACCCCCTCCCCCCATAAGCCAATTGCAGGGGGTCTGCAGGAGAGGGAGGGGGAGAAGCCCTGTTGCACATGCAGAAGTCCTTGTGCAGGCCTTCTGGTGATGGGACTCATTTGTTGAATCCTGTCCTCTAAGTAATAGTTAAATGGATGTAACCAAAACATTCTAATTAAATTATCAAAATGTGTGCATTCTGAATAAAGTAAATACCACATATTCCAAACTGACACATATTTCACAGAAATAATTAATATTGAAAAATGAGTTGGGTCAGCTGTCCCATCTGTTATATATCATTAGCTCAAGGTGCTTAGAGATCCAATTTTTGATTTTACATAATATATTGCTATGGTGGTAGAGTTGCTGCTGTGACCATGGGTCAGACTATGGCCAACTCATGGGTTCTTCTGTCCCATGTGTGGAAGACCATTGGTCTAATGAGAACCAGCAGGAATACTGCAAATAAGCTAAAATGTAATTGAGGCACACATTTACTGAACTACCACCAGCCTAAAGTTTTCAATAGTTTTAATAGTTTTCATTAGTTTTCAATAGTTCAAAAGTTTTCATTTTTAATACCACTTCTCATCTCATTCGCTCAATTCTATGAATTAATGTATGACATTCATTCCCACCATATGTCCCTATGCTATCATTTTAGAATTACTGTATTTCACTGGGATACTGCTTTTCTAAACACTTTATACCAAGAACTATTAGGGGATCCTAGTGGTGTTGTAGAAATACCTGTTGCTTTGATGGATGGCTATATATTTACGCTAAGCCAGGACATGGAAGCTATGCAATTAAAGCACTTCCTATAAGCACACATTACTTCTTATGAAATAAAATTCTGCTCAGTAACAATAAGCTAAGCTAATGAAACATCCACCAAATTATTTGAAAATGCCCTCATTCACTGTTGTCTACAAAGCGTAACATTAGTTATTTATTTAAGGGACATATACTGTACTACACTTTCTGAGAGTGTCCACATAGTACCTTCTCATACAGTATTTTAAAATGCAAACACATTCCAAAAAAACTTTTAAAAGTCAGCAACAATAAATAATAATGTTAAAATCACCAGCATAAATTTTAACTCAGCCTTAGCCCAGTTAACTCATTCATGTCCCCCTCTATCAAATACTTTTTTTAAGAAAAACGTGTGAGATGGGGGTCTGCTTAATCACTACAGAACTGCATTCCATAATTTCAGGTTATATACATTTGCTCATCAGTCTAACTGACTTTACAGGCAGGCACTGAAGTCAGCCCTCTGAGTTCTTAAGCTGTGGGCAAGACCATATGGCTTCAAGTGATCCTTTAAATAATTTGATTGGCTCCAAACCATTCCGGGCTTTAAAGGTAATAACCAGTACTTTAACGTGGGTCCAAAAATGCACTGGCAACCCAATCAAGGTAGCATGTGCTGACCACCTGTCGATAACCAGATGGCTATGCTCTACATCAGCTGAAGTTTCTGAAACAGATTCAAAGGCAGCCCTATGTGAAACACATTACAGTAGCTCATGCACTGCTAGTTCTTCCTAGTGGGCTTCTATGGGTTCTAAGGTCTGTTTCATGAAGCCCACACACAGGACACCCCTCACCACACAAAACAGCTCTGTTGGACGACACTGAGGTGGACAACGCTATATCACAATGGTGATGGACACATATTCATTATTATCACCATCAAAGGCCAAGACATCAAGTGAGTTCTTACCTGTATTAGGTCATTTTGGCTACAAGTTGTCTGACACCCTGTGCTCTAGCCGTGGAGCCTATCACTTAATTACTCTAAGCTCCTACAAGTATATAGGACTCTGCAGATGGCCAACGCTGACAGTCCAGGTCCCTCTGGTTCAATCAGCCAGCAAGGATTATTATCAAAACCATCCCAGACCCCTGGGAAGCTTACAGGTCAAACCTGATCAAGTAATGACATTATCACTTGTTCCAGAGAGAAGGCAAGATCCATTGTGAGTTCTGCAACATGCACTGGCTGAGATATAATCTAAGACAGGTCCATGATTGTCATGAAGGCCATGAATTCCTGAACTACACCAGACAAAGTCGCCTTGGCTTTTATGTTGAAATCATCCAGAACCATTCGCCTCATGCATTGATGTTTTCCCTGTGCTGACTCCTTCCTTACCAGGAATATAAGGTGGTAGAGAAGGAGAAAATTAGCCAATTCCTCGTTACACCCCTAAAAGGACATCCCCCCTTCTTCTCATAGTTGAAATGTTAGACTATACATATCTAATACAAGTTGAAATGGAGGAACCAATGACTGCATTTGGATGGGACACTAAACCATGATTTAGCATTAAGTGCACAAGCCTTGAGCTTGCACACTCCTCCAGCTCCCTCTCTTCTCAGGTGGCCACAAGGAATATAGAAGTTTCCATTTCCATCTAGCCAGAGTTACTTATTATGTCAGAACAGCTCCAGGTACATACCCAGGTTCTTCTCCATGGGTACTGTGGTGTATCTAATTTTCCATTCTGGCTGCAGTTTCCAACACAGCACCAGAAGCCACTGCAAAAGATCTTCCAACTTTTGGGAATAGCATTTAACTCTTGATTTTATTTTAAATGACTATAAGCTGCCTTTGGGGAGTGGAAAAGTGAGGTACACATAATAAATAAAACAAAATAAAAAGCTAAAATGAGGTTGGGGAATGAGAAGGATTGCAGGAAAACAAAACTTAACTGTAAGAAAAACAGATGATCTAGAATAGATGCAGAAATGCACACAATGACATCACAGGGAGACTTCTAAAACACTCCTTTAGAAGAGTGTGGTTAATTAGTTCGTTGGTAGGTAGGTTGGTAGGGGCTGTTTCCTAGATGACTTCTGTGAAGAGGTGCATCTCTCACTCTGAGAACTGCTGTGTTGAGCAAAGCTTGATTTTAAAATAGTTGGAGCCAGCTGATTACTTACATTTCAGCAACCAAAAATCCTCTACACATCCTGAGGTGCAGTTCACCGTCTAATACAACAAATAACACCTGATCACAGCTTGCCTTCCTTTCCATTTCCTGCAGGTCAGTTCAACCTCATTACTTAAGATTATTTTGATGTGAAACCCCACAGCCCCAGCCACCACAATGACAGCAAGAGATGGCTCAGAGGCCCCCTCTGAATCACCAACAATATCCTTTTCAGCTGCAACTTCAAATTCTGGTTTGTTCGTTTATTTATTTATTTACATTTAACTCCCACTAGGCACATATGGGGGGGGGGGGAATCCAGAGAAGCTCCATCAGAACTCACCCACTTCTATTTGCCCTTCTCATGTCCCCCCCCCCCTCACAGATCTCAGCTGTGACTTGTGCAGCAATTCTCTGCAAAACCAATTCATCTCCTGTCATCTGGCACCTTCTTGGCCCTATAAACTAGCTAATTCATTTCCAACCCACTCACACCTTGTGGGTTCAAAAGTTTGACTCAGACAAATGCTTCTGTATAACATTGTTTAAATGTATTCTCAAGGATGGAATGCAGATATGAGTGTACATGACACAGGACAGGAAAAGAATTTTAAAAAATCAAGCTTGATTTATTATTGCCCAAACCAAAATATATTTTGAGTGAATTACAGTACCTCTAATTCTACAAAGTTAAAGACCACATATCCCATTGGCTCCAACTGCTTCTTTCAGTATGATCTGCAGCATTGCTTTTTCAGCTATGTTTATTTGCACCTTCAACTCTACCACTTAATCTTTTTTATTTTATTTTTCCAGTTTTGACAATGTGCATGCTTGCTGTGAATCCACATCATTTCCCTTTGAGCATTTTCCATTCGCCTCCCACACCCTGGTCTATCTCTGCCTATGCACCACACCTTCAATTTCCCAACCAAAAAGACAGAAATAAACAACAAAAGCAACAACAACCCCACAACCACCTAATGACTAAATTACTGGCCAACTGTGCAAGGGAATGACAAGCTACGATTTGATCCTGGAAGCCACTGCTTAATTAAACCCTATGTGCTCATTAAGAAAGACAGAATAAGCATTTCATTTTTGCAGAGAATCCTGGGAACCACCACAATTTCTCCATCCCTACCCCCCCCCCCATAGGAAACAAACCAATCACACGGAACTTGCTTGGTGCTCTATAATAAACAAGGAGGCCTTGAAATATCCCAGGTAGCTCTAGGCATTCTGGGAGATCTCTTGGAAAATCCTTCCTTCGGAGCCCAAGCTGGGCCCAATTTCTTTCGGCACCTGGCCACCTGCGACACACCCCCCCCCCCCCGCCAGGCCTGCATCGATGCTTTGAAATGCATCCCCCATGCAAAAATAAAAATATACGGGCGGGGGAGGAGAGCCCGGGGTCTTGCCAGAAGCCTGTTGCAAACCCGTTTGAATCATGGCAGAGCTTTGCAGTCTCATGGTTCAACGCCCTTCAAGCAAAGCTGTCATATTCGGCCCTTGGGAGGTAACGGGCTCCCAGGCTTGGCAGGGGGGGAGACCCCTCCTGCGCAAACACTGCCCAGATTCCCCCCCACATCAAACCACCATCACCTCCTTCCGCCACGGTCGGCGGCCGAAGCGAGCAGGAGATGAATGAATTGCGGGCAGGGGCGGGCGACGGATGTTGACGAAGCTCCGCCGTTTCTGCCGCCGGGAGGAAAACGACCCCGCACCTGCGTCCTTATATATATATCCACATATATATATATATGCAACCCCCACCCACCCCCGTCTCTCGTCCTCCGGGCCGCAGACCCTTCGCTAAAGCCGAGAAAGCCACGCGCCAAGAGGCATCTTCCCACCCCGCCGCCGCCGCCGCCTTAGTCGTGGCCGCTCCGCCTCATGCTCGACAGCGGCTCCCCCAGCCGCGCGCGCCGGGATGCCATCGTCGTCGCGCCCCCAGGATCCCCGGCTGCGGGATGGCGGGATCCACCGGTGTGTGTGTGTGGTTCTTTTTTTACCTGGCCTTGGAAGCGAGGATGCTGCCGGCCTCTGCGGCTGGGCTCTGCGCGGGATGCAGCAGCGAGCGGCGGGCAACGGAGGAGGCAGAGATGCTGAGGCGCCGCTGCTGCCACCACTCGGCAGTCTCCACCGTCGCCGCCACAGCCTCGGCCTCCTCCTCCTCCTCGGATCTATTCGTGTCACACACACACACACACACACACACACACACACACACACACACACACAGAGAGAGAGAGAGAGAGAGAGAGAGAGAGAGAGAGAGAGAGAGTTCTAGTCAGACAGGCTCCCTCTCTCTCCCCCTCCCTCCCTTTCACACACACGCACAAAGAGCAGGAAATGGCTACAGCTTGCGCGCTTCCTGAGCTCTTGTGCTCATCGCCCCCCACCCCCTGGCGCGAGAAAGAAACCTGCCCCCCCCCCCCCCGCGCAACCTCCGCCCTGCACGCCTCGCCTCCCGCCGCCTCCGCAGCGTGCATCGACCGTGTCCCCCTGTCAGGCAGTAACTGCACCTGTTAACGACAGGGGACTGGAGTTTCGCGGGTTGTGGACCCCCCCCCCCCCCCGCAAAGCCCGTCCCCCTTGAAACTGCTGGAGGAATGGGCTCTGCTGCTGGAGCAAATTCTGTAGGCATACTCAGGGAAGGAGGGGAGAAGAGCGACAGAAACCGGCGGCATGAGCAGCAACTGCGTGTCCGCTTGCTTGCTGTGAGAAAGAGTGAGCGCCTGCCTATTGGCCTCGGCGTTTCTCTCTCATCTTAAGGGCTGAACAGAGGAGCAGGAGGCTCCAAAAAGAGGGGGGAGAGGCAAGCAGTTTAAGCCTCGCCTGTGCAGCATTCAGCCAGCCCTATGTTATCAGGTGTCTGTTTCTTATTTCCACCCTTTCTTTCCCTAAAAAAAAAAAGGGGGGGAATAAAAAACATACCCATAAGTGTGTGAAAATGAAAAGGCAGCCTAATAAAAAAAAGTGAACAGGAAATCAAGTGTTTCAAAAAAATGTGTAACAGCAAGACTTTTATGCAAAACTATGTACAGTATCAGATTATTACAATTCCTTTATACCGAGGACAAGCAACTCCTGAGTTGTACACTGAGGGTACAACTCTGAAATGCAAGAGCAAGATACAGCTCCACCTCTTTGAAGGCAATGCCATTGTTGCACCCATAAGCTAGGTTTAAAGTGCCATTTAGCTTCTAGCTTTCTTATCTCAGTTTTTAACACTGTCAAAGATAACTCTGCAGCAAAGTCTCTCTTCCATAAGATACAGCCTGGGCCTTGATTTAGCTGCAGTGGTCTTGTGCAACAATTGTGGTCCTGGATGCAGATGTACAGCCTTGCACCAGAAATACATTCAGTCAGTTAAGTAGAGCCTGGATGAGATGTGTCTGGACTACGGACATTAACACAAGAAACACATGTAGGCTGCGTTTACCAAGCATAGGCAAACTCTGACCCTCCAGATGTTTGGGACTACAATTCCCATCATCCCTAGCTAACAGGACCAGTGGTCAGGGATGATGAGAATTGTAGTCCCAAACACCTGGAGGGCTGGAGTTTGCCGATGCCTGGCGTATACAGTGGCATTCTTGCTGGATCAGGACATTTGTTTTAAAGGTCTTGTTTTGGGGCCAACCACCAATATCCAATAGAACTCTCCTTTATATATAAGATTTGTTAAATGTGAACCTGTGCATTGAAACTTTTTGTAATGATAGTATTTACATGGAAGACAACAGGACATATGACTCTCCAACAGTTTGTAATAGTTTTCTCATCTCATCTACATATTCCGTATTTCCGTTATTATTTATTTTCCAGCATTTTTCTAAAAGAATCTCTAGTTTTACAATCTGAAAATGGTCAAAGAGGCTAACAAAATTTATACAATGAAAACACAATACAAAAATATAATCACAGCAATAACAATGTACAAAAACTCTTAAATAGCTACTATTCTAATACAATACAATCAGTTCAAAGTCATCCTCAATTGGAGAGCAGTCCAGCAGGGTATTTTATAATAATGTACATTGTAATTGACCATTGGAAAAAGGTAAAGGGCCAGTTCAAGAAATTTTGGCAACTAAGGTGGAAGTTCAATATAATGTACATTATATATCATATATTTATATTTCTCTCATGTAAAATAAAGTAACAATTTGCAATCATTAATAGCATTCAGCACTTGCCACCTGAGGTGCTCACATTTTTTTTTACCCATGTTTCTTGTAGCAACATTAAAAACAGTTGATAGTGAAAGAATATATTATACAATATTTGTATATTAGCTAACCCTGCTGAATATATATATTCCCCACCCTTTCTTTCAACACATTATGTAAAAAGTGACAATAAACAAGTAGCAGAATCCTATATTTTATACTCTAGAGCTTCGAAGCAAGCAGCCCATTCTTAACTTTCCCAATGTACAAGATGCAGTAACGAGTCCCACCTGTCCCTGCTGTGTCCTATGTTAAAACATTTGTTTATGAATAGCTTAATATTCCCATTCAGCTTCAAGCAGGCTTGGAGGACGAGAGTCATACTTCAGTTCCCCTTGAAATGAGTCATTTTTCAATTAAAAAAAGAGTGTCAGCTCCATAAAGCAATGGCAGTTCATCATATTCAATATCAGTATCACCATGTGAAACAGAAGATAGACTCCTGAATCCTCACTGAACAGATAATTAGACACAACCCTGAAAGCATCTTGCATTATCCATTTTCTCAGTTTGTGTTGGACTTTTAAATAGCCAGGATTCCTGTCGCTATTTCTGTCCCAGGTCAGCTACTTCAGTGTGAATGAATACTTCTGAACAATGCGTGCTAAACGTGGTCATGCTTTTCATATCTTTTTTCTTTTTTAATTAAGAAGCAGCTTCCTTTCATCTTTAGTTAAAGATCAGATTCAGATATTTCGTTGAGCTGGTAGAGCAGGGTAGAGAAGGGGGGTCTGTCCTCTTGCCTCTGAAGGGACAACATAGAAGACAACACTGAAGACCATACATATTGTGAAGGCCAATAGCAACCAGTAAAGCAATTAATTAATGAATTTTTGCAGGATTTCTATACTGCCCGATTGTAATAAAAACTCAAAAGTGTTTTACAAAAAGAATAAAATTACCATGGAAAATACCGTTAAAAACAATTATTTTAAAACATTCAAACAAATAATTAAAATCAACAATAAGCTAAAAAAAAACATGCCAGCATTCTTACTGAAAACCTTCCAAGAAGGAATAATAATAATAATAATTTATTTGTACCCCGTCCATCTGACTGGGTTGCCCCAGCCACTCTGGGCGGCTTCCAGCATATATAAAAAGTATAGCAGCTGCAGTGTTGTTTAGTAAGCATTACATGATGGTGAAAACAATAGACAGCAGCTCATATGTGACAAGCCAGCCCAGTCCCGTTTCTGTGCAGTGAGCCCTTTTTCTTCTGGTATGAGGCAAAGCTTCCTCTCACCAGGACGCAAAAGGCTAGTGCAGAATATGGCAGAGGGCCCCATGAGCTGGTAAATATGTGAAAAGGGTTTCTTCTGATTGTGGCCCTACATCGTCATCATCATTCTTAATTTTAATCTGACAAGTATGTTAAAGCTTATGAGAATTATATTGCTGATGAAAACGCAAACGTCCTGGAATTGGTAATCTAGTTAACACCTGCAGTGGGGGTATCCCCACCCTAACATGACAGATTTTCCATAATTTTTGACCAATTAAAATTCTAAATTTGCATATTATTTTTCTTAGAATGTTTAAATGTGTAAGCAGGACTACTTCTGCTCTCCTTAAGTAAAGACCAGTGCTGTTTCGGACCCCCCCTTTACGAGGTGATCCCTCTTCTCATATATGAAGTAATCTGCACCTGTTCTAGTACTGACCTCACTCCAGCAATGTCTCATGAGCGTGTAAATGGTATTGGAGGCCAGTCTGGGCTTATACAAACGTAAACCAGCACTGATTTCTTCCACCACTTCAGCGTTGGTCCGGTTCTCATAAGGCATTTTGCCTTCGCTGAATATCTCCCACATCAATACTCCTGAAAGAAAACAAGCAATATATGAATTTGGAAGAGAGTGCATCCACATTAATGTCATGGCCCGCCTTTCTCCCACAGACATCTTCTGTGTCTGGGAGGCTACTTGGTTTACTGAGGAGCCCTGGGGAATCGTCTTCTAGGGCACAGGTGGCACAAATCTGACTGAAAAGAGGTACATGTGCATAGCCATTCCTACCACATGGCAGTGGCAGCAGAGAATCCTAGAGTTAGAAGGGACCCTGTGGGTAATCTAGTCCAGGGGTCAGCAAACTTTTTCAGCAGGGGGCCGGTCCACTGTCCTCAGACCTTGTGAGGGGGGCGGACTATATTTTTTTGGGGGGGGAAATATGAATGAATTCCTATGCCCCACAAATAACCTACCTCACATGGTTATTGTGGGGATTAAATGAGGGAGGGGAGAATCATATATGCCACCTTGAGCTCCTTGGAAGAAAAGGTGGGATATAAATACAACAACTAAAATAAAATATATTTTTTGTTGTTGTTTTTTTTTAATAAATTTTTATTGGTTTTTCATAAATACAAAAGAAACAAAGCAAAAACATAAGCAAACACAAAATCGACTTCCCCGTACCACCCCTTTTCTGCATTCTTGTTTCAAGATTTTTCAGCAACCCTTTCGTAATAAACTTGTTTATATTTCATAAATTTAACTTCCATAAGTTATTAATACAACTGTAGTTCTTTATCTCTTATTACCCTGAGCCCCTAATTTTCCAAATTACAACAGTTTTTAAGATAAACTTTGAATTTGTTCCAATCTTCATCCACCGCCTCTTTCCCCCGGTCTCGAATTCTGCCAGTCATCTCTGCCAGACCCATATAATCAATCACCTTCGTCTGCCATTCTTCCAACGTGGGTAGATCTTGCGTCTTCCAATACTTTGCTAGAAGGATTCTTGCTGCTGTTGTGGCATACATAAAAAATGTCCTATCCTTCTTTGGCACCATTTGGCCCACCATGCCCAAGAGAAAGGCTTCTGGTTTTTTATTAAAGGTTCTCTTCAGAACTTTTTTAATTTCATTATAGATCATTTCCCAGAAAGCCTTAATCTTCGGGCAGGTCCACCAAAGGTGATAGAAGGTTCCCTCCGTTTCATTACATTTCCAACACTTGTTATTGGGCAGATGATAGATCTTTGCTAACTTAGCCGGAGTCATGTACCACCTGTAGATCATTTTCATAATGTTTTCTCTTAAGGCATTACATGCCGTAAATTTAACACCAGTGGTCCATAACTGCTCCCAGTCAGCAAGCTCAATGTCATGCCCCATATCCCGTGCCCATTTAATCATGCTAGATTTCACCATTTCATCTTGGGTATTCCATTTCAACAGCAAGTTGTACATTCTTGACAAATTTTTAGTATTGGATTCTAACAGTTCTGTTTCTAGTTTTGACTTCTCCACTTGGAAGCCTTTCTTTCTGTCCTGTTTAAATACTTCATTTATCTGTCGATAATGTAGCCAATCTCTCACCTTAAACTTCAGTTTCTCGAAACTCTGCAATTTTACTTTTTCACCATCTTGTTCTATGATTTCAGAATATTTAGGCCAATTAGAACCCATATTCAATTTTTTCACCTCTTTTGCCTCCATTGGTGACAGCCACCTAGGGGTTTTACTTTCAAACAAGTCTTTATACCTTATCCAAACATTATACAAAGCTTTCCTCACCATATGGTTCTTAAAACCTTTGTGCGCTTTTACCTTGTCATACCATATATATGCATGCCAACCAAATCTGTTGTCAAATCCTTCGAGATCCAAGATATCTGTGTTCTCGAGGAGCAGCCAGTCTTTCAACCAGCAAAACGCTGCTGATTCATAGTAAAGTCTTAAGTCCGGCAGGGCAAAACCCCCTCTATCTTTTGCATCTGTTAATGTCTTAAATTTTATTCTTGGCTTTTTGCCCTGCCAAACAAACTTTGATATGTCTTTCTGCCACCTCTTGAAACAGTCCATCTTGTCTATTATTTGTAATGTCTGAAACAAAAATAACATTCTAGGCAATACATTCATTTTGATAACAGCAATTCTGCCTAACAAGGAAAGTTTCAGCCTTGACCATATGTCTAAATCTTTCTTGACTTCTGTCCAACATTTATCATAATTGTCCTTAAATAAGTTCACATTTTTCGCTGTCAAATTCACCCCCAAGTACTTCACTTTTTTTGCTATCCCCAAACCTGTTTCATTCTGAAATGTCTCTTTTTCTTCATTTGTTAGGTTTTTCTCCAACACTTTAGTTTTTTGTTTGTTCAATTTAAATCCTGCAACTTGACCAAATATCTCAATCAGTTCTAAAACTCTTTTTGTACTAGTGTTTGGCTGCTGCAGAGTCAAAACTAGGTCATCTGCAAATGCCCTTAGTTTATACTCTTTCACTCCGACCTGAATTCCTTTAACCAACTGGTCCTTTCTAATCATATTTAACAAAACCTCCAGGACCAGTATAAAAAGTAGAGGGGAGATAGGGCATCCCTGTCGTGTTCCTTTCTCTATGGCTATCTCTTCCGTTACCACATTATTCACAATTAGCTTTGCCTTCTGCTCAGAGTATATTGCACCTATACCATTTTCAAAACCTTGGCCTACCCCCATCCCTTGGAGATTCTTTTTCATAAAACTCCAACAAATGTTGTCAAAGGCTTTCTCCGCGTCCACAAAAATCAAAACCGCTTTTCTATTAATGTTCATTTCCAGCAGTTCCACAATGTCTATTATATTCCTCACATTGTCAGACATATGTCTTCCCGGGAGAAAGCCCGCTTGGTCCTTATGAATCTCACCTATCAATACTTTCTTCAATCTTTTTGCTAAAATGTCTGCAAAAATTTTGTAATCCACATTTAGTAATGATATCGGGCGGTAGTTCTTAACCTGATTCTTTTCAGTCTCAGTCTTTGGTATAAGTGAGATAAAAGCCTCTTTCCACGTTTCAGGTGCCTTTTCCCCCTCCAGTATTTCATTGCAGACTTCTTTCAATGGTTGCACTAAACATTCTTTCAAAGCTTTATAATATCTGGCCGTCAAACCATCTGGTCCTGGAGACTTTCCCAGTTGTGCTTTTTGAATGGCCTCCTCTATTTCTTGTTCTGTTATTTTCTCATTCAAGGTCAACTTGCCCTGTTCTGAAATTTTAGGTAGTCCATGATTTTTAAGGAATTCATCTATTTCTTGTTCGTTCACTGGCCCTTGTGTGTATAATTTCCTAAAAAAACTTTGGAAACAATTACTTATCTCATTTGGCTTGTAAATATTCTTTCCCTCTATCTCCAAACAGGTGACTGTATTCAATTTTTGCCTCTTTTTCAATTGCCATGCAAGGAGCTTCCCACATTTGTCTGCTGACTCGAAAGTCCTTTGTCTCATTTGTTTGATTTTCCATTCTATCTCTTGATTTGTCAGTTCCATATATTGCGTCTGGTAATACTTTATCTCTCTCAAAATTTCTTGAGACTTTGGTTTTGACCTCAGTTTCTTTTCTCCTTCCTTCATTTTTTCTAAAATTCTTTCTTTCCTTTCATTTTGTTGTTTCCTCTTGATTGAATTCTGTTGTATCAGGAAGCCTCGCATCACGGCTTTACTCGCGTCCCAAATTGTTCTTTTTTCAACTTCTGTTCTCAAGTTTATCTCAAAGTAATCTTTCAATGTCTTTAGGGCCTTTTTACAAAATTGTTCATCTCTAAATAAGGAGTCATTCATTCTCCATCTAAAGGATCCAGTTGTTGTCATTTTCATTTCCATCTTTACAGCGTTATGGTCGGAGCAGGTTTTTGGGCAGATTTCTACTTTCTTAATCTTTGTAGCCATCACACTAGATACCCAGATTTGGTCAATTCTTGTCCATGTCATTTTAGATTCCGAGAAAAAAGTTCCCTCTCTCTCGAGAGGGTTCCTTGTTCTCCAGATGTCAATCAAATCCATATTTTCCGTCATCTCGAAGAAAGTCTTTGGTAGTCTTCCTTCTTTAGATATTGTCTGTCTTTGTGCCTTATCCATGTTTGTAGAGACCACTCCGTTCATGTCCCCCATCATTATTATTTTGCAGTCGAGATAGTCCAGTAAAGTCTCATGCAACTTCTTAAAAAATTCTGCCTTCCCATCATTTGGTGCATATATTCCAATTATCAAATATTTTTCCCCCTGAATCTGTACTTCAATTGCCAGATATCTTCCTTCTTCATCTTTAAATTTCATTTTTGGGTCCAATTTTTCTTTTGCATAAATCACTACTCCTCTCTTTTTTACTTTATCAGAAGATATAAATTCTTGTCCTAGTCTTTTGTTCACCAACAGTTTCCTGTGTGCTCTGGTTATATGGGTTTCCTGTAGACATATCAGATCCAGTTGTTCCCTTTTCAAAATATGAAAAACTTGTCGTTTTTTTCTGGGATGGTTCAAACCGTTACAATTCCAGCTAAGAAGTTGCAGAGACATTTTGTTTGTTAGTTGTTTGACCCTCCGACTGCTCCAAGCTTTTCTTCCTCTTCAGTTGGCGGTTGTGGTAGTCCAAATGATAGATTTGCAATGTCCGTTAGCCCTCCTCCTTCTGGTGTTGATCCTTGTCCTTCTCTTGCCGGGTCCACCGTACCTTTCTGTAGGTCCTCTAGGTTTCTGTCCAAAAAGTGTTCTTTTTCAACTAAAATAAAATAAATCCTGAGATCACTGGATGAAACAATGGTTTTAACTGTTACAGTTTTCAGAATGCTTTAAAACATGGGTAGGAAAACTAAGGCCCGGGTGCCAGATCCGGCCCAATCGCCTTCTAAATCCGGCCAGCGGAAAATCCAGGAATCAGCATGTTTTTACATGAGTAGAATGTATCCTTTTATTTGAAATGCATCTCTGGGTTATTTGTGGGGCATAGGAATTTTTTAATTTTTTCCCTCCAAAATATAGTCCGGTTCCCCCACAAGGTCTGAGGGACAGTGGACCGGCCACCTGCTGAAAAACTTTGCTGACTCATTTTAAAATGTATCTTTTTTAGGTGTTTTTAACAGTTTTGGAATTTATTTATTTTTAAGACTGGCTGTCTTTGCTGCCCTGGGCTCCTTCGGAAAAAAGTGTGAACAGAATTTCAGACAAATAAATACATAAATGAGGCAGCTTCCTATGCTGAGACTAAATGAGGCTTACAATAGAAATAGTCTCACTGGTTTCCTGATTGTCAGTACGTTATGTGTTTGCCTCTGCCTACATGTGGGAGCCAGGACTGATCGATTGCATTTATATCCCATATTTTCAAGGAATTGGAGGTGGCTTGCATGATTCTCTCCCTCCTTGTTTAATCCCCACAACAACCCTGACAGGAATACTAGACTGAGAGGCAGTGACTGGCCAAAGTTACCCAGTGAGCTTCATGGCTGAATGGGGATTTCAACCCTGACCTCGCAGATCCAATTGGAGAACAGCCTTTACCAAAGGTGTCATGGGCTTTGAAGATACTCGAACTCAGGACAAAAGGGAGAAACGTGCTAAGAGGAAGGCACACTTGGCAAATCCACACCGTGATCAACTCCCGCCAGGAAACCTATATCCCCACTGTGGAAGGATGTGTGGATCCAGAATTGGCCTCCATAGTCATTTAGAGACTCACTGTTAAGACCGTGTTTATGGAAGACAATCTTACATGGCTACAAGTGATCGCCAAAGCAGAAGAATCCTGACATTCTAACTACTACACCACACTGGCTCTCCAGACTTTACCGCTGATTCTCCACAATGATCTCATGTAAATTATTAAAATTTTCTTTGTTGCAGACAATGCAACTTCTTCACTGGAGTTATGATCTGTCTGCCAACTTGCTTTTCAAAAGGGTCAAAATTAATTAATCAAACACAACTGCTGAATCAAAACACGGTTAAATCGAAACTGTGAAACTCACTTTAAACAAGTGTTGCTGTTCTGCATGACTAGAAACAAACCACCCAAAACACTAATTGTGAATTCAAAATAAAGAAGCAAAATGGAAAGGATATTTTCTTAATTGCAGTTGACAACTGTATGCAAAAAGCACAGAGCTACCCTGTCTCTAGCGGAATTCCATATTCATATCAGCTAAGTAATGCTGACTCTCAAGAAGCATCTTCATGATACAAGCACTTTGAAACATTTATAAATCTAGGGGATGTCCTTTATTGGTGAATAAGCAAAATTACGAAACTCTTAGTTGAAGTGCTCACTCATAGGTAAAGGCTAGTTGTCATTCCTCGGGGTGTTTTGATCCAGGTCACAGTAGGATGGTTTAATGATCCAGTGGAGAATGTGAAAAGATTGAGGAGTAGCAAAGCGGAAAGGCTCGCAGAAGCATGATGCCATGACTTGACATAAGAATCCTCTTATGCAAACCATGCTATGCAAATTAATAATAAGTCACAGACCATGCTGGCGCCTGCAATCCCCCCCTCCCCATCTATAGGAAATGTTAAGCCAAATATGGTTTAAAACATATTACATTTAAATAATAATAATGTAAGCCTTTTTACACAAAAGGGATATGAGGACGAGGCTGGAACTTCTTATCTAGAAAGGATTAACAATGGAAGGTCTTTTCAAGAAGAAGAACTTGAAGTAATTAAGTGAATGGGAATTTTGAGATTAAAGGCTCTTACCGAATGACCATACATCAGATTTGGTACTATACCGACTATAGGAGAAAACCTCTGGTGCTGACCACTTGATGGGGAATTTGGTGCCCATGGAGCTGGTATACTGATCATCAAGGACGTATCTAAAACAGAGCAACGTGTTTAAGGCCACAACCCATTTGAATGATTCCAGGGTCCACATTACACAAACACCATTGTACACAGAGAAAGGCTGCAGCTCCATGGCAGAATGCATACATTGCAAGCGGAAGAATCAGTTCTCAGGATCTCATACAATATTGTGGGGTTTTTTTGGTGTGGGGGGGAATTCTTGTTTTAGTTTGAGTTGTTTCCTTGTGTTTATATCTTGGATTTTATTCTGTGAACCACCCTGAGATCTTGTGATGGTGGTATATAAATTGAATTAATAATAATAAAAAAATACTGTGCACTATGCTAACATAATATCCTCTTTATAATACATGATTACTGGTGTAAGAGGATAATATGTCCTGGTCCAGACTGGAAGCTAAACCAAATGGTTCACTGTCTCTGGTTCCATATTATCAGATACTGCCAACCATTTCAACAGTGCTGTTAACTACAGAACATATCCGGCTAGCAACTGGTGAAATGATGCCTGGAAAACAGCAGGTGATGACAGTGGTTTAACAGTTGATGGGATTTCTTTTCCAGAGGGTTGAATGTGGTATGATAGAGGCATCTCATTATTTTCTTTGTTCTTAGTTTTTATAGGTTTTCACAATGGCTCAAACTGTTTGATTGGAAATGACAATGGGGCAAAAGAAATCAAGTGTGGAAATCATGAGAAATGGTGCCGCCAGCAATTTGAGTTCACATTAAAAAAAAAAAAAGAATTGTCAAAGGAGGGAACAGCTAGAGGAAGTTTCAGCAAGAACAGGACAACTATGAGCACCAGACTAAATGTATATTTTTGCCACAACAATGAAGTAGCTGCTGGACACATTTCAAAAGGAGGGGGAAACTTTAGTGGAATTCTACTCATCCAGTATGCATACAAGGTTCAAATTACCGTGACATTCCAAAATCTGACACTTTGACAACTTGGAATTCTCCTACCAAGCAATTCCGAGCAGCCTGTGTAGAATGGAGAAAAAGAGAGTATTAGTAGGGCTGAACTGAAACAACCCATTATTTCTCAAGAGCAATTTTAGCTGTGTTGAAAAGTACATCCGACACCTTTTTTTCCACAGAGGTTGTGAAAACGTTTGCATATTCATTTACATATCTCAGACTTGCTCCTCCTCTTTTAATCAGATTAGTCTGTCTTCTTCACTCAACAACATAATCACATGGTCAAATTTGATAGGCTGGGAATATGTTTGATCCATGTAGTTTTTCCCTCATTCTCAGCAGACTGTGTTCCCTCACTAATATCTTCATGTAGCAAAATAGAATTGGCTACATAGTGATGTGATATCATCCCATTTAGCATGCGATTTCCAGTTGGCTGGGATTGCCCATGTGACTGGCCAGTCTGTGGAAAAACTCGACAAGGACAATGGCACCAGAGCCTCAGCAGGTAGAGAAACAATAGCATTTGAAAATGGGGGGTGGGTTGCCTAAAAGAGTAAATATTCTGACAATAAAATGATTTTTCAGGCAATAACTATAATGGCCCCACCACCGCTATTTTTGGCTCACATACTGAAATGGAAGAATATTTGTTACAGTCCTAATTATTTAAATTATGGTTTGTAAGTGGTGATAATTTCACTTCCTTCTTCATTTAAGACCTGCTATTGTGGGTTAAACCACAGAGCCTAGGACTTGCCGATCAGAAGGTCGGCGGTTCGAATCCCCGCGACGGGGTGAGCTCCGGTTGCTCAGTCCCTGCTCCTGCCAACCTAGCAGTTCGAAAGCACGTCAAAGTAGATAAAAAGGTACCGCTCTGGTGGGAAGGTAAACGGCGTTTCCGTGCGCTGCTCTGGCTCGCCAGAAGCGGCTTAGTCATGCTGGCCACATGACCCGGAAGCTGTACGCCGGCTCCCTTGGCCTATAGAGCGAGATGAGCGCTGCAACCCCAGAGTCGGCCACGACTGGACCTAACGGTCAGGGGTCCCTTTACCTTTTACTAATTTCTTTACAAGAGGTACAGACGGACATGACCCAGACATACCAAGTCTCTGTGGATGACAGACGCTTGTTCCAGATAAGTCATTCCTTCACACACATCTTGGCACATTCCAAGGAGCTCTTCCTTTGAGAAACTCCCTCGCTGCCTCTTTAGATAATCAGCCAAACATCCATGCTCCATGAATTCAAACACTAGGCACATAGGAGCTTGTTGCATGCATACCCCATGCAGCTGGACTAATTTGGGGTGGGAGAGCTTCCTGTTGACATAGGAGGAGAAATGAGTGTGGTCATGTGAAGTCCTTTGCAGAAGCTGATATATGGGCATATTCAACAGGAAATTTAAGAAAAGAGCAAAAAAAATCAATGTGAAAGAAGAAAACCAGACCCAGGAATGGTATACACACAAATTGTGGGCCCTGGAAAATTTCATGTTGTATTTCTCTCATCATGGTATGAATCTCTTGAAAAGTAAGATGGATTCTGCACTGCTTGGACATATAAACAAAATGTAACTGACATTTCCCCTATTTTCTGTTCAAGCAACAGCCTTGCTGAATGTATTTTAAATACTCTTCACATACGCAATGCATTTAAATACTTCAGAATATGTATAATAAATGCTCATGCAGTTTCCCCAAGAACCTGAGCTTGCTTTATGTCTTTATGAAAATAAGCACCAGATATTAATACAATAGGGATTTTTATTGAAGGAGCTATAAAAAGCGAAAATTATGCCTTTCCTTTGAGCATAGCACCAGTGACATCAAAGTCAATCTTTCATTTCCAATCTTAGGAGAGATTGTGCAGCATCAAAAGTCCCAGTGGAAACAGCATTTTACCCCATCTTTATATTGATTCAAATTACTGCTTTTTAAAATCGAAAATATTTTCTTCAAGCTTTAAAATAATTGATGCCACATTTTTCATGTTTGTCGTGGTGTCTAGAGAAATATTATCTCAAAACAAAAGCAAAAATTCATAGAATCGTAAAAAGAAGAATTGCTGGGCCAAGCAAAGACTGCAGTAAAAATAGCCTGCTGTATGCCCGCTTTATATTCCTTATCCCTCTAGAACTGCCCAGTGTTTAAAAGAACAACATAAAGATCCATCATCAACCAGAAACTCAGGCTGAAATTATATCCTTAGCTAGGACTGGAAATAACTCCCATCAAATTTCTGAGTAGATATATAGGACTGCACTAAGTAGCCTCCAAGCATCATGACTTCATTAATATTTATTTGTGCATATGTCTGCACATAGATAAAAAATGAAATTCAGGGGTTAGCTCTTATTGTTCCAGTAAAGACCAATTCCACCAAAGTACAGGGGACAAAGAGAACCTTACAAAGCACTCATATGTCCCACAACTTTTCAGCCTGTATTTGAAGCACAACATTTGATACATTTTAATTCGGGTTATAGAGATTGTCCAAAACTGGACATTAGTGAAAGTTGCACTAAGAGATAAAAAGTCATGTTGCCATTTGATTCATAACAGGAAATGGTGTCTCTGTTTTACACAACATTGGGTTCACCTGACATCATTCTAAAGGCTTGACACAATGTAATGGACCTTGACTGGTATTGGACCTTGGCAGGATTGCTTACATCATGACTTGGGCCTCCTCAATGAAGTCTTCTTCTGACATGGCTCCTGTGCGAATGGTTTTTATGGCCACTTTCATCCGGCCCAGCCAGTAACCAAGATGAACCACCCCAAACTGGCCAAGGCCAATCTCCTGGTCAAATGTCAGTTCCTGAGGATTAATCATCCATTTTCCTAGGATAAGGCAGCAGAAGAACACTTTCAAGCCTGTGTAGTGCTTTATGAAAGAAAAGGAGTGCAGCAGTACTAGGCCTTTTACAATACCCCCAGCTATGATAATAGATTTTAAGGGTTTCAGAAGTTTCATTCAAATTTTAACAATTTAATTTTGATAATAATGGAACGTGGTTAGATTCTTATAGTAATTCATCAGTTTTCCATTAGACTGCACCATCATACACATTTTGTTTTAAATGCCCCCCCATTGCCCCCATGCACTCCCCAAATCTGCTTGGGGGGCATTCGGGGAAACCCCAAAACAGAATACAGATGGAGGAAAGGGGAAATTGTTCTACTGGACAAGCAGAAATGTTTGCACTGATGGAACAATCTCCTAAGCGTTCCATTGAAGTTCACCCTTAGTATTTAAGATACTATGAGGTTCTGTTGTTTTTGCTAAAAGTACGTTTCTACTTGATCCATTCATTGATGTGAGCCTGTTCTCAGTGAAAATGGATGCAACGATAACTTCTATAGAGTCATAGCACATGTCATTCAGACAAGTGAAACCATTATGCCAAATGAATATAACTAAAGAATAAAAGCACAATCAAGTCAATGCAGTCTCCTCACCATAACTTAGGCCAGCAGTAACAGGAGCCTTTTCTCTCCAAGAGCAAACAGCATACCTCAAACGAGTCACAAGACCTGCATGTTGGGAAATATATATACATGAATTGGAGGAAAAGGTGACACTGACTGCTGATTGTTGGAAGGGGTGGAAAAGAGATGGGCCATGGAGCCAAGAGTTAATGTAGACTAAGGAGATAGATGACAGCCACATTTCACATAATATGTTTGAATATGTCTATGACTATGATTCATAGAGAAGTTACATCCCAAGGAAGTTCTATGAAGCTCTGTCAGTATAAAGTTTGGGCCCAGAGTGACAAATATAAGAGACAATGTATAACTTACAATCATTCAGATAATCAGAAACACAGGTAATTTACACAGGGCTGGATAAGTTAGTTGAACTTATTTCCCATTGAAATTTGTGTGAATTAAGTTATGGGAACTAAGTTTAATTAACAGAGCAATCCACTGCTGACACCAAGAGGCACTTCTGCATCTGCAAAACCACTCATGTTTAACAGCAGCTGACCTCAACTTTGATTTCCAGAGCAACATATATATATATATATATATATATATATATATATATATATATATATATAAAACCTAACATCTTCGGATCATTTCAAAGCTGTTTCTCCTGTTCTTGCCTGGACATACCTCCTGCATTATGCTGGTGATAGGTGATCAGTTCCGGGATACAATCAAAAACATGCTTCTCTGCCAAGTAGTATCTCCTGGGGATGTCGCTTGTCTCCTTGATGTGATAATGTTTTATAACAGGGTTGTTCTCGTTGCTTAAATAGACAAAACAAACAAATAAGGTTCCTTTCAAAACAGTATAGAAGCAGTTAAAAAACAAACTAGAATTACCAAGCATCAATGAAACTTTGGGCACATACTGTAGATATGACGTGGAAAACACAGACACAGATGCAGACACACACAGACACACACAACAAACAAACACTTATTTGACTCTTGGAGCCTCTACTTTTAAAAAAGGTAGTGAAAAGAAACCCTTCCATTGTTTCTTTTTAAACAATAATTAGAAAGAGCACCTTTAGAAGGTCACACTTTGGAAAGTCTGGGGACAGATATGTTTGATACCTTTTTAAACGATTCAATATTATTATTGCCAGATGGACAGTGTATAAATAATAAAATTATAATCGTTATTGTTATATTAATTAAATTTATTTACTGCCCTTCATCTGAAGATCTGAAACAAAAACCCAAATAACAGAACCACGGCAAACATCCACTGGGATTTGACTTGCCTCAAAGCCTTTGTGAAAACTGAGACTGTGTATGTGCCAGGTTGCCTTGAATCTCTCACCATGAAGGCTCCTTCCTTACCCTGAAAAGGAGAAGATGGAGAAAGTCAGAAAATCAGAGCCGATGAACAGTGATGCAACAGAGGCTTCAGAATCCCTAAACTAAGTGGCTGAAGCCATATCACCAATCCCCAAATCCACAACTCTGCCTGACCTAGAACAAAGTATAATGGTGTTGGTGCTAAGGCAGGAAGTTGGGCTTCTTTTAAAAAGAACAAACACAGGTGGTACAAATATGAGAAAAGAGTGAGCCAATCTTCAAAGACGCTTGGTTAGCATAATGTATTATATTTCATCCTGCTTTTTAGAGGAAGTCTGTAGCTCAGTGGTAGAGCATAAGGTCCAGGTTCAACCAGTTAAGGATGGGAGAGACACCTGCCTGGAACTGGTGGTGGAAGGATTACTACTTACAACCCAGCAAATTATATAATCAGGCAATTCAGGTGACAGAGGATTGGATAGTGACTTTAAAAATCATTATTTTAAATTAATTAAAATAATATCTGTAGCACTACCAATAAGGGGGGGGGGAGAATATTGTAGCATTGTGACAACCGAACCCTCCCCCCAATAAAATTACATTACTTAAACATGTACAAAAAACATTGCAAATCACTAGATCAAATTACTATATAAGCATAGCTAGATTACTCCTAAGAGAAAGCCTGAGTGGACAGACCAAATCTTATAAGGCACCTTAAAATCCCCGTAGGTTTTTGCCTGATGTTCACTGGAAGCACATTTCAGTGTGGCACAGATGCCACCATTGTAAAAGCCCTGGTCTTGTAGGACATGTTGAACATCAGGAGCACATGGTGCTACTAAGAGTGTCGTTGCATTTCCCCAAGATGTCTCTTTTGCAACATGTTCAAAGTAACCAAAGCATAAAAAATACATATCCAAGAAAAATAAAAGACCATCACCATAGGGAATTCACTTTACCTCTTCCTTGAGCAGGGCTTCTGCCTTGCTTCTGCTGATACTCTTGTTGTACCACCTGCAATGATCAAAGAGTCCCAGGATGTGAGGTTAGGCTGTACAGCTTTAGCTGTAAACTCCTTGGCTTTGGAGTTATTTGGGTTACTTTCTTGTTTTTATCCTGCACATGAAATGGCACATGAACTATCATCCATGTTAATTTGTGAAGAACATACTAAGGAAATCAGAATTCATTCATCATTACAAATTAAGCAGATTCTGAATGTTCAGCACATGCAAAAACTGCATGGCTATGGCCACGTCTGGTAAAGGAAAAGGAGAGTTACTCTCCACAATTCAGCAGACTAAATATTCCTTGAAATGGCTTTCTGCCCCTTGAACAGATAATATCCCCCTTCACTAGTTCCACAATCCTGTCTATCAGTTTAACCCTCCCAAACCTGAAACAAATTTACACCTTCATTTGGAAGGTTGTTTTTTTTAAAAAAATCTACTCAACTGAATTCTCACCCCCTTGGTAGTAATAATCGCTTGGCCTTAGATCTATTTAAGCGTTTGCCAGCAGGAGTGTCCCATCAGCAGCAAGACACTCACATCAGCAGAAAGAAGTCAGTAGCCTTTCATGTATTTCACCTTTTCCCTGTACCCTTAAAAATATACTTTAGGGGCTTTGGGGAACCTCTGGAGGCTGAGACACAGTGCGGGGAAAGAAGAGATTGTTGAAAAGTCCAGCCTCGTCCCTGTATCCCAGGGTGCCTTCTACTATGCTAGATCCCAATTCCCTCTGCAAATGGAATCAATTCTTCCATTTGTGGCTAGCTGGGATCCAAGCCAATGTTGTAGCTAAAGAGGAAAAACAATCTTACTCATATATTTGCAGATTTTCTGGTGATTTTTCTACCACGTAGCTGCTTGGTACATATCCTTCATGCCTGTTAAAAACAGAATGCTCTAATATTAGTACACTAGAAACCCAGGCATCTTTCACCCGAAGTATACATGAATTAAACTGTTTTATAATAGCACGATGCCTTTTAAACTCTCTTCTAGAAAGGGCTATTACTGGTAATAGAGGATAAGCTTCCAAACTATATTTATAGATGGAGTCCTGTAACCATCAATCTGAGCAGGAAGCAGTACAGTCGGAGAAAGCTGTGTGGCTATTAATTCTGTGTCTGCAATTAAAAATAGAAGAGAAACTCCAAGCAAATGGCCTACCTACCCATTTCTATCCTGAACCAACCACCAGTGGACCTCAGAGTTATCAATAACATGGTATTCTTCGTTGCACCGTAATTCCAGCTCCTGAGGATTCTGTGCACTGTAGTCATAAATGGCTATTACTGGAGATTCCTTGGACTCTGCAAATAATCTCTGTACAGAAATAACAAAACAAAAAAAAAACCCTTGAATGAGCCATATTAAATATGCAAAATTAACTACAAGAAATACCTACTTGCATGTGTGGGCTCTGGAAGAAAAGACTGTGGCCACTTCACTCCTCCCCTGTCTTTTTGCTGCTGCATAACACTGACATAAGACTCACGATTTAGTTCTCTCAGGCAAAGCACAAGCTGTAAACTGTAGGGCAAACCTTGGTTACAGCTGGTGGTTAGTTTTCAGATAGATAAACCAAAGTTGGACTTCAAGTGTGAACCCAGTCAATGTGTCAGATACTCACAATCTTTCCATTCCCATTTTAGGATGGAAAGATTGCCCAGATTAAGCATATGAAAATAATAAGTATATTAAAATGCCTGCGACTCACGTTACATCATACATGCACTGGAGACACACAACAATCTTCTGCACATATGCATGATTTGTAGATTTGAAAGAACTGCATACAGTACTTAAATCCCAAACTATGAAATACTGCACTTCAAAGCTATAGATGGGAAGAAGATATATACCCAATTCAGGACCCTTACTATATTTCCACAAAGACATAACGAAAGTTACTATTTAAAAATGACAACAAGACAAGCACATACCGTATTTTTCCATGTATTAGACGAGGGTTTTTTGAGGGTCGTCAAATACATGGGTAGTAGCATGGGGGTGGGGGTGGGGAGAAGCAGCGCACCTGCCAGCCAGCCGGTTGGCGGGAGAGCAACTTTCCTTGATGCTGCAGCAAGCAGTAAATGATCTGGGGAGTGTTTCCTGCCCACAGCTGTGGGGGGGGGGGGAGAAGCTCAACAACTTTGGGCCATTTCCCCTCATTTTCTTAAAACCGAGTCCCCCCCCCCAAATTAGGGGGGGTCCTTATACATGGGGGCATCTTATAGATGGAAAAGTACTGATAGATAGATAGATAGATAGATAGATAGATAGATAGATGATAGATGATAGATGATAGATGATAGATGATAGATGATAGATAGATGATAGATAGATGATAGATAGGTGATAGATAGATAGATAGATAGATAGATAGATAGATAGATAGATGATAGATAGATAGATGATAGATAGATAGATGATGATAGATAGATAGATAGATAGATAGATAGATAGATAGATAGATAGATAGATAGATGATAGATAGATAGATAGATAGATAGATAGATAGATATAGATAGATATAGATATCTATATCTATCTAGATAGATATAGATAGATGATAGATTAGATAGATAGATAGATAGATAGATAGATAGATGATAGATAGATAGATAGATAGATAGATAGATAGATAGATAGATAGATGATAGATAGATATAGATAGATGATAGATATATAGATGATATAGATATAGATATATAGGTGCTCCTTTGGATACATGCAAATATTATAGAAATATCTGAACATATTTGAATTTTAACAACGTTGCACTTCATCACTATGCCTGTGCCATTTCTTTACGCTCACCCAGTTATCCTCTGGAGTTGGGGGAAGAGGTTTCTTGGAGACTAGAAAAAAAAAAAGAAACGCTTACCAACAATATGATTCATGTTTAGAACAAAGCATAAAGAACAAAAGACAAGCCTGCTGGATCAGGCCAAAGGCCCACCTTGTCCAACATCCTGTTCTTACAGTGACCAACCAGATGCCTGTGGGATGCCCTGCTCACCTGCAGTTCCCAGAAACTGGTATTCAGAGGTATCATGCCTCTGACTGTGGAGGCAGAACATAGCCAAAGTGGCTAGTAGTTGCTGATAACCTTGTTCTCCATGAATTTAACCCTCTTTAAAAGCCATCCAAGTTGGTGGCCATCCCTGCCTCCTGTGGGAGAGAGCTCCATAGTTTAGCTAAGCAATGTGTGAAGCAGTGGTTTCTTTTAACATTCAACTTCTTTGAATGTCCATTCCTAGTGTTATGAGAGAGGATGAAAAACATCGATCTACCCACTTTCTCTGTACCATGTACAATTTTATAAACTTCCGTCCTGCCGCCTGTTACTCGCCTTCTCTCTAAGCAAAATAGCCACAAACACTGCAACCTTTCCTCACAGCGGGTGGTTGCCCTTTTTCAAACCTCCTCTGAAAGTAGAAAGAACTATCATAACCCTACAAATCTGGGCAAATTCAAACAGCCACAGGGTGGCTCTGTTTTCACACGGAGAGTTGGTTGCTCTGCAGTTTCTATTCATGAAATGAAGCAACTCTCACCACACTTTGCAGTGGCTCAGAGACTGGACATGGGCATGGGGAATAATGGTTAATTAACCACACAGCCAGAGGCTTCAGGCAAGCAGACCCGAAGTAGTACATTCTTACAATCATATTATAGCAAACCTTCATTTGAACTGGCCCAAAGCAAACCTGCAAGTTCTGTCTCTGAGGTTCATATTAACCACTCCCAAAACTATAAATTTTAATGGCATTCACTATTCTCCCCACTTTTGGACTGAGTTTCCATTCCCCACAATGGCAGTCATACATTTATACAGTGCTGTTATGAAGTTACATTAAACATGAGCATTGCTGTATGAAGCCATTGCCCACTTACCAAGGTTGCCAACACCTGGAAGATGAAACTATTGCAGCTGGGTGAACATTGATAACAACAACAACAACAACAACAACAACTATTATTTATACCCAGACCATCTGGCTGGGTTTCCCCAGCCACTCTGGGTGGCTCCCAACAGAATATTAAAAACATGATAAAACATCAAACATTAAAAACTTCCCTAAACAGGGTTGCTTTCAGATGTCTTCTAAAAGCCAGATAGTTGCTTTTTTCCTTGACATCTGGTGGGAGGGTGTTCCACAGGGCAGGCGCCACTTCTGAGAAGGCTCTCTGCCTGGTTCCCTGTAACCTCACATCTCGTAGTGAGGGAACCGCCAGAAGGCCCTTGGATAACAAGTGAGCCCAAGAAGTGTTAAGCCTTAACACTTCCTTGCCTCACTTCTTGGCTCCACCAGGTCCAACTGGGTATCAACGCCAAGGGATGGAGCTTGTTGCTTCCCATTGGACAGCCCAGCAGTAACTAGGCAGAGGGTGGTGCTGTGGGTAAAAGCCTCAGCGCCTAGGGCTTGCCGATCGGAAAGTCGGCGGTTCGAATCCCCTAGCAGTTCGAAAGCACCCCCGGGTGCAAGTAGATAAATAGGGACTGCTTTATAGCGGGAAGGTAAACGGCGTTTCCGTGTGCGGCTCTGGCTCGCCAGAGCAGCTTTGTCACTCTGGCCACGTGACCCGGAAGTGTCTCCGGACAGCGCTGGCCCCCAGCCTCTTGAGTGAGATGGGCGCACAACCCTAGAGTCTGGCAAGACTGGCCCATATGGGCAGGGGTACCTTTACCTTTACCTTTTTAATCACTGATCTGTCTAACACAAGGGAAGGGAACGTTTTTTTCAGCCCAAGGGTTGCTTTTCCTCATGGGCAACCCTCCAGAAGGGCTAGAGGGGAAAGTGGGCAGGACAATGGATAGCTCAAATTAGTATCTCAGGGTTGTGGGTTCAAGCCCCACATTGGGCAAAACATTCCTGTATTGCAAGGGGATGGAGTAGATGACCTTTGTGGTCCCTTCCAAATCTAGAGTTCTATGACTCTTCCTTTTGTACAATTGGCTGCATTCCAGCAGCCACACACATCAGAGGTTTCTACACACTCCTACCCATCTTTCCATCTATGCAAACGAGAAATATCACAGTTCAAGAAGTTATTCCAGTCAGGCTAAAGGAGGGTGTAGAGTAGGGCCAGTGAGGGGGGTGGCCTGGGGGGAGTCCTGAGGGCCAGACAAATAGGTGTAAGGGCTGCATTTGCCCCCAGGGCCTGAGGTTCTAAAGTCATCAAAATGAAGGGGGAAACCCCATCTTTGTGTCAAAGCAATAAATAAAACTGAAGTAGAGCAGAGAACTCAAGCAACCAAAGCCAGCTGCGTACTATACGTAGCATACAACCATGCAACTAATTATTAAAGAACAAAGGATTTAGAAGACATTCCATAAAACATGTAGCCATTTTGCAGATGGGCAACACTGAGGCTGTGGACCTCTAGTGCCAAGGACAACCAGTAAATCTATGCCAGGGGTTCAAACAATAGCATGAATAGATCACTCGCGTGAGTGAACCAAACTACAGAACACAGTCAGCTTGCAATAAGCTTCATGTGTGTGATAGAAGACTTAATTAAACACAAGGGAGCACTGAACATTTTTTCCCCTCTTTCCTCAGAAATGGCATGGGATATCAACTGTCAAAGGTGACCAGGTCCTTGCTTGATATCTCATCTAAATTAGAGCATCGTACATCAGGGTAAAGCATCAATTCAGTACTGATACAGAAGGGATGAGGACACTTGGAATGAATTACGTACCAGTATTGGCTGGAACATACTCCACACAGCCTGTTGCCAGTTTTTCTCCCTGAGCACAGCATCTCCATCTCCCATCTATCCAGAAATTTGGGTGAAACTTTGCCACCAAATTGTTGTTGTTCCTAGTTTCTGGAAAAAGTTGGATGGAAAAATTAAGATTATGTCAAATTTCCCCAGCCTATCCATCTTGACAATGGCTAACAATATTTATTGTTACGTGGCGTTCTGATGAAAAATGCTGTTACAGTACCTCCCATATAAACTGCCAGTGACTGGGAAGGAGAAGGTGTGACAGAAGGCCCAGTGTAGCTGAAAATTACATTCCACATGCAGAGGGGCACATCTGGTCCATCCCATCATTGTGGGCTACAATTGGAAGTGGCCAGCCAGCAGAGATACAATACTTTCTCTTCTTTGGCTAGGCCAAATTTCCAAAAGAAATACAGCTGGATTACTGAATATGTAACAGCTATGTTACATGGAGTGAAGCAACAGATTCCGGACTGCACTATTTTAAATTACTGATGTGAGGATCATGGTTGTTGCATTTTAAAAATAATAATAATAAGTTTCCCTATGTCAAAAATCCCTAGCGTAGACAGAAAATTATTTACTATAGGTATTTTTATACCATTTCAGTGATAGTCGCAAGCATATGGGGGAATGCTAAAACATTCTTGCTGTTGTGTTTACGTATTTACTATGTGAAGGAAGCTTCAGTGCCTTTGCCCACACTGGGGGCAAACAAAAATATATGATCCCTCATTTGCAGCCTGAAATAGTTCGGTCCAGAGTGCCAGCAACTCACAATTCAGCTCAAAAGTGACACAAAGACAGCATACGAGCTGAAGCAGAAATTGCCTTCCTGCATGCCCATCAATCAATCAATCAAAAAGAATTATACAAAGGTATTTAAAGCAGCATTTCTGTTTTTCATATATGTATGCTAACAGCAGGAGAGAGGCTTATAAGCATTTCAGGTAGCAGGTGTGCTCATATTTTACTGGGGAGTAAATCCCATGGAACTCAACAGGACGATAGCACTCAAAAGGAACTCAATAGCAGACATGCAGTATTGGCAGCATATGTGAAAGTGGTTGAAGTGGGCTCTGAGTCATTCAAGTTTATGCTACAACTCTAGTGTTTTGATCCTGCTCTTGGAATATTTATTGACCTGAGAGATTACACTGTGATCAGTTACCTTCTTTCAGAGCCAGCACCCATTTCTGACAGCTCGCTTGGCTGGGAGCAAAGACGTACAGCAGATAGTTGTCATGAAAAATCTACAACATGAAAAAAGGTGCATAGAATAAATTCCAGACCAAATAGGAAAATAACCTACTTCTGACATAAGTACTCTTTAAAAGTCAAAATATGGCATGGATATCTATCTATCTATCTATCTATCTATCATCTATCTATCTATCTATCTATCTATCATCTATCTATCATCTATCTATCTATCTATCTATCTATCCATCCATCATCTATCTATCATCTATCTTATCTATCTATCATATCTATCTATCAATCATCTATCTATCTATCATCTATCTATCTATCTATCTATCATCTGTAGCAGAAATAAATAATTCAATTATTTGCCAAATTATCGCCAGTTGCATGACTCAAATAAATCACCCATGTTACTCTAATCTGCATGCAGTTCCAAAGCTAACTGCTGCAGAAAGGGTTAGGAATTGTCTTTTAGAAAAGGAAGGCCAGCTGAGTTTTTCCTAATGCTGCATTTCCCTCCAGATACCTAAATTCGTTCTTGTGCGGTTAAGAAATAGGAAAATAAACATTTTCCAGATAAGTTTAAAACTGAAAAATTGAGGGAAGAAGCTCCACAGTCTGGGCACTGTTAGCCTGCTGTAGAAAAGTCTCTCTGACTCTGGTACTTGTCAAACTGATTGATTTAGCCCAGCTTAGGTTATGGAACTGATAGGGCTGGACCAAGAAGACACCTTGCTTCCTGGGGCTTAGCCAATCGCCCCTCACCCCACCCCAGGCAAAGTCAAGGTGAAAGGCAATTTAAGGCAAGCAAAGCTATTTGTCATCTAAAGTAGAAAACTCCACCTCTTTTGCTTCTCTCTGGAAGCAAAAATGAATTAAGTATCTAAATACTTGCTACCCTTTCATGCCTGATGTGGCTTCATCACTCTGCCTAATAGGATAGCTGGCCCGGAGTCACAAACTTGCACTTACCTGGAAAGGGTATTTATAGTGACATGGAATTGTTATATCACTTTTCACAATTTCTACACACTTAATCTTCGATAGTTCAATTGAGCCCTTTAGAATTCTTTTTTTCTACAAAAAAAGATAAAAACAACAACACAGGATTCAGTTTGTGTCTGTAATTTTTCTAAAGGGTTATGTTACGAAGTAGGCAGTGCCTGTTCTACTGTTAACATTACAGGACCAAGTCTTGGTTATTCCTTCATATCTGAAAAGCACATTGGGAAAAATCAAGGAAAAAACGTATCTATGTTACAATTTTTAGAACCAATGAAAGAGAGAGAATGCAAAAAGAGATAGAAAGAAATATTAAATCAATCTTCCAAACATGCAATTGCTTTATTTTCTGATCAATATAATCATTTCATCTTGCATTTTCCTTTTTAGGCAGAGATTCCAGGACAATTTATTCTACAAAGTATAACTCATTTGCCTAAAATCTTCTTCCTAACATGCTAGTTTGAATGGAAAATATAAAGATTACTCTTAATAAACATATTCTTGTATGCAGTTTCGACTAATGTACACATTTATGCAAAGTAATTTCCCCTAAAATAACACATTTTTGTATTTTGTTTTCAATATATGCATTTCTACGCACACTTTCCCTATAGATATTATCTTTATGCACACAGTTGGCAGGAGGCCGCCAATGCAAAATTCACAGAAGTGTAAATTTCAAAAGAAAGTTGTTTTTGATTCTTGCATTGATTTGACAAGTTCAAATTAGTTACTTACTTATTAAAATGCAAACCAAGTCAATTTTCTCTACTTGAGAGTTTCTTTTCTGACCAATGCTTCTTTTCATCTAATCTTTGCTGCATGTGTCTGAACTATAACTATGTGTTTGTGAGAGATGGTGCCATCTGCACATGCTCACTCCAGGAACATGCTACAGCCTCTTCTAGACAGATGTAGTCTAACTGCTGTTATCCATATCCTGGCATCAACACCCAGATTAGACTACTGTCGTACGTTATATGTGGCTCCGTCTTTGAAAACAATTTCAGCAACAAGATTGCTGACCTGGTCAGTCAGATCATATCTTGCAGTTGCTTCCTGTTCATTTCTGAGTGCAATTCAAACTGATTTTAATCTCCAGCTGCATAAAAACTTTTCACACTTGCACCTAAGTGATCACTTCCTTCCACAGGAACCTACCTGTTTGTTATGTCTGGCACCAGAGGTCCTTCTCTATATATCCCTGCCACTCTGTAGGCTTGCTTAATAATCATCATCATCTTATTATTTATATGCCGCCCATCTGACTGGGTTGCCCAGAGAGCCATGTTTTAGACAGTATTTTTTTTAAGTTTGTATTTTTGTATTTTTACTGTTACTATAATTGCTTTTATATCTAATGTTTTTGATCTCTTTTGTAACTTATCTTGAAAATCTAGATTTAAATATACATTTTCAAACAAATTAAAAAATAATGTACCCCATCATTTTCATGACACCTGTCCCCATCTCCATTTTGTCACTTACTATTCTCATTTCCCTCACATAACCTATTTCCCTCCCATAACCTATCACAAACCTTCATAGCTTACAAAAATAATTCACTGCAGGAAAATATATATTAGTAGTTGTGAAGTACAGTACAGTACTGACATTCAGCAGCATAATGCATTCAGGAAAAATAGGAAGGGGCTGTAATTAATGTCGATTTTGAAGAAATCCCTCCAATTTCAAGTTCTAATTTCAAAGCTTAAGAAATAGATACTAGTTTATTGTACAAAATTGAACAAAATCTGCACATATTAATGGTATTTCGCATTTCCAGGGGAAGCAATTTCAGTAGCACTCCTACAATGTAACAATCACCTACACTCCTACAATGTTGCAATCAACTACAATGATCAGCTGCCCAGTGTTCCTTGAAGACACACTGGCTGTATTTGCCAGTAACGTGGACAAGCCGCAGTGAAGCTCAGGTTCCCAAGCTCCCCTTTCCTCCTTTGTAATGCTAAACCCTCATTTAACACCATGTGTGAACTGAACCATTGCACCCGATACAGAGAAGCAGCAAGACCTTTTGGACACAAGGAGGAAACAGACCAGCATTTTGCAAATCCAAATAGCAACCTTCACAGTCAGTGTTATTTTCTGATTATATGGAGACTTGCTTTTGTATTTTGAACAATGCACTCACTTAAATGGCATCAATTATTTTGTGCTGCAGCCATCTTGGCAGTGGGAAACACGGGCAACTGAGCTGCTTTCTGCAAAAGTCTTGACAGAAATAATCTGCAGGTCTCTGTGAATTCTGCCATGACCCTGAAATTAACATGAAGCTGTGAGTTGCATCCAGACACCCTGTTCCGATTTCTGTACAGCACCTGAATGGTGTCGTGATTGGAAATATTGCCCATGTCCCATTCTTGACACCCTAGGCTCAGGACTGACTGATTACATCAACATGTCTTGGCATCAGGTGCTAGGGCACTCTAGGATCTAATACTTATCTCTTTTTTCAGAGCCTCAAAAACAACGCAAAGCGGGAGAGGATCTGAGCAGCAAAGGCTTTTCGTCTCTTTCACACAGTGGTTTTAGCACGGAAAACCCACAATGCACACACTGTATGTGAAACACCGCTTATTGAAACAAAGGAGGCAAAACAACACCTGCATGTTACTAGCATGCATTGCATACAATTAAGCTGTATAATACATACATACAAAATGCAATAAAATCACATTTGGGCATAAGTAACCTTGGGGAAACAGTCTGGCAGAGCTTGAGGAGCTTGAGGAGGCTCACAACAATTAGGATTCTGCTGCACACATCACTTAATGTGAACATCTCTTATTAACAGGCGTAGGCAAGGTCTGTTCAAGCCTACCTTAACTCTGGTGAAGCAAAAAAAGTGGGCATGCTAACCCTGCTAGCTCCCACAGCACCAAATGACCATATTAATTTTTTTATTTAAAATATGGCATTCTAAATCAGTCAGTACTCCTGTGGTGATTTCACACGTGAGGATTAAAACAGCTTTTGCCTAAATCGCTATGTAATGCTAATGTTCAACCGATATTAAGCAGAATGCAACCAGCCTGGAGGACGGCACTGCCTGATATTGTCCTCCTCCTTAGTCACAGGGTGGCCCTTGTAGAAATCAGCAGGGAGGAGGATTGGGACAGAACAAGAATTGGTTCTGCTTGTCACTGACTCTCAGGTGTTAATTGTTGATGGGTGACATTAAGGTCCCCCTTGCTCTCCCTTCTTAAGGTTCTTTATCTTTAAACCACACTTGGACCAGATAGGCCTTCAAACAGAAAGGTCTTCCAAACAGAGGACTGATGGCCCTTCAAATAGAGGATTATCCCTTGTAAAGTAGGGCACACTTCTGATGGTGGTGGAACTATGACAAGTGCCCTCCCTCTGCCTATCTTAACACTTGAGGGGGGGAGGGTTGGGATGGAGGCAGCATTTCAGATATCTGAAGCGTAAGTTATTTAAGGCCTTAAACACCAATGTGAACACCATGGGCCTGGAAACAAACTGGCAATCAACATGGGAATAACATTTCCCCTTGAGGAAGGTTGGTGTTCAGATTGCATTAGGGATTAAAGGGCACATCTCATCTAGTTACTTCACTGGGGAAACCTGCCTCAGACATTGAGAATCTTGACCCAATGTGAACATGGATTCATACAGGCATAAACTAATGGAAATGAATAATGCAATCCTTTAGCAATGTTCACAAAGAAACACACACACACGGCGCTGCTGCCACTGCTTCCTTGATTCAATCTCCAGAGCTAACAGAACAGAAAGGAGAAAACAATTATCATTGTCACTTAAACCAGCAGTTATGAATCAGAATGCACACTGGGAGAAGGCCCTTTGAACAGCAAGAGGCCTTTTTACATAGTCACTTTTCAAAGTACAATTGTACTTTAAATTATTCTTGATCTATGTGCATCAAGGTTCAAGAGACAAACAGCACAAGTTATGCATTGTTCCTGGGTCCATACAGACCTCACTGAAGGAAATAGCAGAAGAGGAAAGATATACAAAACAATACTTTGTAAGGGGACATTTATATGCCATTTTTGAAAATCAAGGAAAAGCAAATAAAATGAAATTGGCTTTTTGAGAAATGAGGAAGCATAACTAACAGCAGGGGTTTGGTGAAAGGAAGGAAAATACAGAAATGTGTGAAAACAAAAAAAATTCCTTCCAGTAGCACCTTAAAGACCAACTAAGTTAGTTCTTGGTATGAGCTTTCGTGTGCATGCACACTTCTTCAGACAAATTTTTTTTGTTTTGACTATGGCAGACCAACACGGCTACCCATCTGTAACTAGAAATGTGTGAGTTATATATCAAAATAGACTCCAGAAACTATAAGAAACTCTCTGTGCATGGAATTGTCCACCTATTGTGGAAGCTCCTGCATCAACTATAATACACACACAGTTTTCATCATTGTTAACAAATACAAATACAACCTACATACAGATGCAATGGCACTGTACAAAAATATTGTACTCTAAGACTTTTGATATTTAGAGAAACTGAAATAATAACTATTCAGATAATATTGTTAAAGACACCTCTTGCTCTGCTTAATATCTGAGACCAGGTCTTTATTTGAATTGAATTGATTGTTTTATTCTATCAGTGTTTATGTGCTGTAAACCACTTTGGAATTTTAAATGTTTTAACTAAACTAGGGAAATGTTATTAAATAAACTAATACAAATAAACATGTTGCAGATGCCATGAGGCTTGGAGGGTCTCTGCCCCAAATCATTAAGTGGTGGGGTGGAATGCACCTTGGACATTATCAAGATATGTAATGAAGTTGTGTTTGTTGTCGTATGCATTTATGAGGAAGAGAGAGGAAAAAGACCTGGAGAAACAGCAGCTCTGAGTCTCTTACGGCAGCTAAACCTACAAAAGACACAGGGTAAGGTGGCTTTGTTCAATATCGGTAATAAATAGCTGTTTCAGGTGCAGTTCTGTGTCTCTTGACTGTCAGCTTTGTTCATTATTGTCTCTGCAGCAATACTGTGCTGTTTTACATTCTATTTTACACTGCAGCTGTTGCTATCTCAAAGCATTGTGCTGGCAAAAGACTTCTAACACAGTAAAAGCATTTCAATGAAACATTCAATAGATTTCATCAAATGTTTACACTCCTGGATGACCAAGTGGCTGAAGCCTGGAGAGATGCTTGCTATTAGGAGAGGCAGGGAGAACCACAGGGGATGCAACTGACTAAATTTCTAAATATACATATTTTTGTGCTGTCTGCCACAACGCTCTCCATCGAGAACCAAGAAACTTCAGAATATTTTAACAACCTAGCTCCCAGCCACTGAAACCATCCATGGCATTGTATTGATTTTGTAGTCCGCTTCTTTAAAAAAAAAAAAGAGAAGAAAAACTGACGAAATATGTTGCTATTAGGAGAATTAAGAGCTATGTTCTTCCTAACTGCAAAGATGTGGTCTTCTTAAATGCAAGCTTTGCTATGACTTTTAAAACTCTAATTCTCATCCCTGGAACAGAAAGCTCTTTCTCCTCTCGTGTTTAGTGCATAATTGCCATTAACATTTGTACATACATCAGGGGAAGAATGAACCTCAGAAAATCTAGCAACAATAAGGATCTGTGTCTTCTAAATTTCATTATACAGTACACAATGAGGGGCCATCTTACCATGAAGTAAAGCGTGCATAATAGATATGTGTTTTCGAGATTGCCGCCCTGCATAAATCCACCAGTGTCTTGTAATCCGTGTCCCTATTATAACATGCAAATTGCTACTGCAGACAAAACTCTCTCTTTTCCCCCTAACAGTCTGATTTCACATATACTGTACTGACGTATGCATTCCTAACCGTGCGTATGCCAACAGTCTAACTGATAACAAGAATCTGTCCATTAGTGAAGACTGTCATGCGGACTGCAAATCTGTCAGCAACAACAATTCAACAATTTCAGTTTATTTATTTGATTTTAAAAAGCTGTCTTATCAGCTGAGGGTGGCTGGAATGTGGTCATTTTGCAGTGGAAAAATGTCACAAGAGCAGCAAGTTAAGAGGCCCCCAGTTCCCTCCATAATGCCAGTCTTCTTCTTAAAATTGCAGTCTTAGTGTAGGAGAGAAACAAAGTCTCCACGCACCCCCCCCAAAAGAATGGAACTACGTATAACAAACAAAACCTCCACTGCCCCAGAATCACGAAACTGTCCCAGAACAACATGCAATGTACACGTAGTTCTGCCAATGGAAAAGATAATTTATTTGGGAAACGCAGTGTGTTAAGTCAGCAGTGTTGCTCTTTCAGCAGACCTGAGAAATGGGCCCACAATAGATTTTATTTGCCAAAGGCTGCTATTGGGCTCTATTAAAATCTGTGTTTTGCTACAGGTTATTTGAAGATTAAGGGTCAAAATAGACAGAAAGAATGTCCATAAGAGAATAAGATGAGCCTGCTGGATCAAGCCAATGTCCCATCTAGCCCAGCATCTTGTTCTCACAGTGGCCAACCAGGTGTCTGTTGGGATTTGCAGGATACTGGATAAGTCTGCAGGCTTCAACAGGATGATGCAATACTCTGCTGGGTCAGAGTGACTCAGCAGGAGTGTGATTAGTGTGATTGGCTATCACCTGTTTTAAAAGGAAAGCCTGTTTAACAGTTAGTGTGGTGGTTGTGCTGTAGTGTGGTGGTGCTGTGGTGGAGAGTATTCGTTTGTAAGTACTCTGTATGGACTGTTTCTTTTGTAAATGCCTGTATATAGCTCACATTAAAAAGACTGCACTGGAAAAACCTGGAACTCTTAGTGTCTCGCTGAAAGCGCCGCGTGGAATACGCGACAGGGTTATGGGCCCAGCACGCTCCCGCTGCGCAAGAGTACAGGTGGCAGTTATCTAGCCGTGTGTGCTGGAGGTGAGCTGCAGGGATGGAGCAGTCCAGAACTGGCGTGTTGCTGGAGAAGCTGACGGCCACAAACTACAGCATCTGGTCGGTCCGCATGCAACACTTCCTCAAGCGTGAGGGCCTGTGGAAGGTGGTGGAAAATCCACCGCAGCCCCCTGAGGAAGATGAGGACGACGATGAAAAGCTGGCACTAGCAGAGGCCCAGCTTGAAAAGGATGAGAAAGCTTTGGCTACGATCATCCTTGGAGTGGACGACAGCCAGCTAGTCTACGTAGCTGATAAGGTGACGGCAAGTGAGGCGTGGAATGCGCTCAAGGCTGTCCATGTGCGAGAGACAGCTGGCTCACTGATAACATTGACCAGGAGACTGTACCGGTGTCGGAAGAAACCGGGGGACTCTCTGGTAAACCACCTAAAATTCCTAACAAGCTGTTTCCAGGAGCTAGCCTTAAGAGGGAGGCCTGTGGGGGAAGAGGACAAAGTCTTTATAGTCCTGAGTTCCCTTGATGACAGCTATGATATGCTGGTCAATTCCCTCGAGTCAGTAGAGACTGACAAGCTGACTCTGGAATACGTTACCGGACGGTTGTATGCAGAGGAGGACAGGCGTGCAGAGCGAAAGATGACCTCAGCCCAGCTGTTGGAGCATCCCAGAGGGAAAAACAGCCGGGAAGAGCAGAGGTGTCGGGAGCCGGAGAAACAGCCAGGAGGAGCTGCTGCAGACCAACCGGTGGTCAACAAAGTAAAAAGGTGTTTTTGCTGCAAGTCCAGTGGACATCTGTTTGGGGACTGCCCAAGAAAACAACAAAAACAGCAGAAGCACAAGAGGCAGCAGAGGGAGTCTACCGCTTGGGTGTCTGCAGATGGTCAAGAAAATGAAGAGCTGTGGGTTCTGGACAGTGGAGCTTCTCAAACCTTTTGTAAAAGAAAAGGACTGCTAACTGATGCTAGGGCTTCAAACAAAAAACATGTAAGTCTTGCTACGGGCCAGAAAGCTAATGTGGTTTGTGAGGGGGAGGTTGTGTTCCCACAGCTGGGACACACATTCAGGAATGTGTTGTGTGTGCCTAGTTTGCAAAACAATCTCCTGAGCATTCCTGACTTGGCAAAAGCAGGCTTTGAAGTAAACTTTGTGGGAGATCAGTGCCAGATAAAGCAAAATGGGACAGTGTTGGCAAATGCTAACCTTAGAGCTAATATGTATGTACTGCAGTGTGAGTCTAAGGTTGCGAATGTGCAAAATGTCCCAACCCATGATATGTGTATTCATCTCCTGCACAGGCGTCTGGCTCATGCAAGCTATAAGGTGCTGAACAAAACATTGGAGTTGTGTGGGGGGATGAAAAACATTAAAAGTTGTGATAATTACTTAGACTGCAATATCTGCAAGGAGGTTAAAAGCAGGGCTTGCCCAGTAGCAAGAGCAAGCCAGAGAGAAACCAAAAAACCACTGGAGTTGATTCATGCTGATGTAACTGGTCCTTTCCCACCAAGTGTCTCCCGTAACAAGTACTGTTTGATCCTAGTGGATGACTATTCTAGATTTGGCTGGGTCTATCCATTAAAGCAAAAGTCTGACGTTGCCCAAACTTTGAAGTTCTGGGTAAGAAGGGTAGAAAGGCAACTTGGCGAAAAGGTGTGCTCTATTCAGACAGACAGGGGAGGAGAGTTTATGGCAAGCTCCCTAAGAAACTGGTTACGTTCCCAAGGGATTAAACATAGGCTTACCAATGTGGCGACGCCTCAGGAGAACGGGGTAGCAGAGCATAGGGGAGGTGTCTTGCAGACACAAATGAAAGCATTGTTAGCAGATGCAAATCTTCCAATTAAGTACTGGGCTGAGAGTATTAAGACCGCAAATTATATTGGGAATCGCTTGTGGTCAAGGGTACTAGATGACATACCCTATAAAATTCTCTATAACAAAAGTCCCAGTTTGCAACATTTGAGAATCTTTGGGACAAAGGCATGGGTTGACATACCTGTAAAAAACCGAAGGAAAGGTGGGAAAAGGGCACAGCAGTTGCTATTTCTTGGGTATGAAAGTGGTACGAAAGCCTATAGGTTTGAAGATGATAAAAATCTTTTGAGTTATAGTCGATCAGCCAGCTTTAATGAGCAAAGAAATTGGCCCAAGATACATGCAAACCTGCTGCCAGAAAAAGTTTTACTGCCGAGCATACCTGATAAGGCAGTTGAAACAAAGCTGAGAATTGGCAGCTCTCCCAGAGAAACTGAAAGGGAGGAGGTAAAGGTTGAGCATTTTTCTCCAGCTGCTAGTATAAAGCAGGGGAGAGAAGAAAGTGCAACAGGGACAGGAGGAGGTAAATCTCCAGAATCAATCCACCCCAAAAGCAGTCCTGAAGGTAGCCCAGGGGGTGAGATTAGTGAACCAAGGAGGTCTGCAAGAAGTAATAAAGGTCAACCTCCAGACCGTTATGGGTTCCCAGCCACCATAAACCAGGTTTGTGTAACTGAGCCAGAAAACTTTGAAGAAGTGCAAGAGTTACCTACTCTAGAGAAAGAGGCGTGGTTAAAGGCAATGCAGGCAGAGTATAACTCTCTGCTAAACAACAATGTCTTTGTACCTACAGAATTGCCTGAAGGTAAAAAGCCCATAAGCTGTAAGTGGGTTTTTAAAGTGAAAAAGCTGGCTGACGGTAGTTGTCAGAGGAAAGCCAGGTTGGTTGCAAGGGGCTTTACACAAAGGAAAATGATACATTATGATGAAGTGTTTGCCCCAACAGCAAAGGCTGAAACAGTAAAATCAGTTTTAGCAATGGCAAGTCTGAGAGGGTTAAAAGTTAATCATTTTGACGTGGCCTCAGCATATTTAAATGCTCCTATTGACGCCGAGGTGTATTTACAGCAAATACCAGGTTATGAGCTGGGAAAAGACAGCATGGTGTTAAAGCTGCAAAGGGCACTATACGGTTTACACCAAAGTGCACGTCTATGGCATGAATGCATAGACACAACTTTGAAAAAGATGGGATTCAAACAAAGCCTGGCTGATTCCTGTTTATATTCAGCAATGGTGCAAGGAAGTGTTTGTTATTTACTTTTGTATGTTGATGATATCTGTCTAATAACAACTGCACAAAAGCAAGTGTCTTGGTTTATAAACAGCCTAGGTAACAAATATAAACTAAAGTATTTGGGAGAGATTCAGAATTACTTAGGAGTAGAGGTTCAGAGAAATAAAGAGGGCGTCTACTCTCTGAGTCAGAAGGAAAAAATCGAGAAGTTACTGAAGACATATGGAATGGAGAGGGCAAATGAGGTTGACACTCCCATAACTACCCAGTACAAAAATGAACCAGAAGGGCAAAAATGTGAGAATGCAACAGCGTTTCATTCTCTGTTGGGTTCTCTGTTATATTTAAGTTGTTGGACAAGACCCGACATAACATTGGCAGTGCACATGTTAAGCCAAAGAAGTGCAGACCCGGCTCAGAGAGATTGGGTAGCACTTAAAAGAATCCTAAGGTATCTGAAAGGCACAAAAGATTACAAACTGGTGCTGGATACAGGATATGATCAGCAAGTGTATGCATACGCTGATGCCAGCTGGGGGGACAGAGAAAATGGAAAGTCTACCACTGGCTATGCCATATATATTGGAAATGCCCTGGTTCAGTGGAAATCCCAGAAACAAACATTTGTTGCCACAAGTACTTGTGAAGCAGAGTACTCAGCCATAAGTGAATGTGTATCACAAATAGAATGGTTTGCTTGCCTAACAAAAGAGCTTGGAATACCTTCTGAAATGCCAATCACTGTGCTAAGTGGCAACATGGCTGCACAACAGCTTGCTAACCAACAGAACTTTAAAAGCAAGAGTAAACATATTGCTATAAGATACGGAAATGTGAAAAATGCTTTGGAAAGAAATGTGTTAAAGGTACAGCACTGTAACACGAAATGTAATGTGGCAGATTTGTATACAAAATGTTTGGATGCTCCTAAATTTCGAGACTTAAGAGAATTATTAGGTCTCAAGCCTTTGACTTAAGGAGGAGTGTTGGGATTTGCAGGATACTGGATAAGTCTGCAGGCTTCAACAGGATGATGCAATACTCTGCTGGGTCAGAGTGACTCAGCAGGAGTGTGATTAGTGTGATTGGCTATCACCTGTTTTAAAAGGAAAGCCTGTTTAACAGTTAGTGTGGTGGTTGTGCTGTAGTGTGGTGGTGCTGTGGTGGAGAGTATTCGTTTGTAAGTACTCTGTATGGACTGTTTCTTTTGTAAATGCCTGTATATAGCTCACATTAAAAAGACTGCACTGGAAAAACCTGGAACTCTTAGTGTCTCGCTGAAAGCGCCGCGTGGAATACGCGACAGTGTCTGCGTGAAGCCCGGCAAGCAGAACAGCATCTAAAGCAGGGGTCAGCAAACGTTTTCAGCAGGGGGCTGGTCCACTGTCCCTCAGACATTGTGGGGGGCCGGACTATATTTTGGAAAGAAAGAAAAAATGAACGAATTCCTATGCCCCACAAATAACCCAGAGATGCATTTTAAATAAAAGCACACATTCTACTCATGTAAAAACATGCTGATTCCAGGACCAGATTTAGAAGACAATTGGGCCAGATCCGGCCCCCGGGCCTTAGTTTGCCCACCCATGATCCAAAGGCAGCAGCCACCCTGACTTCTTATTTTAATTAATAGCACACATTAGGGAGGAACATCAGCATCAGGACTGCAGCATCTTCCCTCACCAGCCATTATCCCAACCAAAAAACCCTCTGCACTAGTGGTCCTTCTCTCACACTAAAATAAGTGGGAATTTTCATCGAACACCCTACGCCTGCATGCTGCAATCCTGACAAAAATTACCCCTATTCTGCCTTTTTTTATTCTTAAAAACAACAACACATCTAGTGTCTTGTAAATTATATTCTAACAGTGTAATCCTAAACATGTTTACATACAAGAAGTTCAATGGAGCACGAGGGGTCTTCCCCAGCAAATATGTTTAGAAGTGCACTTTATAGTGCAGGATCAGGCTATGTATGTTAATAAAAGACTATTATATTGATATTTAATTATGTATTTTATTAGCTTAATACCATCATTTCTAAGTGGTGCACAACAGGGATAGAGCATCAAATCAGAAAAAAACACTTAAAATGCCTGTTGATTTTTTAAAAAAGGATTTACTGTGCCAGTCATCCCCATTTATTCCATGGCCTTAAATTATACCACAAAACTAGTGTTAAAAAGTCGGTAAGTGTCCTTATATTCATAGATAATGGGTAGTAAATCCCACTGTATTCAATGGGTCTAACTCCCAGGTAAGCGTGCCTAGGATTGCAGCCTAAATGTTGGGTTAAAATTAATTCTTAGGTCATGAGATATATAACAAGATCAAATGCAAAACATAGTTTCAGATTACCAGGGATTAAGGGCCGGATTAGACAATATGCAGGAGATCTATGACCAGGAGAGGCACCTGTATTGGATTAGAGCAGAAATAACATTGGGGGCAGTGTGTGCTTCAACACCCCCACCCCACCCTAGTACAGTTTAGCAGCAAAGAGTAATTTGGGGGGGGGGAGCATCTGGAAAGATATTTCTGTTAGGAAAATCTGTACAGTCTCTAATCTGGAGCAGTAACATGTTCCAGAGCAGGGCCCTCCTATGTGAATTTTCTTCAAAACTAAACAAGTTTATGCACACTTTTAAAAAATGCATTTACTATGAAATATGATTCAACTATAAATCACTCTCTTCTGAAGCTGCTATTAGAACTGTAAAGGAAAAAGCATTGGATGTACTATGGGATAATATCTTAATAGGGGATGTTGATGGGAGAAAGGGTGGAGGATGGAAAACCCTTCTCCCTCCCAGTTCTGCTGCCTAATCCCATTAGGCCCTCCCTTTCGGTTGCTTTTAAGTTAAATTTAATTGGAAAATCTGATCACATATTCTTCTATGTCTCATCTGTTTTGGTTCTAGGAATCTAGGTAAAGGTAAAGGGACCCCTGACCATTAGGTCCAGTCGTGAATGACTCTGGGATTGCGGCGCTCATCTCGCTTTACTGGCCAAGGGAGCCAGTGTACAGCTTCCGGGTCATGTGGCGAACCAGAGCAGAGCACGGAAATGCTGTTTACCTTCCCGCCGGAGCGATACCTGTTTATCTACTTGCACTTTGACGTGCTTTCGAACTGCTAGGTTGGCAGGAATATACCTCCATCCAAATTTAGATTATGTACAGTATGTACATAATTTTCAGAGATGTGCTCCTTTCAGGTCCTCGATGGAAGATTCTACTTTTTCTTATCCATTTCCTACTTTTTTTTCTATGCTATATGCACACAGGCTTGCATCAACTAAGGATCCAAGGAGGCACCAGTTTTCATCTGGTCCTGTCCTTGTTGTAATCAGCATTGTTTCTGTTCCATTACAGAAGCTTCTGCTAAAACCTACATTGTTTGTCTCGCTATCCACTATGGCCAAATTTGACATAATTTCAATACATTTCAGTAGAAGGGAAACATCAAAAGCAATGCAGAAAATAACACAATTAGTTATAACATTTGCAGATTAAAAGGGGAAAAAATGACAACAGTGAATACTGCCCATCTTCTCTTGTGTGGTTTCTATTCCTGACCTATGACGAACAGGAAGGCTGTGGCAACTTCCGCTCCCGTTTCCATTTCAGACAGAATCCTCTAACATAACCACTGAGTCCCATGTTGAGCAAAAGATTCCTGCATTGCAGAGGGTTGGACTAGATGACACTTGTGACCCCTTCCAACTGTACAATTCTATGATCCCTAGCATCAACTGAGTCCTATCAAAATTAGTGGTGCTAAACAGAGTAAGTTTTAGTCTTCCACTGCATAGTTAATCTAAATCTAAAATCTGTGTAGGGGAGTCCTAATTCAGATATGCTGCCCTTTGAACAGCAATGAAAGAAGAAAGCAGCAATGCTGCTCTCACCTCTCAGTTCCAGGGATACCTTTCCTAAAAGTCTTGCCCTTCCTGCTATAAAAAAGACAGGTTGAAAAGGTAACAATGGGCCTTTGGAGCAGTTGGGGTGGGAAGAGGCACTTGTTATTCTGTAAGCTCTTTAATAGTTTCTCCATATTGGATCTGCCATCTCAAGAACTGAACAAACTTATTAATAATGACATGAGAGCATCCTACCTATTGTCCTCTCCTACCCTGGACCCTAGATGTTAGCCTAATCAACATCATCAGTACCATATGAAAGAAGAGAAATGTAGTTGTTCCTCTTCTTGCCTGTTCCCTCTCTTACCATGTTATCCACACACAACTCCTGCTACTGCAGTGATGACCTGGTCTCAAAGTGTGGTCTTTAGCATTTGAGGGATGAGAGCAGACAAAAGGACTGCCAAAGTCAGGGAAAGATTTTTTCCACCTGGAAATATAACAGGCAACATCCAGCACCTGTGGTAAATATGCCAACAAAATCCTAGCACCCTGAGCCTGAACATTGGGTCTGAACTATCCACCTACAATGTTTATCTAAGCGTCTCCAACAACACAGAGAGAAAACAACCATTAGATTTCAATGAAATGCAACAATGACCAGCAAACACCTTAGAAAGCAAGCAGCTTTTTAGCAGATGACAAAAGCCATGCAGGGGCAGGGAGGTGACCAATGGGACCCCCAATAGCAGAAGCTGTAACTACAGGCTAGCTGTTACTTAGTCCCACTGTGGTATTTTAGCAAGCCGTATCAATTCTTTCCAAGGACATCCTAATCCCTGAAACATTAGTGCTGTCCGGACAATGAGACTTTGTGTGGTGTTCAAGGAACAGATTTGGGTGATACTTAAATGATGGGGTAGTGTTTGTGTTTTGTGTGTAAGTAAGACTGGTGTCCTGTATGGCTCTGCAGGACTTGGCTCCATTTCCGTTTTTTCAAAGCCACAGAAGATAAAAGGCCCTGATATAGGTTTCAGCTTGCAGTTAAAAGACTACTCTAGAACCCTCAAACCACTGAGAATCAACATTCTCTTATATACGCCAAGCTGTCCGCCTTCTTGGCGTCTATAAACTTACAATGACATACAGTGCGGCAAACAATGCTTTTTAAATCAGTTATGGATGCCTTGAAACAGTTCTCCTGGAAAGGAGCAAGCACCATCGTATCTTTAAACCCTAAAATAAAATAAGAATGCATGGTTTACACATAAACCAATTTTGCTAAAACATAAAGCAAACACAATCACTGGGAAAGCCACTATCGCATAAGCTAGCCCCAGATTACCTCATTCACTCAGTTTCTCCCTACCCCTTCGTTATCCTTTGATAAGATGCTCTGAAAAAGATATGGGAGACAGCACACATACCCCAAGACGATGCTCAAAATACGCCAGCCTTGATTTTGTCAAAACGAAGAATCGTACTTTAAAATTGGAGGGAGATGTCCTTCTCTTTTGCTGGGACTTTTTGATCAGCTCTTCTTCAAGAAGAACACCGTTGTTCATTGTTCATCAAGTAACGGGGGTCCTTCCAGGATGGAAAGGCACCTGCCCCAATACCAGAGCACATAAGCCTGGGAAAGAGAATTCATGTGATAGACACTGTTGTCTTTCACAAAAGTGGATGCAAAAAGCAGCGTAGGTGCTTATCTTTCCATCTGTCACTCAGGCAGTGCTGCTCAGCTAGCTTCCTTTCTGATGTAAAAACCATAACCACATCCTTTCATACACTGTCACCTGAAAAGTGCACACTATATTATTTTATATGCTCATAGAAAGGGAGGTGGGAATGAATAAGAAAAAGAAAATGGAAAGGTAAATCAGGCACCGGATTAAAAAAAAAGCCAAGAGACAGTTGATTACAATTTACCTAATAAACACAAGAATAATAAAGGAATGAATGTGTAAAGCACGAACATTAGGTCTGAGGAAGTCCACACCCGCTATTTAAGTAACTGATATGTCTGATGTTTCCACAGAAAGCCCTTTAAACCTGCATGTCTTGCTGTCATCTGAGATTTATTAATTTATTGTATCAGGTATGACCTAACTTCTCAATATCTCCCCAAAGAAGGTTGTTTAGAAAACCTTTCCCGGAGCTTAAGACTAAATGGGACATATTTGAAAAAGGTCAAAACAGATATATAGCCAGTTCTAAAGCATTATTGCTAATTGTCCTATGTTTATTTTTTTTTATTTGAAATACATTTTTTAAATGTTTTGATGGAATTTTTTCATGTGTATAGTTATTACGTATGGATTTTTAAATGGATTTTTGCTTGTAAACTGCTTAGAAGCCATTATGGCTGTATATAAATCATCATCATCTTCATCTTATTGCTGATTGTGTTTGATATATAGGGACCCTTATTGCATATTGTATTTTATCACTGGATTATGGCACTGACCCATGACAGGGCCTTCTTGGAAGTGGTTCCCCATTCATAGGATGCCTGCCCTGGTGAGGAGCATCTCTCTCCCTCATTATTAACTTCAGGAGGAATTTAAAAATATTTCTGTTCATCAGACATTTGATAACTGAAAGATACTGTTCTTGGCAACCGTGAAATTACCTGTGAGAATGTGTCTGTTTTTAGATGTTGTTTTTAGAATATATATATATATACATATATATGCAGGTTTTGGTGTCCTCGGGTGTCTTCCCGTGTAAAAGTTGGGGTGTCTAGGCGACGTTTCGACGAGGTCTCACTCGTCATCTTCAGGCTGGTGCTTTCGGCTTCTTGTTACTGGAACAGAGCAGGATCTCAGTGTTTGAGTTCCTATAAATACTGTTGAGGGGTGTGGTGTATAGCCTCCAATGTTCTGGGCCGAGAGGAAGTTCCCAGGCTAGTGTGCCTTTTCTTCTTTTGTTCCTTAGTATTTATAGGAACTCAAACACTGAGATCCTGCTCTGTTCCAGTAACAAGAAGCCGAAAGCACCAGCCTGAAGATGACGAGTGAGACCTCGTCGAAACGTCGCCTAGACACCCCAACTTTTACACGGGAAGACACCCGAGGACACCAAAACCTGCATACCTATACCCGTGAAAATCTACGAAAGCAAATATATATATATATATATATATATATATATATATATATATATGCACTGCAATGAATAAACAATTAAATTTAAAAATTACATGACATGGGAGATTTGTTATTAGGGCTATAATACTATACAAAATTTCCTAGGAATAAGTTCAATTGAATTCAATGGTCTTTGCTTCTGAGCAGAAATGTATTGAATTGCACTGTTAATAAGTACATACAATGAGCCCTCGTTAGATCAAACCAAAGTCCATCTGGTTCACACAGTGGCCGACCAGATAACCACGGGAAGCCCACACACAGTACATGAGCACAACAGCACTCTACTTTTATTTCAAAGCAGCCAAAGGGTGTTACTAATTTGCTCTGAAAAGCAGAATCCTGAGTGAGTTTTTTTTATCCCTTCCCTTGTTATTTCTCACACCTAAATCACTGTCAGAGACTGCTGTTTGCCTCATCAGGCACAAAAAACAAGTACAAAGAAAATTAAAAATACACCTCCATTGAGGTTTGCACATTTTTTTATCCCAAAAAGTATTTTCACTTTTTCAGCGCTTTCCATATAAGAATTTCACAAAACTGAAATAATAAAGACAATGTTTGTATTCCTTTCAAGACAATATCACTGCTGCTCCCTACTGCCTAAGAGAGGCATAATACAAAGACAAATGTAATTTAAGTGCTATATCTTATATTAACATAAGACGATATCACCTATCAGAATGAATTCTTCACTTGTAAACATTTGGCTGTAGATATTCTCCTGGTGCTGAACATCCTGAGACATGACTCTGCTCTTATTACACTATTGGTTTATACATGATGTATGCAAATTCCAAGCTCCTTTGCATTGTGTTAGAAACAGAAAATATATTCTTAGAAGGGATGAGGAATCTCCAGACCATGGGCCCAATGTGGCCCTATGGAGCCTGCCCACCTGGCCCCTGGGATGTATTTGGCTCTGCCCTTGGGTTGCTTGAGCTTCTTATTAGGCTGGAGAAGTTTTCCTACTCCTGTTCTGTTTTGTTCCAAGGACTATTATGCAAAACCAGTGTGGACCAGTGGAAACCCAATAACGCATAGGCCCCAGATATGTGAAAGCCCACAGACCCAAAGAGGGAGCTCTTTTGGTGGGCATGGCAGAGAACATTCTCTGTGGCAGTTTCAAAATTGTGGAATTCCCTCCCCACAGATTTCTGTAGCTTGTGTTGAAGAGCTTTACCCTGAGCTTTCACAATTGCCAGGGTATTTTTGTGTCAGTCCTCACAAATACTCAGCCATTTTGTGCTGGCACACACACTGTTGTTGTTTAGTCGTTTAGTCGTGTCCGACTCTTTGTGACCCCATGGACCAGAGCACGCCAGGCACTCCTGTCTTCCACTGCCTTCCGCAGTTTGGTCAGACCCATGTTTGTAGTTTTGAGAACACTGTCCAACCATCTCGTCCTCTGTCGTTGCCTTCTTCTTGTGCCCTCAATCTTTCCCAACATCAGGGTCTTTTCCAGGGAGTCTTCTCTTCTCATGAGGTGGCCAAAGTATTGGAGCCTCAGCTTCAGGATCTGTCCTTCCAGTGAGCACTCAGGGCTGATTTCCTTCAGAATGGATAGGTTTGATCTTCTTGCAGTCCATGGGACTCTCAAGAGTCTCCTCCAGCACCATAATTCAAAAGCATCAATTCTTCGGCGATTAGCCTTCTTTATGGTCCAGCTCTCACTTCCATACATCACTACTGGGAAAACCATGGCTTTAACTATACGGACGTTTGTTGGCAAGGTGATGTCTCTGCTTTTTAAGACGCTGTCTAGATTTGCCATCGCCTTTCTCCCAAGGAGCAGGCGTCTTTTAATTTTGTGACTGCTGTCACCATCTGCAGTGATCATGGAGCCCAAGAAAGTAAAATCTCTCACTGCCTCCATTTCTTCCCCTTCTATTTGCCAGGAGGTGATGGGCCCAGTGGCCATGATCTTCGTTGTTGTTTTTAATAATAATAATAATAATATAATAATAATAATAATATCTTTATTGTCATTGCCCCCTCTCGGGGACAACGAAATTACTTAAATTACTTTGATGTTGAGCTTCAGACCATATTTTGCGCTCTCCTCTTTCACCCTCATTAAAAGGTTCTTTAATTCCTCCTCACTTTCTGCCATCAAGGTTGTGTCATCTGCATATCTGCATATGACACAAGATGATGCAGATGGCACACACACAGAGCACTTATATTTCAGGACCACCTTTATTTTTTTACCTCCAAAAGCGTATATTAGAAGGCATTCTATTCATGAGATCGCAATTTGTTTTTAATTGTTTTAATATAGTATTTTAAATTGATGCAGCCCACCCTGGGATCTCATAGTGACGGGAAAGTAAGAAATTGCAGAAGCAACAGCATCAGCAGTGTAAGAAGTTTCCTACAGAAGACGAATGCTGTCTTTGGTTTTTGTGCTGCAGGGGAAAACGCGCAGCGCCATCTAATCTCAGCTGTAGGACAAATGCTGGTGAATCACATTTTAGGCATAGTCTCCTCTGAGCTTCTCTTGCGATCTCACCCCTTCAATGATGAGACCAGAATCACAAAGCAACCAGGAAGTCCTGTGCGTGGAAGAATGACCAGTCTAGGAGGTCCCGGGTTCTAATATCTATGGCAACGAGGATGACGAAACCTCGTTGGATATCAAGAGCAGCCAATCAGAAAGCAACTCTTTCACTGTTGCTCCCGCCCTCCGTCCCCCCCACCCACTGCCTTTTCTCCTACCCGGCTGCCTGTCGTCCCGACGCGTAAGCCAATAGGGAGGCAGGACGCCGGAAGTGGCTCTGTGCCGGTAGTTGCGGGGAGGGAAGAAGCGGAGGGAAGCGAAGCAGGAACGAAGGCGGCAGCTGCGAAGGGAGACCAGGTGAGTTGCGCCGATTTGTGCCTGCAGAACCAGGTAGGGCCAGGGCTCCTAAAGTGTGTGTGTGGGGGGGGGGGGGTGTTGCGGGGGGGGGCGGGGTTCATTTTGATCTTGAACCGCCATTTGCCCGCCGTTTCAAAAGCTCTTGTCTGCCCCTCCCTCTAAAAATGTTCGCCGACCTGGTTCGCTTCGCCACAGGGTGAGAATCTAAACTGCTACTTGAGCTGGAAGGGATCTTCAGAAGAGACTTTTTTTTCCTTTCACGACAGTGAAAACGCACTAAGGTCGACTCAGCCGTCCATATTACATTTAAAAAATACATTATATTCAAAATACATTAAATACAATATATTAAAAATATATACAGTCCAGAAAAATGTTTACAGTCCAGAGAAGTCGAATCGGGTTATCTTTAGGCGCCAGGCGAAAACATTCCTCTCCTTCCAGGCCTTTGGCTAATTAAACAATCTATGGGCGTTCAAATTTTGTGTGTGTGGTTCTGATGATTGTTACGATGTTACATATTTTTGCCATTTTATTTGTATGCCGCCTTTCCATGGTTAAAACTATGCTCAAGGTGGCTTACGGCAGGAAAAGGTGTACATAATCGCACACGTAGCAGAAGTAGCCGTAAATAAATTAAAACATATCAAAAAGACCACAACCAAAGTGAACAATTTCTACATTAAGTCATGAAAGATTTAAATGTGCGAAAAAATTATTTTGACCAAAGCCCCTAAAAATTAGCCCAACACAATGGTCTGTTCAGAAACCTCAGCTTTTGTAGGTGCAGTCAGACAGGGCTCCACCCTCTCAGGCCCGGAAGGAAGGGAACAGCTCTTCCAGAACTCACAGCCAAGATTTGTTTTTATACCATAAACTGCTTTGTAGTACTTGGATGAAGGGCAGTATATCAATTTAATAAATAATAACATTAGTGTCTGTTACTGGGAGGAATTGTTTTGGATCAGGAAAAAGTAAGCAAGGTGACCGTGTGTTGCTCCATGATCCATGAGTTGGAAACCATGCTATTTAAACATTTACCTGGGAGTAAATCCCATTAAGTCCCATTTATCTTTAGGCACTAAGCAAAAACTTTCCACTTTAAAGAAGCCTTTGGCTTCTGTCTGTGGCCTTTTAGCATGGGGTGGGGCTATAATGTATTTTTAATGTATTTTTGTTTTGTTTTAATGTACCTATGTGGGCTTTTGTTTTGAGTTGTCTTTGGCAAGAAAAAGTGACTGATAAATTTACTAAATAAATAATAATCATACTTCTGAGTAAGTGTGTATATAAGATTGCACTCTAAATTCACAGCACGGTTGCAAAATACATGGATTTATGTAATGCAAGCTGTGGTGTCCATGTAATTTAAAGTGCTTTCTGAAATGAGTTCTGTTTCTGAAATATTGTTGAATAGTTGTTGCCTAACATTTCTGTCAATATTTCATTTTATTTTAAATTCTCAGTAATATTTGTTGTGAAACATTCAAAAAAGCCCAACTAAGTAGCTCAGGCTTCCTCGGCCCTCCAGATGTTTTTGGTTTATAACTCCCATGATCCCTAGGTAGCAGAACCAGTGGTCAGGGATGCTGGGAATTGCAGTCTCAAAACATCTGGAGGGCCGAGGTTGAGGAAGCCTGAAGTAGCTAGTAAATATTTTTCTTAGTAATTTTTATCCCATAGCAGGCCTAAAAGGAAAAGGAAAAATTAAACAAACCATTCTCTTCTAGTTTATAAATACTTTTCTCTCTGGTTACTAGTATCAAAATATGGTATTTGTTTTGTTTTGTTTTTTGTTTGCTAACATTCTAAATAATTGTTCATTATTTTAGTGATTTGATCTTCCACAATGGGTGAACCTCAGCAAGTGAGTGCCCTCCCTGCACCTCCAATGCAATATATTAAAGAATATACAGATGAAAATATCCGTAAAGGTATCACCCCGAAGCCACCGCCACCAATTAAAGATAGCTACATGATGTTTGGAAACCAGTTTCAGTGTGATGAACTAATTATTCGACCTTTGGAAAGCCAAGGCATTGAGCGATTGCATCCCATGCAGTTTGACCATAAGAAAGAACTGAGGAAACTCAACATGTCTATCCTGATCAACTTCTTGGACCTTTTGGATATATTGATAAGGAGCCCAGGCAGCATAAAACGAGAGGAGAAACTGGAAGACTTAAAACTGCTTTTTGTTCATGTGCATCATCTTATAAATGAATATCGACCCCACCAAGCCAGAGAGACATTGAGAGTCATGATGGAAGTGCAGAAACGTCAGCGTTTGGAAACTGCAGAGAGGTTCCAGAAGCATTTAGAACGAGTTGTTGAAATGATCCAGAACTGCTTGGCCTCTCTGCCAGATGACTTGCCTCACTCAGATGGAGGGATGAGGATAAAAACTGAACCTTTGGACCATGAAGACAGTCTCAGTTGCATTGGACAGAATGACCAGCAGAGAGCAAGCTCTAACCTCAAGAAGGATCAGGTTTTGGATAAAGATGCAAACATGTGTAGCATTATTGATGAAATGACATAAAGACTCTTTGTAGACTTATTTTGAGTTAATAAAAGTTATTGGGAGTGAAAATGAAACTGATGCTGAAGAGGTCAGTAGAGTTTGAGATTTTCTTCTATGCTGCCTTTTGATAGTGATACTTAATGAGCAATCATGGAACATGGTCTGTAAGAGACAATAAACTCTGATTTATTTTTATAGTATTTCAGTGTGCACTATGTTTTTGTCTACTTGGCTTTAAATAAAAGTAAAACCGATAGATGGCTTTATTCTGGAAAGCATCACTTTTGTCATTTATTACTGCCCAGATTCCGCTGATAACTCATTTCCTGATTGTGTGTGGGAAGTTCTGTACTCTGGTGGTTCTTTGTTTCAGTCAGAGCAAAAGGCATATTCTACAATATTGCTAGACTGTTGCAAACAATGTTATGCCAAATATAAGCAAAAAAGCATCCAAGAATTTCCTTTCTGAATTTTAATATCAGTAGGTCAAGAGGTTTTTTGTTTTTAGAATATTGGATAGTTCAATGCTGCCATGGATACAATTCAGGAAAGATAGGAGTGGAGGTGGAAACTTAGAAGTAGAACCACCAGCCCAAAATGGATAGCAACCCAATGTTGGTACTGCGGGGAGAGGGGTTCTGCATGAAAATCAGCATCTAGAGTCCCACTTCCACACAATGGCTACTGGCTCTCCTGCCAATGGACTTCCTATGTATTTTCCCCTCTTTAAATTAGATACTTTGGATCAGTGTGTTCTACTTTGAATCCTCTTGATTTTATGAAACATTGTTTCTTTGCCTCAGGAATGAAACAGGAGTGTACATGTATTAAACATTTCTACTAACTTCACTGTGTATGGCAGGTTTTTTTTTAGTTGTCATTCTTGTGACATTAAGGGTTCAATCATACTTGCAGTGCTTTTCCTGTGAGTTGGCAAAAGAGGGCAGCACCTAACTTGCAAATTATGATCATTTTCCTCATAAATACAATATTATTCTACCCATTTTATTTTTTAAAATGAAGAAATATCTTAGTTGTGGTTTTGCCACGACATGCTATGTTGCTGCCTTCATAAAGAATGTATTTAGTCATATCATGCATTAGGGACATGAGTAAACTAGTTTTGTACACCAAGTACAAGGAGAACCATGTACCCCACCTTTAGATCCTTGGAAGATAAAGGTAGTATATAAATGTAATAAAATAAATATGTTTCTCTGCTTTGGAGTAATAGTACAGTGAGACTTAAAAGCAGGGTGAAAACTACAGCCTTATATGCAAACACTTTAAATCAGCTGTAGGATGAAGTAGTTCTCTTCCTTTTCTTCAGGAAACAGCTGAAAAGCATGGTCATTCTTAGAATGTCTTTTACAGTGGTACCTCGGGTTAAGTACTTAATTCGTTCCGGAGGTCCATACTTAACCTGAAACTGTTCTTAACCTGAAGCACCACTTTAGGTAATGGGGCCTCCTGCTGCTGCCGTGCCGCCAGAGCACAATTTCTGTTCTCATCCTGAAGCAGAGTTCTTAACCCGAGGTACTATTTCTGGGTTAGCGGAGTCTGTAACCTGAAGCATATGTAACCGGAGGTACCACTGTATATCTGTTGAATGTAATGATTCTTCCTTCCTAGATGGTCCCTGGTGTTCAGAGTTGTGTGCTTGATGCTAATATTGCAGTAATGCCCGGCCATAGCAAATGAGATGAAATAATTTAAGTAGATCTAGATTTATTTGTAGAGATAGTTCTCTACAAATTTCTGTTCTTATCCTGAAGGAAAGCTCTTAACCCAAGGTACTATTTCTGGGTTAGCGGAGTCTGTAACCTGAAGCGACTGTAACCCAAGGTACCACTGTACTAAGTGTCTCCCGGAGATAGTTTCTTGGCCAACAATTGCTTTTGCCAGTGGGTAGAGGGCCTGGTGACAAATTCTGTGCTTCTTCACACTCCTCCTGACACAGTTGCTTCCCACTCACTGCATTCTGGGATCGAAAACCATGACTATAACTGTAGGAAATTAAAGAAAACCCCTTCCGTGTGATTAGGAGATGACGATTTTGAAAACTAACTAAATAAAACAAATTAACATGCATAGTTTTCATGTCTCCCCTCAAGGCAGGGGAGGCCAGTTAGCTTGGGGGAGACTGCATCCCCAGTCAACTTCCTGCATACCTGCTGATAAACAGGCTCTTCATAAGCTCCTGAGAAAGTGGGAACATTTAAAAGGACTCCTTTTATATATATATAAAAAGGAACAAAATAAAGTGATGATGGAGCATTAGCTTCAAAGCCACTGGTCTGGACCACAGTTAGCTGAACTGCCATGCCTCCTTTGTCCACCATCTCTGGGTGTTATTGTTTTGTATTTAATTCCCACACACCCATGTGGCCTTAGGACAGATATCAACCAAATTAAAAGCAAAATTATAGAAGGAAGAGCTATGAATCTTGGATAAGAGTGAGATAAGTGGGAATCCAAAAACTAAGAGGGCCATGGGTTCCTCAGCCCAGTGTCCTATGTGATATATTTGCACTTTGGAATGAAGGGCAAAATACAAATTTAAAACAAACAGAATGTATTTAATCAGTAAATAAATAATAATTATGTATGTCTTGGCTAGGGAAAATGTCAAGGGTTGAATCAGCAAGAATATAAACACCAGTCTATTCTTGAAATCAGCAATGGACAGGTTCCTTTTTTCTGTTTCATACAGGATGTGGTTTCAGCAGGCTCAAAAAGCTAGACTGAAACAGACAGCAATGGTACAGGGCTGTTTTGCGAGGACTGGCTTGTGACTGTCCACACTAGGTTTGTGCACTGGGTATGGGTTAAACTTTTTATTGGGTTGAAGGAATAATGAGATGAATTGCTATTTTCTTCTCTTACAAAGTAAGATAGGGACACGGGTGGCGCTGTGGGTTAAACCACAGAGTCTAGGACTTGCTGATCAGAAGGTCAGCGGTTCGAATCCCTGCGACGGGGTGAGCTCCCATTGCTCGGTCCCTGTTCCTGCCAACCTAGCAGTTTGAAAGCACGTCAAAGTGCAAGTAGATAAATAGGTACCACTCTGGCGGGAAGGTAAACAGCGTTTCTGTGCACTGGTGGTTCAGAAGCTGTACGCCGGCTCCCGTGGCCAATAAAGCAAGATGAGCGCTGCAACCCCAGAGTTGGCCACGGCTGGACCTAATGGTCAGGGGTCCCTTTACCTTTACAAAGTAAGATGCTACTTTTTCGTTTCTCCTTGGTTAAGAAAAGCAATTATTATGCTGAAATTACCAATATATTATTCAGTACATTGCATTCATTATTTATTGAATTTATGGATTTTAACAGGGGCTGTCTCCTGGGGGTTGGGGAGGAATCTATTGCTGGTGGCATTGCTATAAACAATTTATGTTAATCTGAAACTAAATCATTAGTGCATTGTTGTGCACTAATAAAAATTGGTGGTGCTGTTTAGCTGAGAAAAGCATATCTTCATTAGCTATCCTCTCAATATTGTCTGAACTGAGTGCAATATTTATTTATGGTTGCTCATGCAAACCCCAGTAGTCAGTCAAAATAAGGCTTTGGAGTTCTTTAAGGCATTCACCATGTTCAGAAATCAACATTTATTGTGAATTGGATTTTATTGTGCACATGCACCAAAGTGCCACGACTTTGGTTGCTAGTAGTGACCAAAATTAAATCCCATTGATTTCAATGGAACTTATATTAAAATAATGACTAACTTGCCTCATTTAAGTGATTGGAACTTAAGCTCAATTAACTTAGCCTGGAGCCAACTCCATGGGTGGTGTTCAACTTTTACTTAGAGGAGACCTTATTGAAATTAATCAACACGACTAAGTTAGTTCCATTCATTTAAATGGCTCTACTCTGAATAAAAGTTAGTTGAATACCACCTAGTGGGTGTCATAAAATCCACAAATAATACCCTCTGGGGGTGCAGTTTTTCTGAATTTTATCATTTGAAGTTGATGCAGCTGCATGTATTATAAAACTCAAGATGTTGGCAAGATTAAGGCACAAAATAGGCAACAGCAGACAGCTGCTCACAGTGGTGCTTACCTGACCTTCAAAGAGTAGTGTCACTGCTGCTTAACACAAGGAGGTTAGTGCAATGCAAACACACCGGCAGACCCAATCTGGTGCTTCTGCTGGAGTATTTGAACTGCACTGACCTCACCCACTCCTTCCCAGTAATCAGCGATTCAGCTCTCCAGATAAGCACTGCCACACCACCATGTCCTCCACCCCTGGAAATGGGGAGGGAGGCTTGGTTGCTTCTCTTTCTCTTTAAAGACACAGTGAATGTGCATGTGCTAGATTAATTCTAATCTATTAGTTGCTTTAGCAAGCCGTTAATTTGAACAACATCAAGACCCTGTAATAGTTGAATCCTAGCCTGAATGCTAATTCCCTGTCTACACATAACTTTCCAGCCACACTTTGCAATAAAAAAGATGGTGTAGAACAGTATAATGAGAAAGCCTTTATCTTCACATTTAAATCTTATAGGCAATTTCTGAAGATTATGGGAGTACTGTACAGAACAAATCCCATCCTCTGATGTCCTGAGCAAAGCATTTTGTCATTTCTGTGGAAGTCTGTTGCCTTTTAACCAAGATGTCCACAGTATTTACCAAACACCAGCATTGGGTGGCCCAGTGAGATGTGAACTAACCACAGGGTGGGGGAAAGAAAGAAAGCCTGCTACTGAGTGCTGTGACTTAGGTCACACATGATGTAGATCAGAAATTAGAGAAGTCAGAAGCTTGGTTGTGAAATGAGCATTCTGTTAAATCTCCGCTTGCAGTAGGAACAAAGCCACCCTCTGCTGCCATCTAAGCCTACACCATGTTTCCCCTGGAACGAATTCTGTTGGTGGTGTTTACAGGTAATCAAACATTAACAAAATTATAAATTGTGAAGTTGCACTTCTGGGAAATCATTGTTTTAGACTTGTACAGTGTAATTGTTCAGTCTGTAAATATTTAATTCTCTTTAATTCAAGACCAGACATCTGGCAAATGATTGTGATTTCTAACATAATCCTTTTAAGGCTGTAATACCAGATATATACCTAAATTGACTTGTCTCTGAGTAAACGTGCTTAGGGATGAAGATGCAGGAATGAGAGAAAGTTAACATGCTGCTGTTATTTGCATATGGTATATGATTTCAAGAGCTTAGGCACTAATACTACGTTCTTTTCCTAACAGTCAGCATCAACCATGTGACATATTAAGATGTTATTGAGGCTGACTGCATGTAATGCATGTTCACCTAACTGGAACAGAACCATGTGAAAACTATAAACCTCACATGCACCCTAGGTTTCCAGAATACCTGGTTCTGTGCTACAATATGCTATGATATCCCCACACAGTATTAATTTGTATGATTTGAAACATGGGGCTCTACTCAACAGCGTCAGCAAGAGCTGTGAGGATATGAGTCACATGCTATCAGCATACAGACTTCAGCATTTGAAAGAAAATATATTTTGTTCCTGCGTAATCTGACCACAGTCCTTAACCGCCAAGGGGCTTCCCACCAGCGCAAATGCTCTTTTGTTTCTGGTAGAGAACATATTTTTCTTTTCTTTTTCTCACAATAAAGCTAAATGTGATGGGAGAAATCATGCCTCGTTTAGTCCCAAACAATCCTTTCCACATCTGGTTCAATATTTCCTACTTTTATCCTTCAGTCTGGTTCAGCAGCAAGTCAATTTCTATGCTTGGTCTTCATATAACAAAATGTTGAAAATGTTTGTTCACAATGATATGTGGAACAAAAGGGAACTAGATGTCTCAAAGCTTTTTCACCTAACATCTTATAATCAGCAAAAACCTTCACCCAGAATTGGTCCAGTCTACATTCTTTTAAAAATGATTTCAATGAACCATCACAAGTCACATCAACAGGTACATCTTCCTCTTCTGCAGATAGTTGTACATCACCACATTCAAAAGGATTCCTTACACATGAGTGCTCAGGATTTTGTGCAGGGAAGTAATCTCTGATGCTGGTCGCTAAATCACGCAGGTGCTCAGTGATGTAATGTTTTACTTCTGGCATCAATTCTATGTCACTGGCCCCCAGAAATGTCTCCAGTGTTGGGATATTAGTGAGGCTACCACCTTATACTCAGCTTGCCCATAATCATAATTTTTAAATCACTGCCGCAGTCTTATCTTCAACATAAAAAAATATTCACATCATTACCTTGAAGGCTTGTGTTGAGAGTGCTCAAGTATGTGAAAATGTCTGCTAAGTAGGCTACCATACACAACCACAGAAAGTTGTTCAACTGATCACATGAAATTTTGAATCTGTCAGAAAAACTATTGAGTCAGACCACTGATCCATTTGGCTCAGTATTGTCTCTACAGTGAATGGCAGTAGCTCTCCAGGATTTCAGATAAGGATCTCTGCCGGTCCTACCCAGAGGTGCCAGGGCATGCGCAAAGCAGATGTTCTACCCTGAGCTATTGCCTATCCCCAGACAGTAGGAAAAGTTCTCCATTGCTAGCTACACTGCAACTGAATTTTAAAAAAGGAACTGTGTATAGAACTTGCAAGTGCTCTATATGCAGAAGGCTTTTTATATGCTATTCCTTACTTGTAATCTGAGATGGTGCATCTTAGCAAAGCTTTGTAGCATAAGGTTCTGCTATCTGAGGGATCTTGCACCTTCAAGACATAGGTGAAGGCTTGGTCAGGGCTTGATAAAGTATTGGTGAAGACTGAGTAGAAAACAGATGGAATTTTGTAATTTTGGTGGTGGTAGTAGTAATAGCAGCAGCAGTAGTAATTTATAATACAGTCCTTCTGTGCCCAAGTTTCATCCCCAGCTGAAATAGATTAATTAGTTAAATACAGTACTTATTTGGAGTGAGGTTTTTATTCTTGCTTATTACCCAATAGAAACAACCAACTTTTTAATTTATTTGGTTTCTGCCCTACGTCTGTTTCCTCCCACCCCCAAATGTAGCCACATGTCTTGACTCAGAAAACAAGAAAACAAAATGCTATGCTAATCATGGTGGCAATTTGCTTAGCTATTTTCCCTGTTGGACTTCCAAGCTGAGACCTGAATCCCAAACTCATAAGGCAAGATTCACTGCAAACCCTACCCACAAGCAGTGGGAGAATCCTCTAAACTTGATAGTCCTTGGAAGTAGAGAGCAAGGGGACAGGGGAAGGGAACCCTTACTTTAAAAAAAATGATAGGCATGTCAATCCGCCCCGTGGAGCGAACCATTTGCTCTCCTCTCCCCTGCCCCCTCCAGTCGCAAAAGCCCTAAGAAACTGTGTCAGAGGTTTTTGCTCAATCCCAGCTCACTTGGCACCCAGCAACTCTTTCACAAGTTTTTCCCTGGCCAGCAAGCAGGCACTGGTCACGAGCAGAGGGTGGATGATCCGTGGAAGGCTTTCATCGTGCAAATAACAAGATAAGCAAGTCCCCTGGGTGTGTTCCGTGGACCCCCAGGGGTCCCCGGACCCCTATTTGGGAACCACTGCTCTAAACTGATTTGTTTAACAAGAATATTTATCAGTTAGTTTTTGTTGCTTGCTAAAGAATTTACTAAACATTTCAGAAATTTCCACTGAAGTGCATAAGTGATGACTGCTATTGAAAAGTTAACATTTACAAGTTGCATCCAATGGTATTCCTCTGCTGGTGGAAAGCTCTTTGATCCAGCAAAGAGTTTCTCAGCAGAACAGGGAGCCTATAACTCACCCTCTTCCCTGCAACCCCACCACCTTCCACAATGTTCCAAAGGTCCCCCATTCAAAAATCACATTCCTTCTCCATTCTTCTACGGTTCTATTAGCTCAGAGAGCTTTCTGATACTGAATGGACTCCATTGGATACAGCCCTATGAATCTGCCCCCCATAAATGACTACACATTTTGTCATGGAGAAACATACTTCATGTTTGAGCACCCATATTATTGTTCAGCTTAGTTTGGGTGTGTTTGCTCTTCGTTTTCTTGGCTTCAACTCAAGAGACTGAGGCGAGGTGTTGGAATATGTGTCTGGGCAGAATATTTTCAAATTACAAAGTCAGCATAATATTAGGCTTTAGGAAAGTTGCTGAGATGGAAATCTTTTTACAAATACAGTGATGTTCCCACAGTTTGTCACAATTCCATTCCTTTTTTCTTTCCTTTTTTGTAACTGTAGTGTCTTCCCCTACATGCTTGTTGACATCAGTTGCTGGGACTACAATACAGGGAAAAGTGGGCCAGAACATCACTTTACCCTGTCATTATTCTACTGTGGAAAATGGGATCAGAACCATATGCTGGGGGCGAGGAAGTTGCTCTCTATCTTGGTGTTCCAGTCAAATTTTCCAGACCAACAAACGGAAATCGATATATAAGAAGGATAGCAAGTATTATCTACTGGGAGATGTTCATCAAGGAGATGTGTCTCTGACAATTGTGAACGTAACAGAAGAAGATTCGGGAACATACTGTTGTCGTGTGGACATAAGTGGCTTGTTCAACGATCTGAAACATAACATTGAAGTTGTGATTGAGAAAGGTGAGCAGAATGCTTCCACCAGGCATATGCCAGTTTGTCACTACCTAAGACAATATTTGCAGCATATTTTTAAGCTTGGCAAAATGTTAAAGGGTCTTGATAAAACTTTTTACAAAAAAGGTAGAGCTTCTGCTATGAAGGCTAGCAATCCCAATAAATCATATGTTTATCCCCCCCCCCCCCGCCGCCAAACATGGGTAGCATTAAAAAATGATTATGCATATTTGCAGAGGATGGGTATCAATAGCTAAATGTAAATTATTTCCTGACTCGATGGGCTTTTGGTTTACTGCAGCAAAGCAGTTCTTTTGTCATTATGCCCTTAAATTCTTCATAATTACCCAATAATCACATTTCCTTCACAAACAAATATGCATCTGTATTTACACTCACAGCTAAAGGTAGGGAGGAAGAGAGGGTTTCTGCTGTTACATTCTCATATTCTTAGAAATAGTCCTGTGCCAAGCAAGACTTCAATCCAACAAGTTGATGGCTCAGATTTTCAGGCTATATGACATGCTGAAATATAAAAGTTGCAGCAGGAATTTGGTTCATGATCAGAGGGCTTGGTCATAGTTGACCTCTGCTGGAATGAAAAGTAAAACTAAAAACGAGACAGCAGTTGATCTCCTGCTAAAAGGAAGAGACCACTGGGCAAGTCCAAAGTATATGTGTGAATGCAACTTCTGCACAGCCATCCATAGTTTGGTAAACCTCAATGGCCAGTAGATGTTCACACAATTCTTTACTATATTAGCTTCAGGCACAAGTCCAAAAAGTGCTAAATATATTCCATTGTATCTAATGCTTTTGGGGCTTGTACCCAAAGCTAATATAGCAGTAGTGTGGAACCTTAAGCCTGCAAACTAAATAGACCTGCCAGGTCCTGTCAAATGGTCTGTGAGACAATTTCTTCCAAACAGGACATACCTGTAAGAACTTTGGCCCTTGGAACGTTGGACAGGTACAAATCAGGTAGTTGGGCTCAAAGAGGTTCACCACCCCTGTAATACAACAAAGACTTACATTTTTGCTAAATATGGTATGGTGCAACTGACTTGTCTGTTCTTTTTCTTAATCAGGGAACTGGAGTCCAACTTCAGCTAGAGTACCAGGTATGTGTATATAGATGGATTGTGAATTTGTTAGTCTCCATTGGTTAGTCTCAAGTCTAGCGAAGCATGGAGTGAAATGAAGTGTTGACTGTAACTCTGAAGGAAAAGAAGAAAGAATAAATTAGAAGAAATAGTGAGTGTGCTTATCTCCCATTTTAAACTGACAACACTAGATTTTCTTATCCATGCATATAACATGGGACTCATCATCCAGGAGCATCCATTTATGTATTCAAAGACAAAGACAGCTATAATTATAATTATTTATTTGTACCCCACCCATCTGGTGGCTCCCAATAGAATATTAAAAATACAATAAAACATCAAACATGAAAAACTTCCCTAAACAGGGCTGCCTTCAGATGTCTTCTAAAAGTCAGATAGTTGTTTATTTCCTTGACATTTGATGGGAGGGCGTTCCCCAGGGCGGGCACCACTACCGAGAAGGCCCTCTGCCTGGTTCCCTGTAGCTTTGCTTCTCGCAATGACGGAACCACCAGAAGGTCCTTGGCGCTGGACCTCAGCGTCCGAGCTGAACGATGGGGGTGGAGATGCTCCTTCAGGTATACTGGGCTGAGGCCATTTAGGGCTTTAAAGGTCAGCACCAGCACTTTGAATCCAGGTTGTATGAATGAGTATGCTGCTTTATCTTTGCTTTGTCCAGCTACTATACACTTCACTGAAACTTACTTTGCTTTGGAACCAAGATGGATGTCCAGCACACAATCCCCACAGGATGTAAGTATCTGCATGGCCTCTTTGCAGATTGATGGTAATGTTACATAACTTTTAGGTACAAAATGTCCTTCCAAAACTTATCTGTGTTAAATATTGTTCTTTCTTGTTATTGCTATCCATCATTTTTGGTGAGTGAACCATAAATAAACGACTTCTTCTTTTCCTCTTACAGAGAGCCTTTGGCAGACTCTCTTATTCCCCCCCCCCATACTCTACTCTATTAAGCTTAAGTATAACTAAATTAATATTCCTTCTTGTTTTATCTTGCCTCCATCCTCCACCTACTGTCTTTCCCTGTGTTTGTTCTCAGATTGAAAGTGTCCTTTTCTGCTTTGTAAAGTACTGTGCACATAGATGGATATATAAAACAGACATTTTTACCATTATGATAATAATTTACTGTATTTTTCTGTGTCTAAAACACCCCCATTTTTAAAATGCTCCCTATTTATGAGGACAAATTTATGAAAATGGGGGGATATTGCCCAGAGTTGTTGAGCTTTTTTGGGTTGATTGCAAAAAACAACAACACTCACCCACCATAATGAGCAGCACAACTCGAAAAACCCACCAATCGTTAGCCAGCGCGACAACAGATGACGCAAATCACCCCCCCCCCATTGCCACCACCACAGCAAATTGAAAGCAGTGCTTGCCGCAGCCACCGATCACCCACCCAAACGCAACTGACAATCTCCTGCTCCCGAAAACGACCAATCCTCCGTGTCAATTCTGCACTAACCCCTCAGTTTGGAGATCATTTGAAAGGAAAAAACAACACTTGTCTTATACACAGAAAAGTACGGTATCTCATCAGATTTCATGAGTACAAGCATAATTTTCAGTACTATAACACTCCTAGCAGATTAGCTCACCTCATCTAAATTACCCTATTAATTCCATTTCTGTATAAGTAACTTGTTTGAAAGGTAATCTGTTATATCTGGACATAAGTGTTTGTATTGCACTTTTCAGTTTCTACTCAGTGAGGTCATTTCTGTATATATATTTTTTGCAGAATATTTCTGTACATTTTACCACACTAAAAAGAGAGAAAAGAAAAGAAGAACCTTCAAGGACAGTCCTATATATTGGCACTGGAACATGTGCAGTAGTATTATTGCTCATTGTGGCAATGCTGGCACTTAAGTGTAAGTATTCCTGTAGTTTTGCAGAATTTCGCTATATATTTTTCAACATTGGCAAATGAGGGAGGGAAGACAGAATCTCTCAGGGCTAGTGCTGGAAGAGATGCAGTATCATTATTAGTCAATATTTGTGGGACTAAAGGATTGTATTCAATGCAGCGCTATGTCAAGGTCCCAATGGTATAAGGATCACCACTAGCACAATGGGTCTTTCTGCCTCCCCTCCTTTCATGCAGTGGCGTAGCATGGGTTTGCCAGCTCCCGGGATGGGGCAAGTATTGCACCTCCTGGTAGACTGGGTAGCTGGGATGGGGACATGCACCAGGGGGGTGCTTGTGGAGGATGAACAGAGCCCACCTTCAACAGGTTACTTCCTGTTGCCTCTATCCACCTGCCCACTAGTCAAACTCGCGTGCCAGCAGGACTCCATGCCTATTGTGGGAGCACAGTCAGGTGTGTGCCCAGGGCCATGGCCTCCCTGGCCCATCACACCACGCCTCTGCCCTCATGTGCCCTCTAAATCTGTTCTGGAGTATCCTACATCCCTCTGTTGGTTCGCACCAGCACAAGTACACATATAGAGAGTAGTTCGAATGGACGTATTTCAGAAATATTTGGACCATTTGGCTTTGAGATATTGAGTTGCGCATGTGGTTATTATTTTGGCATTGTATATATTAGTTAAGGTTTCATGTACAGTGGTACCTTGGTTTAAGAATAGCCCTGTTTATGAACTATTTGGTATAAGAACTCCGCAAAACCGGAAGTAGTGTTCCGGTTAGTGAACTTTACCTTAGTCTACGAACAGAAGCTGAACAGTAGAAGGGCACTGGCAGCGGGAGGCCTCATTAGGGAAAGCGCACCTCAGTTTAAGAACAGCTTTGGTTTAAGAACGGACTTCCGGAACAAATTAAGTTTGTAAACCGAGATATCACTGTATTAGAAATTGTTGAAATGTCGTACATTATTGTTAATGAATTTTTGTAAACTATACACAGAGTTGCTAAATTTGTGGATTACAGCTCTCATTATCCCTGACTACTGGATGCTGAATGGGAGCTGAATTCCAGCAACATGTGGAAGACCACAAGTTCTCCATCCCTGTCCCAATATAAAAACAAAGCTTTTCATGCCAACACTGCATGCAATTTACAACTTTTCTATGCCTCTAGCATAGGAGCCAAATCCTAGGGGCTGAGGAATCTTGGCAACCCAGTAAAATATTTGAGGGGGCCGGGGGGGGGGGCAAAGTTGATGGGCATTGATGTTCAAATTATATGTGTGTGCCACATCATGTGAGCATTTATGTAGGGTGGGGCTTACTGGCCCCTGCAATATTTTATTCAAGTTGGCACCTCTGGCTTTTAATAAGTCCAGTCCACTGATGTTATAGCAGCCACCAATCCTTGTTTTTTGTTGTTATTCACTAAAAACATAGCATCTTTTACAAACAACCATATATAGTTAATAACATTTTTTTAATACCAATAAACACAAACGGTATTCATTGCCAATTACTGTAATTCGTTATGCCAATACTGCGGAGTAGAGAAGAGAGACAATATGTCACCTTGCCATAGTAACCAGGTTGTCTATTACCCAATTTTCATCAAAATGGATTTTGGAACAATGAAAGTGCAAACATATTCAGGTAATGCCTTACTAGCAAAATCAGGATGATTTACTTGCTGCATACAAATATGGAAATAGGACAGACTTTCTGGAGGGCAGTAAAATCAGGAAGTACTGTTTGGTAGTTCCTCTATATTAATCTCACTCTTAATCTAATGAAAGCAACTGCCTTTTATATTATTTATGCTTTTTAAAAACATCCCACAGGGTATTTACACAAGAAGCAGAAGATGAGTAATTCTATAAGGTAATTACTATTCAAGTCTGTTTCTAGTTTAATGCTAAGAAGAGTAGATGCTATAGTAATTCTACAACTTGCAATTTTTCTGGTACAAAGTAATATTAGAGTTGGAGAGTTCAGCACGAGTGCTACGTATTCACATTCATTGGAAATATATAAGGTAACACCATGGGTTACATTAGGATGTTTATAGGCCTGGATTTAAAGCATGCAAATACTTCCATGTGTGTCAAACAGCAGCACCCCCAAGGCCACATGGGGCTAGTTATGAGAAGCAGACAGAAGGGTAGGCCTGAATACCAATTTTCGAAATGAGGGGAATTTCAAAAGCAGATTATGAAATGAAGTAATGGTCTGCTGCTTAAAGAAAAGGTAAAAAACAACAACCCCAAAACACCCCACTGGGTATATTGAGTTATTTCTGGTGACCATTTCTATCTCTCAGTACATCCTTGAGAACAATGCTATGCCATTTACAGAGTAATTATTTTAGGGGGAGGGAGAATGCCGTTGCCACAAAACTGGCGGCCGCTGCAGCAAAACACAAAGCTGCGGATATGTTTTGTCCCCCAGATTTTAAAATTCGAGTCACTAGTTCTCACTTGGTAACTTTCAGTTCAGCACTAGAAAACATATGACCATAATTTGTCCATTTTGTTTGGTCCTGAGTTATTTCTAGAGATATTGATAAGGTACAATGTTGATGGTTTCAGAAAGCAAGTCTTCCTCAGGTTATCCTTAAATGGGCCCAGATTGTTTCAGTTTCTGTATAATTTGTAATGGGATTGTTACATCTGCCCTCTCCGACACTTCTTCCGAATTTTTTTAAAAGTAAGGAGCTGGCAGGGAGTTGACATAGACCTCAGGTGTATGGCCTGGATGCTGCAGAGCATGTTCATAACAGCATCAAGATGCCTCACAGCAAACTTAGGGCAGCCAAAGCCATTCTGAGTAAAGGTATTACATGTCACCAAGACAGTACCCCTAGCTTGGAGAAGAATCAGGAAGGAACTAAAGCCTGAAAGGAAGTGATCTACTTTACCAACAAATAGTTACTAAAAAAGAAGGAAGTGAGGAAGAACTGGCTGTCTTTCTTTCTATCACGGTCTCCCCCTCACGGGGTCAGGTAGCTTATTGCAAGTGTTGTTGCTTTACTCGCAGAAATAAAAACGTTAAAATCAATGAAAGCAGTACAAACAACAACACAACAAAAATATTTAAAAGGCCAAATTAAAAAGAGGTGTCTTGATACCTTTTCTAAAAACAAGGAAAAGGGGCCAATCGTGACTCTGAGGGGAGCACGTTCTAGAATATGATAGCGATAAGGAGAAAGAGCTCTTGTGCATGACTGTCAAGCGGGCCTCTGCAGATGGCAGTATCCTCAAAAGGGCCCCTCCTGCAAGAACTAAATAGCTGAACAGCTTCATAACAATACACGGTGTTCTTTAGGGAGCCAGGTCCTAGGTCAGAATAACCTAGCGGGTAGACTCCAAAAACTGGGGAATATTAAGATTTGTTGAATGATCAAACAATAGTATATTTGCTATGACTTCACATATTTCATTTAGCCCAGACGTGATTTATATTTGTTTGCTCTTTCCAGTCAGGTGGCAATCTCAAGCTCAGCCACTGGAGGAATTCGACAAGTTATGGAGACTGGTGTCCGTGCACCAGAAAATATTTATGAGATGGATTAGAATAAGAATAATATGCACAGTTTGGATTGTGTTGACAACTACACCAAGAGGTGTTATTTGGAGCAGACTGGCTATCAAAAAGATATCAGCAAAACAATGAGTATGTCCAGATTCACTGGTGGCCAGACTTTTTGGGGAGAACGTCACATGTTTTTCTACAGCGTGAGACACTGCAACTTTATTACAGTACATATGCATACCATTGTGCTTTGATGTGTGTTTCCCTCTAGTATGTTGTGTAAGAGAAACAGACCAGAACTGGAAGCCTGACTCTATGCCATAGCCCAGCCTTTCCCACCCTGGTGTCCCGTAGATGGGTTGACCTACAACTCCCATCAGCCCAGACAGCATGGCCAGTGGCTAGGGATGATGAAATTTGCCGTGCAAAATATTTGGAGGGCATCAAGTTGGAATAGGATGCCATAACCAGTTTCTCCTTCTGAAGAACCACACCACAGTCGCCTACTGTCTGTTTAATTGGCCATCCATCACCTAAAGGCACAGATACAGCTTCTTAGGTCTTTTATGTATATCATGCAAGTGAGGTTCTCTCAATTAAAAGAAGGACAACAAATAGCCATGTGACTGCTGCTGAAAACTTTACTACATGGAATCTTTCCTCACATGATGGACGAGTTTTCCAGTCCTTGGGGTCAAGACTGGGATAACATCTTTCATTGAGTATTCTGATTGAAATCAGAGGGTTGGCAATACAATTCACATGGTCATAGTCTTGGCTGACATCCCTGAGTACAGTCACAGCCTCCGTAAGATTGATATAATCTGTTGTATTGTACCACCACTTAGTAAGTTTCCTTTCCCCCTTAATTATTGATCTGCTTACATCGTTATGTGTGCTCCTCCTTTTTGTTGCCCATAATTTTTAAACTTTCTTGCAAAATAAAACTTTATCTTTTTTTTTAAAAAAAAGAGGGGGAAGGAAAAAAGAGGGACAACTCAGATATACAACTTAATACAGATTAGTCATTTATAGTTATCTGCAGATCAGAGGGAAAACTATGTTCTAATTTTACCAGTGGCTCACTAGAGGGCACTCAAAGTACTACTTTGATATATCAGTTTCAGTTCTATATTCCACGCGGGCTTTCCATTTCCTGGAGACCAGGAGTTTTCAGATTTTACTAGTATGTGTCCTTTACTATGTGTGTCCTTCTAAATCACACACACACAAACATGGCAAAACCCTGAAAATAAATAAAGGTTATTTCCTGTCTTTTGTTGATTAGCAGTTTTATTTGGGAATTCCCAATTTGTGAATTGACTCTCTTCAACCATAGGTGGTATCATGTAAGACACTGGCCAACACTGCATTGCCCACATGGTATCTGGACTATTATGCTGATGGAAGAAATAACTTGGTACCACAGGTTTATTAATGAAAAAGCAAACACAGATAAATTCCAATGCATAGAGTGGTAACTTATTTCTTATATTAACACCCATCGTTTACATCAGGAACCTTCATCAGCCACACCGGAAATTTGGAAATTATAATAACATATTTTTACAACACAGTCAGGATCATTGTTTAATGTTAATGACTATATATATAATAACAATTTTATTACTTATACCCCGCCCATCTGGTTGGGCCTCCCCAGCCACTCTGGGCGGCTTCCAACAGAACATTAAAAACATAATAAAACATCAAACATGAAAAACTTTCCTAAACAGAGCTGCCTTCAGATGTCTTCTAAAAGTCAAAACAAAAAAATTCCTTCCAGTAGCACCAGAACTAACTTAGTTGGTCTTTAAGGTGCTACTGGAAGGAATTTTTTTGTTTTGACTATGGCAGACCAACACGGCTACCTATCTGTTTCTAAAAGTCAGATACTATAGTTGTTTATTTCCTCGACATCTGGTGGAAGGGCATTCCACAGGGTGGGCACCACTACTGAGAAGGCCCTCTGCCTGATTCCCTGTAACCTCACATCTCGCAGTGAGGGAACCGCCAGAAGGACCTCAGAGCTGGACCTCAGTGTCCGGGCAGAACGATGAGGGTGGAGATGCTCCTTGAGGTATACTGGGCTGAGGCCGTTTAGGGCTTAAAAGGTCAGCACCAACACTTTGAATTGTGCTCAGAAGTGTATTGGGAGCCAATGTAGGTCTTTCAGAACTGGTGTTATATGGTCTTGGCGGCCACTCCCAGTCACCAGTCTAGCTGCCACATTCTGGATTAATTGTAGTTTCTGGGTCACCTTCAAAGGTAGCCCCATGTAGAGCGCATTGCAGTAGTCCAAGTGGGAGATAACTAGAGCATGTACTACCCTGGTGAGACAGTCTGCAGGCAGGCAGGGTCTCAGCCTGTATACCATATGGAGCTGGTAGACAGCTGCTCAGGACACGGAATTGACCTGCGCCTCCATGGACAGCTTTGAGTCCAAAATTACTTCCAGGCTGCACACCTGATACTTCAGGGGCACAGTTACCCCATTCAGGACCAGGTCGTCCTCCACACCTGCCTGCCCCCTGTCCCCCCAAAACAGTACTTCTGTCTTGTCAGGATTCAACCTCAATCTGTTAGCCGCCATCCATCCTTCAACCGTCTCCAGACACTCACACAGGACCTTCACTGTCTTCACTGGTTCTGATTTAAAGGAGAGGTAGAGCTGGGTATCATCCACATACTGATGAACACTCTGTCCAAACCCCATGAAGATTTCTCCCAGAGGCTTCATATAGATGTTAAAAAGCATGGGGGAGAGGACGGAATCCTGAGGCACCCCACAGGTGAGAGCCCAGGGATCTGAACACTCATCCCCCAACACCACTTTCTGGACATGGCCCAGGAGGAAGGAAAGGAACCATTGTACAGCAGTGCCTCCAGTTCCCAGCTCCTCTAGATGGTCTAGTAGGATGTCATGGTCCATCGACCAAAGGCCGCTGAGAGATCCAGCAGAACTAGGAAACAGCTTTCACCTTTGTCCCTAGCCTGCCGGAGATCATCAACCAGTGTGACCAGTGCAGTTTCAGTCCCATGATGACGCCTGAATCCTGATTGGAAGGGATGCAAGTGATCCACACCCTCCAGGCGTGCCTGGAGTTGTTCAGCAACAACTCGCTTAATCACCTTGCCCAAGAATAGAAGATTTGAGACTGCGCGATAGTTGGCCATATTGCCTGGGTCCAAAGATGTTTTCTTAAGAAGCGGTTTAATGACTGCCTCTTTCAATGGGTCTGGGAAGGCTCCCTCACAGAGCAGAGCATTCACCACCCCGCAGAGCCCATCACCCAGCCCTTCCCAGCTTACTTTTATGAGTCAAGATGGGCAGGGTCAAGGAGACAGGTGGTTGATTTCACTCATCCAAGCAGCCTGTCCACATCCCTGGAGGTAACAGATTGGAATTGATCCCATACAACTTGACTAGACAGGACTCCAGCACTCTCCCACCCTGGCCCTGCTCCCACAGTGGAGTCTACCTCTTTCCTAATCTGAGCGACTTTATTTGCCAAAAACTGCCAAGGGGTGCATGCCTGCCTGTGGTGAGTGGGGCTGAAGCAGATGATGAATAAGGCCAAAGTGGGAGCAGAGCCACTCCATTCTCCCATGCACCATCCGTTCACACGCATTGCACAAGCATGTACCTTGGTCATCCGTCCTCTATTCTCGCATACGCTTCTCATTCCATCCTTCTACTCTCCTGTTAATTTGCATAGTCTCTCTCTCTCTCTCTCTCTCTCTCTCTCTCTCACACACACACACACACACACACACACACACACACACACACACTTCCCCTCTTTGCCCCTCTTCTCCCCATGGGGCAATTGGACTTAGGAAAACAAGTTTCCCTTAGTTCCCAATTTCCCCTGAAGGTTTGTGGAGTCTACCTCTTTCCGAATCTGAGCGACTTTATCTGCAAAAAACTTTGCAAAATTATTGCAGGAGATCTTGGGGTCCTTACCGGGCCCTGATGGTGAACCACCTGGAAGAGACCCCTGCTGCTGTTTTCTGCAGATGCAATAGAGAATGAGTTTTTTGCCACCAGCACTCTAGCCATCTCAGCGATTGTTTCATTGCCCTCAGCCCTAGAAAAAACTATGGGGCTGTCCGGGCTCCATATAATTGGAGAGGGTGCTTTGGAGCCAGACAGTCGATAGCCCTGGTTAACTCCGCATTTCAGCAGCACACCAGGGAATCAGCTGAAAGGCTATCAACATGGGATAAAACATCTCCTACCACTCTCTGGAAACCATTTGGATCCATTAAGTGGCGGGGGCGGACCATCCGAATTGGTCCCACCTCCCTGCAGAGGGGAAGGGTTGCAGAGAAGTCCAGTTGCACCAGGAAGTGATCCGACCATGGCACTTCTTTTGTTTCACTTTTGCTTTGTGTCAGATCACCCACATCCATAGAGGTGAACACCAGGTCTAAGGCATTTCCATGACTATGAGTTGGGCCAAACTTGGTATTTAGGGGCAGCCCCATGGAGGCCATACTTTCCACAAAGTCCTAAGTGACCCCTTGTAAGGTTGTTTTGACATCCCCTAGGACAACCAAGCTAGGTGTCTCCAGGAGCACATCCGCCACGACCTGAAGCAGCCCGGGCAGGGAATCCTTGGTGCAGCAGGAAGGTCGGTACACCAAAAGGAATCCTGTACTGCTCCTATTGCCCAGCTTTCAGAACATGCGCTCAGAAAACTGGGTCTTCCCAATAGGCCTGGTGTAAGCTAATAATTTCCTAAAAATCACTGCACCTCCCCCTCCCTGCCCATATGACCTGGGTTGCTGTGCGTAAGAGAAACCTGGTAGACAAGCAGCAGCAAGAATAGGCCCATCTGCCTCAACTAACCAAGTCTCTGTTACACATGCCAGGTCAAGTCCTCCATCCATGATCAAGTTGTGGATGGCAGTAGTCTTATGAATCAATGACCTGGCATTACACAGCAGCACCTTCAGGTCATGTGGGTCTCCCTTGTTGATTCCAGTATCCATCCGGTTAAAACCAGACCTGGAGGCAGAGATACTCTTCAACAAACGACTAAACCAGCCTCCTCTGTAATGACATGGTATGGTATTAGCGTAGCTCCTCCTTCTGCCCATGAGTTTGGGTGTCTCAATATATTATCCCCTGTGGAACCTGCCCCAGCCATTCTGTTGGCTGGGCCCCCTGGAAAGCATATGCTACTGTATACAGTTACTTTCTGGTAACTTCACCCACAATTCCATGCCATCTTTCCTTTTCATTTCGTTTTTGAGTTTTGGTTCTTTCGTTTCATTGGTTGTGTGTCTTCAAAAATTAATACAAAACATTTTCTTAAAAATAAAGTTGGTAATGGACAATGGAATAGAAATCAAATGTCCCTGCAGTTGGTTTTATTATTATTATTATTATTTTGAAGAGGGATAATTGAGTATGGGTCTCCTGTGTTACACCCGTTTGGCCGTTAGAAGCACAGAGGCATTGAGGTTTAAGGTGCTTGAACTCAAAATAGAGAAATTGCAAAAGGCAACGCTCACTCAGCACTTTCAAACTGGTTAAGATGTGATAAGTGCTTCGACCCAGGACACTTTGGGGGTTCATGAACTGTAAACATGTCACACATACTACTTCAATGGATCATGATTCATATTTGTATAGGTGAGTTGCTATTAAGATTCATTATTCTTTTTAGATCATGTAACAAAATAGATTCTATTTTGTACCTTCTGTTTTGCAGCGAGGAGAAGAAAATCCCACATATTTAAGCTAATAAAAGAATGTCTAAAATTATATGTGTTGGTAAAGAGTAGACTCTTGGAATTCTGTTTTAGTGGTCTGATTGTTTAAAAATATTTCCAGTGGAGTCTCAGAAGACAATTCTGGGTTAAATTGTTGCTGTAATCAAGTGTTGCCTCTGTGTGTGTCATGGTTTGGTGTGTGTGTATGTTTAAGCCAGTCATTAGCTTAGCCAATGAGCTAAAATAGTTGTAAAGTATTGCAATGAATTGTCCTGGTACACTGGAACATCTAGTTTGTTGTATTAGTGGTCAAATGGCATTGTGGGATGGGATATAGGAAGAAAAGGTTGTTCTTAGAGTGGATGTTTATTAGTTACATTTCTGTCTGAGGACCTTCAACCTCAGAATAACTATATTGTGGAATCGCTTTAGAAGAGCTGTGATAGAAGTGTAACCTCTAGTTGTGATGCTAGAAGAACATTGATCTGTCCACAGAACATAACCACAAGTTTTATGTGCAAATGCTTTACTGTAGGGGAAACAGGAATTTGTCACTTTGTTGATTTTGAAAACAATAATAAAAAACACAAAATCGTTTGGGCATTGATATGCACAATAGGCGATTTGTAGGAAGAATAACATTTTCATAGTGATAACATTACAGTTTGAGGACTACAAACATGCCATCTGTCACATAACACCACAGCCTCTCTCATTTTACACTACAGTCACAAATGGAATCTCCATGTTAGCTCAAATTATAATTTTATCAATGAAAAATTCATAATAATTGACATTATGTCTATTGACATTATGTCCCAGTGTAACTCACAAGGAGATCTGGGCAACCCAAAAGGTTCAAGGCTCTTTCCCCAAATAGAAACATCTTAGTCATCAAATCAAGTCAATGGAAACAAGTTACTTAAGTTCAGTGGCTGTACCCTGAATACGAGTAACACCATTAGAATTCCACTTCAAGATTTTCAGTTTTCAAACACCATGGAAATTCACTACAGATTGTTAGTTCACTTGAAATTAAACGTTTTGCTGCATAGGCTGTGCTAGGAAGGAGATAAAAATGCTGAATGATAGATGAATAGTCAAACAAGAACGAACTCCATTAAAAGTAGAATCAGACATTTCAGGTAAATATTTTTTTAATAAAGATTAGGCACCTCTGTTATAATATTGTGCTACTAAGAGCATTTACAATAAAAAGAAACGTAAGGGAATGCATGAACATGAAGATCTAAAACTGAATAAAACCAGCAACACCATAAAATGCAAGTAAAGCCAGCAGTAGTGAATAACCTTAATATAAAGGATTAAAAAAGAAACCAATAAAAGCTTCTAAGATTCTATAATGGAAAAACCTGGGTAAATTTTAAACAGTTGTTTACCTAGTCCAGTGTTTCCCAACCTTTTTTGGGCAAAGGCACACTTGTTTCATGAAAAAAATCTCGAGGCACACCACCATTAGAAAATGTTTAAAAAATTAACCCTGTGCCTATATTGACTATATATAAACTTTTACTTATGTAAATAAAAAATAAAAAAATAGTAACAGCATAGAAGGTAATGGTTAGGCCCTCTTTCAAATATGCTGGGTTTTTATTTGCAGGGACTGTTCTACATGGGAAAGCATTCAGCACTATCATTCTCCCATCTGCCATCTGAATTGGTACTATTCTGGGTCAACTTACTCTGCTGCATGTGTAGATGAAAATGGCACCAAGTGTGGGGGAGGGGGCAGAACAGGTTTCAGATACAGGATATTAAGCATACACGTACTTCAGATTGAACTGGTTGCTTGCTTTGCAAGTTTTCATTTCCCAAATGACTGCCTTGGCAAGCGCAATACCTACCAGGCTCAAGGCCGGTCTCGCGCTGCCACTTCCCGCGCTCTCAAGGACCCGGGAGGAGGAAGGCGTGAAGGGAATCCCGAAGGCGCGAAAACCTCGCGCATGCGCAGGCCTTCTGCCTGCGACAGCCCAGTAGGCCGGCCGAAGCGAGCGGCGATGGGATGTGGGAGGGAGCTCGCTCGCTGCCCCGCGTGTGCCTATGTGGGGCACGTTACAGCCCCGTGACGTCAGCGCCACGCAGGCAGCCAGGCAGGCAGACGGCGAGAGCCCCGCGCTGGGCAGCCTCTCCTCACCGCCGCCGCCCCGCCTCTCGCCGCCCGACTCGCCCGCCTCCCTCCCACGGCACACCAGGCAACGTCTCGCGGCACACTAGTGTGCCGCGGAACACCGGTTGGGAAACACTGACCTAGTCTTGAATGTATCCAACCTAGGTGCCAGGCAAGACTGTCTAAGAAGGGCATTCCATAACTAGGGTGCCATCACTGAGAAGGCCCTCTCTCTAGTAGACATCTGTTGCACCTTGTTTGGTGGGGGTACCTGTAGAAGAGCTTCAGAAGATCTGGGTGGCAGGAGGTGCTGGTGCAATGCCACCCTGCTGCCCCCTGACAGTGGCATTGCACCATTTACTGGAATAGGGAGGAGTGGGCTAGTATGGTGGCAAGATTGGGGCTCTCAATATAAAGGTAAAGGGACCCCTGACCATTAGGTCCAGTCGTAACTGACTCTGGGGTTGCGTCGCTCATCTTGCTTTATTGGCCGAGGGAGCCGGCGTACAGCTTTCGGGTCATGTGGCCAGCATGACTAAGCCGCTTCTGGCGAACCAGAGCAGCGCACGGAAACGCCATTTACCTTTACGTCGGAGCAGTACCTATTTATCTACTTGCACTTTGACATGCTTTCGAACTGCTAGGTTGGCAGGAGCAGGGACTGAGCAATGGGAGCTCACCCCGTTGTGGGGATTCGAAACGCTGACCTTCTGATCAGCAAGTCCTATGCTCTGTGGTTTAACCCAAAGCTGGCCCTTTCTATTCGTCATCGCTGAAATTTCTACCGTTAACAATAATTTCAGTGGGAGCAGACCTTTAATGAACAGCTTAGTAATACTAAGGAGAACAGAATTCTTAGACGTCCACTGAATGTTCTTATACAAAGGTTATCAGTTCTTTATGCTATATGCCATAAAATAAAAGGTTGTTGGTCAATGCTGGTGTTGTAATGATGGGCCAATGCCCTTGCTTTCCATTTCATTAGCTACTGAACTTCCCTCCACCCCTGAAATTATTTTAGCCTGCTTCGTAATGAGAGCATTACTGGAATGTGTAAACCCCACGGGCCAGAAGCAATATCATCCCAATAACATATCCTATAGCAAGACAGTGCCGTCCTAATATCACCTGGGGAGTGTTGCATGAAAATTATGAGGGCCCATTTGGAGGAGCCTCCGCATCTTTCCTGGGAGTGTTGCCAAGAGGAAATGACATTCACAGATCTCCGGAGAAGAACCGCTCAGCAGAATCAAGGCACAGCATTTCATGCCTGCGGCCCTCTCTGGGAGAGCTGAGCCGGGTAGGGATTAGAATCACAGGGTCGTTTTGCCGCTTCAACAACCAGGCACAGGAGCAGAGGGGCACTGTGTAGTTTGAGCAGCCAGAGGCATTGCACTGACCCCCCCATGCCCTCTACTCAGCAAAATATTAGAAGTCACTTCATACAGAGGACGAGAAAGGTATGGATTATAAATAGTCAAACTCTAGGGTAGAGCAGGCTAGGAAAGGATGAAACAAGCACAATGTTACAAATCCTTGTTTCCTTGACCCTACTGAAATGCAATGACGTTAAGCAGGTAATTTGTTCCACCTCATAGAACTTTCTTTTGTCAGAGTGCCTTAAGCAAAAGGGAGAATATGAGAGAGTCCACCTTCTCTGTGTTTCAAGCATTACAAAGGGAGTTCTGACCTCATCCCCCAAACACAAGATGCTTTGGTCACAGAAGTACAACTCACTCTTCTAGTGTAAACTGGCATTGACAGTGGGGATGCCAGAATCTACTTACTTAAAAAAACAAGGGGTGGAAAGCTACAGGTGTTCTGGACTACAACTCTCATCAGCCTCAGCCAGCATGGCCAATGGGTAGGAATAACGGAAGTTGTAGTTAAGAATATCTGGAAGGCAACAGGTTGCCTGCCTCTACTGAAAATGATTCGGGAATGGCTAGGAAATCTAAGGCAGATGGAAAACGGGCAAAAAAATAAAAATAACCTAAGCATGATTGGTCTTGGGAATTACAGCTGAGATATGTATAGGACTGAGGTGTAAGGCATGATAAATGGGACTCCGATTCATGCAATAATAAGTGAATCATTGTCTGATAAAAATATTCTCCCTCTATCAATCCACTGTCATCAAAACACATGTCAAATGGACTTGCTGCTTGTTAGTTTCAACTGGGTTTTAGTTTAGATTATTTGTTTCAGACTACAGTAGTACCTCGGGTTAAGTACTTAATTCGTTCTGTAGGTCCGTTCTTAACCTGAAACTGTTCTTAACCTGAAGCACCACTGTAGCTAATGGGGCCTCCTGCTGCTGCCGCGCCGCCGGAGAACGATTTCTGTTCTTATCCTGAAGCAAAGTTCTTAATCTGAAGCACTATTTCAGGGTTGGCGGAGTCTGTAACCTGAAGCGTATGTAACCCGAGGTACCACTGTATTGATATGATATATCAACTGTTGAAATATTTTTAATTGTATGTTGCTTGGTTATTAAACACATTAAATAAATAACAAATGTAATGGTGTGCTTGATTTCTATATACATAACAGAAAAGTGATGAACGCATTCATATATAGCTAACAATTTAAATATATAGTTTTTCAGGAAAACTGGTTCCTTCATTTCAGGAAAGCAACATTACATTTTATGGAGTAAAATATTCTTGACCATTTTCTCTGTTCTTTTCTTCTCAGTGGATACCATATCTCAAACAGTAGTAAGAGGGGTGGTGGGCCAAGCCATCAAACTGCCATGCACCTATCCTGTCCGAAACAGCGATGACCTTACTGATATGTGCTGGGGCCAAGGCAGCTGCCCAAATTCTAAATGCAGCAACGAAATTCTCCGCACGGATGGAAGGCGGGTGATATCAAGAAACTCATATAGGTACCAGTTAAGGGGATCTGTGACATGGGGAGATGTGTCCCTGACAATTACAGGTCTAAATGAAAGAGATAAAGGATTGTACTGCTGTCGTATTGAAGTCCCAGGCTGGTTCAATGACATTAAAATTACCTTGGATCTACAGGTTAATAGAGGTGAGTGGAATTATTATCCTCTGTCCATATTCCCCATCCTATGAGAATTATGAAAAATAGATGTTAGGTTTCTCTGCACTACAAGTTCACTGTGTGGGGAGTCTGTGGACCATTGTTCAGCTGCAATTGATCTAGCTGGCAGCAGAGCTGAACAATCTAATCAAAAATATTTTCATCTGACCTATCACAGAATCTCAGTTAGTAAACAATTTCCCCTTCAACCTACTCATTTGTTGGCTTGAGTTGTCATCTTTTTGGCCACCATTTGCTTTGTTCCCATTCCATAGATGTAGTTCTGATAGATATTTTTGTTGTTTTCTTACAGCAACAACTACAGTCTCTACCACAACAACCACAGTCTCCACCACAACTATTGCCACCACACCTCAAGTGATTATCACCACAAGTACTCCTTCTCCCTTAGTAACCACAGTTACTTTCCCACAAGCCTCTCCTTTTATTTCAAATAGCCCTGATTCCCCCACTGCAGCCCCCACTGATGCTCATATTCCAACAATGACCACATCTTTTGTGACGACAGACATGGCTGTCATCCATCGGTCAACTTCAAACCATCGGTCAACTTCTCCATCGGTCAACTTCAAACCATCACCAACCAGTCCATCGGTCAACTTCAAACCATCACCAACCAGTCACCAGGATGAGTTCACCGAAAATGTCTGTTGTTTTTTTACCACAGTGACTGCCCCTCCAGCTACAGGTACAATGCTTAACCCAGAAGAACTGCCTCCTTTAAGTTCAATTTATTTATTTATTTGCTCTAAGAATTTATAAAATGCTTGATATAAAATAGTTAAGTGGTGGACAAGATGGCAGGGGGACCAGCCATAAGATAACATTGAAAGCATGACTTGAATATTCTTCAGTAATAATCAAATCAGCTGCAAACAAAAAGACAGCTGTTCTCCTAGGGAAAGTCTGAGTAAAATAAAAAGGGTTTTCAACAGGCATTGAAAGCACACAAGCTACATACAGGCTGTCAAATTAGAAATGATGGTGGAAGATCTGGGTGAAATAACTGGAAATCCATATAAAGACAGGACAATTTAAAGCATAAAATGGCATAAGTGAGAAGGTAGGTGGAAGTGGAGAAGTGAACTCATTCCTCCTAAACACTGGCTCTCCCATATGCCCCCCCCCATGGCAATCTGGGACTAGAAGTAGCTCCAATTGAAAAACCAGCTAGGTTAAGCAACTTTGAGGTGAAAAAAAGGAAGGGGGTGGGGAATAGCTCCCCACTTCTTCTGTGCTCCTTTTAAAATATCCCCCCTAACCCCACCTTCCATTTTATCTGGATTGCTCTTCCCTCACAGTTACAGTCATACCTCGGGTTGCGACCGTGATCTGTGTGGGAGGCATGTTTGCAGCCTGCAGTGTTCGCAGCCTGAAGCGCTGCGTCTGCACATGCGCATGACGAAACCCGGAAATAACCCATTTCAGTACTTCCGGGTTTGGCGCGGTACATAACTCAAAAATGCGCAACCCGGAGCTTTTGTAACCCGAGGTATGACTGCAGTTGCATTCTTAAGTGTGTTCCATTGTCTGTCGGCTTGAAGTATTTCTTAGTTCTGTATTAATCTTTGCTGCAACAGATATAGCTTGACCGCGTGGCCCCAAAAATGCCTTTATTTCATGGGCCTAGGCATTTCTCCCAGAACCCAAAGGCAGAGCTAGTTTTCCAGAAGTCAAGTGTACCCTGGAACACAGTTACTTAAATCACATTTCATGTTCTAGATTGTTGGCACTAGGACCAAAGAAACACAGAAGTTTCCTTTCCTTCTGCTTATGAGCTTCCTCATTTCCCATGCAACCCATCAAAACAATTGTTTTCAATTCTCCATTTTGAGCTATTCTTCAAGACTTTGTTAATGTAAGTCAGACCATGTAAGGAGGTTGCATTCACAAGAAGGATTCATCATGGCAGAGAAGTCTGCCTATGATGACTTTCCTTTCCTGCTGTAAAGGATTGGCCAGACTCCCCAGTAGCCTCTGTGAAACTGTCCTCAGAAATTCAGATTCTAGATTTGACATGTGCATTCATGACCTACTTGTTTTGTTTTCCACAATCCAATTCCTAGCCACAAACAGCAGCCAACACCCAAGTCTGGGGATAGGCGGGGGGAGGAAGGAGGGCTCATTGATTTCCTGTTGCTCCCATGTGAAAAGACCCCATAAACTTAGGCAATAATTCCAGAATAAAACCTTCTCTTCCGAAAGAGAAAAATTCTAACCATATTTTTCGCCCCTCATCTCACTTTAAAAACAAAAACCAATTCAAGGCTTTCCTCAGATAATTCAGATGCCCGAAAAGCTTGCCAAGTCAGTCAGTATTTCCATATTACCTCAGAAAGGAGTGAGGAAACTCCAATTTCCCCCCAATATGCACTCTGGTGAAATGGTGTGATGGGGCTGCAAACTGGAGAGTTCCTGGAAGCCTGAAATTTACAATATTGTAAGTGTCAGACCATTTGTGAAAAATCACTAAAGATAATTCCCCTGAAGGTTCTCCTATGCAATGGACAGTTTGTGGTCATTATCGTAGGATGCAGGAAAAAGTAAAAACACCAGCACTATAAGGCAATATCCTACCTGGAGGTAAAGAGATCACAGTGGAATATGTTATCTGTTCTTTTCCAGTGTTTGGTGGGAACATACTCCCAAGTGGAAGGAATTATGGGGACCTGAGATGCATGATGAGAAACAAAGCCAGGGCCCCAACATTATGTTTGTTGTCTCCACAGCCCCCATGTTGTCTGAAAGAAAGTACCGGTAGATGAAAGTAGTGGAAAGTGGTGGTGGTTGTGGGACTACCCAAGATGTGTATACAGTTTAATGTGAATAGATTCTTAAACCTGTCCCTTGCTACACAGTCCTGGGCTCAAAAGCAGTTGTTTGCCTCAGTGTCTCTCATTCCTATGGCAATGGAGCTGCTACTGGATGATCGCTGTGAGCTCAGTAGGCTGTATCTCCTGCTGCTTTCTCCTCCACTGTATTCTCTAGGTTAAAGTTACCAGATGTCCCCGTTTCCCGGGGACAGTCTCTGTATTTACAAATCAGTCCCCTGACAAAATCCATCTATTTAGTAGGAAGTTGAAAAGTGTCCCCGGATTCATTGAAAAAATCTGGTAACCTTACTCTAGGTGGGTGTTTTTATTGTCTGCATCAGCACTGTAGTCTTCTCAGTCAAATGTTCCTCTTCAAATCCCTTAGAATCTCCTCAGAGAACTGTCCCTTACTTCTCAGAAGACCAAACCCTTCAGTCCCCCAAAAGTGCTGTGGTTCACCCACAGATGTCAAAGAACTCCACTGGAAACAGGAATGGAAGTGAAAATCCCCAACATTCACATGATAATCAGAAGTCAGGAATGGAAATGACTCCAGCAAATAACAAGTAGGTATTCACTATTCTTTTTTTACCCGGAAATGTTGCACAAGTCATTACATTATTTTCTGCTCTTTTTCCTAACATTCCCCTTCCACTGAAATTAGTTCTTCATTAATTACATACATTTTGGCCATAGCGAATAGTGAGATGAGTAACAGGTTTTAGCAGAAGCTGAACTGCAGTGGAAAGAAAGGGTGCTGTTTTTGATCAACCTGGGATGGGAATGGCTGCCTCCTTGTAACCCTACTCCAGGCATCCCACAGGGTTCCAGAGGTTGGGGTGGTTTCATTTGATTCATAATCCCATGTACTGGAAGAATATCTGTGGTGTCATGTTCTTATTAATGGCTTACAGCTGCAATGACATTATCACTGCAAATAAAAATCAATTACCACTGCAAATAAAAATCAAAGTAATTTAATTTTCTCCATGTCTGTTCAACCAGTTTTATTGTGGAAACTCTCATTGGAATGTTATAAGCTTTAAAATGTGTATTTATGATTTGTGATCCTCATTTCTCTCTCTCTTTTTTTAGCCAAAACCAGTTTGGAATTTCTGATATGCTAGTAACATATAAGGTATTTATTGTATTTGGTTGCTTACTTTTCCAACAAGCTCAGACTCCTGCCATATACGTACACAGGGGAAAGCATGGGATTTGGAGCAGAAACATTAGCCAGTCAAAAAGGGGTTAAGTGAGGGGTTACCAACCTTTGGGGGTTAGTGGGCATATCTTGACACCAGTCACAAAATGACAACTGTGGGGCCATGTCAGAACACAAAATGGCTGCCACATCTAAAAGAGCAGAAAAAGAGATGGGGCCACAAAATGGTGCAGGCATGATCCCTCTCCCACAACAGTTAACCTGTCAATGGGCGGAAATCCATGTATATCAGCTACCACCAGACTTGCTCATGGAGGGAAACTCTTTGTTCCTCTTCTCTGTTCGGAATGAGTGGGAAGGTGTGTGTCCAATCCTGACACCCAGTTAAATGTGACATGTTTAAGGGAGTATATTCATTGTAGGAGAGACTGAGCCAGTGCAAACAGGAATGGAGTAGGAAGATCAAGTCTCTGATGTATCGTGGATTTTTGAGATGTTTACTGAGACTTTTCATGGGTGCCATAGATGATACTGGTGGGCACACTGCTACCCATGGGTTCTGTATTGTCAACCACTGGGACATGCATTACTTCCCTGAATCCTTCTTCTGCTCTACTCCAGGGAAGAAAAGTCAGGCCTTCAGCATACATCTGCATATGCTTTTTCTGGCCATACTGTATGGACACAAGGGATTACCATGACAAGGCTGTTCCAATTTACACCCTCAAAAATGCACCCTGGTCCAGGTGAAAGAGAAATTTATTGAACGCTTGTCCCCAGCATGTGTAAATGTTCTTCTACTTACATCTCTAGTTCTGATCTTTAATGTAAAGGAAAAGCGAACCCGTATATTTGGAAGGTAGAGTGGGTTGGATCATAAAATCCAACTCAAGTGAAATGTGCTGACCGATCCACTCCTTTCAGCCCACCAACTGGAGCTTTAGGCCAGAACACTGGTGTCCAGGTGTCCTCGTCTGTTGGCAAACTTAACCTGGATCATAACCGTTTTAAAAGCCTATTTGGTTTGTATTTTTTCCTGTTAGGAAGTGCTGATTCTTGGTGCTATTGTGCTTTTGGTTCTCCTCTTGATTCCAGTAGTACTGCTAATGAGACGTAAGTATGAAATATGCAGTTTGTACTCTGTTTTAAATAAATGCTTGGTACCAAAGAAATCTTTTGGAACTTTCCCCTAACAAAGCTCCAGTTTGCTAATCTAGTCCTAGAGCACACTAGCAAGACAACTCATTCTCATTCCAGGAATGCCTCTGACATTTCATAGACCAATCTCTCTTGGTTGGTTGGTTGGTTGGTTGGTTGGTTCCTTCCTTCCTTCCTTCCTTCCTTGCTGGAGAGGAAAGAGAGTATTTATTTTATTCATTTGATTATATTTATCAGTTACCAGATAAGGATGGCTGCATTTCTGTTTGTATATTGTTTGAGAAAGTACAGACTGCATAGATTTGGCTTTAAATGCATACTGAAATGAAATCCGCCCCCCCCCCCGAAATCCCTACTCCCAGGTAAGTGTGTGTAGGACTGAGCCCTTGCACCAGTCTTCAGCAAAGCTATCAGATTCATGCATAATCAGCACCACAAAACATCAATATACACCAATATAAAATTGTATTTAAACAGAATAGACTATCAGCATAAAAAACAACTCAAGTGGTTGTGAAGCACCAGAATGTTGAACAAAACTGTGTTCCTGCAGCAATGTCTCTCCAATTTCACAGAGCTTTATTCTCTTTTCTCTTCTTTCTTAAAAGCTGCACACTCTTCTCTAGCACTGCAGCCCATGTGTCCTATGATTATTAAGGAATAGGGAGCCTTGCCACTTTCAGTGCTCCATTTTTCTTCCAGTGCATGAAACCCTCTTGGGTGAATCTTTGAAGTCACCCTCAGCAATCTCTTTCTGTGTGGTCTTTCAGTTGTGCACAAAAAAGAGTCCTGACTGCTTGCTATGCTATTCCTGTTGCTTTTAGTGAAAGTTTTCTACTCCTCAAGAGTTGTGTATTATGACTTAGCCAAGTCTGTTGGTTCACTAAATTGCATCATACTGTCCTAGAATAGATGTTCCTCTTAAAACTAATCAATCTTCATTCCCTCTCTAGGTAAAAAGATTAGAAAATACCACATTGACGAAAACAAAAGGTTAGAGTTTAGTTTGCAATCCAATTCTTTTTTGTGTCTAATTGAAAGAGAGACATAATAATTTTTATATGAGCCCACACTAACATTTCTGGTTCTATTTATTCTCCTTTTTCCCTTTGTGTTTATTACCCTTACCCAATAGCCCTGTCCTTTTTAATTTTTCTTTTAGACTGTAAGTAAGCCTCATGGCAGGACTTGCGTTCTTTTCCTGTGAAATATCAATGTGGCCATAGTAATTATTCTGCACTTATCCAATGGATGCTATCCCATTGGCTTTATATGCTAATATTGAAGGGGGGGGGGAGTAATCAGGATTGATTTATTTTTTACTATCCAAATAAATCTGTTATCTTAAGGTGTATGTTGACACAACCACTACACCTACAGACTCCACTGACTTTCAGGCCCATCTAAATCCATGTATTGTACAAGACTTTTACCTATTCGTGGGTTGGCAATCTTAATTTGGCACCAGAACTACAGTATAGTGAAAGAAACTGAGCTAAATGAATAAGTTAAACAAAACAACCGTGTACTTATTTACTACAAGCTTTAAAAGACTTGTGCTTGTCCTTGCAGCTTAAACACACATGAAGAACCTGAACAAACACTTGCTGAAACAGGAGGAGAGAATGGAATGTTTCCTCTGTAGTAGTCGCATTTTTACATTCAAATCTAGCTACAAATTCAAGATCCATGAATGGAAGCATTTCGAAGAAGCATTCCTGAATGATAGATTGCATAACTTATGCTGATCACCCTATTGCATCTATTTGCCAACTAACCACTTCATCTCCCTCCCCCCCCCGCTTCTCTTCTTTTATTGGGCTCTCTTCCCTGCTTCAACCTTTCATGTGTAATTTTAAAATCCTGTACTAAGCATAAAATGAATGGTAAATAATGGTAGTGGCTGTGATATTAGTTGCAGCTGTGGCAGCAGCAGCAACAGCATGTTGGTCTATTTTCCATCTGGTAGTAATCTGCTATTCCAGCAGTTACTAATAATGCTAAACTCTATTACTTAAACATTTTCTTCCTCAAATTTCTAGCTGTTTAGCTTACATCATGCAAATCCTTTTACAAGTAATACATATTAATCATGCTGTATGTAAAGAAGCATTGCAGAATTATTGTTATTGGTAGTGGTAGTGGTAGTAGCACTGTATTTAGACAATGTATATACAGCACTGCTTAATTACAATACAATAAAAATAAAAATTGATTAAATCTATTAAAAATGTTTAAAATAAATCAAATCCTTAAGTAAACTATTCATGTATTGCCTAATGATGAGGACTTGTGCCTTATGCAGACTGCCCCAGAAATGCAAGTGAGAAGTGCTCTCTTCCATGTGTTTGAGCTAGCTCATGTTTGAGTTTTACAAGTACTCATAATTTTTAGTTTAATGGGCCATCTAGGCTCTGTATCTTGGTAGATTCAGTGTGGCCATTGCCTTTAGTTTATTCAGTCATTTTCTTTGGAGCAAACATGTCCATGAGAATGTTGCACACTGCCACAATAAATGGAAATACATGCCTTTCTGTTCTTTTACAGCATTTTGCAGACAGACTGGGGTTAATGTTTTAAAATTACAAGTGTATAGTGCTACCAAAAGTTTAAGAGTTGATTCTTGAATCTTTGCTGAGATTGATTTCATAGGCACTTTCCCATGCATTCTGTTCCATTACTCAAATTCCTTCCCCAACATTTTTGCAATCCTGTTATTCAATATCCTAAGACAGCTAGAACCATTAGCGCAGTTTGCACCATGGTCTTGTGATGGAAACCATACCTTTGTTCCTGTTTGTCAACTGCCTCCATGTTGTCTGATGTTGCCTCCAAGCTGTTAACCAGGCATTTTGCCGAGTCTTGAAGAATGATAAATAACCGTGGTGCAGTTACAACTTGTCTGTTACTCTTTCTTCCAGATATGGCAAGTTGGTGGGGCTGAAAGGGGGAGGCAACCGCAGTAGGGGGGTAACTAGAAGTGGAAAAGCACCTTCTGCAAGGGTAGTGCACAATGTGGAATGCCTCCATTGACCAATGAACAGCCAGGATTTGATTCAAACACTCCCAACCTATCTGACATTTCATTCTGAAAAGTTATAATGCATCATACACATGCACTCCTCAAGATAATGGAGAAGCCAGTCTGAGCAAATCTGCCTTATGGAGACCCTGCCCCAGAAATGTAAATTAGATGCAACACAGGCACCTGAGCATTCCTTCTTCCCCACCTTACTCTCCATATCCTCACTTCCAATTATTTACTCTGGCTCATGTTTGAATTTACAAAGGAAATCAGAGGACAGGAACCTGCACGGAACGCTAATGAATTCTGTTGGGACATATGTAAATGGAAATGCACTGAACTAATTCATGAGGAACTGATACCAGCTGTCAGCACATTTAATGAAAGGTTAAAGAGATCTTTTGGAGAAGCAGCCAAGAGAGACATACATTCCTCTAAAGAAATAAGGCATAAGAAATACAATCCTGGGATGCAGAGAAACTTGGCAAACATGGCAGCTCTTTAAAGAGCGACAAAGTAAAAGAAAAAGAAAAAAAGACGTACTGTATTAAGGTTAACATTCCTTCTCACTTAAGAAGTCCTTCAAAGCAAGGATGAGTGAACTGACTGACCCATTAGTACCTTATTGCAATTCAGAATCTGTTAGCCAAATTAAGTTTGATAAAAGCTTCCATGTATTATGTCCTATGATTTTTGGAGCATCTTTGAAGTTTTGTGCATATGTGTTTACAGAGTGCAGCCTGGAAATGTTCACAACATGTCATTCTTTTTCTATGATGCCATGGCATCATGGCTGACAGATGGGATTCTGGCTATGTGCATCATCATCATCATCATTCCACCTTTTCCCCAGGCACCTTAATTTTTAAAACCGCAGACAAACTTACATGCTTTGTAGCTAGGCTACTGAAGTAACATCTTTTACTCACTGATATTACCCACTGAATAAATGTCACCTGGCTCTAGAAACATCAGCACATCAGGTGATCATCACTGATCATTAACAAGCAATCAAGCATGTATACATAGATGGGCATTTCTGCACCTGATACATATCACTAATCACTATTTATTTATTTATTTATTTATTTATTTATTTATTTAGTCAGTCAGTCAGTCAGTCAGTCAGTCAGTCAGTCAGTCTCCAACCCACTCTTCATCTACAGTGATACATAAATTACAAAACGTAAATGATAAAATACATATCAATTGAGAAACAAAACACACAGCTCAAGGCAAGAGAGCAAGCTAAATAACCATCAATTTATAATGCCTGGGCAAACAAGTAAATAGCCTGATGCCAAAATGTTAATGTTTGTGCCAGTTGCGCTTGTGAGAAGAGATTCCATGATACAGGCACCTCCAGAGAAGGCTCATGTTCCGTCTCACCTGTTGGTGCCTGGGTACATGGAGATAGACATTGCTGGGCTTCTTGCACCAACTAGAGAATGCCAGGCAGCTACGTTCTCCCCCACAAGCGACCCTTGGGGTGATTCATCACTCTTCTTTCCCGATGCACTTCTGGAACACATATCCGAAGATATATGCACACAATACAATAGCAGAGTCCAAGCAGGAGCTAGGCATTGGAGATGTGGATTTCTAAGCTACTTTATTATGTATAAAACAGAACAGAAGAAAACATGGCTCCTTTCTCCATCTCCGAGAGAGCAGAAAAGCAATAGTACAACATAATGGAACAGTGTAACTGAAACTTCCGTTCTCATGACTCCAACAGTATGAAATGTCAACACAGACATGTGATGAAAACAATTACACATCCTGCAACGGGGGGAATTAAATCCCAACACCCTCCCCCATTTCATGTAACTGTTGCTGCATTACCTAATGCAGCTGTACACAATCAAACATACAGTCGTTATGTATATAACAGACACAATGAGCTTCCCTCCATTGCAAAAGACATTGAAGAGCCTCCTGAGAAAATCTCAGAGCGCAGTCAGTCTGGTATAGAGAGAGGATCTTCAGTTATACAACGGCATGCCTGTTTATAAGACATGGAGCCAATGCTATGGTACTGCTTTAAAACCACATAGCAAAGACAATTAGTTACACGAGGGTGTAGTTCTGAGAAAATCACATTTACTAAACAATATTGTTCTGTTAAAATTCCATGCCACCAGCCTGGTAATTCAACCCCTTTCTTTAGACTGTATCAACAAAAGCACAAGTTGCCATGGTGATTTCAATGGTGATTTCACAATCACCTGTTAACTAGGTGGACCGGAGGAGCATTTTCTGAACATATGTTCCTGGAAGCAGAGGTGAAGCATGGGATGCATTGTGAGATTAGCCCCAGCAATATGGTAAGCTGTTTACAAACATTATAGCATCCATATGGAGTGCCATCATGCCAATATGTTTTTCACTTATGCTCACATGCAAATCTTAAGATTTGAACTTGTTCCCAGTTAGAGTATAACAGCTTCTATTGCTTTTAAAGTATATTTTTTCTTTGGATATAAGTGTTTCTTCTACTCCCCCCATATATGAGATGAGTTTTGTAAGCCTCTGATGTATTGTGAATCCAACTCGACATCAGAGAAGAAATTCAGTTTGCTATCCCATTTCCATGTGGTGCACTGACATTCATTATCCCTTGAGACTCTTTTAGGAACTGCATTTATAACCAGGGTGATGGTGGGGATTCGATCCAGTTTAATGTTCCCTTGAAATTCTACAGTGCTCAATTTATTGCAATTACTATGGCACACAGAACAGCAGCTTCCTGGCCCAAGTGGTTTTTAATTTGTTCCGATTCAATGTCAAAACTTAATGGTATTATATCTGGAGAATCCAAAGGGACAACAGCTTTGCTTCATGAAGCAATGTGGTAATTAAATCGAAGATTTAGCTTATGTCTATGAAATCATTCGACGTGTACCTATACCTGCAGCTTGGGGGAAATTGTCTACACTAAAATGACCAATAAATTGGCTCAAAAAGGCCTGAAGAGAGAAGATAATGACCTAACTAGCCCGATTAATATAGAGAAGGCGGAGAAAAGTAATTAAAAACGAAGATACAGCTATTTCGGAACAAGGATTGGATAATGAGGAAACACAAAAGAAAACTATAGCAAAGCCAGCCAGTGGCTGAGATAGGAAGGCAAATCCTTTAAGAAGAGGGAATTAAAAGATTATTTCAAGATTAATAGAATACCAATGTAACTTTCTTAATAGACCTCATTATAGCAGATGGTTCCTACCAGTGCTTTCATCCTCGTTTCATTACTTTTCTGGTTCATTTCCAAGTTCTAAGTTGAATGCAAACACATTTGGGTTTTTTAGGAAGGTGAGAATATAAGTAATATATTTGCTAAAAAGCCCAGTTGATGAGCAGCGTTTTTTGTCATAAGAAGAGAGGTAGAAAATGAGTGACAGAAGAACAATGCAAGATGACTAAATAAAACAAGCACAAATGCTCCAGAGCTAAAGTTTCACAGCAATGACAGAGAGTGGCCTTGTAAGTATAACTCTGGTTAGCTGTGGCTAGGATTTGTAATTTGCTTCTGATGGACACCTGGCTTGAGTGTCCCCACTCTCCTTTTAATGGCTTCCACCGTGTGGCAAAAACTCTGCTTTCTAGGAAGTTTTTGGGGGAGCATGGTAGTTTTTATTCTATTTGGAGTTTTTACTTTGCTGCAGGATTTTATTTTTTTAATGATATTGAATTCTGCTCCTGCTTCTGCCTGGCTAGAGCTTCACTTACAGTTCTTTCTATTATTTATCCTTTAGTTTTGCTGCATCTGCTTTGAGTTGTGATATTGTAGTTTTATTTTATTGCTTTTGCTGGGACGAGATGTCATGGACTAATGATAGCAGATGTTACATGAAGCCATAGCATAAAATTTCCAGAGTAGTAGCCATTTTAAATGTTTATTATCGTAGCTTCCCCCTCTCCTCCCCGCTACCCCTGTGTCACCACGAAATTGGATCTGGGGCGTTTTAGGAGAACCCCCAAAATAGTGCATGGGGAAGGGGGTCATTCTGTCTGGTGAACTGCAATGGTTGCGCAGATGGAACATTTGCATGTTCCCAATACTTCTGGCATATTTACGTCAATGCAAATTCAGCTTTAACAGGCAATAAATTATTAAATTCATATTTAGTGTGTTGTAAACTTTGATGCAGATTTGGAGAAGCGGATGCTGCAAATAGACTTAAAAAGGGATTCACTGTTTTCTCTCCATTACATGCTCACCATTCAATAGTACACGAAGAAGTTGTACCTCCATTATTTTCAAAATATTCCTGAAATTAAACTCCCGTCTTAACGCCCCCCCCCCATTATTCAGAAGCCCCGTGTTTAAATGCCAAGAGCCAGAATGGCTGGAGCAACCCTGTCAGTTGAGTGGCATATAAATAATAAATTATTTAAGCAACATCAGATAACTGTATGGCAAGAGATACTGGAGCATGATCTGAAGTAGCAATTGTATCTATATGACATACTATTACATACTGAAGTAGAGGAGATGAAATAAAAAATAGTCCACCTAAAAATGATTTTGGTGCTATCCTGAAAGAAACATAAATTCACATTCTGTGCAGTGCAGAGCACACCAATTGCAAACTCAATCCAATCGACTCTCCGATATATATATTTTGGCACTGACCTCCCTGAAGATTGGATTTTACATGGAGGAGTTCTCCTAGCTTAAATCAGTTCATAAGCCAGGTGTGGAGAACCTTGGGCCTTCTAGGTGTTGCTGTACCCATAACTCCCATTAGCCGCAGCAAGCATGATCAATGATCAATAGCTAGGGGTGAAATGGAAATAGGGATGATGAATGCATAATCTGTTGTGAACCTTAGGGTCAGGTATGTCTCTGAAGTTGCCACATTCCTGAAATTATTCCAAAGTGAATATATTGTGATGAAATGTCACAAATATGTGCCTTACTGCAATAATTGCAGGTAGGTGGTTGCTTTCCATTTTTGTGCTTAGATATCGACTCCCTCAGTTTTAAGTTATCTATGTGATAAAATAGGCACTGATTATCCTTCTCTCCCAAACTCAGACTTTACCAATATGCATCATAAAAGCCACGTGCATATTTAATGCACTGTAGAGCATGTCTGTGGAGAAATCCACAGTGCTCGATCCAGTAATGAATCATTTATGGGGGTTTGGATTATCTTTGTGTACTGAATTAAGATGTCTCTGCACAAAACAAGCCCCCCCCCACCGACACAATTTGCATCACAGGCCCCACTGCAATACGATGTACGTTGCGCGGATGAATTATTTACTGAAGTTTTGGATCATTTGCCTAGCACCAAATTAAGCTGTTTAATTTGAAATCTCTCCTTAAACCTTCTAACCTTTCCCTTAAAAAAATAATAATTGCGTATATAAAATGTATCTTTTTTAAAACTCTTCAGGTGAAAAAAAAATGAAACTTAGGTTAAGGTTAAAGGTTTCTCTTCTTGATGACAGTGTCCCTACTATTTGTTTTGACAAACCAGTTTTGCTTCAGCTCGGAAACAGAGCTGGCAGATGCTGAAAATGCTGCAGAGTTAAGTCTTAGCTAAACCGGGTTCTCTGCTACAGTGTAATAATCATTTGGAAGAGCCCCTCTGGTGTGAAAAATGGCTCCACCCCCATGCTCTCAAAATACTTGGGGTCAGCCAGTGAAATTGATTGGTGGATAGATTCAGGTCAAAGAAAACAAAGTATTTTTCATGCAATGCACATTTATTTTAGAGCAGAGATGGGCAACTGGTGGCTGCCAAAACAGCACTGGACGACAACTGCTGTCGGATCCAGCCATCGTAGCCCAATGGTCATGGGAAATGTTGTCCAGCAACATCTGGAAACCAAAGTTTTCCCACCTAAAAGGGTAAATAGTTCTCTGGAGGGCATTTCATAGAAAGGGTACTAGCTGAAAAAAGTCATGTCCTTGGAAACAAACTTAAACCTGTGAAAGGAGGCACTTGGAACAAGGTTTCAGAAGGTGACCCTAAGTAGGCTCATATGAGATGGTGCAGTCCTTCAGTAGACCTGTGCCTAGGCCATTAAGGTCTTTATAGGTGGCGCAAGCACTTTCAGCTAAGCCTTCCTAAGTTCACTCCCTGATGTTTTGTACTGTGTTTTCTGTAGCAAAATGACTGAGACATCTAACTTCTTTCTCTTCTAACTTCTCACTTCTGCTATTTCTTTTTGCCAAGCTTGCTCCCAGCACAGAGTGAATGCCAGCATATCTCATCTATCATTCATTGCCATGAACTTACACTGCTGTCTGCAACATCTCCACTGGGCTGAGCCCTCTGTGCTTTGGTTTTTGTTTCCGTGCTCTGTTTTCCACTTCACTTTCAAATCCAGCCACAATACCTCACTTTTTGTCGAGTGCTCTTCATTTCCAAGGTCTCAGAGCACTTTATACTAACACATATCCAGCTGTATAACAACTCCGGTAAAGAAAAGAATGGAACTGTTGGTTCATGACCCACCAGCACTGACAGGAAGAGTTGCAGCTCAGCACGGTAGTTGAGGGAAGGAAATAAAGAAGAGTATAGTCTCAAATTGAAACAGTAGGGGACAATTAAAGTGAGAAGGATGTAATTATTACACACACTGAAAGATGAATATTTCTTGAGATTAAAATGAGAGGAAGAGCATAATTTTGACATAGCAATTCCACATCCCCACATGTTGTAACCATTTCCTGCAAAATTGATGGGTACAGCCAGTATGTGGTGAAATGTGACAGAATAAAGTACATTACATCAGCTGTCATGTATCGCTCAGCAATTCTTATGTGAAAAATAGAATAATGGAAATGTCTCCTTAGCCTCTGACATTATTTTGAACCAGCCTTCCTGAAATATGGCTACTACCCAACTCATAGGTGATTCAGGTGTCCTCTGCTATAGAAACACTGCTGTTGCAGGGAATTAGCATTTTTTCCAGTCTACACAACGGTAGAAATGAACTCTTAGGGGGAAATGAACTCTCACCTGTTCATCATCCACCCATCCAAGTAAAACATTAGATGTAACTGTTTAACATAACTGTTAAATACATGTGTTTGTTCCCCATTACAAGATACTGCTAATGAAAATTCACTATGCTATGGATGAAAAAACACTATTTACACAAACACACCCACACCCCGTATTTTCAGTGAGAATTGCACTGAAACACCTTTTATGGATGATTTGGGTGATATGAGAGAGTCCAATTTCCTTTTCATACCAATATTTGGGAACATATTAAGGTACCTCGTGAGGGAAGGCATTCACGAAAAAGCCTTCTTCTAAAAAAGGAGCACTATCAGAACAGCTCTGTAAAACTTCATCTGAAGCAAGAGTCTCTAAAACTTTGATAGGATCTTTGAGTTAAACCTGGAGAAGACTATGTTCCTTTCCTATATATGTCAGCCCTTCAACTTCTAACTTGAAGGAAGAATCCTAAAACGGTAGTGGAATCTTTGGGCTAAAATTCAGTTTAATGATGACTAGAATCCATGGAGAGCAGAAGCTTTCAATGCAGAACAAAATATATGGCCCATTCTTTATACTGGTGTCTTTCAGAAGCACATAAAATATTAAAGTATTATGTGCTGATATTCTGTTCTACATGCAGTCTTATAGATGCTCCATCAAAGGCCTTAATTTCTGCCCACATTTCATTGTCTAGTTAGTGCCCTCCACTGAGGCTGCAATCCTAAACATCTTTATTAGGAATTAAGTCCTATTGAATTAATGGGAGTTACTCCTGAGTAAAAATACATAGGATTGCAGTGTTAATTTTCCATTCTTGTCTAGTCAGTTCCACTCCCATGTTTAAATTACTTCATGGTGGGAAAAGACACACATTCTGTGCATAACTGCCTCTATACAGATTTCTCATACCATGATGTTTGCAGCTTCAAAAGCCAATGCAATGAAGGAGGGAAGGAATATTCCACGATAAAAAGAGAAGCCATTGTGATGTACTCTCTCTGTCTTACTTACTTTAGCAAGGAGATGCAATTCAAACTGTATAATTTGCATTGCTGCTCACATCCCTGCTAAAAAGAACCATGTATGTGTAATTCCCCCTTCATGGATCACTGCCTTGCCGTGGCGAAGGGGCTTGAATAACTCGGAGAAGCTATGAGCTATGCTGTGCAGGGCCACCCAAGATGGACAAGTCATAGTGGAGAGTTTTGACCAAACGTGATCCACCTGGAGCAGGAACCGGCAAGCCACTCCAGTATCCCTGCCAAGAAAACTCCATGGACAAAGACAACAGGCATATATAAGTTATGATGCTGGAAGATGATCCCCTCAGGTCGGAAGGCGTCCAACATGCTACTGAGGAAGAGCGGAGGACAAGTACAAATAGATTCAGAACTGATGAAGCGGCTGGGCCAAAGCCGAAAGGACGCTCAGTTGCGGATATGCCTGGAAGCGAAAGGAAAGTCCAATGCTGTAAAGAAAAATATTGCATAGGAACCTGGAATGTAAGAACCATGAACCTTGGTAAGTTGGATGTGGTCAAAAATGAGATGGCAAGAATAAGTATTGACATCCTGGGCATCAGTGAACTAAAATGGACGGGAATGGGCGAATTCAGTTCGGATGACTATCATATCTACTACTGTGGGCAAGAATCCCATAAAAGAAATGGAGTGGCCCTCATAGTCAACAAAAGAGTGGTAAAAGCTGTACTGGGATGCAATCTCAAAAATGATAGAATGATCTCGATACAAATCCAAGGCAGGCCTTTTAACATCACAGTAATCCAAGTTTATGCACCAACTACTGGTGCTGAAGAAACTGAAATTGACCAGTTCTATGAAGACTTACAACACCTTATAGAAATGACACCAAAGAAGGATGTTCTTCTCATTATAGGGGATTGGAATGCTAAAGTAGGGAGTCAAGAGATAAAAGGAACAACTGGCAAGTTTGGCCTTGGAGTTCAGAATGAAGCAGGGCAAAGGCTAATAGAGTTCTGCCAAGAGAACAAGCTGGTCATCACAAACACTCTTTTCCAACAACACAAGAGACGACTCTACACATGGACATCACCAGATGGGCAGCATCGAAATCAGATTGATTATATTCTCTGCAGCCAAAGATGGAGAAGCTCTATACAGTCAGCAAAAACAAGACCTGGAGCTGACTGTGGCTCAGATCATCAGCTTCTTATAGCAAAATTCAAGCTTAAACTGAAGAAAGTAGGAAAAACCACTGGGCCGGTAAGATACAATCTAAGTCAAATCCCTTATGAATATGCAGTGGAAGTGAGGAACAGGTTTAAGGATTTAGATTTGGTGGACAGAGTGCCTGAAGAACTATGGATGGAGGGATGGAGGCTTGTAACATTATACAGGAGGCAGCAACTAAAACCATCCCAATGTAAAGGAAATGCAAGAAAGCAAAGTGGCTGTCCAACGAGGCCTTACAAATAGCGGGGGAGAGAAGGCAAGCAAAATGCGAGGAAGATAGTGAAAGATACAGGAAATTGAATGCAGATTTCCAAAAAATAACAAGGAGAGACAAGAAGGCCTTCTTAAACGAGCAATGCAAAGAAATAGAGAAAAACAATAGAATGGGAAAAACCAGAGATCTGTTCAAGAAAATTGGAGATATGAAGGGAACATTTTGTACAAAGATTGCCATAATAAAAGACAAAAGTGGAAAGGACCTAACAGAAGCAGAAGACATCAAGAAGAGGTGGCAAGAATACACAGAGGAACTATACCAGAAAGAAATGGATGTCTCGTATACCCCAGGTAGTGTGGTTGCTGACCTTGAGCCAGACATCCTGGAAAGTGAAGTCAAATGGGCCTTAGAAAGCACTGCTAATAACAAGGCCAGTGGAAGTGATGATATTCCAGCTGAACTATTTAAAATTTTAAAAGATGATGCTGTTAAGGTGCTACACTCAATATGCCAGCAAATTTGGAAAACTCAGCAGTAGCCAGAGGATTGGAGAAGATCAGTCTACATCCCAATCCCAAAGAAGGGCAGTGCCAAAGAATGCTCCAACTACCGCACAATTGCACTCATTTCACATGCTAGCAAGGTTATGCTTAAAATTCTACAAGGCAGGCTTAAGCAGTATGTGGACCGAGAACTCCCAGAAGTGCAAGCTGGATTTCGAAGGGGCAGAGGAACCAGAGACCAAATTGCAAACATGCACTGGATTATGGAGAAAGCTAGAGAGTTCCAAAAAGACATCTACTTCTGCTTCATTGACTATGCAAAAGCCTTTGACTGTGTCGACCACAGCAAGCTATGGCAAGTTCTTAAAGAAATGGGAGTGCCTGATCACCTCATCTGTCTCCTGAGAAATCTCTATGTGGGACAAGAAGCTACAGTTAGAACTGGATATGGAACAACTGATTGGTTCAAAATTGGGAAAGGAGTACGGCAAGGCTGTATATTGTCTCCCTGCTTATTTAACTTATATGCAGAATTCATCATGCGAAAGGCGGGGCTGGATGAATCCCAAGCCGGAATTAAGATCGCTGGAAGAAATATCAACAACCTCAGATATGCAGATGACACAACCTTGATGGCAGAAAGTGAGGAGGAATTAAAGAACCTTTTAATGAGGGTGAAAGAGGAGAGCGCAAAATATGGTCTGAAGCTCAACATCAAAAAAAACGAAGATCATGGCCACTGGGCCCATCACCTCCTGGCAAATAGAAGGGGAAGAAATGGAGGCAGTGAGAGATTTTACTTTCGTGGGCTCCATGATCACTGCAGATGGTGACAGCAGTCACGAAATTAAAAGACGCCTGCTCCTTGGGAGAAAGGTGATGGCAAACCTAGACAACATCTTAAAAAGCAGAGACATCACCTTGCCAACAAAGGTCCGTATAGTAAAAGCCATGGTTTTCCCAGTAGTGATGTATGGAAGTGAGAGCTGGACCATAAAGAAGGCTGATCGCCGAAGAATTGATGCTTTTGAATTATGGTGCTGGAGGAGACTCTTGAGAGTCCCATGGACTGCAAGAAGATCAAACCTATCCATTCTGAAGGAAATCAGCCCTGAGTGCTCACTGGAAGGACAGATCGTGAAGCTGAGGCTCCAATACTTTGGCCACCTCATGAGAAGAGAAGACTCCCTGGAAAAGACCCTGATGTTGGGAAAGATTGAGGGCACAAGGAGAAGGGGACGACAGAGGATGAGATGGTTGGACACTGTTCTCGAAGCTACAAACATGAGTCTGACCAAACTGCGGGAGGCAGTGGAAGGCAGGAGTGCCTGGCGTGCTCTGGTCCATGGGGTCACGAAGAGTCGGACACGACTAAATGACTAAACAACAACAAATGTGTAATTCAAAATACGGTCATTTCAGGGGGATGTGAGACATGGAAGCGCATTGAAAATATAAAAATAAACCTTATTTAAGAAGAGAGATGCTCATTATTTTATTTATTTTTATTCATTTAAAAGCATTTATAAACTGTTTAATATATTTTTTTTAAAAAAATCTGTAAGTGGTGCTCATTAAATAGCACTGGGTTCTTTTGGAAACATACATCAGACAAAAGCAGTTAAGAACTTTTTTAAATTTCTTGTAGCCTAACATCACAATACATTACATGACAAAACAATGTGTGTAAATGACAAATTGAATGCCTGGACTCCTGTGCCCAATGCTGCTGAAAACCAAAAGATAAGAGGGGAAATGTAGCATTATACTTTCAGTTGCCTATTAATTCTTAACTAATAATAAATTACGCACAAATCTGCTTGATTGGAAAAGATGCAGAAGCCTCATGAACAATAACAGTGATAAAGGAGAAGGAGCTGCATGGCAAAGAAATACGAAATGCAGGGAAAATAAGATCCCTGTCTGAGAAATTCTGCTGAAGGGCTTTTTTCTCTCATTTTGGAGCACTTCTCCAGAAATAATGGGTGGAATCCACAAAGCACTGCTACAACCGAATTCCATTTTTTAAAAAACTTTTCATAGCACTTTACTTTTCATAGCACTTTAGAGTTTTTTCCACTGGTGGTGGTGGTGGCAAACTGTGTTGGGAGGATAGGATCTTGGATTTGGGGTGTTCAGTTCTCTGGATATTTTTAAAATTGAACACCAGACTTCTTAGCTTCTGAAACTAATCAATATCTTCCAATTGTAAATAGAACTTCCTTATCCCTTTTTAGATTGCTTACTCAGACTGTGGAGATGTCCAGGATTTCTTTTTGAAGGTCACCGTAGGGTTTCAGGCTCTGCATATATACATGCTTAATGTGATGTGTAAAAAAGCTGGTCACAATTGAAACCATTATACCAGGATTCCAGGTGAAATCTGAGGTGGTGTCTGGAAGCCATAAATAGAATCCTCAGTGCTCCTCAAGGTACTAAAAGCAACAGGAAGAGTATTATTCAGAGTCTTAATCACAGTAATGCACATGGTAGGTATGGAAGCAGCTCAAGGTACTGTGCAACTACATTTCCTTAGGGTCTTGCGAAAGAACAATGTTAGACAGCAACTGATGATTTCCTTCTATCAGTCCACGATAGAAAGTGTTCTCTCATACTGTATTACTGTGTGGTACGCTGGTTTGACAGCCATGGACAGAAAGTCCCTACAGCGGGTGGTGAAGACAGCACACAATATCATGGGCTGTCCCCTGAGTCCTCTAGATGTCATCGCAGGAGACCATTGCCTCGGAAGAGCGAGGAACATTCTCAGGGGTGACTCACACCCTGGCCAGCACCTTTTTAATCTCCTGCCCTCGGGCAGGAGATATAGAAGAATGATAAGCCGCACCAACAGGTTAAAGAACAGTTTCTACCCGTGGGCAGTGAGGCTGCTGAATGGAAGACAGCAACGTTACAGCTGACGTTTGGGGTTGGTGGTTGTACGACAGCACACAGAGTGTGACAAGGATTGAGAGATGGGGGGGGAGGGGGCTCATTTAATCTCACTGTAAACAAGTGGTACAGTGACAATAAAGTATTTCTATTTCTATTCTACTTCTATAACATGCTGCACAATTAGGTGCCTGCACAAGATGTATTTTTAGGCATCCTTCCCTGTATACAATTTGCATTGCTTACGATGAAGTGTGAGCTGCATGTTCCTTGACCTCTCTCTCCCATATCCCCGCCACCATTTCCACAGTCCTCCATGCAGTGAGGACTGAATTACTGCAGAACTTCCATTCTATTTGCATATGCTCTCCATGCAAGTTAGAACCCTGAAAGATGAAGCTTCTAGATCACATGGAGCACTTATACAAGTAGAAAAGGCTCCCTGCTGCAGAGGTTCAGCCTCCAACACAGTAGAGTTCCAGGAGCTGTGACAGTGATGCAACAGAGGAGGTGGAGTCAGTTATTATGCCATACCCTCCAACATTTCGCTGATGAAAATAGGGGCATCCTATTCAATAATGAAGGGACGTGGGTGGCGCTGTGGTCTAAACCATTGAGCCTAGGGCTTGCCAATCAGAAGGTCAGCGGTTTGAATCCCCGCGATGGGGTGAACTCCTGTTGCTCAGTCCCAGCTCCTGTCAACCTAGCAGTTCGAAAGCAGGTCAAAGTGCAAGTAGATAAATGGATACCGCTCCAGCGGGAAGGTAAACGGCGTTTCCGTGCGCTGCTCTGGTTTTGCCAGAAGCGGCTTAGTCATGCTGGCCACATGACCCAGAAAAACAGTCTGCAGACAAACATCGGCTCCCTCGGCCAGTAAAGCGAGATGAGCGTCGCAACCCCAGAGTCGTTCATGACTGGACTTAACTGTCAGGAGTCCTTTACCTTTTTATTCAATAATGATTATGGTGGTGGTGGTGGTGGTGATAATGTTATAATTTATACCCTGCCCATCTGACTGGGTGGCTTCCAACATATAGAAAAACATAACAAAACATTAAAAAAACCCTTCTTTATACAGGGCTGCCTTCAGGTGTCTTCTAAACCTCCTTGGCTCGGGGATTGCATACCCTCCAACATTTATATGATGAAAATAGCAACATCCTACCATACCCTCCAAAATTTCACTGATGAAAAAAGGGACATCCTAAGAAAAAGCGGGACACTTTGGGATCAAATCAGAAACTGGTATGTCTTCTGTTAATCTAGGGCTGTCCCTGGAAAACAGGAACACTTGAAGGGTCTGTTATGCATCCCCTTGCATGATGGGAATTGCAGGAGGGAGAATGTCTGAGGTGGGCTGCTGGTTCATCCAAACATGGATATGCCTGTCTACACAATACATCTATTTCTTAGATTGTATTGCATTAATCTTCCAAGGGCTTCAAGGTAGCATACATGGGCCTCCACTGCCCATTTTATTGGTGCCTTCTCATTTTAGCTTGAGAGATGCTTGGCCCATAGCCATACAGTGAGAGGGAATTGAATCCTTGGCTTCTTGGCTGCCTGTGTGCCACTGTGCCACTGTACTATACACATGTTGGAAGGGACTGATGGGAATTGTAGTAGATCAAGCATTTGGAAGGCACCAGCTTGGTGAAAACAGCCCTTGGCCTTCATGAATCCATTTTACTTTCTCACTCACCTCCTAATATCCAGTACAGATAAATCCTGCAATTGTACACTTGGAATTTGCAAAGCAATATCTAGTCATTTTACAAGTTTAGAATCTGAGGGGAGCTATGTCTATTAATCTTTTAAAAGAATCCAGATCAGTGTGTTTTACTGCAAAGTGTGCACTAAGGAGGAATTGGTGTTTTTGAAAACAATGCATTTATAATGACATACAATCAAAGGGAGGATAATAAACCTGTTAGACCTCTGTATTTACGGAGGATTTTGGCAGCAAGCAGGCATTCAGGCTTGGTTTAACTATAGATGTCTTCTTCCTTTCTGTGTTTATGGCTTTCTCGATCACTCTGCTCAGCTGTCGTGGGAGGTTTTTATTTGCTGATAAGGGCTATTAAACAGTTGAAAAGTCAAGATGATAAAAGTTATATAAAATTCCATGAGCTATTTTGCCAGATTAAAAGTGAGTCCTGTTTAAAAGAGTGGCTGGAGCTACCAGAAGCCTGGACGAGCTCTGATAATATCAGAACACTCATCAGTAGCACTAGGGCAACCTTTATGTCAGTCCAAGCATTTATGCTTGCCAGATACTATACTCTGCATCCCCTCCCCTCACACTCTGCTCTAGGGTTCTCCTGACCCCCAGGGTTGCTTTGGTTTGGGGGCGAGAAAAGGGGGGAAAGGCCCATTGCTCTGGTGGAAGTTCTTGTGGAAGCTTCTGACAGTGCAGCGCTTATTATTTTACCTTGTTCTGTCTCTTCTCTTCATAAAATCACAGGGTGGGATAAGAGGGGACATAAAGGTTGCATGAAATATAATACACAGCTATATGGTATTGTCTTTAGTCATCCAGCACTGTTTTCTGTTCTGATTGACAGCAGCTCTCCAAAGCTTTGGGAATCTTTTCCAGCCTTGCTGATATATTTTTAACTGGAGATGCCAGGGAGGACTTGAATTTGAGACCTTTTCCCTACCAAGTATCTATTCTGAGTTTTGGCAAATCTGCTAATTTTGGTTCCTCTCAGGTGCTCCTTTTTCCAGTTCTCCACATTTCCACATCAGTCCTCATGAAAATTCACCAGAGATTTTTTCCTAACACACACATTTTTGCAAAGTCATTTCCCCTATTGTAATACAATTTGAATGTTATTTTCACAAGTGTGTGTATTTGTATGCATGTTACTTGGCTGCAGAATCACACTGCAAAATCTGGTGAAGTAAGAATTTATAAGAATGGCTTGTGTATTACTTTCGAAAGTGTATATTTAGTAGGTTCACCGTTAAACATGAAATGAATCAAATTTGTACCCATTCCTAGTTATGGCTCCTCTTTCAGCCTGCATCTTTGCATAATAGAACAAAATTAAGCTAACCACAATCATATGCATAACAGTGTTCAGTTATAAGAAAGCATGTTAGCAGAGCCTATGGGCAAGGAATACCGTATTTTTCGTCCCATAGGACGCTCCGTCCCATAGGACGCACCTAGGTTTTTTTGGGGGAAAATAAAGGAAATTTCCCCCCTTTATTTCCCCCCCAAAAGCAGGTCAGGGAAACCGAAACAGGTCGGGGAACAGCAGGATGGCGGCGCTGCGCCTCCCCGCTGTCCCCCGAGCTTGTGGGCCTGGCCAATGTCTGCCCAGCACGAGGGGCGCCCTGCTTCAGGGTGCCCCGCCCGCCGGGCGGCAGGCTGCTATCTGCAGCATGGGGAGCCCTGCGGGGAACTCCTGCAGGGCTCCCCACGCTGCGGATGTATACCCGTCGCGAGGGGCGCTCTGCTTCAGGGTGCCCCGCCCGCCGGGTGGCAGGCTGCTATCTGCAGCCTAGGCAGCCCTGTGGGACCTCCCGCAGGGCTGCCTAGGCTGCGGATGTGTTCCTGAAGAGCCGGGCGCTCTGCTTTCAGGGCGCCCAACGCTCTGGGAAGCAGGCTGCTATCCACAGCCTAGACAGCCCTGTGGGACCTCCCACAGGGCTGCCTAGGCTGCAGATGTGTTCCAGAAGTGCCGGGCGCTCTGCTTTCAGGGCGCCCGAGGCTGGTGAACTGGGTTCGATTCCCCGCTCCTCCACATGCAGCTGCTGGGTGACCCTGGGCCAGTCACACTTCTTTGAAGTCTCTCAGCCCCACTCACCTCACAGAGTGTTTGTTGTGGGGGAGGAAGGGAAAGGAGAATGTTAGCCGCTTTGAGACTCCTTAAAGGGAGTGAAAGGCGGGATATCAAATCCAAACTCTTCTTCTCCGGGAAGCAGGCTGCTATCCACAGCCTAGACAGCCCTGCGGGACCTCCCGCAGGGCTGCCTAGGCTGCGCATGTGTTCCTGAAGCCTGGAGAGCGAGAGGGGTCAGTGCGTACCGACCCCTCTCGCTCTCCAAGCTTCAGCGAAAGCTTGCATTCGCCCCATAGGACGTACCCAGATTTCCCCTTCATTTTTGGAGGGGAAAAAGTGTGTCCTATAGGGCGAAAAATACGGTAGTTTGGTAAAAAGCAACCCAGATAGCAGGCAGTTAACATTGATTCCTGAATGTCCCACTTTGCCCTATTTCCAATGGTGAAATGTTGGAGGGTATGCTGCTGCCTTTAAAAAAACACAAAAAACTGAGGAGATGCACATTTATTGCAAAAGCAGTGCTTCCATAATAGCTACAAAGCTTATCTGAATAACACCTAGGTCGGGCTGTAACCTTAAGAGTGCATAGTGATCATCACTCATGGGGAAAAAAATGGTCTTAAGAACCGCAAACAGACACTAAGGGGGCATTGATAAAGCCCTGCTTCTCACATGTCCATTGTTTCACATACTATGTGCTGGCTGATGTGAAATGCTGTCATCACATTTTATTGCATACAAGTCATGTCCATCAGTGGGGAAGAATGCATACATAAAGTAAAATGTCACAATGACCCCCATAGGAAATTTCCTCTGTAATCTAGATACTCAGGACCAGCCCTACCACTGGGCATATTGAGGCAACTGCCTTAGTGGCAAAACGGTGAGAAGCAGCGGTGTCAGTTCTCCAGCAGTTTCTCCTAAGTCTCCAAGCATAACCTTCTGCTGGAAGATAGAGCTGTGCCTTCCACACAGCCTGTTCTGCAGCTCCATAAACAGGAGTGAAGAATCCTATTTCGTTGCTTGAGGCAAAATGGGAAGTGCTGCCCTGGCCTGCCACTGCCGCCTTTGCCGGCACCACAAGCACAGCCACGTCTGCCACTGGTTTTGAGTGAGGAAATGGGTGCTGATGCCGATGGCAGAGGTGGGGGCAAGCGGAGTGTCCATTGGAATGCCCCCTCAGGCAGCAGAGGAGGATTTAGGGGAGCATGACCAGTTCGCCTGCACTGGGCACTGAGCTGAGAGGTGCTGCTAGGTGCTCTGCAACAGCGATGAACAATGGAAGGCAAGAGGTGTGTGTCTGTGTGCATTGCACAAGGTGCCACTGAAATTTTAAAGCCCAAAGTTTGTCCCATATCACTACTATGGGAGTAAGTTTCAGCTGCTACTCCAGTAGACTTCTATTGGTGGAAGGGGGGACACCATCTTGTCCTTCACCTCAGGCAGCAAAATGTTTTGGGAAGACCCTGCAGATACTCCTAACCATGTGGGGGAATGGCTTCTGAAGCATATGACTCATTCATCCAAGCTCTTGGCGCCACTTTGGTACTTTAAGTACACTGCTATGGAGAACAAAGGATCAGGCAAAGGAGTACATCATCATCTGATATACAACTTGGGATTTGTTTTTTTGGTTTGACATTGAGTCAGTGATCATTACAGACTATAGGGCTGCTGCATTGTTTAGATTTCGAGTGTGTAGCTTTAGTTTTCATTTATTTTGTTGACCCCACTCCCAGCGATGCATACAGCTGCACTGAAATCAATAGCTTTGCAGGTATCACTCAATTTGAAGGAGCCTGGACTAGAGTAGGAGGCCTATGAAATCCCACTGGGCTCTGTATTGATCATTAAACCAAAATCTTATAAAGAGAACAAGTAGACTACTTCCACATAAATAGTATCAGCATTTCAGTTTAAACCAAAATCTTATAAAGAGAACAAGTAGACTACTTCCACATAAATAGTATCAGCATTTCAGTTTAATAGTTTGCACCTGGCTCCTGCATCTGCAAAGGAACAGCTCTGCAGTACCCCTGAAGATGCTTATGTAATGCAGGGTTCACTTCTACCATGCAGATTTAAACAAGCAAATGCCCATCATTTTTATGAGAATGGGGAAGGAACAGACACATGTTGTTACCCCTCTGATGGGAATTTTGCTGGCCAATGGGGGGAACTAAAGGGGCTAAGATACAAGGGGAGCAAGACATGTCTTTGCTAAAGGCATTGGAGGCATCAGTACTGGGTGTAGAGATTCTATTGACACATGAGCTGTGTTCCAAATTTTAAGCTGGAAGGTGAGTCAGAATATGCCTCTCCTCAGACATATATTAGTCCAGTATCTGGAGCAAAAGGGAAACATGTTGTTCTCCTTCTTATATGTTCTCAAAGTTAAAGCCTAGTTACTGAGTTCCATTGTCTTATATGGGGCAAAATGATGTGACTGTAATTGGAGACATCAGGTGGGTTAAAAACATGACCTCCAATATGTTTTTGCCCACTCATCAATGACACTCTTTCACAATGACACTCTTTCACAATGGAACAGCTTTCCTCCATAGAACTGGGGCAACTGAATGGGGGCAAATAAAAAGCCTCTCCTCTTCCGCGAGGGGAAGGGTTGTGAGCAGGACTCGCTTCCCGCGCATCACAGTGGGGGGGGGGAGTGGTTGGTCCCCCTGCATTGCAGAGAGTCCTGGGCCTGTGTCACACCCTCACAACTCACTGTCAGGAGTGCGTGTAGGATGTAGGCCCTGTGACTGGTAGGGCCTCGCAGGACTAGGGCCTTCCTGAGTTTGGCACAGGTGAGGCTTGACAGAAGACTCGTAGCACCTGGTGGCAAGGGCCAGGAGGGGTATATAAGACCTGCATCTCCCTCTGGCTCTTTGCCACAGCAACACGCTTCCCACCTAGCTGTGCTTTGGCTTCCTGACTCATGGTCTCCTGACCCTCGGGCTCTTGGCTTCCTGACTCCTGGTTTCCTGATTTGTGGACTCTTGGCTTCCGGATCCCTGGACTGCTGATTCCTGCTTCCTGTCCTATACCCCTGTCCCGATGTACCAAGCCGGGACTCTGACTGCCTGTAACTCGGACCATGACACTCACATTCTGTAACCAATAAAGTTGTGGCCCTTTTTAGCCCATTAACCTAAAATACTTGTGTCCATGTGTCTTATTTCATCATAAATCGGAGGACAGGGCCTTGACTCGCAGCCACAACTCTCATGGACACCTTTAGGTTGAAGGTTAAAGATAACACAGTGCCAAGTGCAGAAGGAGGACTTTATCTATTTCAAGCAGAGCAATAGTTTACTTTCAGTCATAGATTTACTATTCTATGCCTGCATTGGTGAGGAGTCTCCACTTTCATGACTCGATCTTTAGCTTTGACTGCCCTGTAGGGAAGAGAGAAGGCTCACTCACCATTAGTTGTATAGTTTAGAGCACTGGTGTCCATTTAGAAGACATGTATTAATTGTCTTGTTGGGCAATATGGCCATCACTTTCCTTCCACAATCTCAAGAGTCATGCAAGTCATCAGCAAACATTCATATTCAAAGTCTTTGGTTAAGAGAATGAATTTTTGTATCTGAAGGAACAGTTATATAGAAACACACTTTTAAAATAATAATAATAAAATTGCTGCCACAAATATTGTATTGATCTTGTAGAATCTGTTTTCCAATGAGCCTGTTTTTGTGCTTTTTTAACTAGAGCAAAAGAAAATCCATAAACTAAGTTATGGCGGGAGCCAGAGAGTTTGTGCCAAGAATGAGAGAACAAGCTGGGAAGCTGATTAAAGATTTATACTTCTCAGGGAACTACAGTAGTCTTTTGGGGGGCAGCTCTCATCCAAAAAGCATGCCACTATCTTCAACAACCCACATATAATTCTTTCCCATTACACTCTATTGATTCATCTCCATTTTATACTGTAGCTTTGGGTCACTAGTGCATTTCTGCTAATACAATATATTATTCAATTGTCTCTTGCTTCCCTTTGGTATTCTATGGCCATCCATTAGCACAGTCAACTCCCTTCTGTCTACTTATTTAATGATATCTTTATTTTCCCTTAATGGCTCTTACATTCCAGCCATCCATTAAACAGTCACATTCAGTCTGAATCCAAAGCAGGCTTTCTTGTGGATTTCGTCTCATCAATAAATGTCAGTGGCAAATGCCATTGTCATCTTTTGTCTTCCAGTTCACAGGGAACACAGCCTTTTAGAGAATAGTGCAGTCTACATGGATACTGTTTCTGGGGAACAGAGTTCTTCTTCTTCTGGTTGCATGGTAAGACCATCCAGCTTTATTTGTGCAGATAGAGGATTGGTTTATACATTCACATATATCATTTGATTTCTCTGCACCTAATTGCTGTACATTTGATGGGGTTTGTTTTTCAATCGCTTCCACTGAAAACTAAGCCTGTGCCCTGGATTTGGCCAAATCCTGAACTGGGCCCATTTGTGCCCTGCCCAGATTGGATCAAGGAAGCTTCAAAGTGCTATAGAGCAGGTCAGGTTGACTCAAATCTATTTGTAGTGAATTGTGTCAATCTGTTGCGCAAAACAGTCTCTCAGAAACATAGAAAGACAGTCTCCAAACTGTTACAATTACACCATATAAAGAGAACACCATGGTGGAGACAGGAGAGCTGGACTTTGCTGATTGAGAGCTACAGGGCTATAATCTAACCTTACTCAACTATTTCCACTCACAGTGCTTGAGGGGAGAGAGTCTTAAAACTCTTTTGAAAACTGTCTCTTAGAAAGAGTTTGGTGGCATTTGTTTCACTTGTTCCAAGAGTTGGGTGCCATCTGCATACTGTTAACACCTTACCCCAGGCTTCCAGATTGCTTCACTCAGCAGTTTCATGTAGATGTTGTGGAAGACAACATTGAATCCTGATGGACACCATAGTGTATATTCCAGAGAGTAAGCCCCTTCTGAGTGCAGTAGGCATTTTCTGTGCATGCACACATAACAAAGGCTCTTAAAACTGACTACATTTTTGCAAGCAATTTGGATCCAAAAGCAAGCTTTTCTAAGTGGTTGAAACCCTCCCCTCTGTCGGAGATAGCACCCTTTCTACGTCAATGCCGTAATGTGCACAATCAAAAGTAGGCTGCAGGTACTAGCACATTTCAAGTTAAAATAGCTCTTCATCAGGAGATGGAATCTTGACATCTTGTAAAAGAAGGCTGCAGGTCATATGTTTGATTTTGTTCCCACTCCAAGGACTTTTAAAAGATTTTACTCTCCTGATGAAGAGCAATTTTGCTTCAAAATGGTTGGAACTCTCTGCCTTTGATTGTCTTCATAAAGACTTGATGTACCCTTGGTAGCTGACCATCTCAGAGGGCTCCAGACTGCAGTCTAGCTTCACAAGGTCCTGGGATGAACCCTTCCTTGTATAATTCAGTGACATGCTGGATTTGTGTATAGTTGATATTTAGATGAATCATTTTATAGCTCTTCTGGTACCTAAGGCAAAGTATCAGTCACAGCCAGCTAACAAATGAAACAATCTTCAGAAAAAGGATTCAGTCAAATGTATGCCTGAGCTAGTGGAGCCTAGTGGATAGAAAGTTAGGCCACCACATACACTTTCTTCTTTAAATAGGTCATGGTGCCCAGTAACTGCCTCTCTCTTAACCCCAACTGTAGAAGAAATAAAATTTATAATTATTTAACATGATGACAAATCTTAAAATTTCTTGAGAGTTTTAATATTTGGAACTTTCTCTTCCAATAGATTTAATGTGGGGGGGAAAACAAAAAACCAGTGGTGACTGGGGTGGTGGGGTGGATTTCATTTCAGGATTAGAAGAAACCAAGCAATAGGAAGGAAAGACTGAGCATCACAACCCAGCTTCACAAAGAGCCTTTGGTCATCTCTAAAATATATATTTGCCATAGATATCGCTATGCACTTTCTATTTTTCATTAGGAACAAAAAGACTACACAGTAGTCTGATGGGGCCCTCAAGAGCAGCATGAATCCTCAAGTTATTTAATTTCCCTCTATTTTCCAGTTCACCAAGTATACACACTCTGGTTATATTATCCCTAATCAGAATGAAAATGAGGTCACAACGTTCTAAAATAGTTGCTGCTTTGAAGAACTTCTACTTTTTATCTTTAACTTTTCCAAGACTTCATTCTGCCCCCTCAATTGCACTTTTTGGCTTTCAAGCTCTAAAACTAATAATCATCACCATCATCCTTGTACCAGAAGGTCCAAGGACAGGTTACCTAATGTGAAGAGACAATTAAAACAGTTTTAAAAACCCACCCAGGGCTCCAAGACCAATAATCCATACAATACACTTTAGGGAGAACACCAAAACTAATTCTTCAGTTTTCAGTTGCAGTACTTACCTTGTTTATTGCAGGGTATAACATTTTCTGCAGATAAACAAATGAAGACCCACAAGTCTAAAGCTATGCAGTCTTTTAATTAGTCATTTGCAATTATTATTGTTGTTGCTGATATTATTTATTAGTGCAACAATGTACGTGATTCTTTATTACATAAAGTAAGCAAAACAGGTCCTGCCTCTTGTAAATTTCCAGTCTAAATCTTGAAGGAGGGCCAGAATTTAAACTGCCAACCTTCTGATCGGCAAGCCCTAGAATCTGTGGTTTAACCCACAGTGCCACCCACATCCCATAATAGCAATGGCTATATATAATCTGTAGATCAGAGAGAAACTAATGTTTATATTCTCTGACCCTTTTTTCTGCTGGTAGAAAGTATAGAAAAAGGGAAGGTAGCCCTGGAAGGTATCTAGAAAGCAATTCATCATCTCAGGTGGGGTCATCAAATACATTTCCTCTCTCACTTGCCTTCATGATTCAAATTAACTAGGAACTAATGGAAAAATTAATCAGAAGCTATTTCATCCATCTCATTCCTGGAAAGGCAGGTGAACATTAAACATTAAATTTTATGATGAAATTGAGATGCTGTACAAATACAGTTAATTAAAGTTTTAGAACAGCATATTATTTTAATTTATAAAAGGAAGTTCCATTGAATACGTGCTCTAAAGAGTGTAAGAAATGAGAACCCTTGAATTCTCCCTCGCACAGCGTAATGGGATTAATTTCATATCCACCATCTCAAATGCATGGCACATTAATGAAATGATAAATGAGCTGAGAGATGTGTCTCAAGAGCAAAGACTAAATAAAACATTTTTGAGCTGTGGCACTTGGACATCTGAGGAGCAGATACTGCTGTGAATAGCAACCAGGCAGTGTTTTGAATGACTGCGAGAGAGCTTGTTACTGATTGTCTGTTGGTTTTATTTTACATATTATCAAAAGCTTAATAATATCCTTGGATAAGGCTGGGGTTCATCTAGTTCAGCCTTACCCAACTTGGTGCCCTCCAGATGTTTTGCACTACAATTCCCACCAGCCACAGCCAGCAGAGCCAATGGTCAGGAATAATGGGAGCTGTGGGCCAAATCTGGAGGGCACCAGAATGGCGAAGGCTGATCTAGTTCAATGTTCTCCCCAAAGGCTTATTAGGTATCTTTTGGGAAGTTCAGAATATAAGAACTGTTCTGCTGGATCAGCCAAAGGAGCTAACTAAACTAGTAATCTGTTTCCAAAAAAGACAAGCCAAATATCCATGGGAAGTTGTTTGTGCTGTATTATTTGGTGAGAGGCTGCTTCCATAACAGAGGTACAGCCAATTGTATAGTAGACAAATAGTCAATTAGCCTAATGAAACAATGAGAAAATAGGTAGCATGCCTATTCAATAATGGATGCCCATGAGAATGCAGGCAACTTTAGATTCAAGAATGACTCATTGGCTCATGGTGGACACTGCTTGTTATCATAAATCATATCAGAAGGTGAACCAGGATAACTTAAGCACCCATGTGACAGAGGCTCAAGCTAAGAACTGAGACCTCGCTGAAAAAATTGTGAAATGTTCATTCCTGGCACTAAGGTGTCACACTTCTTCAAGGCAGTTGGAATGGCTAAAATGTCATCATTGTGATACTGATGGAACAAGCCAAGCTTGCTTCGGCGACTACTTCTTCTCATGAGCCAAACCATTGACTTCAATTACCCAAGGCTATGCCACCTCTTCACTGGATTTCAGTAGAATTGTGGCACTCAGACTTTTGCTGATGGGATCTGGTTTTCTTAATAACTTGAATAATGGCAAGAGTGCTGCTTGCTCTTTGTACAAAAGAGCTTTCCAAAGACGCTCTGCACTAGAATTAGTCATTTGCTTTCTTGACACAGAAGTATTACTTTGACCTTTTGGGAGCTGCACATGGGATTTACATGCACAAATTGTTCTTTTATAAAACTTGTTCATAGTGAATATCAATTCTGGAATGGATATTCCTTGTGGAGGGCTGTGGGGATAAGGTGGCTATGATTTAGGTGCCTGCAGGAAGAAATCTAATCAGCTTGTACCCACCTCCACTGTTTCCCCCAATTCAATACACAGGAAATGTTGATATGTGGATGGAGGATAAAGTAGAATTATTTGAAACCAACCTAAAAGCAAACATAAGATTTTAGTGAACTGAGAGAAGCTATATTTTATTTTGCTTGTTACAGATGGACAAAACAGAACTCAGATTGCTTCATAACTTTTTAATCTATAATCAGTGGGCCAACACAGTTCCATCATTGGAATAATGCTGCAAGTCTGACTCTGAGTGCAGAATACTTTATATCTGTCCAAATATATGAACCTCATCTTAAACACACACACACACAGAGAGAGAGAGAGAGAGAGAGAGAGAGAGAGAACAAGTTTCTATTTCTATAGCTGTAGAAATCCTATAAAATACTGTTTGCCTTTTGAAAATGCTGGATCAGTTTAGAATTTGAACGAAGGATTATTATGTATGCACCAGAATGACTGGCCAACGTTCCTTAAGGGTGAACATAAAATGCTTCTTTATGGGTGCTGATTGTTAAAATGATGTGTACTTAGACTTCCTTAAACATGTTCTGCATGGTTTCACAAATGAGCAGATCATTTTTTGAGAGCTTTCATTAGCTGTTCTTAATGTCTAGGAAACGCTTTGAAAATTATGGTACCATTCGGCCAGTGGGTGCCACTATTTTACTATACTTCAGAAATTTGCAAAGCAGTCATGTGGTTTATAATTTTGCTTATTGTCGCTTTCTTGTCATGTAAATGAGAACAAGAATGGCACAAAAACATACTTAGGAGCACATGCTTGGCATTAACTATAGAAAAGGGGTAAGGGTTGTATTCAGCATACCACTCAATAGATTGTTCTGTCAGTGCAAGCATTTTTCCTTGTCCAGTGGAACTATTCCCCCTCTCCTCCCTTGGCACATTGTTCTGGGGGTTCTCCTGACCCTCCAGTGCAGATCTGGGGGGCTTTGGGAGCGTGTGGGGAGAGACTAGAGGGGAAAGTCCCATTGTGCTAACAGGTATCGTTGCACTGGCTCGCACTAGCGCAACAATTTTGTTGACTATAGGCACCAGTACCCGCTCAGTTTTCTGAATGTAATCTGTATTAGAAGGAGTACAGAATCTTGCCACTTTCTTCCTTGCTTCTGTCATGATAAAAGGGGGGGGGGGACCCACAACAACAACAAAAATCACCTAAAACCCAACTCTGTGAGTGAATACACAAGCGAATCGTGAACCCAGCTGGAAAAAGTTTTCCGGACATTAGCTTCACATTTTTGCTCCTGCTTTTTATAAATTGTTGTACACTCATTGACCTGAGACTCAACACAGAAGACAGTATAGAATAAGGTTACCAGATTTTTTTCAAAGAATCCAGGGAAACTTGGGGGGGGGGAGGAAGAGGGGGGAAAGTTATTACTTTTTAAAAAAAAAAAAATTAAGAAGTAATATCTTCTCTCCTGTGGTCTCCTCTGTCACATGGCTTTCGTCTGGGCCCTGGCCTGCTCTCTTGGAGCACTAGCCACCATGGAGTGGGCCATGTGTCCTTGCCCTCCCAGTGCTCTCTTACCTCTCCTCCTCAGCAGCAGCAGTAGCGGCGCAGGAAGGTCAGGGCTCCCGTCTTTTTTCTCCCTCCTCTTTCTCTCTCTTTCATCTCCTTCTCCTCTCCTCCTTCTCCCTGCATCGGCTCCAGGGTTTTTACTGGCTCCGGAGCACCACTGGGCAGTCGGCTGGGTGCTCTCGCTCCCGGCTCGATTTGGGTCACAGGGGTGTGTGTGTGTCAGCAGCAGTCTCAGCAGCCCAGAGCCAGCCTGCTAGTGCAGTTGGCTTTGGCTGGCTTCAGGAGCTGCTCGCTGCTGCGACGCCCGCCATTTTGCCTCACTGGAAGTCCCCATATGATGTGTCTTGTGCCGTTGAACCAATCACACAACATTCATTCCCTACTAATAAATCTACAACACTTAAAATATAAATCCGGGGACATTCCGGGGATGGATTTTTTCCCCAGGGACAGATTTGTAAATCCGGGGACAGTCCCCAGGAAACGGGGATGTCTGGTAACCATAGTATAGAAATGCCACATGAAGCACACGTCGTCTCACTTTTGGTAAAACAGCTGCAGCCATTTCTAAACAAAAATAGCTTGCCCACTGTGGTCTTGGCACTGGTAACTTCAGGACTGGATGCCACAATGTCCTCTTTGTGGGGCTTCCCTTGGGCTGACCCCAGAAACTGCAGCTGGTGCAGAATGCAGCAGCTAGGTTCTTGATTGGAGCACCCCACCAGCAGTGAAGGAATGATTCTTCCTCAGTAAATGCTCATTGTGAAAGCAGTTTACACCAGCAATTCTCGACAATGGGAAAGAAAACTTTTTTATATTCTAATATTTGTTTTTTATTGGTTGGCTTATTATTCTTTTTAAAATTATGGCCTGTAAATTGTATCCACCAGAGGCTTTGCATTCAGTATTGTGTGCCCAGTTTTATGGAACTCATCTCCAGTGGAGGTCAGCCTTCAGCACCTAAAGAAGACTTTTTTTGTTTCGTTCCACCAGGCATTTCATTTTTATGGTATTGAGTTTTTGTACACTTAGAGATTAATGTGACTAAACACCATATAGAGTGTGGGTGGTATTTTTTGAATGTGTTTGGAAGGAAAGTAAACATGAAGATTTCTGTTGCCCTATGGCCATTAAGTGAATAACAACAAAATGTAAAATGTTGCCCATTGTGTCTTGCTAACATATGAAGTGATAAAAATAGAGTTTGACACCTCGTTTTTCCATTAAGGAAGTGATAACAATCTCTGAGAACCCCCCCTTTTTTTCAGCAGTAGGAAGTGGGAAGACGTCCAAAAACAGATATTTTAACCCCTTGAAGAGATGAGGAACAAAAATATACGTCCCATAATAGGCCATATAGCAGCGTTGCTTAGTTGTGGGTCCTTTTACAGGGTACACCATGGGGAGGGGGCAGCTACAGCTTAAAATAATACAGGAGCTTTATGGGCGGGTTTCTGATCTGCTGTGCTCAAAGTACAGTTCTCTCCCATGGGTGGAATGTTTTTCTGAACACCTTTTATTTATTCATGTATTTGTTTATTATGGAGCCCACCTATTCTCCTCAATAATATGCAAACACTCCTGGGCCCTGGAACCCTTTTTTAATTAGTTTGGAAAGCAGCCGGTGTTCAATGCTTTAATCAATTGCAAACTGCTGAAGTGTGGAACTCCGAGCAGTGTACCATGAGTCAGGGGTCCAGCATGTGGGATAACATTATTGTTCTTCCCGTAATTTGCACTCAGCAAGAAGTGAACAACAGCTAAAATAGCAATAGGCTCCCAATAGAGAGCAGTCGATCCCATCCCAATGGGGTTTTATTCTAAATAGCATCAAGATAATTAAACCTGACAGAGGTGAGAGACATAAATCTGGTTTCTGCTGGGATAGCTTGTTTGCGTTGGTGTTTCTTAACTTGTTTCAAAATGGAGTTGGAATACTATCACCATAGCTAGTACTTTGTTGGCTCCATTGCTGGGCTAACTTCTCGCATTAAAATTCTCCTCAGCGTGGGCTAAAAATGGCAGAATTGACCATTTAAAGGATCTTCAAATTAAAAGCAGGACTGTTGTGGCAAGCAGCCTTTGAAGCTAAATGGCCAGGGGCAGCAGATCTTTATTCTCCCCTTGTTCCTGGTGTAGATCTTCACTCACCCCTTCTTTCAGGGTGGGGAGGAGGACACCATTTTGTGGTTTGCCTCAGGTGCCGAAATGTATTTGGGTGGACCTGCTGAAGTGGATAAGCAGCTGGATAGAAGACCATGGAGCCCCACAATGAGATTTCTAAAGGAAGGAATAGGATGTAAGCCCAGCCAATCAATAATAATGAAAAGTGGTAGGTGAAAAACACGTTCCTAAAATGCTGTACAAAAACACAATGTTGGCAATGATGTGGGAGATTTGTGAACAGTATGTCCTGTAGTTAGTTGTTGCTGTTGGTGTTTTTTAGCAGCTCCAGGCAGTGACTCTGAAGATCACGGATCTTGCTCGGGAGGGTGTGTGTGTGTGTGTGTGTTAAATGGTTTTCAGAGGCATGCTCATTCATAATCCAGAGCAGGCTACAGCTGGGGGGAATGAGAGTATGCATGGTTTGCTCAACCCTTTCTCATACTCTTTTCAGTTCAAAAATTTGTATTCTTGCATGCTTGCTGTGAATACCTGCGTGCTCAGGCTTTCAGAGTGAAAGACCTCTTCAAATGTTCCTGTAATAAAGAGCTGTGGCAGAAACAATACTTACTGTGTGAATGGGTATCAAGGCTGCCTTGTGCTCAAGTGAATGGGGAAAACCTTTGTAGGCAGATGAGTATCTTTGGCATGTTGGAGCCCCTGAATTGAAAGCAAATACAGTGGTACCTCAGGTTATAGACACTTCAGGTTACAGATGCTTCAGGTTACAGACTCCAGAAATATTACCTCGGGTTAAGAACTTTGCTTCAGGATGAGAACAGAAATCGTGCGGTGGCAGCGGGAGGCTCCATTAGCTAAAGTGGTACCTCAGGTTAAGAACAGTTTCAGGTTAAGAACGGACCTCCAGAATGAATTAAGTTCTTAACCTGAGGTACCACTGTAGCTGGGTTGGTAGCAGCAAAATATGATATCAAGTTTAGGAACAGCTGCAAAAATTTAAATTCCTTTGAACTCAGTACAAGTGAATGCACATCCACATAAAGCAGAGTGTTGATTCACAGCTAACATTGATTCTTCTAGTACAAAAGTTTTGTTACAGAGCCTGCTGATTTGCTGTAGTTATAACCTACTTCAGGAGGACTGGAACTTTGTTCTCAAGATCATATTACACAAAACAGCAATGTGTGATGGAGCACCACTGTGTTTATGAAGTCACATACATTACCATGGCAGGAGATTGCCTCTGTTCTAGTAGGGCATGGCATGAAAGCTTAAACTACATGTTAAGCAGAGCTATGCGATTCTCCCCCTCTTCCTTTCTGTTTTTAATCCAAAGCATTCTGAAGCGGTCTGCATGTGACTAAAAGAACAGTGAGCGCAGAGTAGCTGCTTAACTCCCTTCTGGTAATTTTTCTCCAAACTGCTTTTTCATGCGCAGGGGGACACAGGAATCCCCTTATCTACTCTATATCTTAGTAACCAAACATCTGAACCGGGAAAATGAGCAAAGGGGGAGCTTCTAAGATTCAGCGTGCCCTAGACAGCTTCTTTGGGTTTTGTTTTTTTGAAAAACACCCACAATACTCTTTATGTCTCTGATACAGTCAATTTGTTGAAAGGAATACCAATTGGCTGACTCATTGACTAGATTATCCCCTACCTTGCTATTGTGTGCTTTGTTCGCCTGTCTTTTCAAAGGTCAGGATTCTTCCCCACCTTTCCCTTCAAAGATTTGCCTTGATGTGCATTTCCACTATTTATTTTTTTTACCTCAGGGTGGCACCACAGCTCCTTTGTTCTGAAACATGCCTTCCTTGAGGCTGTGAGTTATTCACTGTGGTTCAAAGGGCAGCCAAAAAAGCCTGACCAAGTGTAACTAAATCAGACGGGCATGAAGAAAGATGGCGAGCAAAATGTGATATGTGAGTGACTCTCTCACCCTTCCCAACCATTCTCAATAATTAGAGCAAACGCATGGTGGATAATGAATGGAGGGAAAAGTGCGGAGGTGAACTAAAAATGTTCAGAAATTAATTGTGTATTTCACAAGGAAGAAACATGTATCCTTGATTAGTTATACAACTATATATTGTGTATATATGGTTTGCAACAATGATGAATGATATAAAGTATACAATGACAGAGGGGAAGGGTGGGGTGGGGGTGGAATTACCTGTGTGTTGAATATATTTTCATGCTCTCATGGGAATAATGCAGTGATGGGAAGACTGGTCATTTTCAGTAGCAGTAATAATACTAATTTTTATATGCTTATATTTTAAAGAAAAATCTCTCATTAACTACATAAAACATCAAATAAAACAATCCAGAATAAAACATTACTGAAGAAAGTGTTATAGGAAAAAAAGGTGGGTTTGGCTTTTGCTGCCGAATTCCCCGAGGGACTGAGTCCCCAAAGTCCAGATGGATGGATGGAGGCAAGATCTATGGAGCAAGGCAGATCTTTATTTTTCTGTTGCAACAGAGTTCGCTTCCCTCCTTGTAAGGAGTTGGAGAGACCCTGAACAATGGTGCACAAGCCCCCATAAAGACTTTTGAAATTGTCCACCCTGTAGCTCAAGACCACCCACCAAAACATCATACATACATCACAGAAGGAGGCGGTCTCCAGCAGAAATTTGAGAGTGTTGCTTCTCTCCTGTCTGCCAGGGTACCTGATAATGCCTTACTTGATTGCATTTTCTGGGTAGCTTGGCCATTCCTTTGAGATGGTAAATATTTTAGTTACTGAATCTCTTACACATATTGATAGTTTGCTCAGCTTATACTTGCCAGACTGCATTTGCAGGAAGGTATAAGCCCCTACAGTCCAATAACGATTGGAAAGCTTTTCCCATTTCCTTCCTCCTTGAAGAGAAATATTTGAGGTCAATTTAGGAGAGTCAAAATGGTTTCAGGATTGCTCTCCTGTAATATTACAGACTTGTGGTTTATATACTTATGTATATGTGTTTGCCTTGTTCATTTATGAACATTTATTCTGTATCTGAGACCTTGGGATTCTTATAACAAAAGTAACACATTCAGTATATATCCAAAGCAAAATAAAGGCCTGAAAGAAGAGACATGCTTTTTCCTGGCGCATAAAGACATGTAATGAAGGATCCAGGTGAGTCGCCCTGGGGAGATCATTCCACAAATGGGGAGCCACTGCAGAAAAGACCCATTCTCTGGACCTCTTGCAGAGGAGGCATATGAAGAAGGACCTTCATGATTCAAATTAACTAAAGCTTTATAGGTCAAAACCAGCACTTTGAATTGGGCCTAGAAACTAACTGTCAGCCAGTGAAGTCAGGACAGGATTGGCATTATATGCTCAAACCACCTTGCCCCAACCTAGCCTGGAGAGAGAGAGAGAGAGAGAGAGAGAGAGAGAGATTGTAAAGACCGCAGCAACTCCCCCATCTTGACTCTCAAGCCTGACCTGACACTGCACTGAATACCCAGGTGGGCACAGCTGAGTAAGATGTCTCTATCCTTCCTCTCCTACCCAGGTCTCAGCGATACAGATCAGATCAGCCTCCTCATCCACAATCAGATCATGGACAAGGGAGGTTTTAGTCAGAGCCACACCCATATGACTTATATATAAAAAACACCCTAAGGGATTGCTTCTATAAATTTTTGCAGCATACAAACTATCAAACGCTTGAACTATCGTCAAGCTGAGGCCTGCCAAAGGTGCTGTTTGCTTAAACTGGGTGATCCCTTTCTGTCTCATGTTTTCCTGACCTTAGTGAACACTGTTATCTGTGGATGCACATTTATAGCAACTGATTGTCATGATGTTGTAACATTGCCAGTATATTCTCCTATGATTGCATCTCAAGCAGAGATGTCAGAGAGTTCTAATGCACACAGAGACAACAATAATTATTATAGCCTTTGTGGAGAATATAACAGGTTGGATATTTAATATTTGATGCCTTTACTTTGAATTTCTTTGACCTTCCCCCCCCCCCCCCCAATAAAACACAGACAAAACTACATACAAATCCAGAGAAAATGAGAATTCCCTGTTTTACTTCTTCTGAAACATAATTCTGGAGGAAGGACCTTCTTCTGTTCATCCTGCAGCAAGGCTTAGAGAGGGTGAGAGATGCCACTATATTCAGAAGGTAGGCTTATGACAGAGAAGATAAGGGCCTTTTCCATGATAGCACTCTAGGGAAAGATGGATTTAGAGGACCTGGCTAGACCAGATCTTTCAGGAAAGCCATTAAAAGTCTCATTTTGTAAGGTGTCTGCTGTGTTTTGTTCCATGTCTGTATGTATGTGTGTGCCATTTTAAGATCTGTTTGCCTTGAAGTTTAGTGTTTTAAGTTGAATTGCTTTGCTTTGGCTGAATGATAGTATCATTAAAAAACCCAACCAAAATGCATGCATGAATTAAATCCTCAGATTAGTCTTTGATGTCAACCAACATGGCTTTCTTGACATACATATTACAGGAAAGATGAATTTGAAGAAGTGAATGAAACATGGATGACTGAAAACTGTCTATTGATTTATAAGGTGATCCATAGTGCTGTCCTCCGGAAAAACTACCAGTGGTGCTTCGAAAATGAAAACTGTACTGTCAACAGCATCAAAACATGGCAAGATCCTTTGATGCAGAGGTGCCAGGAGTAAGCTGTGTTGTGTTCTCTATGTGGGAGGCTGGTAATACTGATGATCAAATTCCATCTATTTTGAGAGAAAAATGGCTTTCTCCCAAGATTTCTTCCATGTGCTATGCTAGCTGATACAGAAAAGCATAATAAAATGCAACAAATTTGTATTTTAGCAATGAACCAGGTATCTCATTAACAAAAATTTACTGCCTTATTAATTCTCATCAAAATGCCAATTACAGATATTGCATTTAAAGTGCTACAGCTATGTTTTTCTGGAGACTTTTAAAAGATGGGAGTTTTACACTCTAAATTTGTATTGTGAACAGCTGGAATGTGTCTGGAGACGGAGAACATGGGCATTTGCCTAATTATTTTTTTAAAGCTGGTTTTTTTCCCCTCTCCAACAGAGTAACAATTTAAGGAACTGCACATATTGAATTGCTAATGCTTTAGCATAGTAACAGCTAGGCAACCATGGTAGAAATATTCTGCTTCATATACAGCACACTGATGAATTATTAGAAAAAGAAAGTAATTCACTTTGTTAAATTAGAAGTGTTGCCAGAGGCACTATGAATGTTAACAGCCATGTAATCATGCAAAATATTTGGATTTTATCAATAGAAAACACTATGCAGATGCAATAAGTATGAAACATAATCTAAGAATGATGCATTGGAGAGAAAATATGTCTTTCTCTTTGGTTGTACTTGTAATATTCTATAATAGAGTTTCCCGCCAGGAATGTAAATTGGTGGAAGGTGAATTTTCAATGAAACTGAAGGGTGAAGCCTTTTGTCCTTGGCGAATGAGAATATTTTGGCACAATAGCAAAAAATGGAAAATGTTTCAAAATCATGCAAATGATTAATCAGAATTAAAGTGAGATGTTTTTACATCCTTTTTTGGTTTCTTGTGTACATCCCTCTGCTAATGAACTTTTTAGGTCAGTCAGTAGAGCATGAGACTTTTAATCTCAGGGTCGTGTGTTTGAGACCCACGTTGGGCAAAAGATTCCTGCATTGCAGGGGCCTGGCTTAGATAACCATTGAGATCCCTTCCAATTCTACAATTCTATGATTGCAATGGAGTATTTCAGTCATTTTTTATGTACCTGGTTGTTCCTGTCCTTGAGTTGATATAAATTCATTGACATGGTCAGATGAAGGTGATCTTCCAAACCATAACATTCTGTCTCATGTTGAAAAAGAATGCTGAACTATGGTTGTTGTATTTTGAAGAAGCTAGAGGTTCCTACCTACTTTGTTCAGTCCAGGGAAGCATGGCACCAAGTTTAGGTCAGGATCACCAAAAGGAGAAGAAGGAGAAGAAGAAGAAGAAGAAGAAGAAGAAGAAGAAGAAGAAGAAGAAGAAGAAGATCAATATTGATCGAAGAAGTCCATCAATATGCAGATGATACCCAGCTCTACCTCTCTTTTAAATTGGAACCAGTGAAGGCAGTGAAGGTCCTGTGTGAGTGCCTGGAGGCAGTTGGAGGATGGATGGCTGCTAATGGATTGAGGTTGAATCCTGACAAGACAGAAGTACTGTTCTTGGGGGACAGGGGGCGGACTGGTGTGGGGGGCTCCCTGGTCCTGAATGGGGTAACTGTGCCCCTGAAGGACCAGGTGCACAGCCTGGGAGTCATTTTGTCCATAGAGGTGCAGGTCAATTCTGTATCCAGGGCAGCTGTCTACCAGTTCCATCTGGTACACAGGCTGAGACCCTACCTGCCCGTGGACTGTCTCGCCAGAGTGGTGCATGCTCTAGTTATCTCCCACTTGGACTACTGCAATGCGCTCTACGTGGGGCTACCTTTGAAGGTGACTCGGAAACTACAACTAATCCAGAATGCGGCAGCTAGACTGGTGACTGGAAGTGGCCGCCGAGACCATATAACACCTGTCCTGAAAGACCTACACTGGCTCTTAGTACACTTCTGAGCACAATTCAAAGTGTTGACATTGACCTTTAAAGCCCTAAATGGCCTTGGCCCAGTATACCTGAAGGAGCGTCTCCATTCCCATTGTTCTGCCCAGACACTGAGGTCCAGCACCAAGGGCCTTCTGGGGGTTCCCTCACTGCGAGAAGCAAAGCTACAGGGAACCAGGCAGAGGGTCTTCTCAGTAGTGGCACCTGCCCTGTGGAACACCCTCCCATCAGATGTCAAAGAGATAAACAATTATCTGACATCTGAAGGCAGCCCTGTTCAGGGAAGTTTTTAATGTGTGACATTTTAATGTATTTTTAATCTTTGTTGGAAGTTGCCCAGAGTGGGTGGGGAAACCCAGCCAGATGTAAGGTAAAGGTAAAGGTACCCCTGCCCGTACGGGCCAGTCTTGCCAGACTCTAGGGTTGTGCGCTCATCTCACTCTATAGGCCGGGGGCCAGCGCTGTCTGCAGACACTTCCGGGTCACGTGGCCAGCGTGACAAGCTGCATCTGGCGAGCCAGCGCAGCACACGGAACGCCGTTTACCTTCCCGCTGGTAAGCAGTCCCTATTTATCTACTTGCACCCGGGGGTGCTTTCGAACTGCTAGGTTGGCAGGCAGATGGGCAGGGTACAAATAAATTATTATTATTATTATTATTATTATTATTATTATTATTATTATTAACTCATCTAGAAAATGACATTACATCTTAAAAATTGATTTGGGAATGTTCAGAAAATTCAGGAATGTGTATATTGGAAATTCCCTGCCATTGTGCTCTACTTTGGAATTTTCATTGGTGGCATCCAATCTGTATTAGCCTTTAGAAAAAAAAGGCCTCTCTGTTCAAACTGCCTCCCATAATAATCATTCACCCTGCCTTGAATGCCAGTGACTGCTCTACCTGTTTGAACATCTTCTCAGAAAGCCAGAGCTGTTGCCCAGGCTAAATTGGTGATTAACCCTGATCATTTTCTCAAGCTGACCCTTTTTGTTACTGTGCCAGTATCCCAGAGGATAACAAGGCAGAAGTAAGACTGATAGATGCCCAAATAAGGAAACTTTCCTCATATATTTGGAGAAACCTTAACAGTGTGAAAGGGCAGAGCTGAATAAGGAGTTCTGTCATTTATATATCCCTATGCACACACATCTCCTCTCTCTCTCTCTAACGCACACATCAGTCGGCCTCCAGGCACGTTGCCACTAAGTTCACTACCTTTTAACAGGAAACATTATTCTCAGAAGAATTGTCAGATGTTTAAAAGGTGAACAGGAAACACCTGTTGCTTTTTTTGCCTGCCGTGAAGCCCATAAAAGCAGTTTGCCCCAATGGAATACAAATATGCAACTTCTGGGCTGGAGCCACGGCAAGGAAAGAGAGGTACAGAGGGGTGTATATGTGGGAGCTTTGTTTAGATCTCCTGATGAATTTAATGACTGCAATCTCTCTCTCTCTCTCTCTCTCTCTCTCTCTCTCTCTCTCTCTCACTGTGTGTGTGTGTGTGTGTGTGTGTGTGTGTGTGTGTGTGTGTTTTCTGCCAATGGCCATGTGGAGAGGGGCAGGGAGGATACAGAAAGGTGCCCATTGTCACCATTCCTTACAGCAGGTAAGGACATGCCCTTGATTTTTTTTTTCATGATGAAACCAACATGGCTATGTGAATGGGCTATTATTGCCAAGTTAAGCATGTTTAGGATTAATGTTAGGAAGAAAAAAAGGGACAACAGACACTGAAATGTTTTTAATGAAGAATTATTCCATTGGATTTTCTTGTCGTGGTAGTTATCTCCTTATCAAGAAGTTCTTGATAAACTTCTTTGCTTTTTGCTGTACAGCATTTGCAGCATTTGCAGTGGCGTAGCGTGGGTTGTCAGCACCCGGGGCAAGGCAAGTAATTTGTGCCCCCTAACCCGTGGATTTGCGCCCCCTAACCCGTGGATTTGCGCCCCCTAACCTGTGGATTTGCCCTAACCCCAGATGTTGCGCCCGGTGCGGCCGGCCCCCCCCTGCACCCCCCACGCTACGCCACTGAGCATTTGACCTCCAGAGCCACATGAGAGGGCTGAAAATTATGGAGGATCCCTAGTCACAAAATGGCAGCAGGTGGAGTTGGAGCATGGCCATGCCTCCTCACTCAATGGCACAGTTAGTTGGCAGTTACTGACATAATTTTTAATTGATATCTAATCCCCCCTTGAAATAATTGAATTCTTTGCCACAGACCTTCCATCCCCCACCAAAATACCCTCTATCTCCCAGTCACTTTCACTCAGTTCCATCTTCTCTTCCTTCTACCCCCTGCATGGCTACTCAAACACAGGTTCTCCAGTTCCCACACCATTGCCTGACACTTGGTTGTTCTTCTGAGGTGGAGGCCTTTATATCAGTCAAGAGAGGTTTCCTTGCTCAGCTGGAGACCAGGCAGGAAGTGTGGAGTGTGACACTGAGGTCTGCCTGAAATTGGGCGAAGGCAGCCCTTTACTCACCATCTGAAAAAGCACAGCTGTACAAGACAGTCTAAATCAGCAAGGGCCCCATTTATCCTTGGCCAGCTCTCCAGGGGCTACTAGTCAGTGGTGAGTACATGGCCGCCCCTCTCCCATGCACGCTTTTGCATACACACACAGGACACACAGCCCCTTCTCACCTGTTGTGTGCAGGTCAGCCATGAAGAGTGGTTCCCCATTCATCAAACAATCTATCTGACAGCCAATCAAGGAGTGATTTGTATCCCCCTCAGATACCTGTCTTCCTACCTCTGGTCCAGGGTCTTTAAGGGGTGGAAGAGAAAATTTTCTTGGGGACCAAATTAGGCCACCTGTGACCCCAGTCTAAGTCATTAGAATCCAAACAGAAGGCTTGAAATCTAACCCATGATCTGTAATAGCTCAGTTGGTTACAGCATGGTGTTGATACTGTCCAAGGTTGCAGACTTGATCCCTGCATGGGACAGCTGCATATTGCTGCATTGCAGGGGGTTGAACTAGATGATCCTCAGGATCCCTTACAACTCTACAGTTCTATATTCTGTTATCTCAACTCCATATAACTGTAGTTAATTGTGTTAGGTCATTGAACCATATATTTGACATAATCCCCCCCCCCCCCGCCGGCTGTCCAGGGAAAGAAAGATGATAGGGCACCACTCTTTAGCAAACCGTGATATTTTCAGAGAAGGTGTATGTGTGCCACCTTTTAAATTCCCAAATTACTGTATTTTTCGCTTTATAAGACGCACCAGACCACAAGACGCACCTAGTTTTTGGAAGAGGAAAACAAGAAAAAAAATATTCTGAATCTCAGAAGCCAGAACAGCAAGAGGGATCGCTGCGCAGTGAAAGCAGCAATCCCTCTTGCTGTTCTGGCTTCTGGGATAGCTGCACAGCCTGCATTCGCTCCATAAGATGCACACACATTTCCCCTTACTTTTTAGGAGGGAAAAAGTGAGTCTTACAGAGCAAAAAATACGGTATTTGGGCTGCATAATGAAAGCAGCAGCCCAGCCCTTTGTGACTTTTCTCATGTAATTAAATGCAACATTTGAGAGAAGGAAGTCTAACTATGGCACATTAGTGTAGAAAGTATGGAAACCTCTGGCCTAAAGGGGAATGAATATGAATACACACACACACACACACACACACACACACACACACACGCACGAGATGCATGCCTTAGGAGTACTGTAATTTTCTTGTCATCATTATAGCAACTGAGCTAGAAATGAACAGACTACCAGTAGAAATTTGCCCAATCAGAAAAAGTCCATGGCTTTAATGGATGTCAACAAGTCTGAAGGAAGCTGTGGGAGGGAAAATGCTAAAGGTGCCTCAGATTGCCAATTTCCCCTATAATCAACTACTTGAAAAGTGCATAAGAGGAATAGTCTGTACCACATCCATTGACCTGTCACCTTTTATTCCTCATTAACACTTAACACCAGTTCCGGATATATCACAGAAACGTTTGCACAATTAAGTAGTAAGCATTTTTATAGAACTTTCAAGTGTTCAAACTGCTTTCCATACATTATCTAGTTGTAATCCTCACTACAACCCTGTGATGATAGCCATCATTATTATTAGTAGTATCATCATCACCCATATTGCAGATGGGGAGACTGAGGCCACATATGCACATAACATTTAAAGCAGTATCATACCTCTTTAAATAATCATGGCTACCCCCAAATTGTACAATATTACAGTCTCCAAAGTTGCTCACAAATATAAAATAGCAAAATCAAATATAAAAAATATAAAATCAAAAATATATAAAATCAAATATAAAATATATAAAAAATATATAAAATCAAATATAAAATAGCAAAATCAAAATAAAGGTCAACAACATACTCATAAAAGCAACAGAACAAAAGAAGGAGGTAAGATCAAAATAACAGGTTCTTCATTAAAAGTCCTGGTGGATAAGGTTTAGATCTGATTCCTAATTCATGGTAATGCTGGTGCCTCCTGAACTATTCTGGGGACAGCATTCCGTTAGTAGTGCTACCACTAAGGAGGCCCTCTCTCAAATCTCTCACTTTGAAAGCAGGAGCACCAAGAGAAGGGCCTCTGTTGCCTATCATAAATTTAAGGGAACTTCATTGGGAATCATTTATCTTTATCAAATTCCATGCTGTGATTAGGTCTGAATGGTTCTTATGCACAGTGTAATCTGCAAATGGGGAAAATAATCTTAATGCCAATCTTAATTACCAAACAAACATTGCATTCAAACAAAATTTAATTTCATGGCAGGAATTGAGTGGGTGGGTATGCTGAGTGTCAAACACCATGGATATGAAAACTAAAGTTTCATGGATATGAAAACTAAATAATCTATGCTCTCCTTCCTTTGGGATCAATATAATTCATCAGTGAGAATCTTTACTGCACCAGATATAAAGCTTGCAACTGTATTGGAATATTTTTAAGATGTTTTGATTGTTTAACCCTGTGTGTGTTTGCCGCCCTGACTCCTTTAAGGGAAAGGGTGGGATATCCATTTTAATTTCAATAACAATAATAGATTTGTATCATGGAAGTACAGAGATTCTGTTTCGCAAATGCCAGGTACATGAAGTACTTGCTTTGAACAAAGTATCCTACATGGCTGCTACTCCAATCTGTAATGGAAATGGACGGCAGCCAAAACTCTGTGTTTAACGTCCTAGGTGAGAGAATAAGAGAGGCAGGATATAAAAGATGAATGCAATGAACAAGCCTTGGAAATAATTCCTCACTCCTCACAGTGTGTCTTTGTGTACTGTTAGACTAAATGGAGAGTGTCTAATTGCAAATTATTTCCCATCCTGCATTCTACTCTTTCATTCACCTTCCTTCATTTATACCACTGAGGTTTTTTAAATTTGTTGAGGACACTCAAATACTAGTGCTGTTAATAGCCTGCTTGGGTTGACATCTAAGCAAACTGATAGCCTAAAATGCAATTATTTCCTAGCAAATTGATACCTGTTTGCTGTTTGCTTTTTCTCTATCAGGCATGAAAATTAGAAGCAGAGGGCCTGCAGAGGATCTTGTGTGTGAATACATTTTTTGGTGACATGCGAAACAGCCATGAGAGAACATCTTCCTCCTCATAAGTATTATGCTCTTTGGGGGAGAGGGGCAGACAGATGCTCGAGGTAGATATGATGGGAAAGCAGTTGTAAACAACTAAAGGATGTCTCAGCTCACACCACACCCTTCAAACATCTGCAGTGCTGCAGTTGTAAAGTGAGGAAGCACTTAAAGAACACTGCACCAGCAGAAGCAGCTGGCCTTTTGAGCACCAGGAATGTACTCAAAGACAGTCACAGCCACACTAGACCTTATTTTAACTAGTTTTTTTAAAAAAAAACCCCAACATTACTAATTGGGGGGCAGTTTTCATTTCAATCACAGTATGCAGGGAGGTATTCTTGAATATTATACTAACAAAAATGCCTTGTGCAGAATTAGAAAAGAATTATTTATACCAGTACAGTGGTACCTCGGGTTACATACACTTCAGGTTACATACGCTTTAGGTTACACACTCCTCTAACCCAGAAATAGTGCTTCAGGTTAAGAACAGAAATCGTGCTCCGGCGGCATGGCAGCAGTGGGAGGCCCCATTAGCTAAAGTGGTGCTTCAGGTTAAGAACAGTTTCAGGTTAAGAACAGACCTCCGGAATGAATTAAGTACTTAACCCGAGGTACCACTGTACTATTTTTCTAAATAAAGAGGTGATAGAACTCACAATGAACGCCTTCCTTGTTCTCTTAGAATGGCAATGGCTCCCACCTGAGAGGCGCCGGAACTGAGTTCCAGCTGAAAAAAATCCCTGGTTTATACTGACGTCTTGTGTGATATTTACATGCCTAAGGTTTACACAAGACCCCCTTTTAAGGCCTGTTGTGTGTCATGTGAATAAAAATCTCTGAGGTAATCTCAAACCCTCCAAGTGCCCCTATTTTCCAAGGGTGTCCCTGATTTAGAGTAGCTGCCCCAGTTTCTGATTTGATCCTAGAATGTCCATCTTTCCCTATTTTCATCAGAGAAATATTGAAGGGTATGGTAGGATGTCCCTGTTTTCATTGGAGAAATGTTGGGGGGTCTGGAGTTATCTGACCCTGGAGCCGTCTGAAGGCAATACTAAAAAGGGAAAGTTTAATGTTTTATTATGTTTTTATATATGCTAAAAGCCTCCCAGAGTGGCTGGGGCAACCCAGTAAGATGTGTGGGGTACAAGTACTAAAATTATCATTATGGAATGGGATATCCCTATTTTCATTGGAGAAATGTTGAGGGGTATGTAATCTACAACATGTACTCTATGGAGATACTGAGAGAAAAAAACTCCTCCTAACTCAGTTTTTGAAATTCAAATGTGTTTTCAGCATGCAGCAGTTGCTCGAAATTGGCACAGATGTATAGTTTGGGTCCCTGGAAACAAAATGACTAGGCTGTGCTCAGCTGAGGAGATAACATAAACAGGGTTGTGAGGTTAGTGCCACCCACCGAAATAGCATCACATGTGTGAGAGACTGCAAATAATAATAATAATAATAATAATAATAATAATAATAATAATAATAATTAATAATACCCCATCCATCCGACTGGGGTTCCCCAGCCACTCTGGGAGGTTTACAGCATATATAAGAACATAATAAAACATCAAACATTAAAAACCTCCTGATACAGGGCTGCCTTCAGATATATTCTAAAAGTTGTGAAGTTCTTTATCTCCTTAACATCTGAAGGGACGGTGCTCCACTAGGGAGGGTGCCACTACTGAGAAGATAGTGTTTCTACAGCTAAGTGACTGCAGATGGATAATGGGTCGTTTTTATTTATTGGGTTTTCTGCAGTGAAGAGAAATTTGGATATAAAATGTAAAAGCACACACACACACACACACACACACACAGAGAGAGAGAGAGAGAGAGAGAGAGAGAGAGAGAGAGAGAGAGAGAGAGATCTTAATGATGCTGTGTGGGCATCACAAAAAACTTGCTTGCATGAGCAGCACCAATTCCACCATAAACTCCCATTTGGAATCGCCCTGCAATTTATAAACACAGGAACAGAAACTTTAAATTGGCCTTTATATGTACAGAGCCTCTGTTCAATGGATTACAAGCCAATTTAATGCCATGCTCTGCCGAATGTCATAGTTGGTACTCTACCTGACAACTGAACCAAGGTGTTATGACAGCTCTTCCTAGTTTGAAAGACTTGATCTTTTAGCTTTTTTTGACCATTGCTTCATTATTGTTCTTGTGGGATATAAATTGCTTTTATCTTCAAGTTACAGTAATTGAAGAACAAAGGAAGCCAAGACTTAATTTGCAAAGTGCATTTAGAATCACACTTCAAACAGGTTGAAAAGTGTACTGTATATGGGGTAGGTGTAAGTCATTATCTCTTTTCAGGAGGAAAAAAAAAAAAGCGTATGCGCCCCCCCCCCCCCCCATACAAAGCTACCTAACTTTCTCTTGTTAACTTCTATTTTGCTTCTTTGGTTTCCCCCTCAAAATTAACCCTTTGCTTCTTGTGTGGTTCTTTGAACTGTTTTAAATGATCTACAGCTGCAGAGTCAGTAATGAGATGATACTGTAGCACCCTGCTTGTGGTTAACGCTTAGCTGGAATGAAATATTCAACGCAGCAATAGAGAAATTAAAATAATAATTTATTTGTCAGACAAATAAATGAGAGGCACAGTGGTATATGGTTACCAAGCTCTGGCCTGGCCTCCTGCCATTATGGCCAGCACTTATATTCCCTTAATCCAGCCCCCTTTGCTCCTCCTTGGCTGCATCTGTCCAATCAGCCTGGTTGGATTTCCTATTGGCTGCCTGCTATATCCAATCACAAAAGATACACCCACATCCTCCTGTCCTTATATGGAGCACAAAGAGCTATATATTGTTACATCTATAAATGACAAATAAGTAGTAATATATCTTACATGTGTCTCAACAAGGAATATTAATTACCAGCTCACCTCTTGCCCTCTTCGCCCTATTGCCTTCTAAAACAAATGGTTAATCTTAAATTTTTATCTTAAACATATGTCAAGGATCTTGAGTTTCACATCAACATTGAAAGATCTCCTTCATTTGAGAGTTTCTAAACAAATGTCTGACAGCCATATATCAGGACTGCTTGGATGGCTGCTTGGATGGCGTCTTCCTGTCTAGCAGGGGGCTAGGCTGGTGACTGACTTAATTTCAGGATAAATACAACTCTTACAACTATATGAAATAAAAATCTAGCATTTCTTAAATCCTTTGCATAATTACATTTAAGCCAATATATTTAAGCTAATATATTTCATACATTATCATAGGTAACCTTTTAAAAGAATAAAGCTTCTCAAAATAGAAAGGAAGGAACTCAGTAAAAAAACAGGTTTTAAAAGGAACCCTTTCAGTTTACCCCCCCTTCAGCCATCTGCTCTCCTCTTTAGCTGTTCCCAATATTTATTGCTCTCTTAACTCTCTCAGTTTAAGAAAGAAACTGCCTTTAAAAAAGACTTCCCAGAAATGCTCTTTTTCTGCCAGCTAGATGCTTCTCCATTGCTCTTGGCCTTAGAAAATACAGCTCAAGGTTTAAGAGAGGCTCATGGTATCATTTTTACTCATTCCTAATTATGTTTATCTCTGCTTTTTTATCTTCTGTAACATGTAGGTCAATGTCCTGCTCTCAGTCTGTAATTCCAGCTTTTACGACTTTGAGAATTGTTTTCTGCTATCAATCAAGGGGCCCCTTGTCTAGGAAGAAAACACTGTCAGTGTTTTCTTAAGCAGCTAGCCTTCTTGCCTGGCGTGAAACTTTTAAAAATCTAAGCCCTCTTTAATATACAAGCCCTGATCAAACATTAATAAAATGCAGGCTTATGCCTGATGCCTCATTCCCCCCTTTCAAGCTCAAGGACCTTCGTCCCAAGTGTCCTTGATAGCTTGACCTTCATCATATTCCTGAGGTAAAGCTCTGTATAGGGCCATGATATGAGGTAGAGTTTCATTTGAAACCATCTTGCTAATTGTACTTCTAAAACATGAAATGATACATGGCATCATACATAAAACCATTACCACTACTGTCAAGAAAAACAAGCAAGACAATAGTATCCCTTTGAGTCCTGTGACATTAGGTAACCAATTGGTGAGCCATCCCATATCCCATCCTTCCCATGTTTGTACTGGGACATGTGCTATATTCTCCATCTTTGTAGCCAACACACGGATTGCCTCACCATTATCAGAAATGTTAAAGCAACAGGCATTCCCTGTCAAGTTCAAGACTCCACATAGGCCTCCCTGCTTGGCAAGTACATAATCCATTCCCATTTTCAGCTGCAAAATGGCGGCTCTACTTTCATCCAACTGTTGTGCAATAAGTCTCAAACTCTGGGCCGTTGCATTGGTTACAAGTTCCACTACTGCTTGCAATCGAATTATTCTGTTTAGATTATAGATAGGATCCCGTGCCCCTTGTATGAGCTCACCAGGATTCCAGGAGGCAGGATCATAATAGGCTATAATGCGCTCTGGTGGCCAATCATCAGTACCGCTCCAACTTTGGGTACTTCCTCCTGCTATATGAGAAATATCAGCGTTTCTTCGTGTACGCTTGGCCAAATTAGTAGGCATAATCCACATTGGTGGTAATACCCATCCCAGGAAACAAGTCCCACTCCATTTGGAAGGGAGTTTCTTGTATGCCCATTCTCCACATATCCACCACAACCATCGGGTCTGAGGTTTTTGGTACGTGGAGTACAGAAGGCGAAATATCAAAAGAGGTAGAGAGTTCACAGTGCAGTATGTTAGATTGCCTTTTTCTGTCACAGTTATGTTCCATACCACTTTCCATGCATGAATAAAAGGAGGTGCACAGGGCAAGGTATTCCGAGTTCGATAGGTAGTACCGTGTGCCCAGGTATGACTATTCTTAAAATAATCCCAAGTATAGTGACAATGAGAAGAGCCTATCATGATAGAATCAGCTGCATCTGATGATTTATGTACACAGAATTCCCCTTGTACAGGTATAACTCGTAATGGTTTAGTTGAGTTCCATCCGTGGAAATTCTGTAATTCTGTTTGGTGTGGTATTTCGCTTACCATACCAATGGCATCTAATGGTATCGGTAATAAGGGCATACCTCCCTCTGAATCATCTGGCCCAAGAGAGCAAACAAGGCAATTGGTCCTATTTGCAACATTGGCTACCATTTCAGCTAAACCTACCCACATATTGTGGTCATGGCGGAATCCATATTTAGTCAATTTGGTCAGATTCAAGGACCCTTCCCCTTCCCAAGGGATCAGGATTAATAATAGAATCATGTTGATGTCTAGCATATGCATTCCTTCCACAGAAGAGTACCTTATTGTGATAGCAAATAAATATTAGTCCCAATATAATTCCCCCAGTGACAGGAATGGGGAACCACCAAGACCAAAACATATATCCCAAGGATCCCCAGTGAGTAATATCTCTGATAATTGTTCCACAAGGGGGGCAGTCAATCAATTGTATAAGAGAATCTTCCCGTTCACAGTCGCTGGTTCAGACGCTCCTCAAGCTTCAGGCGTGCGCAGGTCAGCCAGCTTCCAGGTTGTGGCTGCAGCAGGCCGGTCGTCTAATGTTGCCCGTGACCTAGCCCGTTCCCGGTAGGGCTAGATACAGGGGTTTTTGGAGAGAGTCAGTTTTAAAGGATTAGAGGGGTCACCTTTGCACGTCCAACTGCCTTCGGACTTCTTCAAACGAGAGTGATGAATCCAGGGGGTCACCTCAGCTACCTTCACCGCTGTTGGAGTAGAGAGCAAGACGGTGTAAGGTCCACGCCACTTAGGTGCGAGTGGATCACGTTTCCACTCTTTCACCCATACGCTATCGCCAGCCTGGAACTGATGAATCGGCTCGGCAATGCTGCACGGCGTGCGCTCGAGGACCCACCTGTTAAGAGAAACAAAAACACGGGAGAGAGATTGCACTTGTCCCTGTGTCACATAGTCTCCTATTTGTTTAAGATCAGCTGGAATATCCTGAACAAAGGAGGGCGGTCTCCCATACAGGAGCTCAAAAGGTGACAACTTAAGTCTTTTTGTGGGTGCACACCGAACACGAAACAGTGTTATGGGTAACACATCTACCCATCCCAATCCCGTTTCCTGGGTTAATTTTGCCAATTGGGTTTTCAGAGTCCGATTCATTCTTTCAGTTTTCCCTGAACTCTGAGGCCTATAGGCTGCATGCAGTCTCCATTTCACTTGTAGGACTCGACATACTTCTTGTACTACTTGATCAATGAACGCTGGCCCATTATCACTTCCAATGCATCTAGGTAATCCAAACCTCGGGATCAATTCAGTGAGGAGTCTCTTAGTTACCTCTCGTGCCTTTTCAGTTCGGGTGGGAAAGGCTTCAACCCATCCGGTAAGAGTGTCTACAAACACAAGGAGATACTTGAATCCCTTAGAAGGGACCAGCTCTGTGAAGTCCACAATTAGACTTTCCATGGGGACATATCCCACATGTTGGATTCCAGGAGGTTGTACCGGTCCCTGCCTGGGATTGTTTTTAGCACAAAGAACACATTTCTGTGAAATGCAAGTTGCTAATTGTGATAGGTTAATAATATACAACTTCCGACTGAGACTCTCTCTGGTTGCAGTACCGCCAAGGTGAGTAGATTCATGATAATTTCTTACAATTGTGCCTGCTAGATGATGAGGTACATAAATCCTATTGTCCGGCAGAATCATCCAACCGTCCTTCACAACTGCTCCTTCCTGTTCAGCCCACTTCCTCTCTTCTGGGGTATAGTGAGGTTTAACTTCTTCTGGAACTACCTCTGGTATGAGGGCTGCTATAAATCCTCCCACAGGCTTTTGGGCTGCCTCTCGGGCTGCTTTGTCAGCCGCATGATTTCCTCTGGTTATTGGATCCCTTCCTCGTCCATGACCTTTGCAATGCATTACAGCAATCTGTTCTGGAGCCCATACTGCTTCTAACAGGATTTCTACTTCAGGTCCATATTTCAAGGCCTTCCCGTGGGCTCCTATTAGACCTCTTTCTTTCCATAGAGCTCCATGTGCATGCAGGGTTAAGAAGGCATATTTAGAATCAGTATAGATGTTTGCCTTACATCCGGCTGCCAATTGCAGAGCTCTAGTTAAACCTATAAGTTCAGCTTTTTGTGCTGAGGTGCCGGCAGGCAAAGCTTCAGCTTCCACAACTTCCTCATTGGTGACCACAGCATATCCTGCTCGTCTGGCACCTTCATGCAGGTAACTGCTACCATCAGTATAATATACAACATCTGGATTTTTCAATGGTTCATCTTTCAGATCGGGTCTACTGGAATAAACTTCATCCATTACTTGGAGACAATCATGTGATTCCTCATCATCTACCTCTGGTAGGGGCAGCAAAGTCGCTGGATTGAGCATATTCACTACTCGTAGATGAATCCTGGGATTTTCACACAATAGGCCTTGGTATCTAGCCATCCTTGGGTTCGTTAGCCAATAACTACCCTTATATTCCATGAGTGTCAGAACAGCATGAGGTACATTCACATACATCGTCTGGCCGAAGGTAAATTTATCAGCTTCTTTGACAAGGCTTGCAGTGGCCGCTACTGCCCTTAGGCATGGAGGCCATCCTTTTGCTACTGAGTCCAATTGTTTTGACAAATAAGCTACTGGACGGTTCCAACTTCCTAATCTCTGGGTCAGGACTGCCGCTGCAATCCCATTCTGTTCATGTACATACAGCTGAAAGGGTTTTTCCGAATTAGGCAGTCCAAGGGCTGGGGCCTCCATAAGTCGTTGTTTGATAACTAAAAAGGCTTGTTGCTGCTCAGGTCCCCATACGAATGGGTCCTTCTCTGCACCTCGAGTGCTTTCATGTAAGGGCTTGGCCAGACTGCTGAAATCAGGTATCCATAGTCTACAAAACCCTGCTGTTCCCAGGAATCCTCTAAGTTGTTTCCTTGTGGTAGGTTCCTTGATAAGGCAAATAGCTTCTTTCCTCTCTGGTCTCAATGCTCGTTGTTGGTGTGAGATGTCAAAGCCCAAATATTTGACCTTTTCTAAACATAACTGTGCCTTTTTCTGGGAAACTCGGTAGCCAGCTTGCCAGAGCAAGTGGAGCAGTTCCTCTGTCCCTTTTTTACAGGTATCAAAATCCTTTGCTGCTAGTATAAGGTCATCTACATATTGCAGAACCACCTTTTCTCCAGGTATTGAGGGGTAACTTGTTAGATCCTTCGCCAAGGCAGTGCCAAACAAAGTTGGGGAATTTTTAAATCCCTGGGGCAATCTTGTCCAGGTTAGCTGGCCTTTTGTTCCTGTTAAAGGGTCTTCCCACTGGAAGGCAAATATAGGTTGGCTCTGTGGTGCCAGCCGGCAACAGAAGAATGCATCTTTCAAGTCCAATACAGTAAAAAATGTTGCTTCTGGTGGGATCAAACTCAGCAAGGTATATGGGTTTGGTACATTTGGGTGCAAGGTCTCGATAGCCTGGTTTACGAGCCTCAAGTCCTGCACTGGCCTGTATTCATCTGTCCCAGGTTTTCGAACAGGCAAAAGGGGTGTGTTCCATTCTGATTGGCAGGGCTTAAGCAGACCATATTTTAATAGGCGGTCCAAATGTTTCTGGATGCCCTCTGCTGCTCGCCGGGGTAAAGGATATTGCTTTACAGATACAGGGGTAGCCATAGGTTTTAAGGTTACTACAATTGGAGCTATATTCTTGGCCATTCCTGGTGGGCTATTTTCGGCCCATACTCCTGGTGGCACCTGTAGGGTTCGGAGGAGCTTGTTTAATTCTGTATCCAATGTGGGTTGGACTTGCAAGGCTGACATTAGGCGCCATGATTGTTCCTTAGGTACTGAAAGGGTAATTATTCCTGCTGCCTTTGATGGCAGTTTCATTTCTGGACCTCGAGGAGTGAAGGTGATTTGGGCCTGCAGTTTGGACAGCATATCTCTACCTAAGAGAGGTATTGGACACTCAGGTATATACAAAAACTGATGGGTTAAACGATGTCCCCCAATCTGGCATTCCAAAGGTTGGAGGAAAGACCTCTTAGCTGACTGACCAGTGGCACTTTTAATGACTACACTTTTGGATGCCTTTTTCTGCAATAGTTCTGGGAGTACTGAGTATTCAGCCCCAGTATCAATCATAAAGTCTATTAAATGGCTCCCTAATTGAATCGTGACCGTGGGCTCCTGGAAGCCTAACTTTATGGAGTCCGGTCGTTCCTAGTCTTGAGTAAAATCCTCCTCTGCCAGTCCAATGAAATTGTCTCTACTCTGTCCTTGTCCAGGTCTCTGATATCTTCCATTTCGGATCATTCCCCGTCCCCGTCCCTGGTTTCTTGGGCCGGAGCCTGGGCCTGGGCCTGGGCCTGGGCGTACTTCTTCCAACCTCAGGGGTTCAGGACACTCCCGCTTCCAATGACCCTCCTTCTTGCAATTCGCACATTGATTCCTTCCCAGTGGTGGATTCCTTCCCCGCCCTCTTCCTCCATTTAAGGGGCGGTAGTCTTGCTTCACTGCTGTGGCCAGCATTACCATCTTTTCCTTCTGCCACTTCTTCTTCTCTTGTTTCTCAGCCTCATCCCTATTCCGATAAACTCGGCGTGCAATGGCCATAATTTGGCTCATCAGCATCCCTTCCCATCCTTCTGATTTCTGAATTTTCTTACGAATGTCAGAAGCGCACTGGGCCACAAATGTAGCAGTAATCATTCTGCTGTTTTCAGGGGCTTCAGGGTCAAAAGGAGTCCATATACGATAGGCTTCTTGCAGCCTCTCTAAAAAGTCTCCCGGACTCTCATTTGGTTTCTGTTCTACTTCTGAGACTTTAGACATATTAGTGGGCTTCTGGCATGCCCTGCGAATACCTTGCACAAGCGTCTGGCGGTAAGTGGTAAGTCTGGCCAGATGAATTGCATTGTTTGGATCCCAATTAGGATCTTCCAAGGGAAAGTTATCTTGGAGATGACGGTCAATATTAAAAATATTTCCCACTCTGGCCTGCTCACGCAAATATATCTGTGCCTTTTCAATTATGTCTCTTCTTTCCTCAGTGGTGAACAGAGTATTCAGAAGCTGGCGACAATCTGTCCAAGTAGGACTATGAGTATTTACTATTGAAGTCACCAAGTCCATCATAGCCTGAGGTTTTTCTGCAAAAGATGGGGTGTGTGTTTTCCAATTCATCAGATCCGTAGTTGTGAATGGAATGTACTGAAGGGTCGAAGTTCGAGGTGGCCTTGGTCCGAGTTGCCCGTTAACCAGCACAGGCTCCTCAAGTGCATCAAATACTCTTCTGAGAGGGGCTACTACGTGATCTTTCTCTTCGCTTTGCTCTAGGGGCCTCAAATCATAGGGGATGGTATTTGTCCCAAGGCGTTCTTTTAGCAGCTTAATACGCCTGGCTGTATTGCTTGCTGACCGATTAAGGTCTCCCTGTAACTTCTGTAATAATTCTCTAGGACTTGGATGTACAGGGGTTTGGGGTAGGCAATCAGTTGTTCCACTAAAAGAGACTGTAGATGGAGTTCTACTGGGACTCACAGATGGAATAACCACTTCTGCTTGGGCTTCATTATAGGACTCCAATGCCTCCTGAAGATATTTATCATAATCTATCAAGGAGTCAAGTTCTGTGTCTCTACCCCCATTATTCGTTCCACTTTCTTGCCTTGGGGTTACAACTGGTGGAGGGTTTGGATTATGCTCCCTTCGATGTGGAGCATAGGGTGGAGGTGGAAGCACCTCTTCCTCTGGTCCCTCAAAAATGGGTTTGAGTTTATTTGGCAAGATTCCTTTCCTAGCTTCGGCTTTTACAGCCAATAATTTGCATCGTTGGACTTTGCATTCCCTTATCCATGGAGGATTTTTATTTAATGTGCTCAGCCAGGAATCTATATATGAAAATTGTTCTGGGCACCCTCCAGTTTCTTTGGTGATGTTAGACCAAAGTTTGCTTACTAAATTTATATCAAAAGTTCCCTGAGATGGCCATCCAGTATTTTGTTTTGGCCATTCTAGTTCACATAACGTTCTCAAGCGCTCTGGCGTCATTTTGACTCCATATGCCCCTGAGAAGGCTTTCTTAAAATTATTTAACATACATTCAAGAGGTGTATTTCCCCCCTTTGAACCCCCAACTCCCATTGTATGGCCCTGTGAAGTATCCACTCAGTCACTCACACACACGCTTCGTGGGTTTCCTTGCCCAGATGGAGTCGCCTCACTGGGAACCGAAGTACTACCCACTCCACACTCAGGTCAGCTACAGATTGCTCTGTACTTTCTCACACATACAATGCGCAAGATACTTCACCACACTCTACCTCCCAACTTTCCTTTTCCCCCACCAGACCACCATCTGATATACCCAACCACCTAGCGTACTCAGTTCCCACTTACTGAGACGCAGAAGTTTGATCAAGACTTCTCTTCCTCCCAATTAATTGGAGGGCCAAAAATCCCTTTGTGCACTTACCCCTTGGTTGGTTCCGTTTCCCCCCGGTCCGTCGCTGCCAGTGAGCAGGGTATCAGACAGACGAGACTTCTGCGTTCCCCTGGAAAAATTTTTTCCATGCGCGCTGGGTAGGCAGTTTAGAGATCCTCTCTCTTGTACCCTGCTCAGTAGAGCGAAGGGGCTGCGTTCCAGCAGACCACTTATCCGAGTCACGGCACCATAAAATGTAGCACCCTGCTTGTGGTTAACGCTTAGCTGGAATGAAATATTCAACGCAGCAATAGAGAAATTAAAATAATAATTTATTTGTCAGACAAATAAATGAGAGGCACAGTGGTATATGGTTACCAAGCTCTGGCCTGGCCTCCTGCCATTATGGCCAGCACTTATATTCCCTTAATCCAGCCCCCTTTGCTCCTCCTTGGCTGCATCTGTCCAATCAGCCTGGTTGGATTTCCTATTGGCTGCCTGCTATATCCAATCACAAAAGATACACCCACATCCTCCTGTCCTTATATGGAGCACAAAGAGCTATATATTGTTACATCTATAAATGACAAATAAGTAGTAATATATCTTACATGTGTCTCAACAAGGAATATTAATTACCAGCTCACCTCTTGCCCTCTTCGCCCTATTGCCTTCTAAAACAAATGGTTAATCTTAAATTTTTATCTTAAACATATGTCAAGGATCTTGAGTTTCACATCAACATTGAAAGATCTCCTTCATTTGAGAGTTTCTAAACAAATGTCTGACAGCCATATATCAGGACTGCTTGGATGGCTGCTTGGATGGCGTCTTCCTGTCTAGCAGGGGGCTAGGCTGGTGACTGACTTAATTTCAGGATAAATACAACTCTTACAACTATATGAAATAAAAATCTAGCATTTCTTAAATCCTTTGCATAATTACATTTAAGCCAATATATTTAAGCTAATATATTTCATACATTATCATAGGTAACCTTTTAAAAGAATAAAGCTTCTCAAAATAGAAAGGAAGGAACTCAGTAAAAAAACAGGTTTTAAAAGGAACCCTTTCAGTTTACCCCCCCTTCAGCCATCTGCTCTCCTCTTTAGCTGTTCCCAATATTTATTGCTCTCTTAACTCTCTCAGTTTAAGAAAGAAACTGCCTTTAAAAAAGACTTCCCAGAAATGCTCTTTTTCTGCCAGCTAGATGCTTCTCCATTGCTCTTGGCCTTAGAAAATACAGCTCAAGGTTTAAGAGAGGCTCATGGTATCATTTTTACTCATTCCTAATTATGTTTATCTCTGCTTTTTTATCTTCTGTAACATGTAGGTCAATGTCCTGCTCTCAGTCTGTAATTCCAGCTTTTACGACTTTGAGAATTGTTTTCTGCTATCAATCAAGGGGCCCCTTGTCTAGGAAGAAAACACTGTCAGTGTTTTCTTAAGCAGCTAGCCTTCTTGCCTGGCGTGAAACTTTTAAAAATCTAAGCCCTCTTTAATATACAAGCCCTGATCAAACATTAATAAAATGCAGGCTTATGCCTGATGCCTCATTACTGCACAGGTGCATGGTGAATAACGGGGTGGAAAGAAGATATTGTACCTGTGTGAGCTTTTAGGGAGAACTGGGGGGGGGGGGGATCCTAACCATTGTTCTTTTTCTACTCCTAATATAGCATGTTAAAAAAAAAACCCATCTTACTATTGTCAGAGTAGCATTAGTCAACATTTGGAACTGGTTTAATGAAGCTTGTGTTTAGAAAGATCTATTATTTATAGAGGCAAGAGAAGTAACAAATGCTTAGGGGCCTTTTCAAGCTATTTGTTTATAACACTGGGAGGGGGGAGTCTCTTATCTGTTGTGAATTTGTTGCTGGTCTGCAGAGGTTGTCTTTGCAAGACCAAAAGTTAAATAGTAGGGACAAGTTTTTTTTCTACTCATTTCTTCACTGCAGCTTTTTGTCCTGGGCAAATTCCACAGTGGATCATTTGCTATTGTGATCTGTGCAGGAATGTTACACACCAGGTACTTAGGTGCTGCGGAGGTATTGCTCTTAACCATGGACTCCTTTCCATCTGATTGTATCACTGTGATTCTAAAGAACTGAGGCTGCAATCCCATACTTATTTTCCTGACAGTAAATCCCTTGGAATTCAGAAGGGCCTTCACCTAAGCAAACTCTGCAAGGATTTCAACCTCAGTATTGAACTTTCTTTCCCATTACACTCTCTCAATATCCATTTCTGCAGTACAGACAAACGTCTGTGTTGTATTACTGTCCTAACCACCAGAATCCCAAGTAAAAAATGTTCCAACTTTTTAGAAAACTTTTTTTTTTGTCAATACAGTATGTTTGTTCTCACAAAATGATAAGATTCTTTTTAAAAAAATAAAATGGCAAATGCTGGCTGTTGAAAAGAAATACAGAATGGCTGGGGCTCTGCATTGCAGGACTTCTAATCATGAAAATGCAACTAGTTAATGCTGGTTAAATTGGGGAGAGGTGCTGAATTTAGCCCCTCATTCTCAAACAACTGATCAATGTAACTTTAACCTTTTTTGAAAGGATTCTGTGGTATTAAGCCCCAAAGTTCTGCACTGCAGGGCTTGTAATATTTTGGGAGAAGAGGAGGGGCTTGTGCATAGGTAAGAGAAATGCCCAGTGAAGGAAACTGAGAAACAGGTGACTGTATGGCTGACTGTACCAGTGGTCCTGGACTAACCCACTGAGAAAAAACACGAAAGGAGGACCAGGAAGGATGGCTTGAAGGAAAAGATGGCAGGGCTCCTATACCTTCCAACCATCCAATTTTTAATATATTTAAATCTGTAGATCTCAAGGTGCCTTCATCTGTAGATCTCAAGGTACTGGGCATATCTTTAGGAACATTCTACATCTCCCAGGCCTTTGGCTAATTATAACCTTTTATTAATTAATTAATTTATTTATTATTCATTTGTTAAAATTGTGTACTGCCCTTCATCTGTAGATCTCAGGGCAGTTCACAACATAAAAATACAAGATAAAAAGACAAAAAACCTAATAAAAACAAGAACAAAATAATAACCCCCTCCCACAAACACATTTAAAAGGGTGTAGGACAGCCTTGGGTCTCCAACTGTTTTTGGACTACAACTCCCATCATCCCAAGCGAGCAGGACCAGTGGTCAGGGGTGATGGGAATTGTAGTCCCAAAACAGCTGGAGACCCAAGGTTGGGAAACCCTGGTGTATGATGTTAATCAGCCAAAGGCCTGGCTGAACACGGTGGAAGACACATGGCAAGGCATGTAAAGGAGCCAGAGCACTTGGAGGCTTGTGTGACGAGATCAGCTGCAATGGTCCTGCACCTTTTTAATTTTAATTTTAATTGTGGTGCTGGGAGTGTTAGCAGGTGCAGCTTTCCTCTTACAGGCATTGGAAGGTACCTTGATTCACTATAAAACCAAGGCAACACCAGAGATGTGGGGGAAGTGTGAGACACAAGGGCGCAAGGGGGTCTGTTGTAAACGCACATGTTCATCTTTCTGTCAGGCTACCTAAACGTGCATGCAGTTATTTATGGAGACCTTGAGGGTATATGTGTGTTATGTATCAAGCTTGGATCCAGAAACAATAGGCAAGTAGGATCCTAGAATACAACAACTGATTGGCTTGCAGGAAAAGACCAATCAGGCTCCAGGAGGAAGTTAATCAGCCTATTAGGCTGGTAGGATCCTAGAATGCAACAACTGATTGGCCTGCAGGAAAAGACCAATCAGACTCTAGGAGGGAAGCAGAATCAGCCAATCAGATGGGACTCATTGTGTAAATAATGTATATAAAAGCCTGAGGTTTGGGGGGCAATTCAATCACTGTTTTACAAGCTGCAATAAAGCGCATGAAATCGCTACAGGACTCCGAGTATATTTCAATGTGAAAGAACTGGAGGTTCAAGACAGTTGTTTCTCTGCCTGTTCCTCGCTTGTCTTGTTCTGAGTATCTGTTCACGGCACAGATGTAGGCCACACCTTCTCAGGCCAGGGGCAGCTTGATGATTTCTTTGGAAAAGGCCTCTGCTCAGTGACATAAAGACCTTTGCTAATGAGCTTGCCTGGGACACAGCAGGGGAGTCTGATTAGGCCGGGTGAGCCTGGCAGCTGTGTACTTAGCCTCTCACAGACCAGGCAGGCTTCTGCTGCTGCCAGTATAATGAAGCTCTCTCCAGGAGCTGGAGACAATCCCAACTACAATCTTCGGTGGTTTTTCAGCCGTACGCGGCTCCCAGCTTAGAGCTCTTTCATGTGCTGCCAGGCCTGATGCGAATTCACCTGCTGTTGGATGGCAGCACAGAGGAGTATCGGGAGGACAGCTGTGTTCATGGAGAAGCTGGAAAGCCGTGCAGAGATACTAACATTAGACCTTCCTTCAAGAGCAAGAAACCACTTGGCCCTCCAGCCATTCTCACAGGTGAGGCTTACCTTAAATGAGATTGCAATGTCAATGTGAGCTTTCAGTTAGTAAGGTTGCACATTCAGTGCTTCTGCTTAGGTGCTCAGCAAACACAGGATTTGGGTACAGTTTAGAAAATAAAGTTAAGTTTGAGGGCCTAGATCTGAAACACGGTGCCTGCCTCCCCACACAGCTTAAAATCCTGTTTAGGCTGGGTTTATCCCAAGCGTGTTGGCTTACACACAAGGAGATTGTGTGTAATACGACTAATTTAGCTCCCATTTTGTATCTTGCATTGACAACATTCACATGTGGTACAAAATAAAGTGAGAGAAACTCAGAAGCCGACTTTTCAGTATTTAAGCAGTCTTCATTTTAAGTTAAAAACAATATCAAAGCTCATATACCAAATCAATTATGAATTGGAGTGTGGGAATGCTATCCAGTATATGTGTTATCTGCAACCATACAAGAAAGCTTGTTGAAGTACAGTGGTACCTCAGGTTACATACGCTTCAGGTTACATACGCTTCAGGTTACAGACTCTGCTAACCCAGAAATAGTGCTTCAGGTTAAGAACAGTTTCAGGTTAAGAACAGACCTCCGGAACGAATTAAATACTTAACCTGTACCTTCATAGGTTGTATTTAATTTTTCCTTTTACTATAACTTTGTATTCTGCCTTTCTACATTACTTCACACAAGGCGGTTTACAAGCTGAACAAACAACATAATATATGACAGATTACACCCCATATAACAATCTGATCCAATACGAAAAAGTCATGATAAAAATGTAACTTTAGAATAAACAACTTATATTGAATAAAGTAATATCTGATAATCTATTAGAATATGATAGTACACAATAAAATTAAATATCAGCAAATAATTAAACAAATTCATTAGACATTACAATAATTAATTGCTAAACTAAAATAAAAATAGCAAGTCACAATGCATTAAATTCCACATACATAAAAAATCATGTAAAAGGATCCAATTGAGAAACAAAGACACACAACATATATATCCCTGAACTCCTATTCTCTCTTCCCAGCTGCTTTTGCTGTTTTTAAAGTCATGGTCTGGAAAAGGTTCCTAGAGCTGGAGGCAGCAGGAGGCAAGGCAGGTGTTAAAAACCATTGCCTGAGGGATCTTGGGAAAGTTTATCTAAATAATAGATTTGTCTAAAGCAAAAAAAGAGGGCACTCTTGCATTTAGTTTTGGGAGATATGTAATGCAAGTTGTGCTACTAGACTCAATGTATTTAACACTTTTGTGACTGGTGCCAAACTCATAACAGGATTCAATTATTATAAATCAAAAGGTAGATTCCATCATGCACGTCTGTCACTTTGAGAGGAATCCAGTGCTGCGCTTTTTCAATCATTCCATCAGCACAAGCATTTCAGAGCCAACTTGGGCAGTGTGGAGGGAGCAGAGGGTGGAAAGTCCTGCACTAGCAGGACTCATTGTGTTGGTTCCTGCTAGTGCACCTGCTTAGTTGAATCCTGCCCTTTGTCAAGTGAGGAATGAAGCTGAACCATCAGATTATGAATCACAGTTGGAGATTCATATTGCCTAAAATACAGGGGGTTTTAGGGGCTACAGTTCATGTAATGGGCTTACAGGCACCATGTGCTTAGCAATGAAATATTGATAGTTCAAGTAAGGCTCACACATATGTGTATCAGTTATAGATAAGCAGAACAGGGAAGGATAACTCAGTTGGTCAGAGTGTGGTGCTCATAATGCCAAGGTTTAAAGTTCAGTCCCCGTATGGGGCAGCTGCATATTCCTGCACTGCAGGGAATTGGACCAGATGATCCTCAACTCCACAGTTCTGTGATTCCATGACATTACATCATAACCTTGCTCATTTTGTACAACGTGCTGCTTGTCTTCTAACTCACCACCCTCCCTTACCTTTCACCTTTCTTTTAGCTTCTAATCCAGGCATCCCCAACCTCCCTCCCTCCAGTTGTTTTGGACTACAATTCCCATCACCCTGACCACTGGTCCTGTTAGCAAGGGATCATGGGAGTTGTAGACCAAAACATCTGGAGGGCCGCAGGTTGGGGGTGCCTGTTGTAATCCTTGTCATGGGCGTTTCTTTCACTTCCTATACATAAATGTGAGATACAGCAAAAATCAAAAAGGTAGTAGTAGAGGCAGTTTGTTACCTCACAGATCAAGCTGTAAAAAATACCTCTGCACTAATATTTAATACGGTACACGCATCATGACGATGGTGGATTAAGGCTGCAATGAGCTGTGTGTTAGTATGTACCTAGGTATGTTGGATACTTAACAGGTTTTATATACTCGAGTGATGCTTTAAAATCCAAACGTACAAATGGACAAAAAATACTTCGGTTTCCTCTTCTTTTTACTGGGCATGCAATATTTTAACCTTTTAGCCCAGTCACTGTTGGGTAGGGGGCGTGAAAAGAGTGATTAGCAATGATAATAATCATGTTCTGTATGAAGTGATTATGAATGAAAAGGGAGTGAACTACCCTGGACACCAAACAAGCATGTCATTAACTGTTCCTGGAATTTAATGGATGCTTTTCTATTATCAGTAAGTTGAGTAATGGGTATTATTAGTAAGATGGGGAGGCTCTGCATCTCTGTGCCTGCATTGAGTTGTGCCTGCATTGCTGAAGATCTCCTGGATAAAGAAGAAAGCAAATGTGTGCTGTAATCAGGATCCAATCCATGTCTTATTTTTGTCCCTGTGACACAATCGAGCAATCAAATTGTATACCCTCTTACATCAGATCTGAATTGAACCCAGAAGCTGCAGCTGCTATGCTGTTGACTCAGATTATAAATGAAGATGCTATAGTGACCACTGCTACTTTCACTGGTGGGCGGGAGGGTGCGGTGCAGGAGAGGAAATGGGGCATAGCATCCTTGTCAAATTTATTTGTTATTTGCCAGGAGATTTGCTTGAGGAATGCAGATAGCTCTCGGTTACCTTCTCAAATGCACCAGTGCAGAGTTATTTGCTAATCAAATATTTGCTAGCAATAGAGAACTTGAAACAACATTTGTCATTGGGTTTTCAGTGCATTTATTATCTGTTAATGCCTTGTCACTCACACCGCATGACAGTCTGGATATAAATATTTTATTGAGTTATACAGATGGACAAAAGATTTATTCACTGAAATTCACATTCTTCCAGGTCTCCATGACACTGGTAAATACAGATGACTATTTTCTGGGAGTGTTCATTGGATCTGTGTGTAAACTGATTCACAAGGTGAATTTTCTCTTCTGAAAGGCCGATCTAGTCCAGCACTCTGTTTCCATAGTAGCCAGACAGATAACCATCACTTCCTCTAGTAGTGCACTGTATGAAGGTCTCGGTCTCTCTCTCTCTCTCTCTCTCTCTCTCTCTCTCTCTCTCTCTCTCTCTGTGTGTGTGTGTCTATCTGTCTGTGTGTGCTAACATTCAGCCTTATTGGAAGTCCCTAAGTTCTAGTGTGAGGGAGAACTTTTCTTTTACATGCTTTCTCCAAACCATGCCTAATTCTACACACTTCCATCTTACACACATTTTCTTTAAACTAAAAAGTTCCAAATGTAACTCATGGGGGAGTTACGGCATCCCCTTGATAATTTTAGTTACCCCTTTCTGGACCTTTCCCAGCCCTACAATAGTATTTTTAAGGTGAGATGACTGTACAAGTGTGGTTTCATCATAGGTTTGTATAATAGTGTCATGATATTGGCAGCATATTTCCCCCCCTGAGGAAAGAAAATGACCTGGCTGGGGAAACACTTCAGCCCAGTTGCAGAGGGGAGAGGAGCAGGGGCAGATAGGGGCACCAGTGAAGGGCTTGGTGCGTGTTTGTGTGCCAGTGGGTTGGCAACTCCTAGAGTAGAGGAAGGATTGAGACTGATCCGCATCTACGATGTATCTATCCTGTAATTTCTTATGAAACACTGTGTTTTTCCTTAAACCAGCTTGGATTAAAATTGAGACAAAGAATCACCTAGGTGCATTATAAGCTGTCAATGTGTACACAGAAACAGAAAGTTGAATTCTGGGGTTTCTGTAAGCCAGGCATGGCCAAACCTGACCCTCCAGATGTTTTGGGACTGCAACTCCCACTATCCCTAGCCAACAGGGCCAGTGGTTAGGGATGATGGGAATTGTAGTCCCCAAACATCTGGAGGGCAAAGTTTGGCCATGCCTGCTGTAAGCTAATGGCAATTTGGGGTGCTGGGTGTCTCCTTGGAGATCCAATGGTGGCATTGGATTTGACATTTTGAAGTATCAATCTGTGCTTTCACATATATCCTTAACCTGTATATTTGTAAATAGATTCAAATATTACAAAATGATCTCTTTCCAAAAGAAACAAAACCTGGATAAGCATTGTGCCTCTGAAATCTCAGTGTATGTAATAAATAGTACATTGCCAGTGATGGGAGGGTGATGGGGAACAGAGCACAAATCATTGGAAATATGAAAATTAACTCAAAGTTTGGATTAAAACATTACAGTGGATAAAAAAGCAGACATTGGCTACCACAGCAATTGGAGCCAAAGGCTCCATAATGTGCATATTATAATTTTCAGCTCACTGCCTACTGCCCAAATGGCTGTCCGGTTTGAGCAACGTGCTCTTCGCTAATTAGTTTTTATGCTGTGGAAAAAATAGCAAGGCAGGCCTTCAATATGCAATTGGGGGTCGCTTTATAAGGCTCTGCAACGTTAACTGCATTTAACAGATCATAAATGTTATTTAATTGCAAATAATTCATTGTAACTTATGTGGAAGCCCTTTTAAATGCTAAGCCTGTCTTTTTCACAGCCATTGAGGTTTCTTTCTGAATGCTTACATCAAAGGCCTCCTTGCTTTTCCCCACAGAGGAAATGCCTTTTTTATATACCGTAATATGAAGCCCAATGGCACCCGATGCCTCTGTGTGGGTCATACTGATAATGTTTCTAACCCTATGGGGAACAAGATATTCCCTGTTGAGTCAGGCAAAGCCATTCATACCTGGAATCATGGGGCTTTAAAGTGCTGAATTGGAAGCCTGTGACTGCTGAAGGGATTTTGCACTCAAACAGTTGTAAACAGTGCCAAGCACAAAGGGGAATACCTACATAGGAACAGATGAAGCAGATTCTGGCGTTTTGTAAAGGTGCCTTAACATCTGCCATTGCTTAGTGGGGGCTGGTGGGTGTCGGATTGTTTATATGCTTCTAGTGCACTGGTTTATTATGGTCTTTATAGGGTTCTTTCCAGTTGCGTCCTGTCTGCTAATGGAAAGCTTTTTAATCAAGTTGAGGCTTGAGTGAGGCGAAAGCAGGGTGGATGGGTGGCACTTTTAGGTTCTTCTTGCAGCCTTCTGTGCAAAGGTATGAACAATAATTTGCCAGGCACCAGATTGTGCCTGTTAAATAGAGAGAACCCTATGCCAGTGTTTCCTTTATTTTGCAAATTTAGAGTGAAGCTTTTCTGGCATTAAAAGGCTGTGTTACTCAAATGAGTTGTAAGTGATTTTGTTACTATAACTCTTAAAAGTACTTTGGATGTGCATTTGTATCCAAAAGTAATTTGGATGGACATCACACACAAACAAAATCTCTCACACACCTTATGTTGAGCCCAGACTTGGTTCTCCAATGGAAGTAGGCTTAATAAGTACAAGATTTGTATGAAATTAAGTTGATGAAGAAAAAAATTAGGGCCAAAGAGCTGGTTGCTGTAATTGGAAATAGGCTGTGACTTTAAGACTTAAAGTTTAAGCAATAGGAAGTGACTACATCAAATTAAAACACTGGTTATGTGTCTTGAATGTCTGAGCTTCTAGGGAATGAGCAGCCCCCAAGAAGCTCATTAATAGTAGCTGCAGAAGGGTTCCTTTTCCCATATTAAAATTTGCTTTCATAGCTGAATATAATGTGCCTCACAAGTTCTCTTCCTGTCTTACAGTTATTTTACATTTCCCTCTAGATAAGATGCACATGAATCTAACTCTTTAGTGGTCTTGGGTGGCACTTGTGAAACTGCATCCAACCATTAGTCTCTTTTGATGGGAGACAGGAAATCCTTTGACCTGAAAATGAGTTCTGGCTAGCTAGAAGTGACCTCATGGAGAAACAGGAAGTGCCTCATTTGCATACCCTCTAACATTCTTCAGATGAATATAGGGATATTTCTCACTCTCCCCCAAATGACCTTGCTCAACCCGCTCCCATTTTTTGATCTCTCCCAGCAGAGCATTTCCACCACCACTTCACCAATGGGACACACACCCTCCGCCATCCTGAGAAAACCCATTAATCTTGATTTTGTTTTATTCTTTGGTAGATTTTACAAAAGAAAAACACATACCAAAGGGGCAAGATTAGACACGGATGCAGAGAGAGAGAGAGAGTATACAGTGGTACCTTGGGTTACATACGCTTCAGGTTACAGACTCCGCTAACCCAGAAATAGTACCTCAGGTTAAGAACTTTGCTTCAGGATGAGAACAGAAATTGCACGACAGTGGTGCAGCGGCAGCCCCCATTAGCTAAAGTGGTGCTTCAGGTTAAGAACAGTTTCAGGTTAAGAACGGACCTCCGGAACAAATTAAGTACTTAACCCGAGGTACCAGTGTGTGTGTGTGTGTGTGTGTGTGTGTGTGTGTGTGTGTGTGTGTTTTCAAGACTCCTTGAGCTCCATTCTGCTCCCCCTTCCTGACCAGGGCATCTCTGCTTGCCCCTCAGAGCCAGCATGTCACATGGGTTGGGACCTTGGTGGTGGTAGCCTCTCTTCCTCCTTACCCATTTTCCAGAAGCCACTATGAGCTGGCCAATGGAGGAGGCTGGCAGTGATGGCCATGGAGAGAAAACAGGCTGCTCCCTCGCAGTCACTGCTGCTGCTGCTGCCGCTCAGGACAAGTGCCGGCTCATCCTCCTCCCCAAGCTGGGCACTGGCAGGAGAAATAGGAACATTCCGGGATCAAATCAGAAGCTGGGATGGCTTTTGTAATTCCAGGAGTGTCCCTGGAAAATAGGGACACTTGGAAGGTATGCATTAGGAACACAGGAAGCTACCTTTTACTGAGGTAGCCTGTTTGTTTATCTAGCTGGCATTGTGTAACACTGATTAGCAGTGGTTCTCTGGGGTCCCAGGCAAAGATCTTTCACACTGCCTCCTATACAAGTCTTCTCTCCTATTCCACACATGTGCCCATCTCAAGGTGGCTCTCTCCAGATGTTGTAGACTTCAAATCCAATTAGTCATAGTCAGCCAGCATAGCCGATGGTCAGGGATGATGGGAAGGTGTAGTTCAAAACAACTGGAGAACACCACTTTGTGTCCCCCCCCCCAGCAGTAGTATATGTGGTTTCTATGTTATTCGTTGCCCACTCCAGTGTTTCAACACCTGGAAAAACCCTGTGCTTGCAAGTATTTTGCTGCCAGCTACTGTCTGCCTTCAATGTGCTTCTACATTTGCCACAGAACATTACTGCCTCAAATTATCTTTTCTAAATTAAATATTTGCGACTTTAGATTTTCCACCCCTTGTCATGCTTGCCTAATGAAGAAGAGCAGATGGCGCCAACACATCCCAGCCTTGCAAGGCATTTGGTGTTTTCTGACTGCACAAGTCTGTTTTCTTGTGGGAATGAAAACAAAGGCCTTACTGGGTGGTGATGGATGTTTCTGACTGTAGGTGTAGACAAACATGCAAATACTGACAAAATATTATCAGTAGCATCAATCCTGCAATTTTTAAAGGAAGAATGCTGATATGTTTGTAAACCAGCATCCTCAGTAATATAGGGCTGCTGATTTTTAGGAAAAATAAAAGTTAACTGTAAAGAAACGATCATGTACTTCAATATAGCCAGACTCCCACCTTGCAAACTCAGATTTGTTTTGCAGTTCCCTTTAAACTACGGAGGTAGATTAAATAGAAATGCTAATCATTGTGTCACATAACTGTTTTATATCCACCTTTCCAGCCTCTATATCTGGAAACCTTTGGGGCTCATGACAACCTCCTCTTCAGCCAGGCCTTTGGCTGATTAATATTTTGCAGCCTTTTAAATGTGTTTGTGTGAGTTGTTTTGTTTCTTTTTAAACTATTTATTTGTGCTTTACTTTAACCTCCATTTTATCTTTTGAACCACCCTGAGATCTTTTGATGAAGGGCAATATATAAATTATTTTATAAATCTATTAAAACAAATCAACAAACTAGCAATTTTATAGAGAACTAAGCCTGTGCGACCTGTCACCCAAAGCTGCAGTTTCAGGCCAATTTAAAGTACTTAAAGAACATCTGATTATGTGATGATGCAATGGACACATTTGGACTTTGCATTAAGATGGTTTGTGGATTATATTACATCTGTGGTGTCTGAGCCCAAGTTCATGATCTGTTTACTTATGAGCCAATGTCACTAGACACTCTTAAACCATAGTTTGCTGCTGGCTTACAAATCCTGGCTGGTTAGGGAGCAACAAACCACAATCCCAGCCTTGGACCTTACAGGCAGCTAAGCTTAATTGTGACTTCTCTTGCTTGCACCCAGAGGAGTGAATTGGGAGCAACTGAGTTGTGTGCACCAGCATCCCTAGTTTATCATGACAAGCACAGCCAATACCATGTCTTTTCTTCACACAGAATTATTTTGTAAGTAGCACCCAAGAAGCATATACCTGCTCAAAGAGCAACTGAGGCTTATTGTGACCTTTGCCAACTGTACACTGAAAAGAAGTTTCAATGAATGCATCCACTAAAATGTAATGTATGGTTTGTATTTTTGTGTTTTTATCTTGTGAACCACCCTGCGATCTTTGGAAGAAGGACAGTATTGAAGCTAAAGCTATCCCAGTCCCCCTCATGCCCCCAAACCAGGGAGAAAATGGTGGTCATGCTCCTAAGCCCAACTAAATCTTGCCTTTGTTTTCGGTAGGTGGGGAACCGGTGTGTGCATGTTTTAAGAAACAGTAGGAAACAGGATGGATATCTACTCTGCCACTGAAGCCTGACAGAGCATAGGAGAGCATAGGATAAGGTGGCTGAACCATCTTTGTAGTACTTCCTTCACTTTAGGCCGCATCCTAAACATTCAGTGCTCATTTGGCTTCATATTTTTGCTCTGAAAATGATGGAAGAAAATGGAGCCACACATTATTTCTTAACAATCATTATTTTATTAATATATTTTACAAGATTGCAGTTGAAATAATTTTAAATACAAATCTTTTTATACAGAAAGTGTAATAAAGTTAAAATACTTCCTTGTGTAATTCATAGCATTATTGCAATGCTTACAAAATTTTGCATAGAGTGTGCAAGGATTGATGTTACTTGATAAAAAAAGCTTTAATTTTTTCTCACACAATCACACACACACACACACACACACACACACACACACACATAAATAAAAATAAAAATAAAAAGCCAAACGAAATGTGAACTTCATGGAAAATGTGATTTAGAACTTGAACCTTTTGTTGTGGTTTCATGAAAGAGTTTGTGTTTACCATAGGTAAGACAACACATTTTACTATCACAGATGGAAAACTGTGATGGCATATGGGCTGTTTTTATGTTACGTTCACAGACAGATAGGATTCTGGCAGCCAAAATGTCATTGCTTATACCAGCAGAGATTGTATTCTGCTCTCAGTGCTCTGTATGCACAACATTTTAGTGGATCAACACAAGTAGTTATATGATATGCCGAGCACCAGTATCCAGACAAGGCAAGCTGTTAAAATAAGCTGTAGCTATGGTTGGGAAAGTGACTCCAATACTGCAGTCACAAGCAAACTTACCTGGAAGCCCCACTGAATCCTGTGGAATGCATATGTTTAGGACAGTTAGCCCCATAAATGGGGAACCTGTGGTTCTCTAGATGTTGCTGAATTACAATTCCCATCATCCCTTACCACTAGCAATAGTCGCTGAGGCTGATGGGAGTTAAGCTTCAACAACATCTGGAGGGCCACAGGCTCCTCACCCCTGCTGTGACCCATTCCACTCCAGGGACATTGCATCCAGGTTGCTGCTGTTAACTCCAAAAGCTCTATTCAAAGCAACATCCTTCTCTTCAAAGGCAGTAAACCTCTGGGCGCTAATGCTGGGAATGTACAGCATGTGAGGTCCTTCAGGCTCTGCTTAGAAGTTTCCTAGCTGGCTGCTGTTGGAAACAGAATGCTGGACTAAATGGCCCTTTGATTTGATTCAGCAAGACTCTTTCTATTTGCAGATTTTTATATTTCAGCTTAAGCAAAAGATGGGGACTGCGGCCCTTCAACTCCCACCAGCCCTAGAGATCAGTGATGATGCAGTTGCTTTCGTCAATGTCTGGAGGGCCACAGATTCCTGATTAGTTCCTTGATTTAAGCCAAGAACTTGAGGGCATTTTCAGGTGTGATCGTAAAAGCGCCTTTGAACCTCTCGCCTGGCATTTGTGCACATATGTAAAGGCTGTCAACACAGAACAGTAAGCAGAGAGCAATTTTTTAAAACAAATAGTTAATTCTATCCACTATAGGATTTATACTGATGTTATAGATATGAAAAAAACAAACAAAAACCCCACACTACCTTATGGTGCTATGTGTGAAAATTGTTGCAATGTAGTTAAGTTGAACAGACTATTAATCCTGAGATCTCAGTTCAGCTGAGCTGAGGACTGGGTTGTAAACAAGGACATACCTAGAGATTGGCCAAGTTGGTCCCTGCCAAGGGTGCAAGATTTGAGCCTTTGGCTCAGAGTGGTTAGGAGCCTGCCCACTCCTCCATTTTTCTGGGTGGAGGGTGTTGATAATCTTGCCAAGGGCAAGGGATGGGGGGCACTGATACAGCTCCTTGCAGGGGTGGTTGCTGCCGATACAGTTCATTGCGCAAGGGAACCTAGGTATGCCTCTGGTTGTAAATGAATGTATCCATACAAAATCACAATGGAATTTTATTAAGATCTATATGGGGCTAAATGAGGGCAGTTTGTAAAAATGGACTTGGGTCAATAAAATCATGGAGAGATCTGAGTCTTTTAGATTACTCCCATAAACATTTTTAAAAGATTAGTTGCATCAAAATGTAGGGAAAGAATTGATTTTAAAAATGGTGAGAATATGCCAATGGGAGTAAATGTTATGGTACTGAACATAACTACTTTAGGTGCGGCTATTAAGGACTTAGCAGTAGAAAACTAATGGCAGGATCCATCTGCTGCCACAGATGCAGAGTTGTGCAAATGAAAGAGGATTCCATAGGAAACTCAGCAAATCCAAACTGCCATCCCCACCCTTGGCCCAATGCAACCAACCATGGGTGCATTACAATCTACTTGGCTATTGCTCAGAAGCAAGAGCCCACCAGCAATCCCATAGCAAGTTGTGACAGGTCCATTGTTCTTATTATGGGGAACACAGAGCATGTGTTGCAATGTCAGTAATGACAGGTGCACTTTAGGGTCCCAGTGCTTGCACTCAACCAACAACTAAGCGGTCATGGGCTCAATAATCTTTCCCCCTCTTCCCACTACAACTGTGTAGTCATGGTAGGTTAAGAGTGGGCATATAGTGTCCTCCAAAGGCCGCTGGATTCCAGCACACATTAGGTACATCCAGCATAGTTGGGGATTATGGGAATCACAGTTCAAAAACATTTGGAGGGTTAGAGGTTCCCTACCCTATGTGAGGGCATGGATCATGCTGTATCATATGATCATACATATGATCCAGATTTATTTTCCTCTCTTAAGGATTATCTACCAATTCCCAGTTGAACTCCTATTAAAGCATTTTAATGGGTAGTGAAGAGATGCAAAATTTTAATAGGGAAGAAATGATAACTTGACCAGACCTGAAGATGCATGGCTAAATATAAGGCTTCCTTTTGGGCCACTTTATCAGCTAAGAGCAGCTTAGGGACCCTGGACTGTATTGGAAGATACAGAAATATTGGATGGGTTAGAAAATTCAAGCTTTCAAACCTTGCCGTAGTTCTTTTTCAGGTCCTCTAATGTTAGACCTATATTAGCCACAATTTAACAAAGTTATGTGCACTTTAGCCCACTGATTTAAGTGAGTTAAAGTACACCTAAATCTGTGTTGACTTGTGGTAATAGCATTTGAACACTTAATAGGAGCCAATTATGAATATGCCGTCAGAACAGTAAAAAAACAGTTTGCCACATTGGTACTGGGTGCTGCTGTGGCACACTAAGGTAGTCTGGCCATCATTTACCTAGTCATCTCAGGGGTTTTTTTTTTGGGGGGGGGGGAAGCACATAGCAATGAAATATACAAATATGGGAACTGAAACAAGTGATGCAAAATATCTGTGATGTGATTTTCTGACTTAAACAGCAACTTGAAAGCAGCTGGAGGGACACTTCGTTTTTTTAACTGGAGTACTGTAGAAGTTTGTGCTTAACCTTTCCTTTGTGCTGCTGTTTTCTTGATCTAAGTAGTACCACAAAGCTGCTATTGGCCTATACAGTGGGAAATTTGCAGTTACCTCTATAATGTTATGTACATTATGCTAACATGGAGCCAATAGCAGCTTAGGGAGAGATTTAGAATGGGAAAATGGTACAGGGGTAAAGTCTGAAGCCCTCCCCCCAATCCCATTACTCTGGTCTAAATCAGAATTTCCAGCTCTGCAAAATGTTTGAGATCTGACTGTGGATCCTTTTGATCGCATCTGTTTTGTACGTGGTGTAAATAGAGAGAAAATAGTGAATATTTCCATATTTGCTGTTAAATACTGCAAAATGTATTGAATTAGACCTTTGGCCTGTGTAAATCTAGATCATGCCCCCACATTGAGTCAATGGTGTTTTGTGTTTTACATGACTGCAGTATCACTTCCAGTTCAAAAATATATATTTCATGGCTACAGTTTAGATACAGTAGAAGAGGGTGGTGTGGGGTGGTGGGAGAAATATTAAACACACCATAGCTGCTAAATTGTCCCTTGCCTCAAAAGCCCATACCCTTTTGCCCATCTGAATGCATACTTTATGAACAAATACCATTTAGCAGTTCAGCTTAATAACTTTCTTTTGCATTGATACTGAGGCTTGCTTGATGGGTGTAAGATGGCAATATTGAGAAAACTGAACAGCAATTGCCTTGGCTATTAATATTATTTAGGCTGTTTATGCTTATAATTGGGGCATCATTAATATACCGCTAAAGCATCAATGATTTCTTGCATCTGTAAGACCAACTAAAATTAGCTAGAGCTGGTGGCTGCAAACTCAGAAAATGGCCAAGAAAAAGGCACTCTTTTAACAAAAATGCTAATTCCTTGTTAGCATATAAAAAACCCTAAGAGTTTTCTCTCTCATATATGAGAGAGAGAGAGATAATTATATAATGAAACTGCAGGAAGGAGAAATGTAGCAATGTCTTTACTATGGACTCTTGTTATCCAATCTTGTATGAAAAATAGAATTCCACCCATTTATTTTTTTGTGTGAGATACATTGTTGTGGTTTTTCAAAAACCAAAGCTGCTCAGAGGTGTTACAGATGCTGTTCTGCTATGAAAAAATCTTGTTGAAGCCCATAGAAATAGCATTGCTTTAGAAAGCAGTAATACATTCAGGCAGCAGAAACCCTTGGACTATTTTATCTCTTATCAGTGATTAAGGTTTTAGAACAGGGGGGGGGGGGGAGAAAACCCACACACGAATGTAGAATAAATTCCTGTAACAACACAAAAGATGCGCCTGCCACAGACTATGCAGCAAACTTATTGTTAGAGGAAATGCAGAAATAGTTCATCCTATGGGAACTTTCTGAAAGGCCCCAGAGCCTCTTTACATTTTTTAACAAGCCCATTTTCTAAGTTGGTGCATGTTTATTTCAAGTGTTTGGTAGCAGGGCACTATGCAAATGTAACATTTTTCTATTTTCCTCCTGCCGCCTACAGACTCTGGCAGAAAAACAAAGCAGAATGAACAGCAAGGCAAGGAAATTATTTTAAATTCTTCTTTAGTGGACCTTTTCTTTGAAAACTAAAATTGATCACGAAATGATCAACAATGCACCCTTCTTAAAGAGAAATTAAGCGATGTCTCATCTCTCCTTTGAAAAGGCTACATGCTGCTACTGCTAAAACAATGGTACTAGCAAGAAAAGATTTGAAGCAAAAGATGACAAGGTGCTCTGATACAAGAACATGAAACATTTCCAGCACATGGCAGTGCTGCTGGGTTTTCCTAGCGGAATACCATCTGCAGCAGTCAAATTAAATTTCCGAGAGATTTTACATCCCTGTAGTTTTGACAGATTTTGCATGGGAAATTTCAGCCTACCTCCCTTCCCCTTGACATAGATATACAGGCCTGCTGTGTTACATAGTCACCTCTTCCACCAAAAGGAAGGAAGAGATTTTTGGGCAAGTTTACTACTCTTTAGATTTAGAAAGCCTCAAGAGATTCCAAAAGCCAGAAAAGGTAAAATCTTCCCCAACCAAACCAAGAGCAAAATATTAAATGGGTTATTCAAACGAAAGGGTGAAATATTTTTAGACAGCCATTCCCCCTTCTTATACCAAATAGTACAGGGAATCTAGTTCAAATAGGATCATTGCAATTGCCCATGGGTACCCAAATGCAAATAAAGTACACACCCAAATACATGTTGATACTTTAACATACAGTGGCCAGGTTCGCTTGTCAGGGGAACCATAGATCAGATATCTTAAACCTTTTTAGACTCCAGACCCATTTTTAACCCAAACATGCATTTGGGGACCAATTTCTTAATCTTGCACCATGTTGGTAGCTGTGGTTGTCACCCACCTAGGATTAAACTTCAACCCACTAGTGGGTCTCACCCTATGAGTTGAAGGCCAGCTCACTGTGAACATGCCGCAACAGTCCATAATCTATTCATCTTATACAGTGTTTCTCAAACTTGGTTCCCCAGCTGTTGTTGGACTACAACTCCCATCATTCCCACCACTGGTCCCGCTAGCTAGGGCTGATGGGAGTTGTGGTCCAACAACAGCTGGGGACCCAAGTATACGAAACACTGAGAAGGACTTCAGTGTAAGCCCACTGAGCTCTAAGCTGGCTAACAAATAAATACTTCCTAGGGGCACCAACTATAAGGGGCTCTGAGTGGCCAACAAAAATGTTGTTGTAGGTGCTCAGCACCCACACTACAGGGCCTCCACACAACTTCAGAGGTCTTGCAAGGCCTCGGAAAGCATCTCTGAGGCCTCACGAGACCTAGGAGATGCTTTCTGAGGTTTTAGAACCTGTGGGTCACACCTTTGACCTCTGACATAGTTAACAAGCTTAATTTATTTCTTCACTGAATCCATAAAGTGCTTATGTCTGCAATAATGTCAGTTTTGGACAGTCCCATGCTGCATTATTAAATACATATAATCTGCCATATTACAGTTCCTCTCACAGCAGTACATCTATTTCTAGAGAAGCCTGGAGCCCATGTATGTCCATGCATATAACTTGGCATATAACTGGGGTGGATACAGATTTAGACATGCATAGAGATGACCCATTCAGATCACTAGATCTTAAGTTATCTAATGCTAGCTTAAGTCGCATTGATTGCAATATGTATACTCTAAATGTGACTAAGTCTGGATCCAACCCATTTGTTGCTGAATCAAACCAAGCCAGAAAGTAATGCAATCTGTTTTCAATGTTGCTGCTGTAAAGGCAGCTGATTCTAGCCTTCCACAACATCTTCTAGGTATAAAACCATGCTCTGAAAGCCATAAAAGGTTAGTTGGCATGGTAATTAAGAGCATTTATCTTTATCCATAGCAATTATGGCAGCTTAAGATGTGCTGAATATAACAGCAAAGTCTATTAAGTATTTCAGAAAGAGGCAGCTGTAATGCAAGAGGTGTAATATTGCAACGACTTGAGGTCAATGACAACATTTCCCTTTACTTGTGACAATCAGGCCAAGAACCAGATCTTAAATCCTGATGGAGAAAATCCCTGGGATATCTACTACAGGCATGTAAGCCGATGGTATATCTTACATTGATTTCAGTGCAAGCAGGTTCAGTATCCACCTTTGCTTCTCCTTGGCAACCAGAGATAAAGATAAACTGCGATCTGGGAGAAATCCCAATGTGGAGGAAAACTGAGAAATTACGTTATTGAGATATGAGTGAGGACAGTGTCTGGATAACCTATGCCGTGAAAATGAACATGAAGCTGAAAAAAATAAAAATAAACTAAAAATACCGCAGGGCCCACTAACCTCTGTTCATTAAATGGAAATTAAATGCACAAGTTTTTCAAACAGAAAATGCAGACAGCTGTTCTGGTGACCAGTCCCTGTGTTGTCTCCCCAAGTGACAATATGTCAGCAGTCCCTTTAAAGCAGCATTTCCCACAAGACTGCCTACTCTTTTAACACCAGAAGTGGAAAGGATAGAACACAAAGAGAAGCCAATATTGTAACAGAATAACAAACAATTGATAACAAAAACAATAGTGTAAACGTACCTTAAAACATACAGGTCTCAGTTGTGTCCATCTACAGAACATTTTTAAAAAATCACAACCATGTTGCCAGTATGCTTCCACCGGCACAGATAATCTTCCAAACTTTACATTGGAAGATATTTGTGAGTTACCAAAATCTGATATACTTTTGTATACAGAATTATACTTTTATCTTTTAAAAAAGCTACAATATACTTACACCAGAGACCTGTATGTTTTACAAATTCTTTTAACAACTGAGATTTGAAATAAATAGCTGTAATTTTTTTTGTTATTCCTTTGGTAAAGGCAATAAATAGGGCACAGTGATTTTTAATTTTTTTTTTTTTTTGCTTGTGATCTATCTTTCCAACACAATGCCTGGGTTCATTTTTGTACACGTCATAGATGTTCTTTAAATAATGTTTCCCATGAAAACATGACTGATTTGACTAAAGTGTCCATAACACGGGCAACACCTGCATGATACAAGGATCTGTTTCATCATTAGATCACATGTATGGCACTCAATATTTATAGGCATGGCTTCTTGTCACACCAAACTATTGCTGTTCAGAAATGTCTGCCTACAGAGTAAAATTCCAAAGCCAGCAGAGGTTTATTTATTGCATAAGCCCTAATCTGAGGATTTAAGCGTCCTTAACTTTCATGCTTGACTTTTGTCGGGTTCTAAAGAGTTGGGGGAGTGGGAGGAAATGGGAGGTGCTTATGTGTCAAACCATGTCCTGTTGTACCCAGTTTGTTTTTAAAAGCAAAGGAGAGTTTTAATAGTTGCTAACAGCTGCCTTTTGTAGTAAGCAGGGTGGCTATTTGTGGAACTGGTGGCAAGCTGTAAAGGTCTCCCATGCTAGCACAGGGTGAGTCTTTTAAAAGAGGCCCCATGGAACATGTGTACTCTGTATCCATGGGGCCTCTTTTAAAGGACTCACCCTGTATAAGATAAATTAGGACCAGTAATTAAGCAAGCATGGATGGGGAAGCTGCAAGCCTCCAGATGTTTCTGGGCTACAACACCCATCATCCCTGGCCACACTGACTGGGGTTTTGGGAACTCCAATAACATCTGTAGGGCTACAGGTTCCCCATCTCTATCTAAAAGATATTTGATTCTTATTTCCAACATCCTACCTCCTCTCTGCATATGATGAAGCCCAACTACCTAAGTGCAGGCAGTAACTAAATTTGTAGCTTTAAAGTTGCAAGATCAGGACCCAAATTAACATAAAAAATGAGCTCTCAGAAAGATAAGCCCTTCAGAAACAAATACACAAAAACCTAAAGACACCAATGGTTCATTTCAAAGGAACCTAATTTCATTGTCTTGTTTCATTATCAGTAAAATTAATGGGGGGACAAAAGATCAAACAACTCTGTTACATGGCAATATGTATATTTTCTTTGCAGTGCTGAGCCCATTTATCAACCTGACAAGTATTCCTTAATGAAATGGCCTTACATGTGATCACTGTTCAATAAGAAAAACAAGGGAATTTTTTACCACAATACCCCCAAAACCTCTGAAGATTCAGTCAGACCTCCAGGATTAGCTTTGGAGTTCAATACCCAGGTTAAAACATGTCAGAGATGTGGATTTTTTCCAGGTGCCCCATAGTCTATGAATTTCTAGTGACTCTACTTCATGTTGCTTTAGAAGCTCTCATTCATCTCTCAAAGATTGCAACCCCATCATTCTCTTCAGTCCAACACGCCAAATAAAACTAGTTTCAATAATAAGTATGATGTGCTTCTCCTTGCTGAGTGCATTGACTTAAGGCATAGGCACAAGTCTCCCTCTTTGAACAGAGATGGTGTATAGTCCTGTGTCCCAATACAATGGTTATCCCGGGTGACCCCCTTGGATTTAAGTACCAGGTAAAAAATAATAATATTAATGACAGGAGCCATTCAGTTAGGTTTGAAGTCTAACAGTGTCACTAAAGGCTGCAGTCTTAAACAAACTTACTATGAAATAAGCCTCATTGAATACCTGGGGACTTACTTCTGTGTAAACATACCTAAGAGTGCATACCTAAGAGTGTAAATATATTATAATTTCACCTTCCACCAAAAGTGCACTTCACTGGTGTCTTCAAGCCTTATTTACCGCTAACCTGAAGCACCTAAGTACAGTATTTAGTAATGGCTTAATCCAAGCATCATTGAAATGAGTGGGTGTGTCTTCCAAACTGACTTCATCAGTCTTGCTATCAAGTTCTTAGTGCTCTCTAGCCCACAAAGAAATTCAAGGAAATGACTTAAATGAAGATATAACAAGGTTGCTATAAGTGTAGCTGTTACTTAAACTTAGGGTTTTGTATAGGTTCCAATATATTTGTATGTTTTTGTTTTATAAATTACAGAAATGTATGTGGGAGTTATTTATGAAACCATTTTTCATAAATTGTGTGCCCTTCTCTTGATACATCTGATTTTTGATGCTGTTAATAGTTCCATTTCATAGAGGATTCCCTTAGAGAAAACAATGTCCTGTGGTAAAATGTATTGCAGCACAAGTTTTTTGTGCCACAAAAAACTTGTTAGTCTTTAAGTGCCACAGGACTCTTTGTTGCTGTTGCTACAACAGACCAACATCACCACCCTTTCCCTAGTTCCTGTAGGGAAGTGACCCTTGGGTTCAGCTTTGAAGGGAACTCACTGTACTGTACTGCTTTTCAGTGAACTGACTGTGTCATAACCAATGCAAACCACTAAAAAACTTCTTCAAAATAAGCATCTCTGATAGTGCAACTGTCAAAAAAATAAAATAAAAAGACATTGACTATCTATGGCTCGCCCCACAACATTTTATACCATTAATTTAGTTAACTTGTTTTTAAAAATTCACATTTATATACCACCTTTCTAGCCAAAGGGCCCCAAAGACATGGACCCTTTACTTTGCCAAGTTCCATCAGATATATTCCCATTCAGTACTGTAATAATAAAAAAGCATTTCCAGAAACTAAGGAATGCTTTTGTTTTCAGAAACTGAAATGTTGACAGCAAAGGGCGAACCAGACACCTGTCAGTTGTCTTCTTCCTGTATTTTTGTATGTAAGGTGGCCATCTTTCCTTTTAATCAGAAACAGATTGCTTTGTGCTGACATTAATAGTTTCTCTGCACTTTCTGTACTATTTTTAAAAAATGTTTTGCTGTGGGTCACATGGACATCCCATCCCATGCTACTTGCACAATCTATTCTAGTTCCCTAGTCATCTGCACTGTAGACAGTAATGGTCCTGAGAGCAGCATGTTTGGAATAGTTGAAAGCTGAACATTATTAATACAAGGTTCTCCTTTGCTGAATCATTTTCTTCCTTCCATGGGAGCAATTTTTCCTACTCCTGCTGAAATGGGAGAGCAATTGCTTTTTCCTGAAGATGCACCCATGAGATGGGTCATGCGCTCTCTGTGCATGGGCTACAGAGGCAGAAATGCCAGGACACATCTCAGGCAAATGTGTGAGAATATATCCTAGTGCTCCTTTTCATGATTACAACCACATGCTTGTCCATCTGGCCTTTAGCCCTCATAAACAATATCTTGAATGGACTTTACAGCTTATCATAAAATGGCTTGCAACTCTTAACTCCTCCACTGATATGACTCAGTTATTTGCTTCCTTGATGTGCTATCTGTGTTATCTTTGTGTTGTCCTCGCAGCTCTGCCTCCTACCTATAGGCACTGAGGAATCCTCTTAAGCCAGATGTACTTATGAACAGTGCTCCATGTGATTGGAAGTCCCAGTAACACAGGGCTACTGGTTGTGTGGAGGACTCTCCACAAGCACTGCCAGCTTTCCATTCACGCTATCACATGGAGGTTGGGAGCAGAGCCAGGAAGATGGGCACAACGTCAAGGGCACTCAATCACACGGAGGCCCTTTAAATGCATTGAATCCCTTCACCCAGATAAAATGTGAAGGGGCCTTTTTATGTCATTGAGGTGGCTGCTATCAGGCCTAGGATTATGGAGAGTGCTGCAGAACACCACTCTTGCAATATTTGCTTCTAATTAAAAATGAACAGTGTGTAATTTAACCACAGGTGTCTTGGAGCACCCTAAGCAGTAGGTAATTTTGTCATCATATCTGATGGATTTTCATGGCAGGATAATAATCAGAGATGCTTGTCTCATCATGCAGTCTTTAACCGGGCTGTTTACTCTTTGCTTTGAAGTGACTGTAAATAACAAGAGAATCTCATTTCTACATACCAAAACCATGGTTCTCAAAGTGGAAGGGGGTGACATCCCCTAAGGAGGGGAAGGCAGCAGTTAAACAATTGTGATATCCTACTGTCTGAACATTTCTGAGCCTATTATGGGTTATGAAGTGAGGTACCAATGCAACTCACCTCCTCACAGTTCCTCCTGGGTATTTAACTGATTGATAATTCTTCTGAACATTTTTTGTTTGGTTCCTTGCCTTTGATGTTTCTACTTTCAGGCCTAGGTTGAGAAGGAATGGTACAAGCTGAGCTGCCTTTTTTCAGGTGGGGGTGTGTCTTTATCTTAGGGTTATTTCACACATGACATTGTACCTACACAAGTGTACATGGAGTAGAAAAGACATAGGAACCTTGTGTACATCATCATGTGTGAAGATCACATACCAGTCTAGTTTTCATAGACACAATGGAATGCCATAATTGCAGAGCCAAGTATCTGTACATGTGGCAGATGAAACATGGGTGCAGTCTTGTTAAATGACATATTTCCTCCCCCCCTATTTCCATGCAGGTAAAATGTCATGTGTAAGGTACAACTAAATTTGGAAAGGCTTGAAAGCATTTTCTTGACTGATAGAGGCTTGCTATGACACAATTTGAATACTCCTGGAACGATCTGGATCCAATTTGCACATTTTCAAATTTTGATGTGGGAGCAATAAATGCTACACAAAGAGGGTCACCCTGGAATTTCTTGTACTGAAACTTCATTTTACACAAAGGATATATATATTTATTTATATCTATATATATCTATATATTTATATATTCACACGCACACACACGCACACGCACACAAAAGTCTTTGATAGGCTTTCTGTGTTCTAGTAAAAATAGTTGGCAGCTGCTATCTGGGAGGCCAAAAAAGGCCTTTGTGCTGCCAGCTATGCCTGTCACAAACAGTCTCTCTCAAAGGCAGACACTTGTCTTTATCTGGCAGGTGGAACTACTTCCTGCTTGAGACAGGAATAACCTCCCGTTGGGACACACACAAAGCTCGTAGATTTTTTGCCTGGATCCGGTAGAGGAGAAGGATCCCAGAGGCAATCTAGGTAGTTTGATATTTGCAGCCTCCAACGTTATCTGCAGAGGAAGAGAGAAAATAAATTAGCATTGAAATGGATTTGTCGGCCCTTCGATTTAAAACGTTCAGTGGGAATTGACTGAAGTTCGCTCTATAACACACACATACACACACCAGCTTATTTTTTACACGAATAAAGTCAGCTAGATCTATAGTATAATCTTGTATATCTGGATGCTATGTAAAAGTTACATATAGTATTGGTCTGCCACTCACTATTCGTGCTCCATATAAATCTTGCATTCACCAATTCATGTGTAGATACAGACAGAACTTATTGTTCCCGTTTCTACTGTCTGGCAAATGAGTAAAGTGCTGCATCATTCTCTATTCCAATGAATGCAGGAATAGTGGATAGGATATAGGATTCACATTTACCAGACACTAGCAATTATTTCCCAGAGCTAGTTTAAGTTTTGTGCACCTCTTGCATTTTGTTGTGTTTGCTGGATAATTAGGTAAAGGTAAAGGACCCCTGGATGTTTAAGTCCAGTCAAAGGCGACTATGGGGTTGCGGTGCTGATCTTGCTTTCAGGCCGAGGGAGCCGGTGTTTGTCCACAGACAGTTTTCTGGGTCATGTGGCCAGCATGACTAAACCACTACTGGCGCACGGAGGACCTTGATGAGTGCCAGAGCGCACAGAAATGCCGTTTACCTTCCCGCCGCAGCGGTACCTATTTATCTACTTGCACTGGTGTGCTTTCAAACTGCTAGGTTGGCAGGAGCTGGGACAGAGCAATGGGAGCTCACCCCGTTGTGGGGTTTCGAACCGCCGACCTTCTGATCAGCAAGCCCAAGAGGCCCAGTGGTTTAGACCACAACGCCACCTGCACCAGGCTGGATAATTAATAAAATGCCAGCACACTAAAAGGACAGCTGTAGAGCATACTTATTATATTCATGTTAAATTTCAGAAACATTAAAAAAAAAATCAGAAATTAGTTTGGAAGTTAAGCTTCCCAGAACTAGAGAACTGAGCCACTTTTGGTACCTCTTTTTGCTTTTTGGCTGAGGGACTCTCTGAATATTTGTAGACTGCCCCCATATCTCCACTCACCCCTGAATATTTGCAGCCACCTCCCACACATTTGGAAATAAAATGAATGGCATCTAGGCCAGAAGGAACATTCTTTAATAAGTTTCATTTCTCAAATTAAGCATCAAGAGCCACATGTGTTGTTTTCTCTGAAAGTTATCTCTGAGCTGTAAAGTGGGAATCAAGCATTCTACCTTTTGCAGAACAAGAAAACAAAAATTTAAAATAATGTTCATTTCACATTATAAGTTCTTAAATAGCAGATTTACAAATAAGTCCCTTAATGAACAATACTCTGAGATACTTTGGGGACAATGGTTGAGCTATAATCCCAGACTCTTTAAGCATCTTCAACAGCGGAAAGGTTTGTTCTGACATATTCCTTTCCTTCAAATAGGAAAGTGATGCTCAGCTTTACAAATCAATACAGGTGAGTTAAGTGCTCCTCATTGGAAAAATGCATGATATAAGATTTAATTATGCTAGTCAAGTAAATCTCACTTTAAAGTGACAAGGAAGAAGAGAATTTAGTAGTACTGCACATTTTTACAGCTGCATAAATCTGTTTCACACAACCAATGCTATTATCCCAGCACTTTAAAACTAATGAATCACCTTGCCATTCTGTATAGAAGGAATGTAGTCTGCATACAATGAGTTCCGTCATTCCTACAAGGAGCTCTAACACACATGCTAAACCTACCACTTCTTTTTAGCTGCAGTGCTAAATAGAATTGCTTAAGTGAACACCGTCATCCCATTTTTTAAACCTACAAACTACCTGAAGATACTGCACACTGTACAACAATCATTAAAAATAAAAGGCCCTCATGGAAGGCCCAGATTCTTCACTTGGAGATTTACTTAGCGTTCTACCTACCTCTCCATCTTTGGATTCCAGCTTCAGCTCTGTCCTACATGTAGCTTCCAAGTTGCCAGCTTCTGCATTAATTTCAACTCCCTTGGGAGCCTCCATCACCAGAAAGCGTGTTGGTGACTCAAGTCTGAAACATCAAGAAGGGTTCATATTACTTCCTTTATTTATTTCTCCTGGAAACTTGTTTGTAATAGAGAACTATATGTATTCCTTGAATTTAATAGGCTCCATTACGACCTGATGCTAAGATGCTAAAGAGCATGCCCACTAAACCACATTTTGATGTGGTTGCATTTCACACCTCTCTAACAACGAATCTGTGACTAAGTCCTATCTTTATAGAGTGCACGTCTGTCACATTAACATGATCTAGTGTTTGGTTTGTATCAGATTACAGTACATTTCGTTCATGTTACTGTTCTGTAAGAAGGCATGTGGCATTCTGAACACCAGTTTGCATCAGTTTAGAAGGGGGTATTTTAAAGGTCTAACAGTTTATATTTCCACACTTTACTTTGCTGCATATTTTGTGATTTTAAATCTCTGCTGGAGTTCTTGCACCAAAGAGTTCTTGCCCCAAACTAGATCCTGACATCCAGGAAATTCTCCTTTTTTATTATTATACCTAGCATTTTATCTTTTAACCAAAATGCAAATAGAAAAACAAACAGCAAACAACAAACCCAGACTAGAGTAGTAGTTTCAGACTAGAACCTCCTCCCTTTTAGCTCTAACCTCCGTCCTTTATACTACATATGTATACTGCATTTTTCTATAATTCACCATTTTCTTTCCCCTACTCTCTTAACGTCTACGTCTTTCTTCTCCTCTCTTTTTCCTTTTCTTAAAAAAATGAAAGGGAAAATTGCAGTGATGCTACTGGGTGATCTAAATTGGGTTGGTGTACAACCCAACTGTGAATCCTGATCCACCAAACAAATATCAAAGCATATTCATTGTTTATCTGCCTGTCTTACTGTTTCATGACTAGTCTTAACAGCAGTGCAAAAAGTTCTGCTTAACTTCCCAGAATCTTTAAAATTCATGTTTAGGACATTGCAGTCTTAAATCAAAACAGCCAGTGGCAACCATGTACCTCCTTAGGAAGTGCCTTCAGATTATCACTGAAGCTCTGCAGAAGTAGTCATCAACAAAAAAGCAAAACTTTATTTTTCCTAGCTTGTTTGAAAACTTGCAGTGTAATTTATTGGAGGTCAGCATATCAGTATGTTCTGTAGTTTCAGAGGAATTCATTCTGTTGGAGCAGTCATTACTTATCCAGATTTCTAGTTTTCATTTCCTGCATCATACACAACCTCATTAATCACTCCAAAACGAGGACAGCAAAGATCATATTTTCTGCATTACATCTGCCTCCAGCAGCACAGACTATGGTGCTTCCTTTGCTTTCCTAAGTAGATAGGAAATAAATGTTTTCAAATATTCAACACATCCCAAACTTTTAAATTTTGCCCATTTTTAAATTTAAGGGCAGATTTTGAAGCAAAATTTGAACTCATATTTTCAATGTGAAAATAATTCTTAGCTGAAAGTTCAGCTATGTTAGACATACTGATATATCTTGATTTTTCTTTTTTTCTTTTTAAAATGGGCTTCTAATATGAAATCTTATAACCTGCTGACTCTTAAATACTAGTAATTCCCACTGTATGTGATCTATCAGATCTTATAAAATGCCATTATATGTCAACTATTAAATACTATTACACAACAACCATCAAATATTGTCCAGTATTATTATCATTTTCCTTTTGGGGATGGGGGGGGGATAATGGGTTATTTGAAAACTTTACCAGGGGTTCCTTGATGAGAGACTAGCTCCCCTACTTCTGCTGATCTTCTTTTGCAATTTGCAAACAAAGAGGAATACTGGGTGTGTTCAGGTGAGTCTCAGTTCACTATGGACAATGGTGAGGCCCAACCCTGCAGACATAAGCACTCATAAGCACTTATTGATTCCATGGCAGGGTGGCATTGGCAAGGCAAGCTGCACTGAGGAATGGCTGTAATCAACTGGCAGAGCAAATGACCTGCCTTCAGAAAGTTCCTACTTGAAGCCGTGGTACCTCAATATACTGCGGGAAAGACTCCTGTCTAAAATCCCAGATGGACCAATGCCAGTCAGTGCAGGTAAGTAAGGAACTAGATGGACCAGCGATCAAATATCAGTATATCAGATAAAAGGCAGGCAGGCTGCTATCAGACTAGGCATATCCAGACAACTTGTTGCTGGCAAGAATCTATTTTACACAGTGAGGTGAAGAGACTTGGTAACAGGAAAGGAATGGCAATGCCTTTTCCCAGTTTTAAAACAGTTCTGCTTCACTGGCTTTCCATTTGCTTATGAGTAGAATTCAAAGTGCTGTATTCACTCCTATGCAGTCTGAGATTCAGGGCTGCCGCCTTCTATATGCTATGCTATGTGTTAAGATCTGCTTCAAAGGCCCTTCTCTGGGCCCCATCACCATATAAAACCAAACTGGTGGCAATTGGTGAAAGGAACTTTTCAGTGATGGTACCCTGTTTAATTCTCTTTCCTGGGATACTCATGGGGGCATTTAGCTTCATAGCTTTTAGATGCCAGACTAAGACTTATTTTTTATTTAGCCAGGCATTCAACCAGTTTTAGAGTTGCTGTTCTATGCTATTTTTTAGGGGTTCTGGTTTTTTTGTTTATTGTTTCAACGTTTTTTGGAAATCCATATTTAAAAGTGAGATAGCATTTTAAAATTAAATATTGGAGTATACTTTGAAAGAGAGACCATTAACCTCTCAAATGTCTAATGTTCTTAATGAACTATAGTAGATGATGGGCTGTACCTGAATAAGTTAGAGTAGACCTATTGGAATTAATTGACAAGTTATTCATGTCTATTAATTCCATGGGTGCACTTTGATACGAAAATTGGATATGACCATATGTATTGCTATCATGGAGCTTTCTATTTCAAATCTCCTTTATTCCATAAAGAGCTTTCTTTAATCTAAACTGCTCATCAGCTTATGCCTATAGGAATATTATTGTTTGTCTGTCTGTCCATCTATCTATCTATCTATCTATCTATCTATCTATCTATCTATCTATCTATCTATCTATCTTATCTGTCTATAAATCCAGGCAGACTTTGCATTGAACTTGAACTATGCATTGCAGCAACTCTGGGTTATTATTTCTTCTGTGTTTAATTATTTCTAATGGCACTATAATATTTCACGTTGGGCAGAAAATTAGCCACATCATCAACTATGTCACACCTTAATTAGTAAATAACTACGTCAAACAGTCCTACAGCCAAATCAATTTGCAGACAACTAACTACTATCTTAGCCTGGGATTGTGATCTTTGTTTTGTTAAAATCAATGGGCTTCCTATCCAGACTGACATGCCAATGTGATTCTGATATTTATGTGTCATCTTCCAAAGAACCAATTATCTCCTCCAGTCCCATTCAAAGGAAGATGCAACAATTTTGCCTATTGATCAAAAGTTAATTAACCAACATGCCTTTGGCTTGAAGATGTTATAGTCATAAATACATTTTCATTCTGATATTTGGACCTCACTGTTTGATTACCATGGAGTGATAACATGTCTGTAATAGGAAATACATATTCTGACTGGAAAGGTTTTTGGTTTGAGATGCAGAGATACTGCACAGTTGATGCTTCAGTCAATTCTTGCATCCAGGGGTGGGTCTGTTGGCTCAACCACCCCTGAGCCATGATGGCAAATAGAACTGTGGGATCACAATTTTTAGTCTTTTGTTTTTTTATTGTTTTTTTTAATTGGTTTTAATGAAAATCATTTTGAGTTGTGTTGTAAGAAAAGCAACTAGCAAATATGATAAACAATCATCAATCCAAGGTCTCATGGTGAGAACTGCCAAAAGCCATCTCTGAATCTGAAATAGTTCAGTGATGTTCAGCTCCACTGCATCCTTTCAAATGCTACAAAAACAAAATCCAGAAGTGGAGTGGTCTTAGGAACTGTAGAACAAAAGGTTAGGAATTAATTGCCCATCATGCCTGTTTTTAAGCAGCAACTCTAGTTTGCTTTGCATCCTCAGTGTTGTATGCATTCATACATCGCACACATCATATGCTTTAAAAAGTCACAGAAATGGAAGGATCAATCTCCTACGCGTAAGAGGAAGAACCAACAATGCGACATACCTTAACAGTGCTAAACACACATAAGGATGAAACATTGTTCCCACAAACATTCTTGGTGTGTGTTTTTTTTTGGGGGGGGGAGGAAGGGAAGGAAAGGAGCCATATTCACTCTTTCCCCCTGGATGTTCTTGAGATGATGCCATGCCATTCTACAGTACTTCCATAGGGACATTCAGTCTCACATTGGAAGGGAATGTCACTGGGTATTGAGGTCAGCTTCCTACTACCTGAAGCAGTTTCAAAGTTGTTGGTTTTTTGGATTTGATATCCTGACTTTCACTCCCCTTCAGGAGTCTCAAAGCGGCTAACAATCTCCTTTTGCTTCCTCCCCCACAACAAACACTCAGTGAAGTGAGTGAGGCTGAGAGACTTCAGAGAAGTGTGACTAGCCCAAGGTCACCCAGCAGCTGCATGTGGAGGAGCGGGGAAGCGAACCCGGTTCACCAGATTACGAGACTACCGCTCTTAACCACTACACCACACTGAAAGAAATCTTCAGTATCTTATCATGAATGGTAAGCTCATCCTTACCCAGGAGTTCTTAGAATTTGCCTTTGCCCTGAAGGTTGACAAAAACCCTCCCCGCCATCTTCGTGGGGGTCAAATTATTCTGCAAAAGTGTTAGGGAGGAGGTGGATAAGAAAGAAATTAGTCATTCAGGAGACTCTTTCTTAATCACTGCAGCTCATGATACATATGGAATTCTATAAAAATACAAACACAACCAAGTGCTTTGTAAACATACCTTGAATATCATGGCTCACAATAAAATATTTATCATGATTATTTATTGCATGGCACAAGCATCAATCTCATTTTCAATTATGTTCTAATGAAATGCACCAATTACTGTTTAAACGGTGACATACAATGCTAATCTCATTCAACAGAGATAAACCTTGCTTACACAAGCTTTTCGGCATACTTTCTTCAACAGCATTAATTACGGATATAAACAAAGATGCATTATTATCTTGGTATTAGCCTGTGTTTTAGTTTGACATGTTCTTCTGTTTGACAGTCTTAATCACCAGGCAGTTTCCAACAATGACGCTGCTAACTCAGCTCAGGTGCAGCTGAATTCTGAACCAAGTTATTGTGATTCAGGATTTGAAACTATGTACTGTACAACTCTCTTGAAGTACAAGAGAGGGGGCTGGCTTGCAAAAATAGCATCAGTGGCTGGTTAAACTCCTCATCAATACAACAGAAGGAGACCAGTACAACTCCCAACTGGCTGTGAATGATTTTGAACAAGAAGGCATTTCCTAGTCTGTATTTCAAAACTTTCCTTATGTTGCTGGAGCCCAGAAAAGAGATCATAACAAATGAAAAATCACATGCGTGTTTGAAGATATGCAAATAGTGGCTGTTTTGCTAATCTAGGGATAGTGAGAGAGAACAAAGGAAATGGGCCTTTCCCTCTGGAACAATGGAAAGTGCCACATTGAGCAGAAGCAGACCATTATAAAGTTCTAGGGAAGGGCAGGATCCTGAGGCAGGGGTGTCTTCCTTGCCAACAAGCCAATATCTGAGCAGGTTGAATCTGGTGCCTTCCAGGTGTTTGGAACTCCCAACTCCCATCAGCCCATCCAGTATGGGCAATGGGATTACAGTACGTCATCCAAAAATCTGGAGGGCATCAGGTTGGAGAAGGCTAGAATATCCTTACTGGTGAAGGCCATGTAATAAATTAAATCATTAACAACAACAACAACAACAACATTATGTCAGCTCACTGCAAGGAAGTTTCCAGAGATCGATTTTTTAGTATGCTAAGATAGGAAAATAAAAGGAAAGACACAGTGCTCTGTACTGATTCCTCTATCCAATTCCTGCATAACACATAATAGCATGATACTTAAGAGTACAGTGAAAATGAATACAAAAGACAATAATTACCAAAAAGAAGCTTCTGGGCAGTTGCTTAGGTCTGAATACACATATATAGGATGAGCAAGATACTATGCCAGTTCTGCTATCCTGTCTTTTAGCAATGAGAATATGGCAGTGAGGCCGGAATAGGCAAAATGCCACCGTGCAAACCAACACTGCTGCTTTAGGGATGTGCACAGTAAATGCCTAGTCAAATACGGGTGGTGCTGTGAGTTAAACCACAGAGCCTAGAGCTTGCCATTGAGAAGGTTGGCGGTTCAAATCCCCCCGATGGGGTGAGCTCCCATTGTTCGGTCCCTGCTCCTGCCAACCTAGCAGTTCAAAAGCATGTCAAAGTGCAAGTAGATAAATAGGTACCGCTGTGGTGGGAAGGTAAACGGCGTTTCCGTGCGCTGCTCTGGTTCGTCAGAAGCAGCTTAGTCATGCAGGCCACATGACCTGGAAGCTGTAGGCCGGCTCCCTCGGTCAGTAAAGCGAGATGAGCGCCTCAACCCCAGAGTCGTCCGCGACTGGACCTAATGGTCAGGGGTCCCTTTACCTTTACATTTATATTGCGCTACCAATTCAAATGAATGCAGTGTTTTGCAATCTTCATTTTTCCCTGTTCATAATTTTTTTATCAATTATGAAATTGATAATAGGAACGTGTGACTTGTCCAGTATTATTCTGCAACTAAATGTTTGAATATGGGTTTCTCGCAAAGCTTTCTGGCTACTATACTGTCTCATATTTATTTATTGCATTTATATCCTACCTTTTTCTCCAAGGGGCTCAAGGTGTTATACATGGTTTTCCTGCTCCTCATTCAATACCCACAATAAACCTGTGAGGTAGGTTAGACTGAGAGGCAGTGTCTGTTCAAGGTCACCCAGTGAACTTTACTGTGCATTTAAATGTGGAACCACACATGTACTATAATACAGATCTATCTGTATGCCCCTGTGTGACATCCTATTAAACATTTGAACTCAGATCACACTAGCTCAATTTGAAAAACTTTCTTAGCATAATAAAGCTTCTATAACCTGATGGCAATTTTTGAAGAATCGTTTGAAGACCTCCTGACATGGTACTACACCTGTGGCTTATTCATTTGTGCAGAGTCAATTGGTAATGATTCAATTAAGATGGTTAATAAAGACTTAATTTATTTACTTGGGCATGTTGCTCCTGTTTTAATTAACAAGAAACATTCAATATTTCAACTGCCCAAACATTTTGTTTGAGCCCTCGTGGATTCCTCCCCCCTCCCCCCGCCCACAGCATCACCAGGAAAATGAGTGCTTATTTACTCAATGTCAGTTTTCACACTTCACTAAACCTTTTCTGTAGCTGACAGCAACAACTCCTTAGGAGTAAAATTGATGCTCTTTGGATCAGAAATGAATACTTTCAGTTGTCTGTCATTTTCATATGGGGGAAATGACACTAACAATATATGTTAAAGAAAACAGACAAGATGTAGAATAGATACATTTCAAGTGATACATTTTCTATGAATTCAGGGGATTTTGTATATGCAATTTCCACTTGCTCAAGCTCAAAGGTTATCATGACATTTAGGCTGCAATCTTAAAATACAATTGCTATGAAATAGGTCTGGCTGAACGCAATGTGACTTATTTCTGCGTAAGCATACACGGGGCTGTCTTTGAAAAGTACTCAGAAACTTCTACTGGTTCAAAAAGCTGCAGCTAGATTGTGGGGCTATGCTTCTTTTTTGTAATTATTTGTATGTTTTTTGTAGATATTTTATGTTTATATTGTTGGCATCCATTGAGAGACAAATTCTGAAGTGGAACGACAAGAATGCTCATGTACAAAGAAATGCAAATCACTTTAGAACCATTTTTTCAAGTGTTCCCAGATGATGCTCAGAATTTGTGACCCAATTATGAGTCCAGCACCATTTGTGACCATTGTTAGCCCTCAAAAAATAATTACAGGTGCCATTATCACCAGATGAATTACATAAAGAACAAGATGCTGCTATTCATGGGTGCTGCTTTGCAGTGAGTGTTGTGTCAGTTGTTGTTTTTTTATTTAAAAAAAAAGGATTCTGGAAGCACAGGGGCTAAGACTTTGTGTAAGGAAATAAAATAATACTTCCTGAAAGAGTGACAAGACAAAACCTCAGAGATTTGGAAGATATCAGCACGATGGGCTCAATTTTCCTGAGAGAAGGAATTTATTCACATTCCACAAAGTAGTAACGTTACAACAGAGGGTTGTATCCAACTAAGTTATACTCAGAGTAGATGAACAAAATTAATGAACCTAGGATGGTCATGTCTATTAACTTCAATGTCTACTCTGAGTAGGGCTTGCATTGGCTACAATTCTGATTTGATTTTTGTGTGTGTGTGTAAATCCACCAAGTTTATCAGGCTAATGATAACTTGGTGGCCGACTGTATGATTAATGATTTGGTGGGCCAACTATAAGTGATGGCATACAGAGTTCAGTAGCAACTGCCAAGACTTTGCTCAGTACTGACCAGGTCTAGTAGTACAAGTCCAATATTAATAGATCACCTGTGACATATGTTGGCAGTTGATTTTTTTTAAAAAGAATCTGGAAGAACCATTTGCCTTGTTTCTTGACTACTACTGTTGGTATGTGGATATAATGAAGGGGCTCGTCAGTCTGGGAAAATACCCTATCTAGAAGGAAAACTCTGATCCTAAACCTCTGTTGCCTATCTTCGGGAGAAGAAAAGGCTTAGCAGTAAACCCTACACAAAACTGGAGTGGAGTTCCTAAGATGGTTGGATGGCATCTTGTAACCTCCTTCCGGCAACTCCTACATCCAAGCTGCTTTCCTCTGGACCACATCAGTGAGGTCAAGAGGAGCCCAGGACCTCCATACACACTGCCTAGTCGTGCGCCCTGGAGATATCACTTTGGTTCTGCTAAAACAGCAGTTTGAATTCACCCCTAGACACACACTCCATTGTCTCTTGAGACAGATGAATACCAACAACATATCACTATTGCAAAAAGAGTGATTGTAATGTAAGACAGAGGTAGCCAGATGTTGCTGAACTCCAACTTCTATCAACCCTAGCCAGCACGACCAATAGAGAAGGACTATGGGAATTAAAGCCCAACAATTGTTGGCTACCCCTGGTATAAGAGGCAATGTAGTGGGCCCAAGTCTGTAGAACTCTCTCCCAACTGAGATTAGACAAGCACATTCCTTGCTGCTCTTCAGGTGCATGAAAACTACTTTCTTGTTCTAGCAGGCATTTTAAGGTAGTATTTGGTTTATTGGTAATTTTTAAGTGTTTTATTATCTCATTTTCTGTAGATGGTTTTTATGTACACTGCTAAGAAATGTGAATAATTAAACAGCTTAGAAATGTCTTGAATAAATAAAGATCTGTTAGTTGACCCTGGCATACTCTCCATTTTGCAAATGGGTCTCAGTGGTCTGGCACTAATTTCAAATGCTTTGGAAAAGACTTTCAGTGGATTCCTAAATGTCTATTCAAAAGCTGAATTCATTAGAGAGTTTCCTCAGTGCGTGTAGATTTGAAGCTTTTAGCTTACACCTAGGAATCCCATTGCAATGTGGAAGTAGAATGAGCATTTCAAAGAGTGAGAAACCTGCTCACTCCAAAAATGAGACATTCAGACCACCTTTGTTGTTATGATATGCTTGATATCCAACTATTCTGCAGCATCCCTGAAGTCCAGCACAACAGCTCATGAAGTGATACAGCTACACATTACTGGCCACTGAAACAGATTTGATTAAAAAAAATAGTAGATATACAGTGGTACCTCGGGTTACCCAGATAAAGTGCTTCAGGTTAAGAACTTTGCTTCAGGATGAGAACAGAAATCATGCTCCGGCGGTGCGGCGGCAGCAGGAGGCCCCATTAGCTAAAGTGGTGCTTCAGGTTAAGAACAGTTTCAGGTTAAGAACGGACCTCCAGAACAAATTAAGTACTTAACCTGAGGTACCACTGTACAAGGATTACATTAGACAGAGAAAATGGTCAGATACCATCAGGCACAATATCAGTACTGGGTATGCAAGAAGACTGTTTCCAGTTCTTTCTCTATAAAAAGATGTTTATTGAGTGCCAGAAAGCCCATGGCACTTCTTGGTTTTTTTTGCATTTTTCATTACATACAATCATTTCTTTCACTGTGTTGTTCTAGTTTTCCTTATCAACTCTTCTGAACATCTAATACAACATCCATTAGGACATGCCAACCTAGCAGTTCAAAAACACACCAGCACAAGTAGATAAGCACAAGCTGCGGTGGGAAGGCAAACAGCATTTTGGTGCGCTCTGGCACTTGTCACAGTGTCCAATTGCGCCAGAAGTGGTTTAGTCATTCTGGCCACATGACCCTTGGCCTAAAAGAGAGATGAGCGCCGCACCCCATAATCACTTTTGACTGGACTTAATCCCTTTTACCTTTACCTTAGAACATCTATTATGATAATAATTGTCTGTTACAACCATAAAACATCTCTAGTCATTTCCTGTCATAAGAAGACTTCCCACCCTAACTTTCCTTGACATCACTGACATTCCCCCCTCCTTTTCCCTTTTCCCCTTTTTGACCAGTGCTCATAAATTTATCCCCGCTTGTACATTTAACATTATTCTGCTCTTTTTAAAAATATTTTTCTAGTAGTTCCCACTCACTTATTTTCATTTTCTCAGAAAGCCCATGTTTTTCCTGTTTTTCCTAGGGCTACGTTTCCTAAATGATACTGTCTACTCCAGTAAAGCTGTGTTTACTCAGCCATCTCTGGCTGTGTCTCTTCCTTCTGGCTGCCTAGGTAAAAAGCATGGCTGTTTCAGTGACAACTCCAGAGTCAGATGTAACATATTGTGTGATATTGTGTGTGCCCTACACTGGTTTCATAACATTTTATTTTAATCCAAGAAGGAGATAGAGTGGTACATGTGTGGCATATAGGAGTTTATATGCCCGACAAATCTATTTATATTGCAAGCTGATTAATAAAACAGAAACACTTCCTGGCAAAGCAATTGCCCTGGTTTTATTTTCAAGGCAATCACATTTAAGCAAAATAAGATTTTAAAATCATAATACACTTCACTAGCTAGGTCCAATGGATTCTTTGCCAAGATAAGAAACTATTAAATGTGTGGTGTTCACTGTTTATTTTTACCCATTGCTATCTCCAGTTCTGTCGCCTTTCCCAGGCAAAGCTAGATCTTGCTATTATGGAGTAAACTATTCAATAACGTCTCACTAGGTGGTGAAGTGATGTAATTAGAGCTCCTACAGGACAGGGTCACAGTGAGGTGAGATACAGTAAATAAAAAATAGAACTGATTCTCAGCAGCTCATACAGTGACTGAATCATTTCTCTCAGGGCAGTCTTATTTTTACTGAGTTTTCAATTTACTTCTATTTTAGCTCTAGCAAACAAGCAAAGGGAAGGCAGGCTGTGAATTTGGACACCAGGGTTTATGTTGTTGCTTTTACTTCAGGTTCTCTTTGTATAGCAAAGCTCCTAAATGAACAAATGCAGTAGTCAAGGTATAATCAACTTGTTAAATACAACGAAGAGTCTTCTAGCAGCTTAAAGACTAACACATTTCTTACACAAGTTATGCTCACAACATGCTGTCTAACACATTGGGTAGCTTTCTTAGTTTCCAAATACAGAAGCTTTCCCAGTCCGTTGGTAGGAATATGAGCTTTGCATTACGTCTTACATGGGAGTCCTGTGATTACTAGTGTGCATATGATAGCAGGGATTATATGCATGATCCAACAGCCAGAAATCATTAAAGCAACCCATTTGTTAACAACACCTCCTGGGGTTGCTATGAATGCATGAAATTATACACCACTGAAAACAATAATCATCCCCAAAGAATTCTCATTTTAAAATATTATTACCTCTCACACACAGTGCATTGACTGTCTTTAGAGTTAAAGTATCCTAAATTAACTATAATGCATAATAAGCTGATCCTGTCAAAGCATTTCAACAGATAATTCATGAAGCAATTTCAGTTGGAAATTGGTGAAAAATAAAAATGGTTCCTAGACTTGACCAGGCAGAAATTCACAAAACCTGTCACTTGCCTTTAGACAAGGATACTAAATTGGTCCAGCAACCAGAGAATGGCTTGCTCTGGACTTAAGCGACGTCAGCCTTGAGCTGGCACAGGAATTTCAGGAAAGAACTTCCCCCAACCCACCTTCTGCCTTGGCCAGCACAAGCAGCAGGGCTTCAGACGCAGCCCTGGTTCCACTACCCTGTTTGGACTCACTGTTCCCCAGCCAGGAGTAAGGATTGCTCCCTAAGTCAAGTGCAGTCAGTGAGAGAAATGAATAGCAATCAGTTCATACATGCCATGAAGTTCAGAATCTTGAAACATCAAAGAAAGAGTTTTAGGAGCTCCTATTTTTGCCCAAGTATTTCTGAAGTCCATTTTGCTACACCTAGCACTGGGATTTCTCCTGAAATAATAACACTCTTCATACTGATTTTAGAGTGCAGTGGTTTGAGTTGTCAAATGGTTCAGACTGTAATCCCTGTCTGTAGTATTAATTTCAGTCATTCCAAAGTGTGTCTTTTTCAATCTGATTGCAATGTAATGGTGAGTTGTAAAAAGAATCATTCTTGTAAAAAGTTCTATATAGTTCCAGAACCGACCTCCACAGGATATCTCCAATTGTTTAATATTGATAAACCAGTTTCACTGCAATCATGAAACAGAAAAAGAATGTGTTGTTATTGAAGTGTACAGAAGCAGCCATTTTAAACCAGTTGGCTTCATGAAATACTGTGTATGCATTTTACACCAAAGTACATTCCACCTACTTCTGCTTGCATCCTGTGGTTTTTGGAAGTATGGAGCTTAGTAATCAATAGAAATAATACACCAGAGTCAAGGAGGCATCCAGATTATTATTTTTTAACCATGCTGTTTCCAAATATCCCCCAATACAGCCATTCAGGAACCATGATACAATATTATGGTCCAAAGTAATGTAGCTGTCTCCACAACAGAACATTTATTCTTTCTTCCATTCATCTTCTCCATAACATTTTAGAGAGAGAAAATATGCTGCCAAGAAGTATGCTATTACTTTGTCTCATGGCATGCTTTTCTGAATGTGTTTCCTTCCGCCTTCCAATTTGAATTAAAGGTAAAACTGAAGTACCCTATGCAATAGCCGTTGTGCGATGAATAGTAAGTTCAGCAAGCACCTTCAAAAACAGTGTTATTCCGACAACTACAATTTATTGAAGATATTTATATGATCATTATCAGTACAACCAGGAGGCATGATTCCAACACCTGTTGGGCAGAACACCTCTGGGCACCCTGTAACAAAGTCTTGCTAAGATGAAGTTGCTTTGATGACATCTCTGGTCAGATGGGTTTGTGGACCAACTTTAACTTTCTCCAAAGAGTCTCCTAAAATGTCTCCTCCTATTTTGTATTTGATCTGCAATTGTTACTATTGAGAGCGGCAAGAAGTTCTGCGTTGCACCTCCAGCATCAGGTGCAATGGAGAAGCAATTGGGAGGATCAAGAAACTGTTTCCCTTTGGCACCTTGGAAGGTGAAGGGGGGTAGGATTGCCATTTACAAAAGCCTTCTTTGAAACAGCCACCCCTTACCCTTTAAACATTAGAGTGAGCTGGTGAACTACAGGGCTCTTCCACCTCCTCTGAAGTTTAAAGGAGAAGGTGGGGAGGCTGCTTCAAAGAACACTTTTTGCTGAAATGGGAGTGCAGGAGACTTGCAAAACCATGCAGTGTATTTTGACATGTGGCTGGCCCACTCATCCCTTAATCATGTGGGAATATAATAACATCATGTGAATGATAGGTGACCACCCTGTCAAATTTGGCCTGTGACGCTGATAAGAATCTGGCATGTTAAGCCAAAGATGTTTCCCACCTGCTCCATGCTTGCGGAGAATGGGAAATCTTGTTTGACAAGCCTGTTTTTTCACCAGGTGCAGGTACACCCTTTTATGCATGCCTTCATAATCGTAAGGGTGATATGCTTGTTTTTTTTAAAAAAAAAGAGAAAGAAAAAAAGAAAACAACCTCTAGATTATTAGAGTAATGAACTACATGCCTTTTTGTGGGCACAACCCTAGCAATGTATTTATTGTGATCATATGCTGATTTTAGTACACAGGACTTAGAATTAACATCAGGCATACCTGAATTCTGTCATCACATTTCTGTGTGTGTGTGTGTGCGCGTGCGTGCGTGTACACACACACACACACACACACACACACACACAGTTCTGAATACATCAGAATCCATGTGGATTACAGGGCCATTTTGAAGGGCTTCTATAAGCAACAATGGCACATGCAGCTGGAAATGGTTATGGCCTGTGATTGCAAAATAGATACTTGAACAAATATTCTACTTCATATGCTCTCGGTAGTTCATTAATCACATGGGATATAATCCAGTGGAGCCATTACTTGCTAATTTTTGCTTTTGAATAATTTCCATTCCTTTTAGTTGGGCTGGCACAGGAAATGTAAATTTTCCCCATGATAACCGATGCCTCTAAATGAAGAGAAGCTGTTTGTACCTATTCAATTAGTATGTTCCCAGAAACCACTGTATATTGTCATTCTGCAAAACACCATGCTGTGTCACTATCTTCCTTGGTATGCTTACAGCCAGTAAATAAACATAAAGGCACTGCTGTGGCATTGTTCTCTTTCCCTGCATTAGAATTAAATGGTCATATTTCTTGGATTAGCCTCAAATGCTCTTATGTATTTGTCTTCATTTCCATGTTAACTCACGTCTACAGTTCACACTAAGCAAATCATCATGCACATCTTTCCCTCTTTAACACTGGTTGAATTTATTGTCTGTGTTCAGTCACTGAAAACAGAGAAGTGCCATCACTTCACTGTCCCAGCTGCCTATCTTTGGCTGACAAAGTATATCATTTAAAAAATGGACTGAGTCAGGAACCGACGTGCACTATCAGACAATCACGTTATCCTCTGCAGGTAATTCTGTACAATGTGTGTGCTGCATTGGCTTGGTTGCTGCACTATAGAATGGAGCTGTATCAAAGTGCTGAAGAAAATAAGCTGCTTCATGGAAATCTGAGCTCCCCTCTCACCTTACATTGGCAACTCCCAAGCTGCCAACAAGTTAATGCAAAAAGCCAATGTAAACCTGAAGGGGGCCGGCTTGGCTAAAATGAGCACCTGTGAATGTAGACAAATGTGGACAAAAGGAGAAACAAGAGAACAGTAGGTTAGGAGCTAGGAAAACTCCCAAGGAAGCCCTGACTACCTTCCCACATATACAGCCTCTAACTCCATGGTGGTTAAAGCAGTACAGGTAGAATATCCTCCAGGAGATTTAGGAAAACAGAAATTCATGTTAAGAAAATTTCAGTTTTTTCTAGTGTTCCCCTTCACCTCAGGATACCCCAGAGCAGTATATCAGAATCTCACATCCCCAGGACTTTCTGCTAAACCTTCCTACTGAAGGCAATGTTTGCAGATGAAAATACATTGACCTTGTACAGTGGTACCTCGGGTTACATACGCTTCAGGTTACAGACTCTGTTAACCCAGAAGTAGTACCTTGTGTCAATAACTTTGCTTCAGGATGAGAACAGAAATAGTGCTCCAGCAGCGCGGCGGCAGCAGGAGGCCCCATTAGCTAAAGTGGTGTTTCAGGTTAAGAACAGTTTCAGGTTAAGAACAGACCTCCGGAACGAATTAAGTACTTAATTCGAGGTACCACTGTAATGTTTAATGGAGGTCTCGTGCAGTGAAGCCCACATGACCATTTTACAAATGTCAATGGTTATCTAGTTGCTCTGAAAGACCACTGAGGCTGACATCTGCCATAGGGAATGGGCTGTGATCCCACCAGAAAGGGATTTTCACAAAGTCTTGCAGACCTATTGTCCCTTGAAGCTATATGGGAATGGTAGGCTTTGCCACCTTCTTTCCCAAGGATGGTCCATCAGAAGACTTCACCTTCATAAATACTGTCATCCTGTCCAAGTTAAACCTCAAGGCTCTGCACACATCAAGAGTGTGCCAGCTCATTTCCTTTGAATGGGACAAATCTGGAGAAAAGGAGGAAAGCAACATTTCCTGTGACTGACGGAAAAGGAAGTTCACCTTTAGCACAAAAAAATAGCCATAGACAATGCCACCAATTTTGAGACTTGGAATATTGAGGCAGTTGTTATTAAAACATCGCCTTAAGGATTAGAATCTTGATTGGACAGATAGCTAAGGGTTTGAATGGCACACCCATCAATGCTGTAAAGACCCAGTTAGTGTTCCATGATGAAAACCTGTACACTGTTGGCAGTACTTCAATTGTTTATTATTTTTAATTTTATAAATCTAGGAGTTTTTGCATATGGAAAAATATTCAATAAGTGAATGGTGGTTCTTTTTTTGCTCTCTCTAAACACATACAAGCAGAAAAAGAAGAAAAGTTTGGATTTGATATCCCACTTTATTACTACCCTAAGGAGTCTCAAAGTGGCTAACAATCTCCTTTTCCCTTCCTCCCCCACAACAAACACTCTGTGAGGCGAGGCTGAGAGACTTCAGAGAAGTGTGATTAGCCCAAGGTCACCCAGCAGCTGCATGTGGAGGAGCAGGGAAGCAAACCCGGTTCACCAGATTATGAGTCCCCCGCTCTTAACCACTACACCACACTTGTACATCTCTGGTTGTTCTGAAACATTACAAATGAAGCATTACAAAAGTGCTTCCTTGGAGAACCAACAACTGAGAAGCAAGATAGGCAAATAGTGTACTCAGTAAAGAGTTAGTATTATAGAATTAGAGTAGAGTTGGAGGGGACCATAAGGGTCATCTAGTCCAACTGTTTGCAATGCAGGAATCTTTTGCCCAATGTGCAGCTCGAACCCACAACCCTGAGATTAAGAGTCTCATGCTCTACCACCTGAGCTATCGGCTCAGTTTGACAACAGAGTAGCTCAGACATACTGTGAGGCATTACATAAATAAGGGGCTGGGGATGTAGGCTAGCATGCTTCCACTTCTCTTCACGTACTATGCGTTCTAGAGTCTTATCCTGGTGTGAGGCAAGTCACTGTTTGTTGGTTTGAACAAAACAGCAAATAATAGTTTGCTTCTAGGCAGGGTAGTATAGAAGTATCCCAACTTTTTGTGTGTTCTTGGATCAAACCAGGAAAAACATGCTTTGCTAAGCACTGAATCACTTCATTATTTCCAATACATGCGATTTTGTGTGTGTTTGTGGCATTTTTGGTACAGGAAACCAAAGACTGACTATTGTAGTAGCTGTGTCTGTGTCTGGAAAATAAGGAGCACAGAAAGAAAGGATGGAATATATTAGCAAAACACTGACTCAGTTCTTAATTTGTGACAGCTACTTCCTATCAAGACGAGAAGGAAACAGCTTTAAAAGAATGGCCCTGTGAAGACCTTAAAATCAAACTCCCATTAGTGGCATAAACTTTGGCCACAGAAATTCCCTCCAGCTGGGCCAGGCAATAAATTCTACTTGGGATTACTTGAACGGTTGTAAAATGGATTTCATATTAACATCTCAGGAGATTTCAAACTACATTTTATCAGAAGAACTTGTTCAAGAGGCACATCATTAATAGCTAAAGTCCTTGACATACACCATGGACAAGTGAAGAGCACTGGATGTGGAAGCTTCACAGCTGTTTAGAAAAATAATAATAAAGGACCATCTCAGGGGGGTTTAATAGCATTCCGTTTCATCCTTGTTATCCTTTAGCATGCAAGTTTTAAAAAGTATCCTCCCTAATTGCAAAGGTGATTAAAAACATGGATATCTGCCCAAAAGGATCTGGAATGAAACCATTTTGAAATCTGTGGCATCTGGAGTTTTAGTTACTGCCCACCTGGTCTCAAGTTGTGGGCTGGAGATGAAAAGGCCTGCATGCTAGTTCTGTTCCCTCGAGTCATCTGCTCCACATATGGAGTGCACATATAATGGGTGAAGGGATTAGATATGGGATGAAATATGGTTTATGGGATGGATGCCTCAGCAACACCGAAGCCTTTCATCTCTCTTGGTCACTGTTGGTATCAGTCCAAACCAGGTGGGTAGTGGATGCCTGAAAAGAGTAACAGCTGACACCTGCTGTTCAGCAACCAACAGTGGATGAAATGAACCTTTAAGACTAGTTTGTGGTGGATATGCCTTTTACTCTTTGTAACTCTATGCAGACGTAAACAAAAATGGAAAAAATGGCTAGGATTTTTTTTTTAAAAAAAAGGCTAGGATTTTACAAAGGACCAAAACATTCCATCCATCCCCCCACCTCTCTCTCACTGAAAAATTTGAGTGTACAAATAAAGGAAATGAAACAAAAGAAAAGAAAGAGTGCTTGAAATTATAGTACAACACAATATATAGGTGTATAAATAATGCTGTTATTCCAATGAATATACAATTATCAAAAATATTACTCTGGCCCCCTTTGATCAATGGATGGAAGATACAGCAACTCTTGCAACATAGGAACATATTGCTTTTAGATGCAGATTGTATATGGATAAATACGATGATATTTGGAATCCATTTATAAAAATTATAAGGATTTGCCAAAACATTCCATATTTTGGGTGTTGAGGCTTCAGCAGTGAGTTGCCTCAGTATCCCATTTGTAAATATGGATATATAAATATGGATATATCATAGCAATCTTTACAACAATTTTCACAGAATCATAGAACTGTAGAGTTGGAAGGTACCTCAAGGGTCATCTCCTTCAACCCGCTGCAATGTAGGAATCTCAGGAATTTTAATTTTGCAAAGTGGATTAGTATTTTGTAAAGATTGCTATGATATATCCATGCAAGGCACTTTGAACATTCCAAGGTTTTCTAGAAATATTTATCATTGTTGTTGTTACTTATTGAATCCTTATAATCTAAACTTAAGAGGTCAGCGTAGAAATTGTTGCTGCTGCTGCGGCTACTACCATTTTAAATAATAATAATAATAATAATAATAATAATAATTTATACCCCGCCCATCTGGCTGGGTTTCCCCAGCCACTCTGGGCGGCTTCCAACAAAATATTAAAAAGATGACCCACTTGTCATCTAAGGTCCCAGGGCAGGTTACAACAATTTAAAATGCAACATTAAAAACAGTTCTAAAGACTTATAGGTGGTTTTTTTTTAATGTAACAAATCTTAGTGATTTTTCTCCATTAAGCCTTTCCTTAGTGGTGATAAAGTAGCTAAAGGAGAATACTTCTCTTAATTAATTTCGCAGACACTCTCCACACACACAAATATGCATACATGGGACACAATCCTGCTTACCAACAGAAGTGTAGTGTCCCTGTACGGCCACATGATTTGGCCCTTGCCCGTTTTACAAGAAGCCTGGTTACTTTAACAGACATTGATTGCAACCAGAGTATATTACAGGCCTTTCCAAAACACACTTTCCCACAATATGCTGAGGGCCATAATATAGGGAATTTCATTCTGAGAGCCTTATAAAGCAGCAATAATCTTTAACCTCTGACATCCTACAAGGAGATACTGCATTTTATATATCGAAATGAGCAATTTTAACATCCCACCATTAATTATTATAACTCTTTCATTAAAGGTAAGACACCAAATCCTTAATAAAAAATGATAACTTGGCATTATATGTCACTTTACTTCTTGTCTCTTAAAATGCTAATATCTAAAGAGTCAAATAGGACGTGCTGTAGTTTATCCTCCTCCACCACAGGCAAATTTCAGCATTATAGGCATAAAATGCCGCCTCTTGCTTTTAGCCCTTGTTATATCAAATGTAAGCAGATTTTCATTAAGTTCACTGGAAGGGAACATTTCACTTTAGCTGCAGTATCCCTTCATTGCCTGAGCTTTTCAGCTGTACTGAAACCTGCTGGGAGGCCATTTCCCTCTTCTTTCTTTATGACCTCATTTGATACTGTGCCTGAGTAGTTTGGACATTTTTGTTTTGTTTACTTTCTTAACTCAATCCCTAGAGCCCCTTTTATGGCCTGGTGAAATGTGGCTCCCACAATTTTCATTAGAAGTAAAGAGTCACCTTTTTATTTCTTTGGGTGAAACAGAGGGGCCCTTTCAGAAGAAAGCTTATTATGTAACAAAAGCAGGAAAAATGACTCTTTTAAGGAGTTCACAGGTGATATATTATGTTGGTCAAATTATGCCCCCCCCCCCCGCCTCTGAAAAGTATTTGTAAGCTTCTGCCTGAGTGTAACACATTTTACAACAAGGTCTAATGCTTGATATTTTTCACAAATGAAAGGAGGAATACAAGAAAACATTGCTTTTTTTGGCAAGGTGAATGAGGAAGAACTTAGGTGGACTGTTCTGCTTCTATGAATTATCAGAATAGAGCTGCCTGCCTGAAGTTTACAGATTGTGTCCATCCTTAGCTTATTATTAAATTGTCGGGGATTCAAAGGGTAAATCTCTTCCAATCTGCCAGCTGAAAGAATACAGTCCAGCAACTGAGAGATCCTGTGAGGCTTCTGGCTATCTGTTTTGCCTCAAAGAGCAAGCACGCTTTACTCATGGATAGAAGAAGCTGAACTGTAGAATCTCCCAGCTTCCTAAGCAATAATGGTTTGCAATCTCACATTCCTTTTCACATCATATTACAAAACCATCCACACACAGCACTGGCCTTACCTAATGCAGCAGGGAGAAGCTGCCTTTCTCTATCTTTTGTGCCTTACAAATATTGCATCACAACTGCAAACTCCACTTGAATTTGAGTTCCACAATTTGACTATCCACCTTTGAAAACCGCTACCCACTTCAACAAAGAAGTGGCTAATAAAACTTCCATTTATTTGAACACTTTCTCAATCTGCAGTTTATGCATCAGTTTGTGCCAGCTTCCCAAGAAAAAATTATTCACCCCATGTCCTCAGAGGACCTAGTCCTACATCAGTATGAGTTTTGTTAAGACTTTCTTGGACCCAGACAATTGCTTTCAGCTTATTACTGTGGTAATCAAATTTCTGCCTCCACATTTCCTACATCACCCTCAAGTCATGTGACACTGTATGAAATACGTTCCTTTAATAGTCGCTTGCCTCATTCTGGCCAAGGACACATTGTCCTCGTGTAGATGAAATTAAAATGACTGCATTGTTTCACTTGCCAATGAGACTTCACGTACATATTTATACATGCATTTCTAACAGCTACTTTGGCTGATGGGAAAAGCAGTGGCTGCCACTTCTAAATCTGAGATGACTAAAGTCCAGCTGTTAACTGCTGCTTTTTCAGACCCAACCAAGGCAAGGTTTTGGGTGTGTGTGTGCGCGAGTGTGTGTTTGCCTTTTTTATGCATAACAAAACAATTATTTCCATAAGCAAACTGCTCTCATTTCCTTAAACGTGGTTTTGGTATAAGAAGAGAAGCAGGTAAAGAAAACTATCTCAGAGCCTGTACTAATGGGACTTAACTCTCTCAGGCACCAGGGCGAGTTACCAACAACTATCCTATGGGAAGGATTCTTTCCAGCAGGGAGAGAGGGAGGCAGGCAAAGACTATTTTAGAGTTTGATTCGGGTTGCCTTCAAGTAACCCTAGCCATTTTATCACCAATTGCCCTTTGGGAAAGAACTTGGTGACTTTTTATATGTTGATCCTGTATGCTGTGTTTTTATTTTTTATTTTACTGTAGTTTAGTGTTTCATGTACATAGCCTTGGAAGCGTTTCTCTTCTGAAGGTGAGACACAAACAACTGCCATGAAATAGATAAATTTTGTTTTACTTGTGTTTAAGCTTTTGGAAAACATTTCTGTATACTCATCAAACTATAATTTAAGGACCTGTATAGTATAGGTTTAGTTGGTTTGGCCTAAAAGTACCCTTTCCAACACATAACCAGTGCATTCTAGTAAGGTTGTTAGTGGAGGGTTTTTTTCAGAATGGAGATTACTTATTTAATCCTTGACAAGATAAGCAGCAGTGCCTAAGCTTTTGAGAGCTCAGATTTGTGTTGCCACCCCAACACACTGTCCACAGACTCCATTACAAAGTCAAAACTTACTTGCTTAACTACTGGCACCATAGAGAATGCAGAAGGAACAACAACACTAACTAAACGTGGGTAGATATAGGGAAGAATGCCACCTTGTTAAATTGCCTTCTTTGTGTTATTCTGATGTGTAACTCTTTCCTTGGGCAATCTAGAAACTTAATTGAGCGTCTAATCATAGATGTCAGAGCCATCGAGACTGGTTTTGAACAGCACTGGGACAAATAATATTAAGTTATCAGAAACTTTCTGAGGTAATTTTTTTAAAATTACAACAGTGGCTTTCTTCTTGTCTGATGCTTGCAGTTAGGGCACACAGAGCAATATACAGTAGGAATGTCTTTTATTCATCAGGTTGTGTAGGATTTAATTAGCATGTGGTTTTAAGGGAACAAATTTGCATTTCAACAGAGAAGAACCCCCAGAACAGTGTGTCAGGGTGGAGGGTAGAGTGGGGAGCAATATTTCACTGGTTCTTGCACTGGCTGCCAGAATGCTTTCATTTCATTCTGAGCTAAAAGTATTGCTAAGTTGAGTCTTAAAGACTTGAATCTTAAATGCCTGAAGAACTGCCTTCTTCCGACAGGGCCTGCCTTCTCCCCAAACAAGGCCTTCCATTATCAGGTATAATACGTGACATAAGAGAGGGCCTTTTCCATAGTGGCGATCTGATTATGGAACTTGGTTATTTTCTCAAGCCTTTGGTTGTTTTTAACTGTTCTGCTTGAACTCTTTGCTATATTTCAGTTTCTGATTATTTTAAATCTGATGTTGATGATATTTTTAGCAGTTCTCTCTATAAATGGATGGCTCCAAGTCATTCAGGGTTTTACAATGTTTTTATTGTTCCCCAACCTGGCATTCCAGGAGGAAGGGCGGGATATAAATATTTAAGGCAAACATTTAACAATGTTTACATTATTTGTTTCAGTTGTTCAGCTCATTCAGTTTCAACTTTTTGACTTTCTCAACCAGTTCATCCCACTTTTTGTTCAACAAAAGCCAAGGAGACCCAACAAAATAAGAGAGGACTTTTTATTTGGATTTAGGCTATAAGTGACTACATTTTATAGATGTGTTGTCCATTGTTGACAGCAGAGGTGCAATTTAATTGATACCTAAAGGCACAATTCAGCGAATAACAAACAGAACTTCCATTTTTCTAGTGAGCTAGAAAAAAGGCAGAACGTCAGTATGATATTTAGCCAAAGTTCATATTTGGGGGTTTTGTTTGTGTGTGAGAATGTGTTTTGTTTGTTTGCTTGCATCTCTGGAAATGGGACAAAGCCATTATATTTGGGCATTATAGTTTGGGCATTTCAGAGGTGTGTTTTCTGCTTTACTTTAGCTTTGAAGTCTAGCAGTGGTAGGAAAAAAAATTGGTCTGTGGTTCCTAACCATATCCCTTGGAAATTAAAGCCTCAAGGAATTTGCTTTTGTGCATGTTACAAAAAAGAATACACACACATACAAAAACACAAAAAATGATAGTTTCACATTAAATGTGCCTTATCAAAGGCTACTGGTGACCCCCTCACTACTGACCCAGAACAGGAAAAGTGAAGGTAGAACACTATGCCTTATCTTCGTGGACGTCAATTTTAAATATCTTTAGAAATCAGCCCTCATTAATTGTTTGGTCTCTGTGGTCTAAGGTAAAAGACTACAATCCTCTTAAAAGTGATGGAATTAGATCGCTTTGACAAAATCATGGACGGCTGTGATATACTATGTATGCCAAGGAATATAATAATAATAAAAAAAAGAAGCTCAGTCAGCCACAATGTCCTTTGGGTTAAATCTGCCCAGAATTATACACGTAAAGAGCAGCTCAGTGGCAGGAACCTGTCATTAAAAGATAAGATCACTTTAAGCCATCAGGGGGGAAACGTAGCTACTTCTGTTTGATCTTAGAGGAAAACAGCTATAATTCACACTATGTATAATTTAACAGAGGGTAAAGGCTTTGCAAACACAAGAATATTATTTATGATCTCTCAACATAAGTCTATAAAATATTGCATTTTGAAATGTTAAAAATACCATTATACTTCAGTATAATACCTATTTCTTCTAGCGCTCACATTGTTATGAAAATAGCTATTGATTTCCGGCTGCAGTCAACAGATGGAATGTCTGGAACAGGGTGTTTGTTGTCATAACAACAGTGGACTGACAGCCCTGTTGAGAGCTTAACTTAAATTAGATAGCAGAGCCCCACTATGCAACCCTCAATTATTTGACCCCCCTCTCTACAGTTCGAGGCACAATATCAGTAGCTTTATATCAGAGTAAATAACATCCCCCTTTTGCCAGATCTCAGCATACCTAAATGCAGTTGACATTCCCCAAGAGTCTTTCAATGATTTAAGTGTGCCCCTGTTTGCTCTGCTTGCTAACCCCTCTTACTGCCATTTCCACCACATTAACACTCTAGAGCTTCCCTTCTCACCCCATGAAACTACTGAGCACACTTTTCACCATCCCAACTCTATTCTTGAAGCCACTTTTCTGTTCTGCAGTCTGACTTTGCTTCCCTGTTTTCACCATCACCCCTGTCCATGCCTCCCGCTTTCCTTTTGTGGAACCCCACCCTGCACACAACATCCCGTGTCTTCCTCCTCCAACAGTTTGCAACTACAAAGCATCCTTTTCACCTTATGAAGCTACCATCCTGTCCTATTATACAGATCCTTTCATACCCCTGCTTTTATCTTCAACCTCATTCCCATGCCTCCTACTCCATCCATTTTTGCAACCTCCTTTGCACACCCATTTTCACCTTCACTCCTTTCCTCCTTCCATCCTTCTCCATTTATCAATTTTCCTTTACCATGCAGATCAGCATGATTTCCATGCCTCTTGTTATGCAGCCCGCTTTGCACACACTCTGCAATGATATATGTTACTGTACAGTCATACCTCGGGTTACAGATGCATCAGGTTGCATGTTTTCAGGTTGCACACTGCGCCAAACCCAGAAGTATGGGTTACTTTCGGGTTTCGGCACTTGCGCAGAAGAACTAAATCGTGCTTTGTGCATAAGCGCCAAATTGAAACCCGCGCGTGTGCTGATGCGGCACTGTGGGTTGCGAATGCTGCAGGTTGGGAACGTGCATGGATCACGTTTGCAACCCGAGTGTCCACTGTATCTTTAAGATGAATAGATATTAAGAGCAAGCTTGTCAGTTACAGAATCTGGAACCTTAAGTTGAGGACAACGCATGGTACCAGGAGTGAAGTACATGACAAGTGTAACATACTGTGGAATATTTAAGGCCTCCACATCCCTTATCTCTCACACAAGGCAACTGAGGATTGCAAGAGGGAGACGTTTAAAACAGCCATATTTTTCCTTTCAGTGCTGTTGCCATCTTGCTTCTGGTCTGAGTAAAGAGTGGGTTTAGGGACAGTGATATGAAAATTGTGGATTTAAACGATGGCAGATGTTTGAGTAAAGCAGGGATAGAGGCACACAGAGAGGTTGTTTTAAAAAATGAACAAACAAACCAGTTTTAACAAGGAGAAATATCAGAGATGGGTACAAAATAAAAAGGCTAACAAAACAGAGCCTTTTCCAACTCCCGTCTTGTGCACATTGTTTTAAGCTGTCACTCCTTGCTCACTCTACTCAAACCTCTGCCATTATTTAAAATCACCACTTTTTTCTTCTCAGTTTCTTTTCACTTGTTTTGTTCAAACCGCTCCCTCCATCCTTGTTTTACTCAAACTTCTGCCACTGTTTTAAACCACCACTTTACTCCTCAGTGTTCCTTACTTCTCACTCCTATGCAATGGCCACTGCTGCTGTGCAACCTGCATTTTCTTTCAATGCTCCCCTCCTCTGCTTTGACTTCAACCTCTAATGGGAATTTAATGATGCCAGCATGGGCGTAGCTGGGGGGGCGGTGGCTGAGGGGCAGCTGCCCCCCCATCAAGTAAATAAATAAAAATATCTCAGCCTGTCCCCATTAATGGATATATCCTTTATTTATGGTGACCTCCTTGGTCAAGAAGACCAGGATGAACTGAAGATCTCACAAGGAATGGAGCAACAGCTTTCAAAAGCAGCTCTACCACCACCAGAAAGCCCAGAGAAGTGATATCAAGGAGAAGTGCTCATCTGATTTTATCTAAATTCATGCTGCCCAATCAGAAATCAGAATCCTTCCTGATCATTTGGGTCACACTTGCATAATATTTGTCATGAAATTATTCTTACTGGTACCTTTAAAATATTTTGTCAAACTCTTTCAGTCTTTGAAAATTTCCCAGCTACTGAAAACTAGTTATAAAAATCTAGACAGAATATATAGATGTCAGCACAGCTGACCAAAAATAACCACATTTTCATAGATATAAAAAGCAGAGACATCACCTTGCCGACAAAGGTCTGTATAGTTAAAGCTATGGTTTTCCCAGTAGTGATGTATGGAAGTGAGAGCTGGAGCATAAAGAAGGCTGAACGCCGAAGAATTGACGCTTTTGAATTGTGGTGCTGGAGGAGACTCTTGAGAGTCCCATGGACTGCAAGAAGATCAAACCTATCCATTCTTAAGGAAATCAGCCCTGAGTGCTCACTGGAAGGACAGATCCTGAAGCTGAGGCTCCAATACTTTGGCCACTTCATGAGAAGAGAAGACTCCCTGGAAAAGACCCTGATGCTGGGAAAGATTGAGGGCACAAGGAGAAGGGGATGACAGAGGACGAGATATTTGGACAGTGTTCTCGAAGCTACTAACATGAGTTTGACCAAACTGCGGGAGGCAGTGGAAGACAGGAGTGCCTGGCATGCTCTGGTCCATGGGGTCACGAAGAGTCGGACACGACTAAACAACTAAACAACAACAACCGCTGAATTAAACTTTTAACTAGTTCATATTAAAGAATCACACGATTTGTATATTATATAAACCAAACTATGGTTTGTCAGGCCAGCTTTACTCCCCATTGTCTTTTTTTTACTGCTGTGATACACTAAGCTAAGGTGAGGTTTGTCCTTGGCTACAATTTGTGGTTAGTGAGGAGAAAGCTTAACACATCAAACCAAATCTTGAAAGGAGCCCAAACATCAGATTTCATCTACTGAAATGGGCATTCACCTTGGTAGCCAGGAATAAAGTGAAAGGGAAGAAATGGTCTTGTCGCATTCCCTAAGGGGGTTATCTAAAGTCCAGTTTCATAACAATCCTGCCCATGACTCCAAATCATGCACAGCTGACAAAACAAATAAATAACATGAACATGGGCTGCAGTCGTGTACACTGGACTAGGTAATGGCCATAATTCCCCTTGCAGTTTTATTCCAAGTGCAGCCATCTCTGTGCAGGCTGCTGTATTTCACACATAACTGTGGTTATGATAACACTTGTGATGGGGAATCTCATAGTTTATTAAAAATGCCATATTGCATTGTGGTACCAGTACTGATTTATAGCACATTGCTTTTCAGCTAGCCTCACACGAATGCATCTTCAGAAATATTTCACTGCAAAAGAGGAAGGAGCAATGTCATGAAAGTTGTCCCTAAAGAAATAGCATTGGTTTGCTGCTCTTCTTTCTGGACCAGATGCCGAATAACTGATTTTCAACACAGAAGATGCAGTAGTATTTTTTGTGGATGTACTTCAAAGTCAGTTTCAGCTTCGTTATTAACACCACATTCCAGGGCTCAACCCTCGCAAAACATTAGGTTGCTAGGGTCTACCTGGGTTAGCCCTAGTTCAAAGTAAGTTTGAAGAAGTGTGTTCCAGGTGAGTAGGATGGGAGTGGGGAGTTACATATATAGCTCACATTGAAATAAGTAAAAATAATAATAATGAAGGTGTTTGCTCAATTTTGCTGTGATTTCAATGAAGTTCCTGGTGGAGTCTGCTAACTTGTTTTCCCTAAAAACACCTTTGCATAGCAATTGCCAAATTATTTTATTCCTAAATCATATCGGAGTGACCCTTTAAGAGGCAATCTTACATAAAGCACCCTGAAATCCTGCAAGAGAACCCTGTAAGAATCTTGCAGAAACCATCCTAAAACCCTTTAAGAATTTCAAGTGAAACCAGAGCTTACCAGAACCATGCAAATATGTGGGCTTCCAGAAAGTAACCTGCAGCCACCTTGCTAAGAGAGGACAGTTATGGTTATGACTTATAAAGCCCTATATGGCTTAGGCCATATAGGCTATCGGAAAGACCCATGTTCTCCCATATGAACCAGCCTGGGTTCTATGGTCTTCAAGGGAGGCTCTTCCCTCTGTCCCTTTGCCCTTACAGGTTGGGATGTGGCAGAGGGCCTTCTCAGTGGATGCTTCCAGATTCTGGAACTCCCTTCCAGGAGAGGCTAGCCTGGCTCCCTCCTCCTTGTCCTTCTGCTAGCAGGTGGAAACAGTTTTATTCCGGCAAGATTTTAGAACTGTTTTTAAGGAAAGGGTTTTTACTTCTGTGCTTTTTTATATATACTGGACTTGTTTACTAAATTTTATAGATTAATTCTATTATAGTTTAATTGCTTTTTAATTATTAGCTTTTATATGCTTTTAGCTTTCTGTGTTTTATCCTTGCTGTTTCAATTTTTATGAGTCATCTTGTGTCCCAATTCTGGGGAAGAGGCAAGCGATAAATATAATGATAATGGTGATGGTCAATTACACACACACACACACACACACACACACACACTATCCGTATGGCCCAGTGCAGCACCAGAGTAAAAAAACGTGTGTGTGGGGGGGTGTTCATGCACGTGCAAACTCCTCTCTGGGGGCCTTCATCTTTGCAAAGTCCCAGTAAGTCATAGTTTGGTTTAGAGTATCACGCAAATCAGGCCAATGTTGTTCAGCATTATTTGCTATGGCCAACCTTAATCAGTGTGTGTGTGTGTGTGTGTGTACACACACACACACACACATCTCACTAAACATATATGCTGTAGAAGCTGAAGGGTATTTAAAAATTTTCTTTTTTCCTGCCCCTCAAATATCTGACCGCTTTAAAGAGCAGTGCTTAGACATATACCAGCTCTCCAGTGTAAGTATCACAACTTCCTCTTGAACACAGCACAGACAACATACGTACTTGATTATATGATGAGTAACTAAATAATTCCACCATCACTGCAAAAATTCATCTGCACAATGTCATGTGTACTTGAGGGAAGGGTGAGCACTATAATTAAGTATTAAGCCGTTTCACTAGCACGAGTCTGCCATAAAGTATGAAATGGCTATTATTAATATCCTTAAGGTCCCATTTTATGTACAAGGTTAGTGGAATACAGATGGAATAGCTTTAAAAAAATAATTCTGTGGCATTATATATGTTTTTGCGTGAAGATGCAAAGACAGAAAAAAAAACTGCAGCAGATATGAATAGTGATAACTACTGATGCTAGCAGTGATGCAAAAAGGTTAAAATGTCAGGCTCCCATGCACTATCTGGTCATAGTTATCTGGTCATAGTCATATGTCCTCTTTTTCCAGGACACGTCCTCTTTTTCATGGGTAGAGTCGTCATAGCCATCCATAGTTAAAAGCAGGTCAGCAAAATGTGTCCTATTTTTTGCTCTTCGAAATAAGGCAGCTCTATAATTCCACTATGAATTCTGGCAGCTGGTGAAATACGGGAAGAAATGAAACTGCTTCTATCAGTGGGAAGAAACAATTGAAACACGTTCTTAATGTGGGATAAAAGAACAGGCATATCAGAAGCTAAACTGCTGCTGTGGAACAAAAGGAACTTTTTTTGGCACTATTTAAAATAGTTTTTAGAGAAGTGAACTCAGAGAGTGGCGGAAGATATTTTGCCTCTCCCAACTTCTTGGTTCCTATCTCACTTTGCTAGAAGAATAGAAAAGATACAGAGTCGTCGGATAAGCATAAAGCTGCCACCGTTGTGCCGCAGAGGCAAGTAGTGCATTTATTTCCTGACCAGATGCTAGTTCCGGCTGAAAAGGAATATCAAATTAACTGAAATTGCAGCTTCAGACACCTCCTGTCTCTTTACTTTGTAATTGTTGACCCTTCTGCTTTCACAAGGAAGGTAGGATGTTGCTAGGAGGTTGAATGGCTCCCTCCTCCATGTCCTTTGTGAAAAAGTAGCCCCAAATTTAGCTTTGTGTCATGGCAGAGGAACTTTTCAGCAGGTTTCCTGTACATGGCAGAAATGTGCCACCAGGAGAGGGAGGACTCAGGGACAAAAGTTCAGGGTCCCTGTCAGCTGAATGAGCAGCAGGATCTGCAAAATTAGCAGAGCTGAAGCAAATTCTTTCCCACATCACCCAGAAAGACAGCGGTCACTGGAAGGGAAGGACTATGTTATTAAGTTGTTCCTTGCCTTCTGAGGCAACCCAACCACTGCAGAAAGTTGCATTTTTCTCCTTCTGCTCCCTATATTTAAAGTGGGGAAATTTCTTCCCCCTTTATTTTTTCTTCTTGTATGTGTGTATGTTTAAGACTGCATAAGCAGTGCAACTTATAGTGAGTGATGAGCTTAATAAATAATAATAATAGTTTATATTATTAATGTGGGTATAATACAAAAATCCCCTAGAGGTCTACCTAGAAGAGATAATCGTGACAACAACTGCCTTCCACATTATCGCATTTTCCTATAGTAGCTGAATGCTTCCCACGCTTGCTCAGCATTAACCTACCTTTGCCAGTTACATGTCTCAAAATACTGGGATTTGTTTTCAAATCTGGGGAATAATTTTCAGTTCTTCATACTGGTAAACATAGGAATAAAAACCCCTAAGAGATAAAATTCATCCTATGGGTGCTGCAGCCTGAAGGTCTCAACTGTCATCATTTCAGCACTATAAATATCTGCATATTTCAAAAGCTTGGCATATGAAATACATTATCTTTAAGTGCTGTCCTGTGTATGATTGTGGTTCACTGTGGATTCTTTTGCTTCTGTTTTGAATTCCAAATGCGTTGGGCTACATTTTCAAGTCTCAATGAAGCCAAAGGAACGAGGTTTTAACCCCGCTTCTACTCCATGCCTCAGTGAGTATAAATCAGGGCACTGGCCTCTTTAATGCTGATAATAATAGATAATAATAGAATCTTTACACACACAGGCTTGGCTCATGCATGACAGTAAGCTATAGTATAAAATCTGGCTCTCTGATAATCACTTGCTTTCTCAAATCTCACATACCTTACTCCTTGCCTTGCATTTCAGGAAAAAGGGAATAAAAAAACCCCCATTGTGTTGGCTGCACTCTTCCCCATATGTACCCCATGCGAACCAGTGCTTGTGGTTTCTTTCTTTCCAAAAGTGAGGCTTTGTTTCTGGCTTATTGCTTGTGGTTTGTGAGAAACAAACCACCAGCACTGGTTAGCAGTGTGTTTGCTTCATCCAGTATGGCCAAAGGGAGTGGTAATTACCATGCACCATGTAAGATTACATACAAATAGGGTCACAAAAACATTACAGTTCTATCCAATGCTGCGTGAGCGGAATTCCAGTTGTGCAGAGTTTCTCTTCCTCTTTTCCCCACATGCACCCCAAAATCAACTCTAATAAATAGTGAAAGTTGGCACATTGCAAAAAGTATGGTATTAAAGTAAATGCATCTTAAAGCAGATTCTGAGAATATATTTTTTTGCAACATGAAGAACAGAGCAGCAAAAATGATTGTAAAACAGCTTAAGTGAATAATTCCAGGTTGATGGCCAATTGGGAAACTTCAGGCTTCTGCAGCCATAAAACTGACACTGGAGAAGAAACGGCTACAGAATCTGATCTCACAGCAATACTAAATCCATAGTGATACAGAGCTAGTGTTAGAAAGGAGTCTCATATGTCTAATAACGAGAATTTCACCTGCTAGAGATGCTGCATATCATCTCTGACCTCCGTCTGTGACATCTGTATTCATGATGTTGTCAGATTATTTATGTGATGCTTATTTTTATTTGGATGCCAGATTCCCTTCCCCCCTATCTTTCTCATTTGGGGGGAGGGGAGAGGTCAACAGTGACACTACTCAGTTATTGTTGCAACTGGGTGGTTATTGTTTACTCTACTGATGAGGAATTTTGCTAGCACCAGGATATTGCACACAGGGCCTCTTGCTGGTGGTGACATGAGTCTCCTAGATATCTGGTGAATATGTCCTTCCCAAATCACCCACTATGGTTGACCTGGCATTTGAACTGAGTCTCCCAAGGACTAGTTGGACCACATTGGCTTTTGTGAGTCTGTATCACAAATGTGTGGGTCTGGCGGGACTCCACCACCTCAGAACACACACAAATATTGCTTGTCTCTCTACTTCTCCTCTCCCTGCAAAACTCCCCATACTTCAAAATTAGTTTAGAAGGCTTTGAGTCTGAACCTTTTCATGACATGTTCTCTTTCCAATTGAAGGAGGGCTTTTTTGGGTCTGGCAGCACTTTCACACAAACAGTCCCTATGTACATTTGATGTTCTGTGAAGACGGTATGAAGTGTTTGCCTAATCTACACCATGGCTTAGCAGAAGTGTGTTGGCTGCTAGGGAGGAGATCACAACTGCTTTGCTCCTCCGTGGTCCTTTTAGTTCATTGCAGCGTAGCAACTATGTGAAGGTTTGGCATAGTGTGTTGTCTGAACCTGGGACTGACGTTGAGTTCTCTCCACCATAACCATGATCTGCAGTCAAGATATGTTCATGGCTACAGACTGGGATTGAGGAGGAGAGATCTTAACTACTATTAAAACAACACACTAAACGAAACCTTGGACTAAAGGTTTATGGACTGGGAAGGAGCAATGAGGCTGTGAGTTTCTCTTTGGGAGCCAACATTTTTGGTGGTCCCAGTAAGAACCTTCAGGTCCTACAGAAGTGCTTTTAATATTAATGCAATACTTGTTTAAATGACAGCATATTAGCTATCACATTTCTCTGATTCATATCTTTATCTGATATTTGATTTCAATAGCAGCATTGTTATCTGAATACCTTCAGATGGTATAATCTAGTGAAAATTAAACTCAGTAACTGGTGTTAAGAGTCTAGCTCAGTGTCTTTAATTTAGAATCGTAGTAACTAACCAAACTTGCTAGAATTATTTGTGAGCAGGTATTAATAAAATGATTTCTATTTTCTAACCATTTTTTCTTATATCAGCACTACTCTCTTTTTAAATACAGAGTATCTATGTTTGTCATGTTAATCATTATGTATTCAATGGGCTTAATAGTGAGCTGTTATTTGTAGTTCTATTTTCCTCCCTTTCCTTAATTTTCTTTTTAAAACCCTTTATAGCACAGCATGAAAAGAAGCATTACTTCATTCGGAACTATTATTTTGCAAAACAAGCCTTCCCATTTCACCTGAACATGGCCTTTAAATTGCTGCCTGGGACAGGAGGTCTCACTACGACTATTTAGCTAGCTCAGTGTTCTACATGGTACAGGAGAATTCTTCTCAGCTAAAATCAAAGTGTAAGCACATTTTACCTGCCACTTGGTGCTTTTAATTATGTATACTTGCATTTGCTTGCTTTTTCTTAACACTAGGGGACCAACTTTTTCTTCATCAGATCTTGCATACAAGTGAAGAATAACTGAGGAGATAATGTTGGTGGGAGGAGGGGGGAAAGAATAAAGAAAACTGGTTGCCAAGATTTATTTCTTCTTCAAGTCCTTATCTCAATTATGTGCAATCTTCTGACACAGGGGAAAAACAATTATCCCGTGATATGATCACATGATTTTTTCTGAATAGGCTGCTTCAGAAAAACATTTCACTATATGAAAACAAAAGCCAAATTACACATGGCTGCTCAATGTGTCTCTTTAAGTTATCACTTACTCCAGGCATAGGGAAATTCAGCCCTCCATCTGTTTTGGGACTACAACTCCCATCATCCCTAGCTAACAGGACCAGTGGTCAGGGATGATGGGAATAGTAATCTCAAAACCATCTGGCGGGCCAAGTTTGCCTATGCCTGGCTTACTCATTTGGTCGATTCCGAGTCTAAAAATCAGCAAGCTATAGGTGTATACCACTTTCCAGTTGAACAAGCCAGCCCACTGAGACATAAAAAGCTAGATGAGGGCATGGCCTAACATAGGCTTATCACAATATTCATACCCTCCAAGTGTCCCAATTTTCCAGGAACAGTCCCAGAATTATGAAAGCTGTCCTGGTTTTTGATTTGATCCCATACTGTCCCTATTTTCCCCATCAATGCCAGGGACAGGGAGAGGGATGGTGATGGCTGAAGCTGAAAGGGAGCATCCCGTTGCCTCTCCATGGCTGCTACTGCCAGCTTCCCCCTTTGGTCAGCTCATAGAGGCTCCTGGAGAATGGGCAAGGAGGAGGAGAGGCTGCAGCCACTGAGGCCCAGCCCCACATGACATGCTGGCTCTGAGGGGCAGACAGAGGCCAGGGCTACCCTGAGCGAGAAGAAAGGGTGACTGAAACACAGGACAAGGTGTATTGATTTTTTAAAAAAATGCTTTGTGCATCCGCATCTAATCTTGTCCCTTTCTAAAATTTATTTACTGGTGTGTGTTTTTCTTTTTGTAAATCTACCAAAGAACAAAACAAAATGGGATTAAGGGGTGGGTGGGGAGGTTGAGGAGGGTCATCTGGGTGGGAGTGACAAAAGTCCCTATTTTCATCAGAGGAATGTTGGAGGGTGTGCAGTATTGTAAGCTGTACAGCTGTGTACACACCATGCCTTTAATGCCCATTCGAAACCCATTCAAAGAATTCTGGGCACTGCAGTTTACGCCACACAGAGTTACAATTCCCAGCCACCTTTAAGGGTGCCCAGAGGGAAAGAACATGCTCCAGAATAGCACATCATTTCCCTTGGATATTTTGTTTCTCTTCTCTTTGAATCGTTTCTCTTTCGTTTTAATTATGTGTGTTTCTTTGCTCTCGCCTCTTCTAATTTTCTAATGCCTACACCCTATATTTCTTCTATAGCTTCTCCCTGTTGCATTGTTTTGCTATGACTGTCAGCAAGAATTGTATACGAGGCATAACATAAATTATTCCAGTTGCATTATTTATTTCATAATCACTCCCAGAAAATTTATTCCTTACTTGCTGAATTAAACATTTTTAGAGGTCAGTCTTAATAACATGTACTGTACTTGCATGGAAATTCTAGATATATATATATATATATATGTATTGTGCCAACAACTAATTGTTGCAAAAGAGGCCATTACAACAGCAATGTAGAAAGACTGGGCCACTATTTCATGGGCAGTCGTGAGTGGTTCCATGCAGATGGCATGGTGATGATTGTCTGAATATGTGACCTTTGCATATTTATTAACCTAGATTTCATTTTGATTTTTGTATTCCAACTTTTAACAAGGTGCCACACATTAAATCCCCAAAGAGTTGGGCAAGCATCCATTCATCCACCCACAGAACAATCCTATGCATATTTATTCAGAAGTAAGTCCCACTGTATTCACTGCAAGTACCTTAGGCTGCAATCCTACACACACTGATGTGAAAGTAAGCCCACTGAATTCAGTGGGATTTACTTATGAGTAAACATGCATAGGGCTGCTATGTCAGTTGCCTTTAACAGGCTCCTCTGCTGCCCCCTGAGTCAGAGCACTGATCCTCTCAATCATAGTTCATATTCTATGACTCAATGATTCTCCTGTCCCTTTAAAATCATTTACAACTATCTTCTCCTCTCCCCATCCCACATATTTTACTTTCCCCCTTACAGCAGCATGTCGTTGATGTCCTATATAAATGTTAATGAGAATTGTAGCTGTAGATGTACTGAGAAGCTCTTCTGGAAACACTGTGATCACTGCCAATACAAATTAGTTGCTATTAATACTCATTGGCGGATATCATGCAGAGAATTTGCAAGAGTTTTGTTTTCTTCGGTAGTGATTATATATTTTTTAAAAGCATCATAGTCATAAAGGATAATTTTCTGCAGCTCATTCATGGCATTATTTTTCTCTCTTTTACTGCTTCAAACATTCTCCTGCCAGCTACTATGTATACTAAGCTACTGTATATACTACAATCTGAAAGGATAACCAACAGAAAATATGGTTGTTGCCACAGACGATCCAAGCCCAAAGCTTTCTTTCTGTCATGCCCCCATTTCTTCGTTCTTGCCACCCACATGAAATCAGGATGAAGGCCAAATGCATTTAAAGCATTTTAAAAATATGATCCATTACCACTGTGGCATGAAAACAAGACATTTTTGGGGGAAATGTCTCAACCACAAATATTGCAGTAATAGAGGTGAAGGACAGAAATGGCCAGGTGGGTAAAACTTGGCATATTTGTGAGGTATCTCCATTACAGTTTTGGTCTGTTTCTGCACTCAGTGCTTGAGTTTCTTTGGAATGTATATAATTTAAGAACTTGATTGCAGACATTTTGCATTAGCATCTGTATTGAAAAACTCTGCGTTCTGCTGAAGTGCAGAATGCTAGCCCAAGTTTTTGCAATTCTTTTATCATTCAATAGTCAAGAAACATTTTCGTCACTACATTTTTTGTGGCAGTAAGGAATACATAAATCAAGCAAGGACAATCGATATAACAGCATTTCATGCCAAACAAGCTGATAGGAAATGTAAGATGACAAATGTGACACCTATGTGTCTTAACATCCAAAAAGGTTTATTAGAAACATCACCTCACCTTTACTCTAACTCTCCAAGCCACCACAAAACAAAGACATGCAAGGAGAAGACAAGACACAAAGATGACAGGCAAGAGGCAATGTCATTCTAGTAACAACAGTACAATGTCTGTCTTCAGAAAAAGTGATCCCACACATGTAAAGTAGCCAGTGATCCAAAGCCATTTGTCAGGAAAAAGACTATAGAATGTATGCAGAGAATGATGGCTGTGCAATCACCTGGAACTTATCATTGTAGATGACACACAAGACTGTGGTGCAGGTAGAGATGAAGAAGTAGAAGAAATGGATCTAGAGCCCATGCGAAAGGCAACACGTGTCATTTGAGGCTCAAACAATTTTAATAGAACTCTAGAACACTGAAGCTATCAAGATGCGAAAAGACTATGCAGAGAGAGAAATTAGCTCAGTTCTTGCATAACACCATTGTCACTGTTAACATGTTGGATGAGCCACCCTCACCCATCAATACCTGAAAGACAATGTGACCCAGGGGCTCAATAGTGACAAAGAGGACCTATTCCTCATGGGATTGGGGAAGGGCTGTAGTATATTAGTAGAACATTTATGTTGCATGCAGAAGGCATGCAACATCCCCGGCACCTCTAGGTTGGGCTGGGAGAAACCCCTGCTTGAAACCTTGGAGACCCATTGCTAGTCAGTGTAGGCAATACTGAGCTAAGATGGACCAATGACTCTGCAGAAGGCAGCTTCTTGTGTTATCAGATTTCCTTTCTTTGAAAAAGGGAGAAGGAACTGCCCAAGTGGTTCACATGTTGAAATGACTTGGCAGCTGTGTGCACATACTGCTCCAGAACACAAGGTCTGCTGCCAGCAACAACGTATGAACCAGGGAATTGGCAACTGAGCAATGAAAAAGACACTTTCCCCAGGTTACAGATCTGTACAGAAGATGATGTGACCATGGTATCATTCTTCTGCCTGCTGTCACTATGTAACTGACTATGGGCTCTCAGCACCTTCAGTAAGCACAGCCAAAAAGAGGTCTCATTTTTTCTGAGGTCGGGCAAGTACAAAGAATGAAGCTCCAGTGACATGCATTCCCCGTTTTTTTCAATCAGTCACAGAGTTCTACTTTAAGCACACCTGCCTTCTTGCTATTCAGCAGCATCTATGCTACAAGATATGTGTGGGTGTTCCTTTCTTTGTTCAGGGGCTAAAATGCCACCAGTCAGAATAGAAAATTCGAGCAAGGTGCCTTTGAGTTACATTGAAACTAAATGCCAAAGTTTACCTTAGTTCCTTGAAGGGGTCTGCCCTGACATTGGGAGTTTCTATGGATTTAGGGAACACTACGCCTTCTGCTCCTGAAATAACAAAACAGAACACAAGTGTATATGTTATAAACTGTCATATGTGGCACATTTTACAGTTAATCTATCTCTAACCCATAACATACATCCTATATCCTTATAACTACCCAGAGTGAGGATACTGAGACTCCCCTCTGCCTGCGATATATTTGTTCAACTTATAGAAACAATAATTTAGTGCATTAAGGGCTCTAATCCTATACATATTTACTTGGGAGAAAGTAAGATTCACCACAGTAAGACGTGCTTAGTAAAGACCCTTAGGATTGGATTGCACAAATGCATAAATGTAAAGCATTTTTTTTTTTACAAATATATTTAAAGCAGGTCTTAAATGAGGTACTATATGAATACAAACCCTTTGAATGAGCTGTCTTTCCAAATGCAGTCAATGTGTGTGGTGTTATTTCTCAATTCTTTTTAGAAAAGTTCTCAAAAGGGTGGTGAATTACTCTGGAGGTACATCATTGCTGCCCAAAATGGCTGAACGCATGCGGTATTGCCTCCTCCCTTTGTTTGTTGCAGTTGTCCAGCACATAGGTATTTATGCATTTATATATATATTTATTACTTTCTTGCATTTATTACCTGCCTTTCACAAAAAGTCCAAGGGCAAGTTATATATCAGTAAAAAGGTAAAATACAGCATACAAGACAGTTAACAGTTAAGCAACCAATCAACAAATAAGGCCAAACCAACCAACAACCATTGTTGTTGTTTAGTCGTATCCGACTCTTCATGACCCCATGGACCAGAGCACACCAGACACTCCTGTCTTCCATTGCCTCCCACAGTTTGGTCAAACTCATTTTAGTAGCTTTGAGAACACTGTCCAACCATCTCGTCCTCTGCCATCCCCTTCTCCTTGTGCCCTCAATCTTTCCCAACATCAGGGTCTTTCCCAGGGAGTCTACTCTTCTCATGAGGTAGCCAAAGTATTGGAGTCTCAGTTTCAAAATCTGTCCTTCCAATGAGCACTCAGGGCTGATTTCCTTCAGAATGGATAGGTTTGATCTTCTTGCAGTCCATGGGACTCTCAAGAGTCGCCTCCAACACCATAATTTAAAAGCATCAATTTTTCGGCGATCAGCCTCCTTTATGGTCCAGCTTTCACTTCCATACATCATTACTGGCATATTCCCAAATGTCTGGAGGGAAAAATATATGTGCCTGTATATATTTTCTGAAAATCCTCCATGCTGAAGCTAGGCAGCCATCAGGTAGCAGGGAGTCCCAAAGTTTGAGGGCTACTACTGAGAAGGTTTTGTTCTGATTCACACGATGATCCAGGCAACTCAAATGACTGAATCAGCTGAGAACTGGTCATGTGGGAAAAATTAAGCATTTGCATGTGATGCACAACAACAGAGAGTTAATGGATTTGATGTGACTGGTCTTTTGGAGCTTTTCCTCTCCAAGAGAATGAGGAAACTGGAACTGGGAAACTGTGCTACATTTAAATTGCCTGGGACATTTCAGATGTACAGTGGTACCTCGGGTTAAGTACTTAATTCGTTCCGGAGGTCCGTTCTTAACCTGAAACTGTTCTTAATCTGAAGCACCACTTTAGCTAATGGGGACTCCAGCTGCCGCCGCGCCACCGGAGCATGATTTCTGTTCTCATCCTGAAGCAAAGTTCTAAACCTGAAGCACTATTTCTGGGTTAGCGGAGTCTGTAACCTGAAGCGTATGTAACCTGAAGCGTATGTAACCTGAGGTACCACTGTAGCTACATACTAACCCTTCTGCACTTCAACTAACTTTGACTATGCAAAAATGATGGCTTCAACAATCACTTTAACAGCTATTGAAATTGGCCACAGGGCATGGCTGAGTCTTTCTATTGGAACTGCTGTTGACTCCCATTTCTTCAATTAGGCTGCTTATAGTCACAGTTTGCTGCTGCAGTGGCCTGCAGACTGAAACCTACAATTTTTTTCTATCCTGCCTGCACTCACTACTGCATTTTGCTGGATGAGAGACTACTCCAATGCAATGAAGGAAATGATGCAAGGGGCCATTAGTGACTGCACACCTTGCCCACAAAATATGCTCAGCACTGCCCAGGTAAGTCTCCTAGGCAAAATGCTGACACAGAAATTGTAATATCTGGTAAGGCATCAGAGTAAGGTGCCTGTTTCTGTGGCATATGGAAACTTTGAGCTAGCTCATGTGCTTGACTGCTGTTGCTTCTGTCTGGCTATCAGGAACGAAAGAAAGAAACCATTTCATTATACCTGATCCATCCATACTGGGTGGAAAGCAAACCTTGTCAAATCTGCTGGTAAATCAACAGCTTTTATCGCTTTTGCCATTGCAAACACTACTGCCTCTGCTGTGAGCAAAGCTCTGTTTCTTTGGAAACTATAGGGAATATTGTTTTCAACAACACGATTGATTTTTGTGGTGTATCGTCGTATATCTACAACAAGTTAGATAAGATAGAGGGAATCTATTATGTAATGTGTATTTATACCTACTGTACATTCCATGACAATAAATTATTCTCTTCTTTTATTATTTGCAAAAGAGTTTGATTAAAACCCAGGCCTGGCAAATCTTTCTTTTGACACTATGTAATTTACCAGCAATAAATGTTCATAAACAGTTTGAGTGGAAAATCCATAAAGCTATTTCAGCTTTATTTTAAGTTCCATTTAATGCCCCTCAAAAATGATTTCATCAATGTGTGTTCCATTAACTGGCTTTCTGCCCAATAACTTAATTCCACACAATCAATCAGGAATTTATAAAGCATGTGACAGGATCTATCTAAAGTGTTTTGAATTACTGTAATGATTCACTCAATACTTTTATTTTTCGCCCCCTCCCCGGTACTGGTGAAAACTGGGGAAATAAATTTGTCAAAAATCTCTAATGTGCATTTGGTGACTGCAGGAACAATGTGGAAAGCTTTTATATTAAAGTACTGCACAGTATCGCAAATACATTTGGTGACAGCAAAAAGCTTTATGCTAAAAGAAAACAAGTAACTATTTGAAAGCTGCACTGTAGGATATATTCCTATAGCCATTGCCACATGATGGGGGTTTTATTTTTGATGAGCACTGACTAGAAAGCTGGTGCCTGGTCGGTTTCAATATATCCATTGTGAACACTTTTTAAAATGTAGGTGTTTAAGTTCAGAATATGCCTGTTGCCAAAGCCAAGTTTCTCTTTCTACTGAATAATGTCATCTCTTTTATATAGCAAATAAACCAAAGCATGCATTCCATGGTGTATAGTTTATCTCTGGTTGCAACAGCTGCCATTACACTTTTAGAGTCAAAGCAGCAGCAGAATCATAGAGCTGGAAGGTAATCTAGTCCAAGAAAGATGGCCATCCAACCTCTGCTTAAAAATCTCCAATGAAGGAGAGTCCGCAACCTCCTGAGGGAGTCGCTCCACTGTCAAACAGCTCTTACTGTGAGAAAGTTCTTCCTGAGGTTTAGTCAGAATTTCCTTCCTTGTAACCTGAAGCCATTGTTTCGAGTCCTCGCCTCCAGAGCAGGAGAAAACAAGCTTGCTCTACCTGGCATGTGACAGCCCTTGAGATGTTTGAAGATGGCTATCATATCTCCTCTCAGTTTCCTCTTTTCCAGACTAAACATACCCAGCTCCTTCAACCGTTCCCCATAAGGCTTGGTTTCCAGACCTCTGATCATCTTGGTTGCTCTCCTCTGCACACGTTCCAACTTGTCAATATCCTTCTTAAATTGTGACACCCAGAACTGGACACAGTATTCTAGGTGGAGCCTGGAAGTCTTGACTTCCAGTATTGGGATGTGCCAGCCACAGAGTGAAAGAGTGAAACCCTGCAACTCACCATCACTTTTGAATATAAGCAGAATTTTTTATTTTTTTCAAAAAATGCACAACACCCAGAATTGGTTCTCCGAAAGGTCAAAGTTCGTACGTCAGATGAGGACGACAGAGGCACCACATTTATAACTCACCCATAACAGTTTTTGTACAAGTAGAGACAGAAATTGTTCACTGGGCGGAATAGCCCACGGTCTGCAAAGCATAACCAAAGAAAGAAGCCCAAGCTGCATGTCTTGTAAAGGACCTGAGCATCACAGAAATGGAAACCCTCCCTTTTCAAGTGACAGTTGCAATCAGTAAACTAATTTGGGGCACTGCACGACTTGTTTGTACCTGCCTCCTCACTGTGTTTGAGACAACTCACAGCAATAAAATTAGGACAACACACACACAATCTTTCAAAAACACTAACTAGCTGTTAATAAGCAGAATGTCTGCAAACTTCAGCTTTATTGGCTTTGCAAGGAAGGGGAACCCGGAGGTAGCTCAGTTCACCTCATTAAAAATAATAAGGTTGCAGAACTGGTGGACTACAAAAAGAATGCATGGATACGGAAATCATGAATGTGATTCATTTTCAGCACCATGTTCTACGATGTAATGTACTTACTACATGGAGGATGAGACCAATGGGCCTGAGCAGAATGCTTTGTGCCATAATACCCCACCCCCCAAAGAAAAGATTGTCAAAAAGAGATAAGGTTTACTCAAATCATTCTGATCCCAGGCTGTTTGAACTTCAGTTTGCTGAACCGTTTGCCAACAGAGCTTATAACAACATCAGCATTGGTGAGCTCTTTTTTTTTTATACTAGCTGTATTTGTTGCTGGTGCTAGTTTTGCGTGAAACACTAGCGTGTGGGCTTACAAAACCAGAAATAGTCCATGCAAAAAGTTTCCAAGGAGAACATCCTGCTCTCTTAAAGCAGATTATGTTTCAGAAGAGTTTCAAGGAAAGCTCAAGGAATATAGAATAAATCTGCCTTGCATTAAATTCAGAAACTGTACTATATGTTCCTTTGCTAATCCTTATGGCACCAAATCAATATTAATCTGATGCTGGTTGATGCTTCTTTCGTAAATAGGATTAAGGTTAACACAATATAGACAGATATATCAGACCTGGACATTAAATCCATGTCTGCTGCCTTGGTTTTACCCTTTCCCTTCATATCTGCTTTATATCCAAATCCTAAAGAAATTAGAAATATCCCTGTGTTATGTATCCCCACTAACTAACAGAACCTCAGTTCAGTCTTAGCTGAATTTTGAATGGATTTTCCAAGAAGCAATTAATATTCAATATTTAATTTCTATAGACTGCATCTCTTTAAAAACAAGCTTCATTGTCAAGCGCAGCAGTGCCAAAGAAAGTGAAATTAAAAAGCATTAACATACTCTTGATAAGGTGACAATTTGCAAGGTTATTATGGCATCCCTCTAGTAATTAACACATAGTAAGGGACAGGGTACTTAAAGGCAGCTAAGTAACTTGGGGGGAAAGCTTGAACTAATTACCTACATAGCAGGGAAAATACACAGTTCATAGCTTAAAAAGCAATAGACAGATGGTAAATTAAATGGCTTTCCTGTGAAGGTGGTATAGGCACAATCTTACAAATTAAGGGTCTTACTGTGCAACTATACTAAATAGCTGGCACGAGAGTGTAAAATAAGGAGCAATTATAATGAAAACGGCAATCTCTAAACAGTATCAACACATACTGTACATGATGAAATGTAACAAGATTGCTGGGAAGAATCAACTGCTGCAGTTACTGTGCTGCTGGCAGTGGATGATTTGGCACCAATTAGCAGATATCTGCACATGAAATTCAGATGGGCGCGCGCAATGGCCACACGGGGAGTGGAGACGGACATCACGTTCTTACTCACCTTTTCTACAAACTAAAAAGTCTCAAATGTTGCAACCTTTCTTCAGAGGATAGTTGCTCCATCCCCTGGATCACCTTTGTCTATATGCTTGCTGACATTCTCAAATTACTATTATTATGGATTTGTGAGTCAGGAATTGCTCTTGCAGAAGCCATAATGCAGTGATGGCCAAACTTGGCCCTCCAGCCCTTTTGGGACTACAATTCCCACCATCCCTGACTACTGGTCCTGTTAGCTAGGGATGATGGGAGTTGTAGTCCCAAAACAGCTGACGGGCCAAGTTTGGCCATCACTGCCATAATGGCTCTGCTACAGTAACGCATATTCTTCTATATGCCTGGCTATTTTACCTTCAACAATACTATTTACCAATTTTCTGGGACAGACTGACTAAAGCTAACTGCCCTATAATTGCCAGGATATCTTAGATCCCTTAAAAAAAAGTTGTTATATTGGCTGTTTTTCAGTCCTTAGGTCTGGAGACTGATTTGAGGGATATTTTTGTTAGAAGACCAGCAATTTCACATTTGAGTTATTTGAGAACTCTTGGGTGCATGCCATCTAGACCCAGCGATTTGTCAGTTTCTATTTTGGCAATTAGGCCTAGAACTTAATCTCTCATCACCACTAGCTGCTTCTGTTCCTCAGACTCGCTTCCTGCAAAGGTTTGTTCAGGCACTGGGATCTGCCCTATATATTCTGTTGTGAAGACAGATGCAAAGGTCACTTGGAAGTGACCTGTGTTGAGTGTAACTAGAGACAATGACGTTTCAATTAACTCTTCTACATTTAACAGGGTGAAACAAAAAAGTTGTGTGTTTTACTTGCTAACCTGATTCAGAAGAGAAATTAGGGAGTATACAAAAAGTTCTAAAAGGAAAAGGAGTCAAAACTGATATTAGCAGAGAGAAAGCTTTAACATTCTGAATGTCCCTTGTTGGATGTGCCCATTAAATTACTACTAGGACATAGACTGTCCTTCATTTGTCAGAAAGTTAATAACATTGAAGCAAGTCAGGGCAAGGATGGTTATGGTTATGTTTATTAATACAATTTGTTTGTATTGCAAATCTATATGTGGAAGTGCTTGAGAAGGGGCAAAGGGACAGAGAGGACACTACCCTGTTTTTGAAGTTGCTTCAATCTAATATTTCCAGGCTGTGAAGCCTTTGGTGCTCTAAGGTCAAACTTATTCATTAAGCAGCTGTTTATCACAAGGGTCATTATTCTGTTTTTATTGAAAAAGAAACTGTGGGAGCCAAAGACGAAGCAAAGACTTCAGACTGAATGTTCAAACTCCCCTCCTCCCTCCTAACTTTGGAAGATTTCCCCAAATCTCATCATATATTTGGCTGTAATTCTAGAATAAAAACCCACAATAAATACTTTTAACTGATTAGAAAAGTGTGATCGCATTAGGAAAAAGTAGCACTACCAACTAAAAGAACTTTGCTCTTACAATCCAAATGAAAAGCTTGCAGCACTGGACATTAAATAAAGATTCTTCTGCCTCCATTATATTTGACTCCTATTTTGAGGATTTTGAGGAAAAGACACATTTTAAAATAAGTGAAACAGATATGTGTCCTGCAAATAAACACAAGGGTTTGTGTGTATTCAGTCGCTTCATCAGTGCTCTTCTTATCCCTTAAACTTAATGCCACCAATAAAATTGTTGTTTAGTCATTTAGTCGTGTCCGACTCTTCATGACCCCATGGACCAGAGCACGCCAGGCACTCCTGTCTTCCACTGCCTCCCGCAGTTTGGTCAAACTCATGTTAGTAGCTTCGAGAACACTGTCCAACCATCTCGTCCTCTGTCGTCCCCTTCTTCTTGTGCCCTCCATCTTTCCCAACATCAGGGTCTTTTCCAGGGAGTCTTCTCTTCTCATGAGGTGGCCAAAGTACTGGAGTCTCTGCTTCAGGGTCTGTCCTTCCAGTGAGCACTCAGTGCTGATTTCCTTCAGAATGGAGAGGTTTGATCTTCTTGCAGTCCATGGGACTCTCAAGAGTCTCCTCCAGCACCATAATTCAAAAGCATCAATTCTTTGGCGATCAGCCTTCTTTATGGTCCAGCTCTCACTTCCATACATCACTACTGGGAAAACCATAGCTTTAACTATACGGACCTTTGTTGGCAAGGTGATGTCTCTGCTTTTTAAGATGTTGTCTAGGTTTGTAAAATAAAATACCTTACATTAACTATTAACTAACCAATAAAATACCTTACATTAACTATTCTTTCAGTGTTTGATGATCACAGTATTTGTGATTAGAATCAATTTTTTAATACCTCTGGACTGAGATCTAAATTCTGATGGAATTCTGAATAGTTTAAAAGAGGGCTGGGGAACCTGTGGCCCACCAGATGTTGTGAGACAAAAACTCCCATCACCTCCTGTCACATGCCAATGGGCAAGGATAATGAAAGTTGTAGTTTTGTGATTTCCAAGGGGCACAGGCTCACCATACTTTGTTAAAAAGAGTAGTTGTTTGTCTGAAGAAACAGGTTCACAGTCTGAGGATGCTCCTTGATCTAACTTTGTCACTGGTTAGTTTGTGTGGCATGGAGTACTCTTTGCTAGGTAAGCCTTACCTGTCACCCGTCAGATAGCCTAGCCTTAAATACACACACACACACACACACACACACACACACATTTTATTTCCTGCTCTTCGTTACTAGTGATCTTGGGGTAGTGTCTACGTTGATGCTATTTCAGTGCCAGGTAAATATGGTTTAATTCTCAAGCTTTCTTATAGCCTTGAAATTCTGTTTCTATATTGAAAGCTGTCCCAGGAATGAATCTGAAAGGTGGGCTTCCCATGACAACCAACCTACCAACTATTGAAACAAAGCAAAGTTATCAGTTACGTTTATTATTTATAGCCCAATTTTCTACAGATGTATCCAAAGCATCTTATAATTTACAACACGAGACCAGCGTGTGGCTACTATTTAGCAATAGACTTATCCACCTCTTCCCTGCAATTCTAGCCTGCATGTTTTCAGCCCATTATATGAAGGAACATGCTGATTTCTAAATACTAATATTACACAGACACATACACATTGCTTTAAGTATATTGATAAACGGAAAAGTGACTAAGCAAACAAAACTAACAGCATTTAGCTGTTCCTTTGTAGGAAGTCATGAACACACAACTGTTCTGTAGTCCATAGGTTTTCCTTACAGTACTCATCACATGAAATCTATGACATAAATCACATGTAAAGCATTTCCTACATTTTATAATATAATAATAATAATAATAATAATAATAATAATAATGAAACACTGTATTTATTGGATGCTTGATCAGGCTGATAAGGATTTGTGGAGAGGCACTGTTTTTTTCCTCCCTCGTATAAGACTGAAATACAAAACCTGGGAGAAAATGTTTGTGGATGCAAAGCATTGAGACAGCAAGGATGATTTATACGAAGATAGAGATATTAGCCCATCACATTCATATTAAATCATGTTCTCTCCCAAACCAAGCTGAGAAGCACCAAGGGCAATGCAAATTATTTCTTCATCTCCCTCAGGAATGAGCATGCAGCTCTTGTGAACACAAGGTTGCAAATACAAACAATTGCCAGGTCTCGAGAGGAGAGAACACTGCTAGTTAAAGCATTATAGTTCTCTTTTATGCAGACTTACTTAGGAGTAAGCCCCACTGAATTTAGTTCATCGTTATCATAGGAATATTGTACAATATTACATTTACATTCTGTTTATTATTTGTTAAGATAAATTCTGCAAATATAATTGATTTCCACTAATAGGAAAGATAAGATTGTGTGCACAGACATTAAGAATTTCTGCTGTGTTTGATCTGTGTTTGAACATTCCCTGGAACTTGTGTCTTGGCAGCATAAAGTTTGACAAGTGGAGTGTTGCAGGATTCTGTACAGGGCCCATCATTGTTCAATGTATTTGCAAATTACTTGGATGAAGGAATTGAGGGCTGCTTATCCAATCTGCAAGGGGACACAGGTGGAGCTGTGGTGTAAACCACAGAGCTTTGGGCTTGCTGATTGGAAGGTCGGTGTTTGAATCCCCGTGATGGGGTGAGCTCCCATTGTTTGGTCCCAGCTCCTGCCAACCTAGCAGTTCGAAAGCACGTCAAAGTGCAAGTAGATAAATAGGTACTGCTCCGGCGGGAAGGTAAATGGCGTTTCTGTGCGCTGCTCTGGTTTTGCCAGAAGCGGCTTAGTCATGCTGGTCACATGACCCGGAAAAACTGTCTGTGGAACAGACAAACACTGGCTCCCTCGGCCTGTAAAGCGAGATGAGTGCCGCAACACCAGAGTCGTTTACGGCTGGACTTAACTGTCAGGGGTCCTTTACCTTTACATCCAATCTGCAGATGACACCAAACTGGGAAGGGTAGCTAATGTTGCTGAAGATGGAATCGGGATTCAAGATGACCCTAACAGATTGGAGAACTGGGCCCAAACTAACAAAATGAATTTCTATAGGGACAATGGAATTCCACAAATGCTGGAAAGTGTGCAGAGGAGAGTGGCCAGGGTGATCAAGGGTCTGGAAACCAAGTCTTATGAGGAACAGTTGAGGGAGTTGTGTATGTTTAACCTGGAAAATAGGAGACAAAGAGGCGATATGAAAGCCAACCTCTGGCATCTAAAGGGCTGTCACATGGAAGACGGAATAAGCTTTTCTCCTGCTCTGGACCTGAACCAATGACTTCAAGAAAAGAGATTCTGACTAAACATCAGATAGAACTTTCTGACAGTAAGAGCTGTTTCACCAGATGGTGGTGGACTCTTCTTGCTTGGAGGATTTTAAGCAGAGGTTGGATGGCCAGCTGTCTTAGATGCTTTAGTTGAGATTCAGGCAAAGCAGGGGTTGCACTAGATGACTCTCAGGGTCCCTTCCAACTCTACAATTCTATGATTTGTGGAGGGTGCAGGGTACATGGAGGGAAGGTTCAATTGCATAGTCCCCTATATATTATTTGAAGGTATTAGCAGCCTGCTTTTGCTTCTTAGTAGCAGGAAATCACAATCCAATAACCAAAGAAAATAGGATTAAGCACTAGGAGCTTTATCTAGTATTATGCATTGCATATTATTATGCATTGTATTTATACATCTTTTTTATTGTATTGATATTATGTTATGTATTTACATTACATATGTTGTTTATATTACTACAGTGGTACCTCGGGTTACATACGCTTCAGGTTACAGACTCTGCTAACCCAGAAATAGTGCTTCAGGTTAAGAACCTTGCTTCAGGATGAGAACAGAAATCGTGCTCCAGTGGCGCAGCGGCAGCGGGAGGCCCCATTAGCTAAAGTGGTGCTTCAAGTTAAGAACAGTTCCAGGTTAAGAACGGACCTCCGGAACAAATTAAGTACTTAACCCGAGGTACCACTGTATGCTGTATAGTGCCCTGTTTCATTTTGACAAAGGGTGGCATATAAATTAATTGCACCACATTTTCAAGTTCTAAATAATACTCAGAATCTAAAGACATGTTATACAAGGAGCTTTCCTGGTCATTTTTGATGCAAACTTGCAAAGACAAGTGTATAATTCATTCTAAAAAGTTGCTTGTCCCTTTAGCAATGGTATCCTTTGCTCTAAATAAGACAAATTACACTGCAGTCATGTGCTTATATCTGAGCACGTGTATCTCTCTTCTCTCTTCTCCCTCCCTCCTAGCAATGGTCTCCCAAAAGATGCCATGACGTTTGGGAGCAGTGATTGTGGTATGTCAGCTGCAGTCATCTTAAAAGGCTAAATAAAGCATTTAACCACAGTTTAATTTCTGAAGAAGCTCATGCTAATTTAAATTACTTTACATTTAATTAAAATGCTTTTGTATAGTGATAATAATGTAACTGTGGTAATTAGTATCAAGTGGCATCTAGAGGGCATATTTAAAAACTAATCTGGAGAATAAATAGAGCTAATTAGTAGCAAGAATAATGCTTTATGATTATCCTTTGTTTATAACTGCTATAATGTTCAATGTGTTATTAAATGAAATTGGTAATTAATGTATATCAAAGCTATTTTTCAATGCTTTTATTAAAGCATCTCTTAGATACAACATTTTTTTTAGGCAAACTGCATTTGTTTCATTTCCATGGAAATAAAAAGGATAAACAGATGACGGCATAATCTACAAAACAATTTATTAATGTAAGCTGCAGCACCCAAATCTGCAGCAGCCATTCAAAAAACTGTGTTCTATTTTATAAGCAAGTTTAGAAATAATACACACATCTGCTCCGAAATTCTGAAGTAGATTCTGAACTGTTAATCAACCCTACATTGAAGCAAAATTCACTGTGTTTCACAAAATTCAGCTGTGGAGTAGCTGTTGGGCGACTGATGATAGTTGCAGGAAACATTGATGCCACACCAATGCTTTCTGCATGGAAACACATGGTGCATATAGTAAAATAAGTATACACATACTTTTCAATATCATGCATACCATCAGTAAAGGATTTTTGCACCCCCCCTCCCCCGTCTTGCTTTGGACCAATGAAAGAATCCTGAGACAAGAGATTTATTGTTTGGGAAAACATGTTGAACACAGCGGCTGAACTTCCAATGGGAACTTGAAATAGAAAAAAAATTCTCACCCTTACTTATACATTAGAATTCTGTTTCTCCTGCTACTTATGGGTTGCCAAGAGAAAAGGAAAGTGATATATAACACCTGGACTTTCAGACACTTAATAGTGGTGCTAGAGAAAGTTAAGTGAGAGACTATGGCGAACTGCAACACAGAGCTCTGGTCTCCTGTTTTGTTTTGTTTTTTTCCATGACCATGACCTGCATTTGGTTCCCAGTACAGAGAAACATAATACTGGTGCATATGGTCATTCAAGGTGTGGAGAAAGTGGGTAGAGATTAGTTTTTCTTCCTCTCTCTTAACACTAGAACTTGGGGCCATCTGTTAAAGCTGAATATTGGAAGATTCAGGATAGAGAAAAGGAAGTAGAGTGAGCTACCGCAAGGTATAGTGATGGTTGCCAACTTGGGTGGGCTGTATGAGGGAATCAGACAAGTCAGAGAGGAGAAGGTTATGGATGGCTGGTAGCAATGATGGCTATGTACTACCTCCAATATCAGAGGAGCTATGCCTCTGAACCCTAGTGGATGGGAAATACAAGTGGGAAGGGTGCTGCTGCACTCGCGTCCTGTTTGTGGGCTTCCCATAGGCATCTGCTTTGCACCACGAGACTAGAATGACCTTTGGTCTGATCCAGCAGTTTTAGTGTTTGATGTTGTATTACTATTTTTTGTTGTGAGCTGCCCAGAGTGGCTGGAGCAACCCAGTCAGATGGGCAGAATATTATTATTACTATTATTATTATTATTAACAACAACAACAACAAAAATATATTCAGTTTTATCAAGCAAACAATTTTGTTTGAAACCACGTCTCTCCACTTTCTACCCTGACTGGCACAAGTAGCTGGGCAGTAGCTTTGCCACTCTGTCCAGCCCCACCACTGCCAGATGGGAGTTAGGATTACTCCCTAAATGTATTTTTAAAAATATATGTGCTAGATTTATTTTTATTTCTTTTAAAAAACCAACTGCCTTGGTTTATTAGTTTTTGTTAAAAAATGCACACACAACAGTGTTACTACATGGACTAGAAAAAGTTGGCAAGCATTTTCAGATCCTGGCGGCTGCAATCCAACCCACGTATGGGTGCATTTGAACACACATGGGTGAAAAGACACATAAAGCATCATTAAAATGTATGGTACCTTCCCATTAAAGGGACGCGGGTGGCGCTGTGGGTTAAACGACTGAGCCTAGGGCTTGCCGATCGGAAGGTCGGCGGTTCGAATTCCCGTGACGGGGTGAGCTCCCATTGCTCGGTCCCTGCTCCTGCCAACCTAGCAGTCTGAAAGCACACGGTGCAAGCAAATAAATAGGTAACGCTCAGGCGGGAAGGTAAACGGCGTTTCTGTGCGCTGCTCTTGTTCTTCAGAAGCGGCTTAGTCATGCTGGTCACATGACCCGGAAGCTGTACGCTGGCTCCCTTGGCCAGTAAAACGAGATGAGCGCTGCAACCCCAGAGTCGTCCGCAACTGGACCTAACAGTCAGGGGTCCCTTTACCTTTTACCTTCCCATTAACATTACTGAAATGTGGATTATACCCTAAATGCTTCTCTTAACTGCATTCTTCTGTAAAAACACAGAATTTGTTTGTTGTTTTGCTCAGCACAGATGGTAGCTTGAAATGCAAAATATTCCTTACTTCATTCTGTTTTTAAAGTTCTAATTTTTAGATCTTCTAAACAGTGTGTTGTTTTTCCCTCCTCCCCAACGTCTTGCTGCTAGTCCTGGAAAAGTCTTTAAGAATTCAAAGGAAAAAGAGCCAGCCTTATTACTTTTGTCACTTTAAGGCTCCAGCACTGCTTCAGAGAACAAACTTTCAGATCAAGCTTTGAACAGAGTACAAAGGAAAGGAAGTAATTATCATTAACAAGATTAAAAGCGGACCACGTGTCCAATAACTGCTGCTCTAACCTCTCCAAGAGGACTTTCATGCCAGATTGCAGTCTTATACTTCTCTTGGTATAACAAGGACGGGTAAGGCCAGAAAAGAACAAGTCAATATTGCTTACATAGCAAAGAGAAGTGTCAGAAGACAGACATCAGCAGTGCCAGGACTTTGCCAAAAGCAATTAGTAGAGTCCACCACCCACAATAACTAGCTGGATTGCCAACACACCCAAGAAGACTCAAGATAAGAAAGATGGGTAACAGGTTATATTTTATTAAATATAGCTATTATAGAATCTGACGATTAGAATAAGTCAACAAAATTAACTGATGCCAATGAGATCTGGGCAGAATAGACGGGAGGATTTCAAGTCTCCCATCTCCTGAGCCAGCTGCCAGCCGCACACATTGGGATCACATAGCAAGGCCCTCACTGCCTGCTTCTTGGGCATAGGAACCTGACACGCGTGCCGTGGTCCCATAGGCCAGTGTTCACCCTGATGTGTCCGACAACCCCAAACACTCTGGTGCAGATATTTTCCAAAATCCACTCACCCACCCCGGAACAAATGCCAATTAGCTAAATTCTAACAAAGCGCCACTCCAGTTATGTGGACAACACCTAACAGTGTGATGTAGGTGAAAAAGCTGTGATATGGGCCAATTAGTGTCAACCCCCCCCCCCGCAATTCCTACTCAGTTCCCTCAATGAAGGCAACTAGCAGAGCTCCCAGTGCAAAAGGGGTGGGACAGTGGGTGTCTCAGGAAGAGGGGTGGAGATGGCTTAAATAGCCCCACGTTACCCCTGCAGGGGAGTCCATCTCTCTTCTTCTTGCACATGCATCCCACTCCCACCCCCATATGGGGAAAGAATGAAATTATGCTCCAAACAAGACAAAATCCATGAATTATGGCACATCCTCATGTTAAGAGATACAATCAGCAGGGTGTGGAAGAGAAACCAGACAGTCTATAAAAGTTTCCTCTCAAGGTTATTAAAAACTCTCTACATAAAGTGTAACTCTGATAACTTTGTCTTTCTCCCCCTCCTTTGATATCTCTGCTTAGGATAGATAAAATATTGAGAGACGTTCTGCCGCAAACATAAATAAAATGGCACTAGAACTGTGGAAATGCCCCCTTCTTTTTATGTTTCAGAGACCAAAGGGAGGCATAAAATAACACTGTTGTGTTTTGAAAACATTGCTGTCTCCACCAGAACAATTTAACTAAACAACAGACAAATATATGTGATCTGCATAGACAACAAGGAACCTGCAACTTGTGGATTACTGTAATCCTGAAGCTGCAAAATACACATTTGTCTAAAAGAACTTGAAATATACACAACCACCACCACTCAGGAAAAGGTACTGAAAATAACCATCCACTCCTTTACAACTAATTTTATGCTATGAGTGAGAATCAACTGATGGAATGTTAAACAAGAACAGATCACACCAACGTATTTGCACCAGCAGCTCAGGATTTAAAGCAGCGAGGGAAAAGGTTTAGAAGACACGAAGCTTGCTAGTTTACTGCTCTTCCACACACTCTCCCCAAGGGTGCATTTTATGAGAGTCATTTACCCACTTTTAACAGGCTTAAAACTCAGCATATACAAATGCCATCAATTTAAAAGCAAGAGAGACGACTGTAGCTTCAGGTTTACAAAGGGACATAAGACGAGCCTGCTGGATCAGGCCAATGGCCCATCCTGTTCCCACAGAAGCCGAACACAGTTGCCTGTGGGAAACCAGCAAGCAAGATTCGAGCACAAGAGCACTTTCCCCTCCAGTGGTTTCTAGCAACTGGTATTCAGAAGCATGGCTGCCTCCAACTGTGAAGGCAGAACACAGCCTTTACGGCTAGTAGCCATTGCCAGCTCTCTCCTCCATGAATGCAGTGCAAAATGTTTTAGTGGGAAATATACATTTAAATGGTTTAGAAACCTCAGCTATGCCTTTACATATTGATTTAAAACAGTGTTCCCCAACCTTGGGCCTCCAGCTGTTTTTGGACTACAGTTCCCATCATCCTTGACCACTGGTCTTGCTAGCGAGGGTTGATGGGAGTTGTAGTCCAAAAACAGCTGGAGGCCAAGGTTGGGGAACACTGATTTTAAAAATGCACAAACTAATCTCATTTCGCAAATGCCAGCAAAGAACATTGGCAAATGGACTTAATGTAGGAAAGATAATCTTTCCATGTAAGCTAGGCATGATTTTCCATTTTGACTCATCACCAAAAGGGCTTATTTCAATATGAGAGCTCTCTGGTAACACGACAAGCCCAAAGTCATAGAATCATAGAGTTGGAAGGGACCCTGCAGAGTCATAGAATCATAGAGTTGGAAGGGACCCTGCAAAGTCATAGAATCATAGAGTTGGAAGTGAAACCCCCTGCAATGCAGGAATATGCAGCTGTCCCACACAGAGACACAGGATCGAACCTGCAAACCTGGCATCATCAGCACCACAATCTAATCAACTGAGCTATCCAGGCTTCCCAAGTCATATGGGAAGAGACCATGGCTACACTGCCCTTTCTGGGAACTGGAGAACTTCTGATAGGAGAATGATCAACTGTCAGCTCTTACACTGCGATCTCAGACTTCTGTTGTTGCAGATAAGCAAGGGAAGCAGCAACACTGCAGTACCCCCTGTTGCCACAATAAAGGTGATGTTGGAAGGCAAGCTAATTTTTAGGGCAGCTGCACAATTCTTGAGGGGAAAGTAATGCAGTGAAAACAGAGAATGCTAGTGCCCTTTTTTTGGGTGCAAACAGTTTAAAAGTGTATTTAACCATTTAATCCATATGTATTTTTTAGGTCTTCATATTCCAAAGTCCTCTGCTGCCATATCTAATAATGCAACAAATAACGATACTGAAATGTGGTGTTGCCTCTCCAGTCCTCTGTGAATTTGATCCGGTTTTGAAGGGCATAAGCTAATAACACTGAAAAATCCCATGAATAATGAAAAGCACTTGACCAGTTCTCCCTGAAGCTAACAGCAGGTTTTCCACAGGTACCATGAATGAGATCAAACATTGACAAGATTTTCAAAAGAACAAATATATATATATATATATATATATATATATATATAGAGAGAGAGAGAGAGAGAGAGAGAGAGAGAGAGAGAGATGAAATATTTGTTAAATATTGTTTACCTAAAACTTTAAGTCTCTCTGCTCCAACCACCACTTCATTGTCATCTGCAGAAAACAACAATTTCCCCGAGGTGGTTAGCACTTGAAATTTTTGGCTGTATGCTTCCACTGCTTTGGGCCCTAAAGAGAAGAAAGAAAGCTTAGTGATCTCTTTGATCTGATATTATGCTGAAAATGATACATTAACATATCCTGGATTATGAATCTGACAATTAAATAGAAAAGCATGAAGGTGGTTATGCTAATGGTTGTGCATGTATCATGTTGCCAGAGAGACTAATAAGTGTTTCTTCTCTCTTCAGCATTTACTTTAAAATATATAAAACATTTAAGCAAATATAAGACCTACTCATTGAAAAAAAAGCATTATTTTCTTGCGACTTAATGAATTCTGATTTATAGAAACTAACTCATATTGAACTGGCCATTCTGATAAAGAAAGATATTCTAGACTAAAGGTTCAAAATTTTCCACCATCAGAACAAATTATGCCATTGAATTGTATTACATAAATGAAGCACAGGATATTTACATATATATTAGAATTTATGACTTTTTTTGTTTGCTTTTTTGTGATGTATTGGATAGGAAGGATGGGAAAGAGTTTTCCACTGAAAGGGTTAGCTGAACAAGGATGGCATGATGCGGTAAGAAATTTGTAGCAATGGTACAGAGTATGATTCCTATTAATAATATCTGGTTGGAATATCTGGTAGGATGGCAAACAGCAGGTGGAGCCAGGGGTAGAGTTAAGAAGAGTTAACTTTCTCCCATTTTTTCTACTGCATTACTTCCACTTCTGCAGTCTGACATGCAGAAATTAAGCAGGTCAAGGCATGGCATGGAAAGAATGTCCAGTCTGAGCATCTTCATGTGCATCTAAGAGGCAAATCCTGCTGCAATCCACAGGTTTTACCCCTGATAGCATAGGAATGCAGCATTCAACAGCTTGATTTTTGTATTATCAGGCTGCTGCTAAACTTACAGGAGCAGTTTCTCAAGGGACAAGATACTTAAATAAAATGGTACTAGATTTAGTAAATTGATTAATGATTATGTGTGTGATGGACACAAAGAGAATGTGGGCTCTGGCTTGTAGGCTGGGCAGTACAAAGAGAAATTTCCTCTGAAAGACCATCTGAGCTGGGGGTGGGAGGTGGGGGGTGGGGACGACTAATAAATATGTAAGTTGGAGGCGGGACAGGAGAGAGAATGTTTTGGAATCTTCTATATAAGATTCTGGGCAGAGAATTATGAGGTTCGATCACAGAAGTGCTGCTGCCATAGCCTGCATATAATGAAGAAAGAAGGAAAGGATTTTGTGGCCTGTTAGGAGCTCTGCAACAGAAATCTTATTAGCCTTCCATACAAACACTTATTTTCCATACATACATTTAAACAGGAACCCAATCTCTAAACAGTTCTAATATATCCTTCCATGAAACATTTCTATGAGTTAATATACATACTATACTCCTCCACCTCCTCCTAACATTTTCTAACATTGTCTGAAGTTGACCATTCTCACACCATACATACATGAACATTTCATTGCTAGCGATATTATATATATATATATATATATATATATATATATATATATATATATGCTTTCGTAGATTTTCACGGGTACAGGAATGCAGGTTTTGGTGTCCTCGGGTATCTTCCCGTGTAAAAGTTGGGGTGTCTAGGCGACGTTTCGACGAGGTCTCACTCGTCATCTTCAGGCTGGTGCTTTCGGCTTCTTGTTACTGGAACAGAACAAGAAGCCGTCTGTTCCAGTAACAAGAAGCCGAAAGCACCAGCCTGAAGATGACGAGTGAGACCTCGTCGAAACGTCGCCTAGACACCCCAACTTTTACACGGGAAGATACCCGAGGACACCAAAACCTGCATATATATATATATATATATATATATAATATTACACACACACACACACACACACACACACACACAGGTGTATAGCAGACTCTCATAAGCAGAAAAAGACAGGATGAAGAGGGTACTCTCTGCCAAAGATGCCTGCCCAGTTCAAAGAGTAATTTAGTAAATCAATACAGCTTGTTCAAGCAAAACAGATAGATGCTAAAGCCAAACTACAAAAAATCTACAAACCAATATAAGGGAGAGAAACATTATTTCCTGACCTGGAATATATAAATCAATTATTAGACAATGAGCCCAAACCCAACGTTTGCTCTTGAGTTCAGAACTTGTGGTTTGTCTGGAGGAGACAAACCATGAACTTGGGTTCAGATGACATACTAGGTCAAACCACGCTCTCAGCAACAGGAGGCCCTGGGAAGAAGTTCAGAGGCTGCAATCTCTGCAGCTTAACATTACATGTGAACAAGTTTACTGACTGGAGAGTTCTAGATCGTGTGATGTTCTGGCAATAGTATGCTTATATACCAGGCTTCCTCAACCTCAGCCCTCCAGATGTTTTTGGCCTACAACTCCCATGATCCCTAGCTAGCAGGACCAGTGGTCAGGGATGATGGGAATTGTAGTCTCAAAACATCTGGAGGGCCGAGGTTGAGGAAGCCTGATATATACACACATACACCCACAAAGATTGGACAGCATTTTGTTAAAACCTTCAAGACCAGCAGTAAAAATGCTATTAATAGACATGAAGAATAAAACCAGCTAGGGGTGTTTCAATTGCTAGGACACTGTGTAGTCACTGTGATGCAAAATGATGCTTGAAATGACCCTGTGAAGATGAATGTGTGTGAAAGGATCAGAGGAAGGAATGATACAATCCCATTTTTCTTGATATGTACCTCTTAGTTTTCCAAATTTTCTTTGGGATATTCCGTCAGTGGCTTCTCCACTTCAAATTTTAACAAATGTTAGCAACCCTCATGGCAATATTTGTGCAAATGTGCAGCTAAACAGCACAAACAGATGTCTCTTCCATGGCTTGGCCAGAAGCATCATCTTTGAAAACAACCACTTCAAAACAATCCACACAGATGCACATCTCACTGAGAGAACAATTTCTGTAATTATCTTCAATAGCAGCAAAGTTGCACTGGGTCACTTGCAAAGTGCTAAAGAGCACAATCTGGGTGCAAAGCTCTCATAATCTAAAGCAAAGGTTAAGGGCAGGAAACAATTAAGCAATTCACAAGCTATGTGGTACAGTATTATTATCAGCATTTATTTCTTGAAGCAAATGTCATGGGATTATGGCCTGTTTCTGACCAGCATCATTTCTCACAGGCAGCAAGAGATGACAACCAAAGGCCATTTTGGTTTTGGTTAAATGTAGCCTTTTAATTTGCATATTAAAAGGATTGCCCATACAGTAGATGATAAGCAGAGCACCCTCAGGGTTCAATAACCATTCCCATCACCCCCAATATCTAGCTGCTGGTCCCATATAAGGAGCTGCTCATAAGCCAATGGCACACACCCCAAATTCTAAATTGTCCCTTTCTACATAGTGGCAAATGTTTTAATTGGGTACCCTTTGAGATAGGCTAGCAGCCAATGTACACATTGTTCTAGAGATGTTGTCAGTCTGCCACACACTGGCCTCCAAAAGAAACTGGGTTCTTTCTAATACTGAGCAGTTTTCATTCGTCCAGTTTCCTGAAAGAACTCAATCAGAGAAATTGAGTGCTGTTAAAAATGGTAAGGTAAAGGTAAAGGACCCCTGGACAGTTAAGTCCAGTCAAAGGCGACTGTTGGGTGCGGCACTCATCTCGCTTTCAGGCTGAGGGAGCTGGCGTTTATCCACAGACAGCTTTACAGGCCAGCATGACTAAACTGCTTCTGGTGCAAAGGAACACCGTGATGGAAGCCAGAGTGCATGGAAATGCTGTTTACCTTCCCACCGCAGCGATACCTGTTTATCTACTTGCACTGGCATGCTTTCGAACTGCTAGGTTGGCAGGAGCTGGGAAAGAGCAACAGGAGCTCACCCCTTCGCAGGATTCAAACCGCCAACCTTCTGATCGGCAAGCCCAAGAGACTCAGTGGTTTAGACCACAGTGCCACCCTGACCTAGTGTTTCTCTTTATGTCACCTAAAATGGGAACTGTTACATTCTTATTTATTTATTAACTTACTATAAAACAGGCCCAGCTGTTTACTGATGAACAGGCTAACACACAACAAAATAGGGAAACAAAAGGAAACACAAGATTAAGCTCCAACCCAGGCAGAAGGACTGGCTGACATATACAACAGCCAGGCCAGACACACCTGCTCAAGATTCTAGAATAATGTGCATGGAAAGCATTCCATGCACATAATATCCAACCCTCTTCCAAAGATCACTCTCCTGGCTTTCAAGCCTGGGAAAATTTAGTTTCCGTTTTAAAGAACTCAAATATATTTTGCTTCCACCTATATTCTATATTCATAGGTTTATCTATGAAATTGAAACATCTATAGTAGAATTTTGTTCTCTTATGCATCGCAAAGCTACTAGGCCTTTCAGATTTTTCAAACATTTATTTACAACACGCCCCCCCCCCCAAAAAAAAATCTCCTGCACTGCATCTTCACCTCCAACCCCCTGATCTGGACATTTTACCACTATGATTCTGAGAGTGGAACAAGAAGTAAAAGATTCACTGTTTTACTAAAAATAAAAATAACCACAGTTCTAGTTTCCCATCCTCTGCTAGTAACACACTGCTATGGAAATGTATGACATGAAGAAAGAGAGAGAAAGAAATGTGTGGTTATTTATAACTGCATAAGTTTTCAGTAAATGCAAGTGGCTAAAATACTTGCATTATCTTCGCTCTCTCTATATCTCAGACTTATTTACTTTTATAACAAGGAATGTGATTTGCATCTCCCAAATAATCATGTTACACCTGCCATTCTTGTTTCAGTATGACAGGGCAACAAAGTCTTAGACTAATTAGATTCAAAGGCAAGAGTTGCATCTCTTGGGACCATTTTCCCAGTCCAGTAGTTTCAAGCCTGGCAAGCGGCACAATTATTCCACATAACACACAAACTGCACTATCTTTGCAATTGCACTGCAGCTCAATTCTATTATCCTGCAACAGAGTCACTCGAGTGCTCTGCATTTTCTGCCTGTACATGGCAAATGATCAACCAGCCCAACAAGCTCCCCTCCCGCTTCCCCTTTTTCTTCTTGAACGTGATAATCTGGGATTGAATTCTGGGGTGAATTTATTTCCTCTCCTCAAGGCAATTTTCACACATGCAACTAAAAATAATTGCCGGCTGAAACTGTTTATTTAATTATTTAGCACTCTCACTTGAGGCCAGGTGTTATATAAGCAAAGCAGGCAATCTAATTTCACACACAACAAAATGTTTATGGATTGCCGATGCCGTCTCATGGAACAGCTTTTCTCCCTTGCCAGGCTCCTTTCTTTCTGAGCAATCACTCTTGCTGCAAAGGCACACATGCACTCAAAAGCAACATGTCTGCTGGGGGTTTTTTAAAGTTTTTTTTTAGAAGCATCAGTTTCCCTGTTAAACATGAAGCATACCATTTCATGAACATAAATGGTACTTATCAGCACAAGCGATTTACTTTTAAAAAGGGGTTTCGGAAACCTTTAAAAGACAAGAGTGTACCCCTGCTGTGAATATTAATCAGTTAAGTGTCAGTCGTCCTGGGTAAGTTTAAATTGTCCAGGGACATTCCTGTGCCTGTTACAAATCAAAGATCAAAATGACTATTCTCTTCCTGAACTTGTACTTGTACAAGTGACCTTTTGTGTCAGACTCTGCTTTAAAATGAAAATAATTTTCGGCTGCCTTATTAGAAATATACAGCCAGCTTCTTCTTCACCTCAGTTCTAACATTCTTATATTTTTTATATTTCTAGACAGGCAGGCTGGGTCATGGCTTGTACTGTACTAGATAAGTTAGTGATTATTATCCCATGGGCTAATGATCACAAAATACCCCATCACAGTGCCCTTTTTGTCTTCTTCTTCCTTTCCTCAGGCACCTTACCTGTTACAAGACGTGTAAGAACTTTACTCTCCTCATTGAGAATGTTCACTGTAACATTCCGAGCAGATTGGAAGTACAGAGGGTTGCCCTACAATAAGAGCACAAGAGAAAATGAATGAGACGGGCACATCGCTTCTCACTAGAAAACGTACTGTGCTCTTACGAAACCTGCAGGACATGAGTGCCCAAATCCATGTACCTATATTTGGTCAAATACTTTCATGGCTCCTCTAAACAAAATTAAAGGATTACATAGGGTCATATAATTTTATCATAGGACAAAATGTCACATGGTCCCTGTAGTTAATCGTTCATTTTTAAAGGTCTGGCCCAGGGCAAAATAAACAGTGATCTGCCTCACACAGGGTTTAGTAGTGCCTAGAACCCTAAATGAATTAGGCCCCAAATATCTGAAAGACCACCTCCTTGCCTACAGGCCCTCTTGGGGCTTAGGAATGAAAGAGGAGGGGCTATTTGTAGTTCCACTGCTCTCAGAAGTTTTTTTTTTGGGAACTGACAGTCTCAGAAAGGGCATTTTCTGTAGCAGCCCCTGAACTGCCAACTCTCAACAGGACATAAGGCACCACCATATTACGGGGTTCTTAGAAATATCAGGTACATCACTGTACAATATATAACGTCAATGACTGTGAAGAAAAGCTTTGACACAGGGTTCCACTAAGTTTAAATAAAATATGTAAGGGTGGTGTTTCATAGTCTTTGTTCACTTCCTTGAAAATGGATTCCAGAGTCAAGCATGCATTTGAACATTCATACCAACTCTCATTCCAATAACTCAAAACTTTCAAGTCATATATTGTGTTGTATTTTGTATTTGCCTTCCCTTTCCACCTTCTTATTGAGGGTAGAGCTGCTATTCAAACTCAAAACACAGAATTATGGCTTAAACGTGTATATGAAATTTCATACAAACAACCTGGCTCCTGCCCAAAATAATTCAAATTGGAGAATTAAGTCAAAGGACAAAACCATTATAAAAAGCGTGAACTCTTGATTATTCAAAAGATATTTGGGTTCATCAAACCAACTTCATCTCATGTTTCTGACATGTGGTTACCGCAGAGCAATCCATTTTTGATTAAGCTGGGCTTTATGACATGGCAGAGAGAGAAATGTCCTGATCTAGCAGCATACAACATATTTTCTGGATCAGATTTATGGGTGCAGATTGAGTGCTGCATCCAGTGGCTGGTGCTTCTGCACTACCCATGTATCACCAAACTGATGGTCAGTGCTGTCATATATGAATATACAAAGCTGCCTTAGTCTTAAGACAAAATATGCGTATATTCAACCCAATACTATCTATTCTGACTGGCAACTCCAAGTTTTCAAACAGAGATCCAGTTCTGCTACCTTGCATCCTTAAGTATTTTAACCTGCATCCTCTTTATGCAATACATGTGTTCTACCATTGAGCTATGGCCCCCTCCTTGTTCTCTTTGTTCTTTGTTTCGGAACAGAGGAATAACATTGAATCCAGGATCCCTTCAGCAAGCGATTAGCACTATAAAGGCTCACAAGGCAGACCATTTAGTAGGAATACCCTCACCTAATGAGGTGGGGCTGTGCACATTGCTGTGTGCAAATACATCAAGATCTGACTTTGCCAACCTTGTTGTGGCACCATGTCTGCAAAAAGCCCGAGCTAAACTTTGCTTTTTGAAACAGGTGAAAGAAGCAAATTCAGAATCTAAAGCCCATATTTAATCTTTTATTGACACTACCTGAACCGATGACATGACACTGGCTTAATTTATTTTGAGCTACAAATTGAGCAGAAAATTATGGTGTGCAGTTCACAAGGTTGAAGCATTTGCAGTTGATAGTTAGCCTTTGATACAAAGGTACAGATGCAGTCTGAATAAATAACTGGGCTCTCAATGTCACCGGACCTCAAAATAAGCCTTAGGCTATTACACATCATATACTAGTGGAACCAGCAGACTGTGCCCTAATAAAGAGGTGTGCATATGACTCAAAACTATTTTGATACAACCCACCTCCCAGGAATGACATTTTCTCCATACAGATAAGGAACTGGAATTTGCTCTTCCAAATAAACCCTGGCCAACCCTAACTCACACACCTGTGTCTGAGAATGCTTTGCATCAGGTGCACTTCATAATTCACAGTCTGCCCTGCTTAGTTTGGGTTGTATAACCTAGTTCCCTTCTTGTAGATAGATGCATATTGAGTGTAAAGCAGCAACATTTCTGGGATGGTTTGCATGGGAACTTTGTTAGTGTGATGCCATGACACCTCATATGACACAGTCAGCATCTGCAGTGGATCAAGGCTTTGGGGATGCAGGCCATTATTTATAGGTGCAGTTCTAGTACGAAGCAAAGACATTCCTGGGTGTGGCCAACTTAAAAACACTGTGCAACCAAATTTAGTTTGAGGCTGTATGTGTGCTCCTATGACTCTTCAAAGGCATTTTAGAGTTTGGTGGTTCATATCCCAGTTATTAATTCAGCATCTCTGAATCAAAGAAAGAACTAGGAACATATTCAGCCTCAACTTAAATTAGCTCCAGCTTAATATTTAGTTCCAACATGGCCCATTTAAAAATGGCTTACAATATGGAGAGATATCCATTAGTAGGTGCCAGCTGAAATCTCTCATAAACTTTCCTTTTCAACGAGAAAACATGTTTTTGGCTCTAATGGCAGTTGGTATTACTTATTTCTACAATGAGGTTTCTTTTTTATTTTTAAAATCACATGATCCAATAACCACTACAACCACTTAAGCTGTTCAACTAGCTCACCTCATCTGAGCCTTTCTGGAAAGGCCAGCAGACTTTTAGACTCCACTACTCCCTGTAATATGAAAGGGTGGGCTCCAGTGTTTATTACCATTTTGCATAAAATGAGATTATACTCTTTAAGAAATAACATTAGAGAAGCAAAGGAGCTCTCCTCACCCACAGAGGAGCCAGAGTACATTTTAAAAACACTTAACTGCTGCCCCTTTTTCAGACATTTAGTTCACGGATTCAGAGACCTTTGGTTCTTGTGGTTTGCAGAAAACTAAATCTGTCTGATGGAAGAGCCACTGTTGTATTAGTCTGCTAGCAGAGAATTTTTTCAAGCACTTAGAATACTGCCCACTTAGGTTTCCATAACTCATTCCATTAAAGGCTAAAAAAAGGAGCTAACATCCAGGATTTATCTTTCTCTCAGAGACACTGCACAATTAGCATCTAATGCCTTCTGCTAAGGAACATAGGAGCACTTTTATTTTCTGACACACAGTTCTTTAAACACATTTCTTGTACACTGGTATCTCGGGTTACAAGCACCTTGGGTTACAAACACTTCGGGTTACAAACTCCGCTAACCCGGAAGTAGTACCCTGGGTTAAGAACTTTGCCCCAGGATGAGAACAGAAATCGTGCAGCAGCAGCAGCAGTGGGAGGCACCATAAGCAAAAGCGCACCTCAGGTTAAGAACAGTTTCAGGTTAAGAACAGACCTCCGGAACAAATTAAGTTCTAAACCTGAGGTACTACTATACATTCTGTTGAAAGAATCAGGTGCTCATGCTTTCTCTCTCTCACGTCAAGTTGCAATGAAAAGAACACCTTCTTTTTTCTTTTTCTGAAATATATGCATATTTCACCACATAGAATTTGGTGCCACATTCATTTCTCTGCTACATTAGGGCACAGGTTATACCAGTACAGAATCATCAACCTAAATAGTGAGAATGATCTGTGCCATGGCACCCCAGCACATGTGAGGTCTAGCAGCCATGGAGTCACCTTCCCAGCATGGGTGTTGCTATTGCTTACTTGCACAGGATGGCACTCCCATCAGTACACTCACATGTCCCCATCCTTGCCACTGCACTGGTCCAACCCTGCCCAGGTAAACTGCACTGATGTTGGTCTTAGGAGGGCAGCGCTGCTTCACCACATGGGTTGCTACAGGTGAGGTCGCAGCCATGCCTCATCCTAACTGTATTTGCAACATAGCCTGATTCAGAAAAGATAAGCGAGTTGAACCTGACTATGCCCTTGATTGCACTGTTGTATTTGCATGGAGATGACTTTTCCAGACACACTGCTTTCACAAGCTGGCTTGCTAAAAAGTTGAAAGACACATACAAATACAAACACGACTTACAGTTTACAATTTCAACCACTGATCTGAAATGAGTGGCAGCTAAAAATGTTCCAACGCAGCACATTAACCAAACACAGACTGAAATAAAAACACATTCAGAGTTCTCTTCAACCAGCAGTAATGAAGCAACACATACTTCTTCCCAAAAGGGACGTATGTGTGGTTTTATTTAGTACGTGTGACACCACACCTGCCAGTCTAACAACTCCTATTAGTGGGCTATGTTCACATATACAGTTCTTGAAGTTCATATGGGTTCACATGTTCCTTCCGATAACTTGGTACAAAACGTGTAGCACTCTGAAGTCCAAGACGACCACCATGAATTGGGCAGCCCGTGTGACCCATAAATAACTGGTGTAATATGACCTGAATGTCTAGTTCCCACAAGTGTTCTGGCTGACATACTCTGCATCCATTGCAGCTCCCAGACTGTATTCAGGAGCAGCCTCACATAGAGTACACTGCAATAATGGCTGTAACTAAAGCATGTGCCACGGAAGCTAGTAGTGTCTGCTTTCTCTTGACAGAGCCGCAGCTGTTGAACTAGCCTCAGGTTTACTATCTCATCTGCTGTTTACGAGAACTCCGTAAAAGATCATGCCTTTTTAAAAACTGCAGCTTGCACTCCTGTCACCACTTCACTTGTTTCACCATGACTGATCCACAATTGCAGTTGCTTGAAATGATTATACTATATATACATAATTTTTCAGTCTGGTAGCTCCACTCTGTCTATAAGACGAATGCTGTTTTTATTGATTTCAGTGGTCCCTGAATTAGGCTCTTCAGCTCTCTCAGCAGTTTTAGGAAATTAGATGAAAATCATCATCATCATCATCATCCAGGCTGCTTTATGCTGTCTTGGATTAAATTATTTTTTTGTTTTCTTTTTTATTGATTTTTGTTGAATTTAATCATGATGCTTTATTATTTATTATTTGCATTATTTCTAGTATTATTTTAGCATTTTTTCTTTGTTAAGACACCAAGGAATGTCTACACACAGACAGCTGTTTACATTAGTTAAATCATCATCATTATCATAGATGAAAAGATCAACTATTTAGACATCTTTCAGGCTGGTTCTCCTAGGGTATTATCCACAACATTGCTGGACTTATCTGTTTATAGGGCTGGACAACCTTTTTTTTTTTTTTTTTTTTTTGCTTGAGGGTTGAATTCACCCATGGCCAAGCCTCCAGCACTCGTATGTCAGAAGCAGGTGTAGCCACCATACACTCTAGGGTGATCTCTGCGGTTCATCTGAGGCTGGGAGTTCTTGCCCTCTTTCAGCTCATCAGCTACTGGTAATCAACATGTCTGGTGCCCAGGAAGAAGCCTGCTTTTATCCTCATCAGGGCACTGGACTGAGTTGGGTGAGGTTTAAATCCATGCTACTTTTTTTGCATGCGTTCACCTATTTGTCATCTCCATCTCATTTCTACATTAATCCGCACAAAAATACTTACTTTAAAACAGATTTCTCTCCTCAAAATAAACATTTTTAGAACCATGCAGATTGAGGAAGTGCAGAAGCCAGGGTGTAAGTGAATTATAATCTGCACATTCGACCAGGAGGTACAAAATCAGGTCAGTTTGTATTGGATTTCACCAATAATAATAATAATAATAATAATAATAATAATAATAATAATTTATTATTTATACCCCGCCCATCTGGCTGGGCCTCCCCAGCCACTCTGGGCGGCTTCCAAAAGAATATTAAAATACTATAATACATCAACATTAAAAGCTTCCCGAAACAGGGCTGCCTTCAGATGTCTTCTAAAAGCCTGGTAGTTGTTGTTCTCTTTGACATCTGGTGGGAGGGTGTTCCACAGGGAAGGCGCCACTACCGAGAAGGCCCTCTGCCTGGTTCCCTGTAACTTGGCTTCTCGCAGTGAGGGAACCGCCAGAAGGCCCTCGGTGCTGGACCTCAGTGTCCGGGTAGAACGATGGGGGTGGAGACGCTCCTTCAGATATACTGGACCAAGGCCGTTTAGGGCTTTAAAGGTCAGCACCAACACTTTGAATTGTGCTCGGAAACGTACTGGGAGCCAATGTAGGTCTTTCAAGACCGGTGTTATGTGGTCTCTGCGGCCGCTCCCAGTCACCAGTCTAGCTGCCGCGTTCTGGATTAGTTGTAGTTTCCGGGTCACCTTCAAAGGTAGCCCCACGTAGAGCGCATTGCAGTAATCCAAGTGGGAGATAACCAGAGCATGCACCACTCTGGTGAGGCAGTCCGCAGGCAGATAGGGTCTCAGCCTGCGTACCAGATGGAGCTGGTAAACAGCTGCCCTGGACACAGATTTGACCTGTGCCTCCATGGACAGCTGTGAGTCCAAAATGACTCCCAGGCTGCGCACCTGGTCCTTCAAGGGCACAGTTACCCCATTCAGGACCAGGGAATCCTCCACAGCAAGGTAAACTCTCTAACCACCCCTTCAGCTACATAGAAAAGTTCAAATGTGTCCGCATGCAAGTGAAGCTGTGGAACACGAGGAACTCTGCAGAAGAGTAGGCAGTAGCAGGCTGCCTGGGTCAAGAGTACAATCTCATAGTCAAACTAAGAAGAAGAAACAGGCAACACCTGCTCTGCTGGCTCTGGAGGTGTGGGAAGGGATGCACAGGGCTGGTGCTTCCCATAATGGTGGTGATGATTTTAAAGGTAAAGGTAAAGGTACCCCTGCCCGTACGGGCCAGTCTTGACAGACTCTAGGGTTGTGCGCCCATCTCACTCAAGAGGCCGGGGGCCAGCGCTGTCCGGAGACACTTCCGGGTCACGTGGCCAGCGTGACGAAGCTGCATCTGGCGAGCCAGCGCAGCACACGGAAACGCCGTTTACCTTCCCGCTAGTAAGCGGTCCCTATTTATCTACTTGCACCCGGGGGTGCTTTCGAACTGCTAGGTTGGCAGGCGCTGGGACCGAGCAACGGGAGCACACCCCGCCACGGGGATTCGAACCGCCGACCTTTCGATCAGCAAGCCCTAGGCGCTGAGGCTTTTACCCACAGCGCCACCCGTGTCCCCGGTGATGATTTTATTTACATCTAAATACTAAAACCAATTCCGATGAAAGCAATCAAGAAAACACTAAAAACAACGACAAGGCCATCTTCAAGGGTGTGTGTAGGCGACAAAGCACTCTGCTGCCTACTCTGGGAGAGAGGGGGAGACTGGCACAACTAAAAATTGCAGAAGAAACAGCAGTGTTTCAGTATGTTCACATACAGGGGGGGGAGTGTTAGGGATATGTGGGAGGCTGGGACTGTGTGATGGTGTTGCTGGTATGAACCAGGGCCTCTATGTAGGAGATAGACAATTTGCACAATTATGGCCCTATAGTGAACTGCTATGATCATTCATAGTAAAAGCATTGGTTCACACAATGTGTGCTCTCAGGCTTGAGCAGCGTCAGACCCAGAACTCTGTCACATCGTGATGCCACAACAAATTACGGTATCCCAGTATGTGTATATCAGACATAAATAAAATTAAGCTGGAATTCTGATCCATGCAATATTTGCACTTGCCTAGCTATCTACTTCAATGGAGCAAAGATATCACGGCTGACACATCATTATCACCTACGTAAGACTCCAACATTTGTTTTTAACACCTTAGCAACATCTGAGTGTTTGCAAACACTCCATGGATTCTCACCCATTTGGCTTCCCACACACATCCAAATGCCACATGGACAGCTATGAGAAAGACTAGCAGTACTCTGGAGCAAAGCAGATGTTTCTTTCCAATGGGGAAGGGGAGAATAATGGATTTGTTAAAATTCAGTGGAAAAGTTAAGAATGGTGAACTGAAAGTTTTAACTATTTTGTGGTTCTGAAAATGAAATATAACCCAGAATAATATTTGATAGCATTTTTTTCAAATTAGAAACTTAAAAAACAACACCTCTTCATTTGTGCAAGATCTCTTTATGAGAAATGTAATGTTTAGGGGCTATAATTATAGATATCAGGAATGAGGATTGGCATAAAACAGAGAGGGGGAAATTAGAAATAGCTGCCCCCACATCAATGGTCAGACATACTACGTTGTCATAACAGAACATGGCAAATGTTGCAACACAACATTCAGCGCAACACCACCAGTATATAATCCTGCAAACAACAGGGACAGCATAACTCACACAGTATAGCGTGTGACATGGGGATACAGCTCTGACCTTGTGTTGCACAGACTTATTATTCATAAGGTGGAATTTTGGTGACGGGAAGCTATGGCGAAAGGACACTTTGCACAAAAGTTAGCACTTTTCACAAGCAGTGTGTCTTGAGCACTACTCTGCCTGTAACTGTGTTGTTACTCCAGAGACTGAAACCCCCGTCACCCAACTCCATCCCAGCTTAGGAACTGGGGGTGTGACAGGGCAGATCACTCCACACAAGTAAGCAAGGGAAGAAGGTAAGCATGCTAGAAAGCATTACTGCTGCCGCCACTTCTCATGCCTTCCCTACTCATCCGTCTGACATATGTGATTTCTGTATGTTATCTGAACACTCAGGTGACACCCCTCCTCCTTATCTATCCCTCGCTCCCTCCTTCCCAAAAACTTATTGTAGGTATTGTCTCAAGCACAGTCCCTTGATGGCATGCAACTAAGCTTTACTCAGACCAAACCCACTGAAATTAATGAAGGTGACTAACTTAGTCTATTCGGAACCCTCACGTTGCTCCCAGAGATGCTAAGTGTGTCTCATTTTTTTACACCATTTTCTTTGTTTCGTTTCTGCTGCGTTCACCCCTCCACTCCTGTACTGAATAAACACCTAGAATACAGCAGCTTTTCTGCTGGTGCAGTAGCAGCATAACTCCCCACCGGCCACCCACCATCCATCGGTAAAAATAAGATGACCCTGTCAATAATTTATAAACTAGTTGCAGACCGTTTTTAAAAGCTTAAAGCGTGTCCTTAAATTACAATTCCCGCAAGGCTAGTGTCCCACATAAGGAAATATTTCTGAATTATAAACAAGATTGCTATAAAAATGACGATCTTTTCCAGAAATAGCCCTGCATACCAAATTTTGTGTATAAATTCTGTCTCACACAAGTTTCTATTACGGAAGATATTGCCAGCAATTTTGTATTGTAGCCAACAAACTATTATAAATATTCCATAGATTTCTAGACCAGTAACAGTTGCATGTACAACCCTCTGTAAATTGTTAATATTACCTACCAATAGGTTTTCTCCAGAAAACTTATTGGTAGATAATGGACAGATAACACAAAAGAAAATTAAGTTAAAATAATATATCCACAGATATATTACAAACTGTAAACTGTATCTTTGAGTAAAATTATTTTAAACCATAGATGACCAAGCCAAACAACAGCAACAAAAACTTATAGTGCTTCTGGGTTATACTGATATTTCCGAATAGGATACAACAATATTGTAAAGCCACAATATGGTCCCCTTCCCTCACCTTTCATTCTGCTCAGTTCACTATGTCATAGTTGAGATGCCCTGAGGCGCCTCTTAGGCCTGACATCCAGTATGGTGGAACCAGTCATGTTGCCCTAAATCTGACTCTGGTGCTGGAAGCATGATGTGAATGCATTCTCAAACAGACCACATCTTCACCGGAAACTGTTTTGCAGAGGAACTGAAAACACATCCTCTTTACCACTTATTTCAACTCTTTTTTAAGACCTCCCACTGCGGCTTTGTAATAATGCTCATGTTGCTGGCCATGTACCTACACTGGCTGTCCCATATATGCCATCAATTAAAATGTGTGATTTATGCTACAGGAAATGGCATTCGAAAGGTGCAGCAAATATGTCAATACAATACAGTATGCTTTGTAAGTAATCAGCGAGCTACCCAGCAGAACATGAGGGTTGTTGTTTTTTTTGCAACAATTAATTAAATAAATGAAATTGACCGATAACCCACTACACTCAATACATAGCAAAATGAATCACAGCACCCCACTCTAGTATTGCCTTCTGCTATCTTACTTCCGAGGGAAATGCTGAAAGCTTCTTGGTCAAATACAACACTGTAAAAACTCAGTGACTGACAGTTTGTATGTACTTTTAAACTCATCTATGCCTGTACTTTTTTTAAAAAAAAATGTATTAGATATTTTATATAGATTTATTTGCCTTAATCTACAGAAGTTATATGGGAGAAAAGACCTGCAAAATTACTAAGACTTTTTTTTCTGTAGAACTTTAAAAGTAATTTAAATATAACATCTCATGGTTAGTATTTTTTTTTCTACATCTGGGAGTGCGGGGGGGGGGGGGGAGGGAGAGAGGCAAGTTAAAGTAAATCCAGTAGGGTCCAAAAATCAGAATATCAGAAAAGGCAAGTAAGAGGAAACATAATGGAAGTTTATAAAATTATTTATAGCATGGAGAAGAGAGGAAAATGTTCTCCCTCTCCCATAACACTAGAACTTGTCCACATCATCTAATGAAGCTAAAAGTTGGAAGTTTTAGGACAGATTTAAAAAGTACTTCTTTATGCAGTACATAGTCAAACTATGGCTACCAACCTGCATGGCTTTTAAAAGAGGATTAGACAAATTCATGGAGGAGAGGGCTATTGATGGCTACTAGCTACGCTCTAGGGACATGGGTGGCGCTGTGGGTTAAACCACAGAGCCTAGGACTTGCCGATCAGAAGGTTGGCGGTTCGAATCCCCGTGACGGGGTGAGCTCCCGTTGCTCAGTCCCTGCTCCTGCCAACCTAGCAGTTCGAAAGCACGTTAAAGTGCAAGTAGATGATCATCCAACCTCTGCTTAAAAACTTCCAAGAAAGGAGTGTTGACAACCTCCCGAGGGAGTCTGTTCCCCCAACAGCTCTTACTGGCAGAAAGTTCTTCCTCATGTAAATCTGCAATAGCAGAATTGTTTCCACAAAATTATGTGGTATCCAAAATTGTGCTGCAATTATACTATTACTTGATTATTTGAACATATCCCCCCATCTTCTTCTGTTCCTGACTTTGACCTTTGAAGCAGGATGTTCATGTAATTAAGCCTCTTTTCTTTGCAAAACTTTAAACTTGACAATATAAGCTTTCAAAGAAGAATGAGGACAATCTGTGAATGGAATGGATAATGAAGGAATAATAAAACAAACACACTCCCATTCTCTAGTACATGTCATATTCATTTGTAAAGTTGATTGCCTTTAAGAAGGAGACAATAGGTTTTTAGCACAGATGTAAAATATTCTCCAGTCTTTTTCTCTCCGTAAACAAACCATTTTCAGAAAGAACAAATAAAATAATGCAATAGTGATCGGTAAGAATTTTATACCAAATTTGATTGGGAGACAACGTTGTCTTCTCTAAGCCTCTGTGACCTTTCTTGGTGTGGAATCTTTAATGGGCTGCCCCAGTCTCCAATGTGGTAGCATCATTCTTTTCAAATACCTACTTTCGATTTTTTAAAAATACTGAAATACGTGCATTTTTATCTTCCCCAAAATAACAAAAATCAAATGAGCAGTTTCAGAAGTAGACATGAGCCATCCTGGACTGCACTTCAGATAAACTGGCTTACACTGACTGAACTCTTGCAGGCGGAGAGGGCTGTCCTTGAGCAGTGGGGGTGGATTGTGGTGGAAAGCATCTCCCAATGTGGACTGAACGACAACATTCAAATAGATCATTAGTACTTTTATACTAAAAAAAGGTCCCACTCTAAATGGTCATATAACACCGGTCCTGAGAGATCTGCATTGGCTCCCAGTACGCTTCCGAGTACAATTCAAAGTGTTGGTGCTGACCTTTAAAGCCCTAAACGGCCTCGGTCCTGTATACCTGAAGGAGCGTCTCCACCCCCATCATTCAGCCCGGACACTGAGATCCAGCACTGAGGGCCTTCTGGCGGTTCCCTCATTGTGAGAAGTGAGGTTACAGGGAACCAGACAGAGGGCCTTCTCGGTAGTGGTGCCTGCCCTGTTGAACGCCCTCCCATCAGATGTCAAGGAAATAAGCAGCTATCCTGTTTTTAAAAGACATCTGAAGGCAGCCCTGTTTAGGGAAGTTTTTAATATTTAATGCTGTATTGTTTTTAACACTCGATTGGGAGCCATCCAGAGTGGCTGGGAAAACTCAGCCAGATGGGCGGGGTATAAATTATTATTATTATTATTATTATTATTATTATTATTATTATTATTATTATTTACTGTATACTTTTTAAAATAACTTTTCCTTTTACTCTTCAACATTTATTTAGCTTGTTTCTGACCAATGAAAGTCCCAACACATTGCTCTCCATGGATTGCTATCTATCTAAAGGTCTCTAACCCATTTTATACCTTGGATTATTCAAGGACAAGAAGCACGGACTACACAATACGTAACAATTTCCCCCTGGAATTGACAATAAACATACAATTTATTTTAGGGCTCTAAAGGGAAAATTAAAATGTCAGCCAATGTTGAAAGATACGGACTCTGGACGTACACTGAACCAACCGCATAATTATTTCACTGCCTGGCCAAATTTATCTTGTATTCCCTCATTCTGTATATCTGCCCACTTTCAAGGCCATGAGGACAGGTATTGAAACACAGCTTGATTGGCTGCTCTGCACCCTTCAGTGTAATAACCTCACCCCAGGGCATTGCATAATCCTGTAGTTTTCGCATTTTATACAGTCCCCCCCCCCCATTCATTTTACCATTGTGATATAGCCAGGAGTCTGGCTTTTTTTTTCTTCCCCTCTGCTAGTAGTAAATTTGAAGGAAGACATGGTCAAGGTGAAGAGCTCCATTATCTTTAAAAGAATTTCCCGTTTAACCAAAAAGGCAATCAATTGCTTCCATGTAAGAAAAGGCTGACAAAAGATCCCAGTAGAAACCAATCTGCTACAGAAAGTAGTGGCTGGGCGTGGAGCTTCGGGCAGCACCAGAAATGAGCCAAATGTGGTCTTGAATCCAAAGCTTCAAATTTGGTCTTGAAAAAGACTGCCCTTTAGCCACTGGCATCATCTGTCTACTGTCATCTTCCGAGTGTTCCCCACTCCTTATATTGCCACTATTTCAGTATTGTTAAAATGTACTCAGTATGGACTATGTATATTTTAAATCAGGAGTGGGGAACCTGAGGGCCTTCAGATGATGTTGATGGATTCAAACTACCGTATTTTTCGCTCTATAAGACGCACCAGACCACAAGACGCACCTAGTTTTTGGAGGAGGAAAATGAGGGGGGGGGGAATTCTGAATCTCAGAAGCCAGAACAGCAAGAGGGATCGCTGCGCAGTGAAAGCAGCAATCCCTCTTGCTGTTCTGGCTTCTGGGATAGCTGCGCAGCCTGCATTCACTCCATAAGATGTACACACATTTCCCCTTACTTTTTAGGAGGGAAAAAGTGAGTCTTATAGAGCAAAAAATACGGTACCTTCAGCAGCCTCAGTCAGCATAGCCAACAGTCAGGGATTGTGGGAGCTGTAGTCCAACAACATAGGGAAGATGATAGGCTCCCCATCCTTGTTTAAAATATTTGTGTGTGGACTCTCTCTCTCTCTCTCTATGCTCGAGATGTCATGTAAGCCCATGGGTTTCTGAAAATGTATCTGTTCTGGACACAGTCTAGGTATAAATGAAACCATACACAGAATGAGCATGGCAGCTCAACAAACGTAATTCATCTGTACAAAGCAATTCAGCCAAATCTAAACAACAATAACACATGGTGTCAAGCGTTCAGGGAAGCTCCCCTACTGGCAAAGTGGTTTATTTCTAAATCTCATTCCAGGGAATGTACAAATATACAAGACTGAGAAAAGAAATGAACTGGGTATCTATAAATACACAGTTACACACATGAATCAAGCATTCAAGGATACTCACAGAAGAACATTCTAAATGAATTAAAATGGGACAAGAAAACTTACAAAAGAAGAAGAGGTTGGTGCTTTTCTGTATTTTTCATTCACAATAAACGGTCACAGCCCATAACTGAGAGTGGTTCCTGAAGTTTTTAACCCAGCGCAAAGAAGAGATTCTGAACTGGTTGTTGCAAAGAGGGCCAACTCCAGGTTTGTGAGTGCTTATCACACATACAGCAATCTGAATGAGAGTCACTTTCTGTAACAACAGCTGAGAAGAAATGGCAAACTTTCATAGATTCATAACTTGGCTGATAGAATCTATGTATCAAAGGTCTGCATATGCTAACTTGCGGATAGATAGATGGCAAAAATGTGTCCATCAAAGCAAGATGCTAAAGTGACTTTCTTTGTAGGGAAAGTAATCTACTATAACTATGGTTGTTTTTGAAAGGAAGAGTAAAGCAGTGCTTAAATGAACAATGCTATGAAAACATGATCCTCTGGAAGTCTCCAGGATGACACCCATGCAGGTACGAAGGTAGAAACTGTCAGAATTCACCCACAACCTGTCCTGTGGAAATAACAGGCTACTAGGTCCAGAAGAGAAAATGATGAACTGTGTGAGTAGAGAAACTAGTGTCAATATAGGCAAAAAGAGCAAGCTGTCCATATTTAGCTTTTATAAACAATGTTGATTATGTATTTGCTTTAGCAGCCTATGAATAAGAGCAATTGAAAGGCTTCATTTGAGTTCCTTCATTTGTTGTTGTTTAGTCGTTTAGTTGTGTCCGACTCTTCGAGACCCCATGGACCAGAGCACGCCAGGCACCTCTGTCCTCCACTACCTCCCGCAGTTTGGTCAAACTCATGCTGGTAACCTCGAAAACCTTCATTTGCCCCTTAAATATGCAGCAAACTGGTTTGACTGCATTGCAGTCATACCTCGGGTTGAATGTACTTCGACATGAGCGTGTTCGAGTTGCGCTCCATGGCAACCCGGAAGTAACGGATTTCGCCGCTTGCACATGTGCGGACGCTCAAAATGACGTCACGCACATGCGCAGAAGTGGCAAAAACTGACGTGCTCGTGCACAGACATGCCGTTGCTAGTTATGTTTCCTTCTAGATGCGAACAGGGCTCCGGAATCTAGAGGTACCACTGTATTAGGCCAAGCTTGTGCCTGGTGGTGGTGGGGCAATCCTATAGCAGTATTATTTTTGTGAAGACTATTCCAAAAGTCACCAAATTATGAGTTACTAGAGTAGTTGTTCTTCAGGGTTCAGCTCCTTCTCCAGGATTTCAAGACACTGAATCTTTATGTTGGGAATGCCTGCTTCTCATCTCTAATTGGCTTTCACAAAAATGCACACACATGGAGACCACTGTGCACAACTTCCCATTTCACACACTGATGAACCTTATTTTGAACTGTTAATAACATAATCTGGCTCAAGACACCTTGGCTTTTACCACTAGAAAAGTTACTGTAGTCATATGTTGTTCTTGTTTTTACATGAACACTAATAAAAATTATTTGGACCAAAAAAAGGGTTTTTAAGTAAAAGGTGTGGGAGTGTCCAGGAGACTGAAAAAGGAAGGCAAATAAGTGGAAACCACCTTCTTTAATGGGACATGGGTGGTGCTGTGGGTTAAACCACAGAGCCTAGGACTTGCCGATCAGAAGGTCGGCGGTTCGAATCCCCGTGATGGGGTGAGCTCCTGCTCGGTCCCAGCTCCTGCCAACCTAGCAGTTCGAAAGCACGTCAAAGTGCAAGTAGATAAATAGGTATCGCTTCGGCGAGAAGGTAAACTGCGTTTCTGTGTGCTGTTCTGGTTCTCCAGAAGTGGCTTTGTCATGCTGGCCACATGACCCAGAAGCTGTACGCCGGCGCCCTCGGCCAATAAAGCGAGATGAGCACTGCAACCCCAGAGTCGGTCATGACTGGACCTAATGGTCAGGGGTCCCTTTACCTTTACCTTCTTTAACTGGATCAATGATTTTTTTTTTTGTAAACCATCACTCAGAAACATCTGCACTAAACCTTTTATTTGATAAGTGTTAACAAAGCAAGACTGCTAGTAAGAAAAGAAGACTGCTATAATGGATCTGGCAGTGTTACTGGGCATCAGTCTTCATGCTAACAATAGAGTTTTATGTCTGGAAATAATCCCGTCTCCATTCTTGATTCTCCCCCCTCCCCCAATAATTACAGCAATAAAAGAACAATATTAACTGCTGTATAAACAAAGCTCAAATCTATAATTTTCTTTTTAGAAGGCTTTTTTTGAAAGAAAAGATTTGCAAGTGTAAGATTTAAATTACTATTCTATGAGAATGTAACAGAAAGGTCTGTCTCTGTAGAACTGGCATTTTCTACTGTTGGGGTATTTCTATGTTCGATGTAGAACATGCAATATTATATAGCAAATTGTTTAGACTAAAGAGAGAGGCTTCTTTTCCTCCAAGTGTCTCATCAGCTGCTTTGCAGCTGAGTTCATCTGAAAATTAAATTACATTATGTTTGTAGACTTTTTTTCCTCCTTCTTTTTAAAGGCCACCCTCTTATGTCTGGCTCAGCTTCCTTCCAGATTCTTTACTTTATTTGTTTGTAATTAGTAGAAGACTCCAGATGTCAACAAGAAATTGATAGAAATACAATTTTCAAAAGGTACGCAACTGTTTGTGTCAGAGTTCGAGTTCAGTAACGGTAATGTTGTGAATACATCTTTTTAACCTTTGTAAGTTACTTCCACTACATACATATTATTCATATAAAATTTCATGCGCTGTAGTATTGCTATGTCTCGTGGGTCTCATATGCATAGCCAAATCCCACTAGTGTTCAGAGAACAGGATTGAAAGTAGATTCATTTACTGTTCATTATGCAAATTCTGATTTCGCTCATAAAAATTCTATGCTGCAGTTCACAGAGCTATAACTTTCAGAATTCTTCGGGATGAGCACACACCCAAATTCAAAAATACATTTACTTGAGGGCACGTCACACTGATTTTCATTGAACATTCTTCCAAGTAAGTGGAAAAGTGTTGCAGCCCAAGCTGAGGATATGACTACTACATAAATTATAGTGTTACTCTGAAACTAACTGTAATCAGTCCTCAGCTCTATCTGGGTGGGAATTCATGCTCGATTGTCGCTGCATCCCCCATTATCCCACCCAATTATCTTTCTATGTGTGCATCATCCCAATGGTGAGTGGGCTGAACTGGTACAGACATCGCTATGGATTTACTCTGTCCCCATATTTGGGGCCTAGGAGGATTTTTTCCCTGCAGACAAATTGGTTCATCTGTAGGTTTTCACCTGCCTCGTAGCAAAGGTCACAACTTTGGTGGTTAAGGCACTGAGTGGTTTCTTTTATCACCAGGGTACCCTGTTAAAAAGGGTCCTGAAAGGGGTAGAACCATCTGAGTGTCCACACAGGAGCTGATGGGCTATAGAACCCCTTTCAAGAGGCGGCGCTGGTGAGAACATCACACTTGACCCATGTCAAGGGGCAGTGTTCATGCCAGGGCTGACCCATCCCAGGTTCAACCAGCAGATGGGCTGGTTTGGGGTTAGATGCTTACCCAATGCTTTGCCAGCTTACATCTGTTATCAATAAAGTTATAGCCTAATTTAACCTTTCCAATGGTCTCCTATGTCTTATTACCATGGTCACACACCATGCCTTATGCACCTGGGCCATGCAAAAGATAAGCAAGCGAAGATGATTATAATAATACCTAAAAAAGGTGGGTGAAATTACACTAGAGCATTTGGAAATTGTAAGGAGGAATGTCCTTAACATTTGTTGGTTGGAGCATCCCAGCATCCCTATGAAAAGAAGACCTGAGTGAAAAGAGGCACAGGTCTGCTGGCACAGGCAGAGCTATGCAGTTCCTGCAATAAGGCATCTATCAATCTGTGCCAACAGATAGCCACTGTTTAATTTCCTTTTCTGCCACTACATGCATTGGCACAGTGTAGGCCACTTTTGTCACACCCTTCTGTTTGTCGATTGGCAGTGGCAAATACAAAGCTGTCAATTGGCAAAGCTAACATAAGAATATATAAAACATATGGATAGAAATATATGTGTTAAAGGCATGTCTTTGGCTTCAGAGGCATCATTGTTCAAGAAGCCTTAAATGATGCACAAATGACAGCACGAACTCATTTAAACATGGTCAAACCATAATCCAGACAAATATATATATATATATATATATATGTTCTATTAAGGCCAATTAAAAGCAAAGCAAAACCCAGCTTGTTTTCACTAGCTAATAGTCGTGAGCACTGGAATTACTGGAAACCATTGAACAAAAACCCTTTCTATTGTACACTTAGAACAAACATAGTGAAATAATAAATGAAATAACAGAGACACCATATTTCTACCACCACCACCCCAGTAGAATCACATGTTCATCTCTTCATGTGTAACAGACCAGCTGCTGTTTGCTCTTGTTAAATTACAATTTAATCTTTTCTCAGCTGGGTGTATTAACTTATGTGTTTTCCTAGCATGTAGCACAAGGAGACGAAGAGGCTGGCTGAGATGTTTGTGTGTCATTCAAATACTGTAAGTAACCATAATGCCAGAAAACATCCCCATATGCTCAGAAAGGGGAAAGAATTCATAAGTGTCCAAATTCATCTACACCCATATGTTGATATGTAGGCAATACTTTTGGGCACACTGGCATATGTGGTATATGCGGCAACTGAAATGAAATCAATCAGAAGTCACAGCATGCAACCTGCCTAATTATGATAGAACACCTCACATATTTCATCTGTGCGAATCCACGTTTTGAACAACAGATGGTGTTGCTATGGGATCATAGCATCCTGAAAAGCTGCAGATGTACAACACTCATGCAACATGCTGAAAACTGTCAACCTGTAGCCCTTTTTCAGAAGAGGGAATCAAGCAAAGGAGTTATCTAAAAAAAGAAGAAGATATGTACACATTTGAACTTCTAATGCTATTTTACATCAAAAATATGTAAAGGAAGGAAAAGCACACACACCCCAACCCAAACTCCTACATATCCTCAGCTTGTTGTAATCTGAGGTAGAAAAGACTAATTTACAAATGTTACAAAGTCGCCCAGAATCCATGACTGAACAGAGCTTTTTGTCAAGTTTTCCTTGCTGCAAGTATGGTCTACCAGACTATGTAGATTGTATAGACTGGATCTCTACATTAAATTTTATATTTAATGTAGTGTTCTGCAAAGACTTAATGTAAAATTTGCCAAGTAATTATACTCTATTCGACCTTAACATTTGAAAGGGTGTCTCCATGAAATTTTGCATTACATTAATTGAAACTCTCCTTGCTGACGTTTGAACTTTGACCGAGAAAGTAGAATAACCAGCAAAAGTCTAAAAGAATTCGGGTTGAAAGAGAAGTTCAGCATAAAATGTCCCAGAAAGTTACATTTCTGCTGACTACCACACAAGGACTACTCACCTTCAAGTTCAAGAGGAATACATTATAAGTACACCTGTTTTGGGAAACCCCTGTTTAATCTCATAGACAAGATGACAAAAATGCTTATTGTCTGCTCAGTGCCTTCATAGGAGTTAGCAGACAATTTCAGCAACCACCAAGATCACAGCAGAAACCCAAAAGACTTTATTGCATCTCAGTGCTTTCACAACAAAGCCAGAAGAGTGAAGAACAAACACAAAACAAGAAGCTGATGAAATGCCATGTTAGATTTATGAAGACCAAGGTCTCCTTAACTTAGAAATGGTGAAGAATGAAATCCACCTTGATTTCAGTTCAGAGTTCAGTTCAGCAACAGATTGGTTAAAGTGAACTGTTAAATATAGACAGCTGAAAGATGAAAATTATTTTTCAGGTTTTACTAAATTTGCCTGCTGCAAAACGTATTCAGTGGCTTATGCCTAGTACTCTCCTGAATGCCAGTTCCCCCTGCCACAATCCTTATTCTGAAGTAAAGTCCATTATATATTACTTAAATTACCATTACTGCATTCTTAAATTACATCCATGAATTGGGCATTGGGCCCACATGCTGGCCTTGGCCTTCCATGCCCAATCATTCCACATTGAGAAGAAAGGTCTATAGGGGGATCGTGAAGGGACATTTGGCTGAATCCATTCTGTGATCATGCATAGCTCCTGATCATGGACCATAAGCACGTTGTAAAGGTAAAGGTAAAGGTACCCCTGCCCGTACGGGCCAGTCTTGACAGACTCTAGGGTTGTGCGCCCATCTCACTCAAGAGGCCGGGGGCCAGCGCTGTCCGGAGACGTGCTTACAATTCCCCTTCGGACCTTCTCCTTCACTGTGTGCACATCCGGTTGTCCCTTTATCGGTTGGGTTGAATAACGTTTCGATGGAACTATGTTTTCATATGACTTTGCTCATTTGTAATTTGGTTAGACAAAACTTAAAGGAAATGGTAGAACTTTGCAAAAGGATTTCAAAGACAGACGTGGGTAAGTGTTATCAGGTTAAGAATAAACTGAAGTTTAGTCCAGAAACAGAGACACATACAGTGAGTGGATCTACTGAGCTGAGTATGAATGATATGCTAGATCTTGGGCAGGGGAGGCTCATGGTCGTATTCAAGAGGAAGACTTTTAGCTTGATCGAATCTGAGATCTTGTATTGGTTTTAGACATTCACACGTCAACCATGGTCAGGGGTGTGTTCTTTCAGTTTTGACTGATATCATCTGCTCTGGAGATTAAGAGCTTGACTATATATTGCACACTTAAGCAACCTCTTGACAAGAAGCTGTTCCTGAAAACAGTTTAGACACTTCTATTTGTCCAGTTCCTTCTAGCTACCACCATTATATTTAGTGAGATGCAGGACTTTTGATGGCGGCCCATACTCTGTTGAATTCTCTCCTAAGGGAGAACCTCCAGGTTCTTTTGAAACTCTCAGGTGGCTGATTACCAAGAAGAAAAAATGTGAAATAGAGTTTAGGCATTGTCCCATATCACCTATACTGTTTAATTCCCTGACAAGTGTTCCATGGGTATTATATCCCAACTCCTAATATAAAGCACTCAGTTACCTAGAATTGGAGACATGAGGCATGAATGGTGCCAAAGCAGGATTTCCTCCCAAAGCAAATATGAGCTTCCGAAAAGCGATTTTCCTCAGCAACATGAGAGGAAAGGATTAAATTCTCTCTCTGTGCCTGATCTGATCCCTTTAACTGTTGGCACCCCAGGCTGATACAATTTGCACATGGGAATGCCCTGTCCCGAGCCCTGAACATTACATGCAAAGTCAGATTTAACATAGCATCTAGTTTGGTCCTAAGTGCAGAAATGGGTTGCAACACTTGGAGAACCGAGTGCTTTGAAAATTGTAAAGAAGGGTTAAAAAACAAATGAGAAATACAAGCATGAAGGTATACATAAATGAATAGTCCCTGAGACATAATCAAAGCACAGAGAGAACAAGATGCTGCAGATGGAAAGAGGCAACTGCTTCACTAGACAAATGATCCCGCCTTATCCCCCAATCAACCTGATTGTTGGTAATTTTATTTATTTCTCTCCTTTGTGGTATTGATGTTTTACAAGGCAAAATCACATCACATTCTTTGGCTGTTACCACCTCAGGCTGTGATCTTGTCAGATCTCATCAACTAAGGAGGACTCAACCCTGCTTAGTATTTAGATAGCAGATCTGTAAAAAGGAGCCCAGCTTTGGAGGAAATGAAAAAGAGCAACTCAAAAAGGGTTCATTGTTGATTCTCAAATGGAACACTGCCAGCTCTCCACTGGGGCGGGAGGGGGGTGCCTGTCCATTGTGTTTTTAATGTTGTTTATAACCTGACATATAAATCCAAGAAGACAGACTCTCTTAGTACATTGAACATGACACAGTCAATCAAATTCAAGATAGAATTTTTCCATGAAAGGCCCATGTTCAGAAGAAATAGTGTTTTTGACAAGATTGCTAAGACCCCTTTATTAGTTAATCATAATGGCTGAGTGCAGGTTTTGTGCTGCCAGTTGACTTACTACTGTTAGGTGAACCCATGGAATCACACACCTTTTGCTCTTCCTCCTTTAGCCTTCCCCCTTAAAGTTATGCTTTTCTGCCTTCTCCTACTTACATAATAATTTTCCCCTTTTTATTTCAGAGCTGGTTGTGGTTAGCATTATGTCTGTTCATGAACCAAACCACAATCTCTGGTTTGATGTTCAGCATCATTACAGTACTGGCTAAAGATGTAATGCTAGTCATAGTTAGATTCAAAAATGAAAGGACATGGGGAAAGTCCATGCAAGCAGTGATCAAAGAGCGTTCCTGACTCCCAAACCATAGTTACATCAGCAGCAAACTAATGTTTGCTACAACTTGCTTCCAATTCATTTCACAACAGTATTTATTTACCTTTTTCTTTGTTGTTTTTCCCCCACTCACAAAATTGCCTTCAAATTCTGTATATGATTAAGTTCTCTAGAGATTGCTTTCTCCAATAAGACCCACTGCTTATTGAGACCAGATCCAAGTCCAGTGAGAGGTTCAGTGATAGTCCTACAACTATTGTTATTACTACTATTACTATTACTATTATTATATTACTGAATTGATATACCGCCCTATACCCACAGATCTCAGGGAACTCACTCTTTAGGGACACCCACCAAGCAACACTAATTTACAAAAGACTATCTAAAATATTTAAAATACTAATAAAAGCAGACATACACCGGCTCCCTCAGCCAGAAGCAAGATGAGCGCCCCATAGTCACCTTTGACTGGACTTAACCATCCAGGGGACCTTTACCTATTAACTAGTAGCTAATTTTAATGAAAATTCCATTGTGTTTTATTGAGTTTTCTTTATTGTTTTCCCTGTGGGACTATCAGTATAAAAACAACCAAAGAAAGCACTGCAAAAATATATGATCAATCAGAAACCAAGGAACACAGCATCATAAAATGTCAATAGCAGCAGAAAATGCACACATTAGCTTAACAGTTTTAAAAACATTACTTTAAAGCCCCAGTAAAAAACTACTGAAGCCCCAGGGAAAAAATACAAAGTGATATTTTGCACAATTATTTTACTGAGGTTGTACCTTTTAAATTATATAAAAAATATATATATAATTATATAAAATTTATTTTTCTTCTTATTCTCACATGGACTCACTTTTGTCACATGAACTCACTTTGATACACACTCAGGTGTATCAAAGGACACAGCTACCCCAATCTGTGCACCAAGGCAATCTGCACCAGTTCAGTTACCATGCTGGCTTTAGAATATTCCACCTCTGATTATAACAAACCATAATGTACAAGAGCAAGCCAGCCAACCAGCTATACCTTTAATGGTATGTAAATTTCACTGTATATGATCATTGCTAAACACATGTGTGGTAGAAAAACTGTGGAGGAATAAATGTGGGGGTCTTAATATTTTACAACAGAAGTGGAAGTGGAGCCTACATGTAATAATCTGGAACACTCTTTTAAGAAATTCCGTTTTTTTTTATACTACTGCTGACGGAGGAAGAAACTGAAGGCATTTGAAGCCAGCTAGCAGGAACCTCTAGGCAGATTGCTTCTCACCTGTGGAGTAAGGTCACCACAGAGTCCAGAGACATCTTTTTCTGCTTTGACTGCACTCCCACAGACTTTGAAAAAGCTAGTCCCTATGTTTCTCAGCTGTCCACATCTTTTAGTCCATTTTCTTTTAGTGCTGAACTAGATAGAGCAGTTGTTTATCTTTTTAATTCCTTTCTCCTCATATTTTATTTCTGAGAAAGCCAATAAACTGGATTTGATCCACTGGCTCAAGGGGGGGGGGGCACCCAATTTATTTCAAAGTTGAAATACCCTACCGTCCAGTCCTCTGAAAGTATTTAGGGTTGTGTGTGCATTCAGACATTTCTGAAATTGCAACTGGTATGTTGTCCTAGATGCCACACACAAAGGTGCAAACATGTTGTTTTGAGAGTTAGTTTACAGGTGAGCCCGCTATGAAAATATAGACAAAATCCAAGGCAGGTAGGCCCACTTGGCACAGTTGATTGACTTTAATAGGTGCTGATTATGCTGCTCATATTGCATGAAATTAAAAAGCTTACAAATGTTATGAGCCATTACCCTTCCATTTAAGAGAGCTTATGACATGTTAGCAACATTTAATGAAATTCTTTTCAGTATGCTATAGGCAGCCTCAAAGAGATTGCACTTTGGAATGTTACTTGTGAAATTATTTTCAAGAAAGTTTGTTTACTGCAAGAATATCTCTCCACTATCAGGGTGAGGGTATACAGTATAAGAAAAATATTTGTCATCTTTGTATTTTCCCCAGGGAGGATTTAGTCATAAAAGCAGATGAACATAGAGGAAAATATCTATTTATGCAGGGGTTCCATTTACCACCTTGCCTGAGCACAGCACACATTTATTTTCATTCAACAGGAAAGCCTGTTTGAGGCTTTCTCTTTAATGTATTTTGTAATACATCTATGGAGCAGAGAAATTAAGTTATACTTATTTTTATTGTAGAGGAATGAAGGGAGAGAATGTTTGGTAAGGATACAGGATGTTAGGAAGGGCAGGCTGAAGTACCCTATAAAACAAATTCTCGAAAGTTGCCGCAATTCTTTGTCAATGAATTTTCTCAAGCTATGAGCAGGGGTGCCATGATGCGGATGTTTTCAGGGCATGTAAAAATTACTAGTGCTTTTCTTTGGGGGGGGGCGGGACTTGTTAAAAACCAAGTTAAAAACGTGAACTCCAAATCCCAGCAGATTTTATCTGAAAACCTCCCTCTGCACCACTGAAAATGCCAAAAAGTATATGGAATCAACTTGTGATGTTTGCATTTAGCTGACATTTCTTGCAACTGGAACTGTTGCAGCATTAATGGTTTCGGTTGCCCTTGCTTATTCTTCTGGTTGCCTGCCCCCTTACCTTGCTGTTTACAGTTCGCTAGAAACGACGCAAGATCCTGAGATGATGGAACTGAAAAGGACATTTAGAGCATTCTCTGCAAAGCAAAGTTCCCAATGTAAGCGAACTAAAAACACAGAGCTGCACCAGATATCGTGCGGCTACAGCGAGTGGGTGGCTAGATGTGGCTGTGCGAAATATTTACTTATTAGTCAGCAGCTGCTAATTAGTAACTTGTTTTGTCAAGCTAATAGCAGTTTAAAATAATATTCAGCAGCATTTGTTGCTTGAATGTAACTGAAAACAGGAAGGAAACAAAAAAGGATATGGATCCATGTGCACTGCTTGGCTCCAGTTCCAATTTTGCTCTAATTTTCACCCTTCAAAGCATGATCCTTATTACCTGATTTAAATTTTTTTTTAAGTCACACTGCAAACAAGAGGCATGATCTAAACTTTTGGACTTTAACTCTCCCAATGTAATTATTTTTTAAATCACATGCACACTAGACTTTAAAGTATTTAACTTTTGTTGGATTATGACTGCTCCAAAATTCTGCCACAGGAAGCAGCTGGCACAGCCACTTGGTTCTGGGGGCAGGGGCTGGGCTGCCACACTGTAGCTAGATGATAGCCCAGGTGGACAACCATCTGGTCATTGCCTAGATGGTTGTTGCTCTCCTGCTGACCTCCGCCATGCAACAGGGTGCAACTGGCACTCCTTGGTAAGGGGTGAACCATTTATCAGTGGAAAGAACCATGCTGTCTATGAAAGCTCTACCTCGGAAATGCCATTTTGGGGAAAGGAGGTGGTTTCATAGGCAAATGGTTTTGCTTTATCATTCAGCTGAACAATTTGCATTCTACTTGTTCAATTTCATCATAAAAATGTATCCATAATCTTTCTTCCTGCTCCCAAGTCTTTTCAACACCTGTAAGGTGGAAACATTCTCTTCCCTTTTATACATTTATATACAACTGCTTATCACACATGAATCACATGCAAGTTTAACTAGATGGCATAACTGCACAATGTAGTAAGTACACTATATAATAATCTACACTTGTCTTACATGAAGGTGGGAACTGCTTGGGAATCTATATGCACATTTTAATGTTTATAAATGCACATAATTTTGTGCTATAGGGCAGGTATCCTTGTTTAATCCAAATTAGTATTTCGGTGTTAGCAATATTTGCCCCACGCTTGAAGACAGGTATGCCTCCAGAACAAATAAAGCAATATAATAACCTGAATTACGGAGCACAGTTTCCACATTAAAACCTTTACCTGGCAAATTTTTAACATTATGAGACAAGTGCTCTTGCAAAATAATTATTTTTCAACATTAAAAGCTTCCTTTACTGCTTGTACCATACTAATAGTAGCCTAAAGGAGAATCTGTGAACTAATAAAAGCAGGCACTTTCATGGAAATAGAAAATGCAGGGCAGCATAATTTATGTAGCATCTATTAGGTTGAGATCAATTTACTGAGTACTAAGAGAAAAGGACAGAGGGAAAGATATATTTATGTGTCTAAACAGTATGCTAGATGCACCACTGCAGACATTCATTGCACATGCCATGACTATGTGTACCCAAAACCGAGAGATGGGTGATTATGCCAGTTTTAGTTTCTCTGGATTTCTCAATTCTCCACCCTTGAAGCTCAGTTCTCCACATGTCCACATCAGTTTGCAAATTTTTTAAAAAAGAAAGACCTCATAAAAATTGACCAGCATTTTAATATCTTTTCTTATTATATACATCTTTACATGCAATTTTAGAAAATACACACATTTTTGCAAAGCAACTTTCTTTTATATAATGCATGTTTATGGTATTTCATACACATTTTTATGTATACATCACCCTAGTATATGCATTTTTTGTACACATTACTTGGTTGGAAAACTGCATTGCAAAAATGTGAAAGGTGTGCATTTCAAAGGATGGCTGTGTTTCAGTCCACATATTGTTTTGGAAAGTGCAAATTAGGTAGGTTCTCCTATAGGTGTGAACTGAAACAAAGTATCCACTCACCTGGGACTCAGGGTGGAGTGGCCTTTGCCACATGGCGTGGCTGCAGTGGGTCTGGGGAGGCCGCAATCTTCTGGCATGGCTGGGGGAAGAGGTTACCTGCCACTGCCCATCTCTGGCCTAGTTGGTCTCCCAGGTAAGATTGGGTGATGCCTGCTAAGCCAATTTGAGGCAGGAGCTCGGGGGCTGCGACCAGTCTGCCCCTAGCCTGTGCAGACAGCAGACAGGTACAGCCCACCCTCTTGGCTCCATCTTTATTTGGGTTTGACTCCTGGAGCCTGGTCACTTGGCCCTGACTCCCTCAGTCAATTCCTGAAGCTTGGTTCCTATTTCCTGGCTTCTGGTTCCTAACTCACTTCTGATAGCTGTCTACAGCTCTGCTGTCTTTTAATTTAAGTGAAAATTCAGCACATCTCTCTTATTACTGGGGTGAGACGACCATCAACATCAGTTAGCTGTTCTCAATATATCGCAAGCTCTAATAAGCCATTTTGTCAAATCCACTAGGTCTTATTTCCTGAAAATATGCTAAAGACTGCATCTTGACTCTGCTTGATATGCTCAAGTAGGAGGGTGTATCACATAGTTAGGAATGTAATGTAGAAATGAATTAAATATATATTTTTATTAAGTTTATGCCTGTTGGCCAAACTGCCTCCAACTAAGTGGCCAGATGGTACAAACCTGACATCTCCTCAAATGTATGCTGTGGTGTCTTTTCCTGTACTTTGTTTCCAATAACTGCAGACACTGAAAAAAATGTGTGCCCTGCTTGCTAGGACAAACTTGAACTTCTGTCCTGGATCACAGTGAGCCCTGAGGCTAGTTTTCCGTTCAAGTTTTCCCTTGAGAACATTGATGTTTCTCTTGCTAGGGGCCTTTTGGAGTTAAGAGAAAACTATATCCCTCAATTTCAACACTATACGATCAACTGGACAGGAAGAGAGTGGACTGGATTCCTAACCCAGAACTATTGATCCTCTTGCTATTGATCTCCTATAACCAACTACTGCCTGTCTATTTTGTCTGCCTGGAGAACTAACTGAAATTAGGACAATTTTTTTGGTTTTCAATACTATGGCTGAAGTTGAATGTACTTTGAATAAACCTACTTTCTTTACGCACAGAAGAAATGCCACGCTGCATCTGCCTTCATCGGCCCCAGCAGCAACAAAACACGTCTCTCCTGCACTGGTCTCTATAGCCACAGCAGGCACTAGAAGTTTCCCACAGTTTGACTTCACTCCCAAAGGCACACTCCTCCACTGTCTCCCAAGACAAACAGATGCAGACCAATTTCTTTATTAAGTAAACATAATTTAGGTGGGATTCTAACATGTTTACCAGACCCCACGTTATGTGCTTTTGACCAAGTTTCTATGAGGATATGGCAAACCTTTTTGGGTTATGATAAATTGGAACCTGGTAGAGTTATAACATAGCAGGGACGCGGGTGGCGCTGTGGGTAAAAGCCTCAGCGCCTAGGGCTTGCCGATCGAAAGGTCGGCGGTTCGAATCCCCGCGGCGGGGTGCGCTCCCATTGTTCGGTCCCAGCGCCTGCCAACCTAGCAGTTCGAAAGCACTCCCGGGTGCAAGTAGATAAATAGGGACCGCTTACTAGCGGGAAGGTAAACAGCGTTTACGTGTGCGGCTCTGGCTTGCCAGAGCAGCGATGTCACGCTGGCCACGTGACCCGGAAGTGTCTCCAGACAGCGCTGGCCCCTGGCCTCTTGAGTGAGATGGGCGCACAACCCTAGAGTCTGTCAAGACTGGCCCGTACGGGCAGGGGTACCTTTACCTTTACCTTTAGAGTTATAACATCCGATCAGACTCTAAATCAAACTTAAGGTAATGGCCATGTCTGCACCTAGCACAGGGCCAAATCACAGCTTGGTGCAAACGTGAGCACGCTGACTTTTGGAATGGAGACAGCAGCTGTTTTACTCTGTCCCAGTATGACACAGCAGCTGTGCCCAGCTTTGGCTTAAGCACATGTGAATCTAGGATCTGTGTTCCTCAACCATGAGCTGTAGCCAAGGGTTTTTTGTTGTTGTTTTTTGCTTACCATGGCAGGAGAATTACAGTTTCTATTGCTGATTCAATAAATGGTTGCAGCTGTTGATTTAATTTAAAATACAGTCCCACTAGAAAAACTTGTGTAATTAGACTTGAGTTCTTAATCTGGGTTGCCATCTAGGTCAGGGGTGGGGATCCTGTGGACATACAGAAATTATTTGACTCCCATCAGCATGGACAAATGAGCAGGGAATATGGGAGCTGTAGTTCAGCAACATCTGGATGGCTACATGTTCCCATCCCAGATCTAACCCCTGGAATGCTAGGAAGAGGAGAGAGTGAGAAGACTCTCTAAAGGTGCCGAGGAACCTAAACAGACAAACAGCCTGATTTGTTTCTACTATTACCAAGACAGAAAATAACCAGATTGTCTAACAAACTCTCTGTTGTGGTTGCTGATAGACCTGAAGAACAGCATACTGCAAAAATAAAAAAAAAAATATAAACTTAAATTATAATTTTAATAGCTATTTTAAAAAGAAGTTTGTCGTAAAATCACTCACTTAAATTTGAGTCAACTATGGCAGTGAATATTGGAAACTACAGTACTGTAATCACCATTTGCTAGCACATAAAATTAACCATTGTGCTGCAGTGCAATTTTCAGTCAAACTTTGTTCATGCAATTTACAAAGGCAAGCAGATGTTTCGTGCAATAGTCCATAATAAATTACAACAGTTAGAAAGACAGTTATGTACCAAGAACAGCAAAGAATTTGAGCTACAGATGGGCTTATAGATGACCCTTCCAGTTTTTAATAATCTCCATAATTTATGTAAAGGCAAGAAATGCAAAGATGCCTAATGTGCTTTCTTGACGAAGCACAAATCACTTCTATTTACCCAGCCAATGTTTCATGGTCCAGTTAACTTCTTAATTAAAGACAGCAAGATGTTCATGTTCCATGGAAGTGGCATGGAAAAGAATGTTTAGTGTGCAATATGTTCAGCTGGGAGTTCTGGATGCTCTGCTTGCTTCTTGAGGACCTTAGGAATCTATCATTTTTCCCTTGAAACGCAGCTTAAAATGTATTCAATCAGTGTGTGAAGCCAGAGAACTGCCTACTCCCCAAGTAATTTGTTGTCATTAAACTGCTTGCAATATTCCAATACCTAGTCAAGTATGACCAATCACCTATAAAAGTTTTATTTCTTCCAAAAATGCCTTTTCTTATTTGTCTAGACAATGTTTGAGTGCAAAGGTCAAAAACGGTATCACTGTCTCAATCCCACTTGATAGAATTAATTTGGACACTTAGAACTCTTCCAGACCCTTACCCCTAGCTGAATGGGAAATTACAAGAGCAAATGGGTGCAGCATGCACAACCACCTCCTCATCTCTCCCTTTCCCATCAAACAGTGGATTGGCTGGGTTTGGGTATTTTTCAAAAAGGCATACACGTACAGCTCAGATTGCTCAGCCTGCACTCTCTCGGATTTGAGCCAAAGCCTTTAACAAGGTGGCTACAAAGGTTAAAAGAAAAGGAGATTCACCCAGGCACAGCAGCTAATTACTGAAGTCTTAAAGAAAGTCATTTAAAAATGACAGGTTTAAAATACAGTATAACTCTTCCATAAAGCCAGCCATTGAACTGGATAAGAACTGTAAAGCCGTTAGTATACATAAAGGGATATAGATATTACACATAGCAACAAACTCGAGGAAACATAATATTTGTACAGAACAGAATGCTGGCTTGAATGGAACAGAATGAAGGGTGGAAAGCCTGCAAAGACATCTGGAAGGGCTTTTCTCCTCCCCACCAAAAGGCAACTGAATGTTGTTTGTGGTGGCAGTAGTACCACTACCTGTAGAGGTCCAAGGACCCACTCAGCCCCACTTTCTTTATATAGTAGAATTGTGTGGCGAGTTCAATACTGCTCCCACCCCCACTTCAGTAGGCCAACTCTGACAAGAGAGTAGGACCATCCACCTGTCAATCAGATACCAGAGTATTGATGGGTGGGTGGCACTTGTCAAAGGTAGTCCCTGAGGGTGGGGTGGGGGGTGAATAAAAAGCTGACTTGTTGGGTCAAAAAAATTCCCCACCCTGATCTAGGACAAATGAAGCATGCTTGTTATCCTAACCTGTTCTTCTTGTCCATTAAGGAAAGGAATACATAAGTTAGGATTTTGATAAATTAAAGGCCCACATTAAGATGTTTACAATTATGGCTTCAAAACTCCCTTCGGTAGTGGTAATGATGGCTGTTCATATGCTTTCTTAGTCATAGCACCTAAGTGGACTTGACAGATACAGCCAACACATGGGCTGTTAATGTATCTGGGTGCAGAAATGAACCACTGGCTAATCCATCATTCACCACCAAGCAATTGTTGTTGTTGTTTAGTCGTGTCCGACTCTTCGTGACCCCATGGACCAGAGCACGCCAGGCACCTCTGTCCTCCACTACTTCCCACAGTTTGGTCAAACTCATGCTGGTAACCTCGAAAACACTATCCAACCAATACACAGCCTTAAAGGAGAACTGGAGCTGATCTATGTGCCCAGGTCCAGCTAATACAATAGTCCCAGTCTCAGAGATTCAATGTACAGTGGTACCTTGATTTGCAAACAGTCTGGTTTGCATACATTCTGGATTACAAACACATCAAACCCGGAAGTGCATGTCCCGGTTTGTAAACATTTTTGGATTACAACCCATTATTATTTTTTATTCCGTACAAAAAAAAATTGGAGGCCCCATTGGCGAAAACACACTTTGGGTTACAACCTGTTTTGGTTTACAAATGAACCTCCAGAATGGATTATGGTTGTAAACCAAGATACCACTGTATTAATATAATTGTGTAAAAGAACAACAGTGGAAGGGCTTCCCTGAAATCAAAAGGGTAAAATCATGATTTCTCACAGTATGATTTCTAAAAGGAATTTGTTTCACACAGGAAGAGTTTAGTCTTAAGAATATTATTATGTATGAAATGTTGAACTCATGGTATAACGTTATTATACTCGATAAAGAGATAATGAAACTTAATTCCATCTTTAACTGTGCTTCATCTGCTATAAATAATATACCTAGCACCTGTGATCCTACCAATATGACAAAACATCATCAAAACCAGCAAAAGATACACAGCTTTGTAGCTTGCTCAATATTTCAGGGCCAAACAGTAACACATTAACACATTCCTGCCAGGAGCTTTGATTTCACATTAAGACAATTTCTTATTTTGCAGATGTTTACCATCCATCTACATATGGATACAAGGGAAAGCCTAATGATTTGTCCCGGTGCAGATATATTAAGGATAAAAGTGTGCACTCTGCTCCTTTAGTTTAGGAACTTCTAAAATGCAAGTACAGACTTGGATTCAGTGCAGTTATAATAATGTATAGGAATTAAGGGTGATCATGCCTAATGGATCTCATGGTTTCATGTAAGAACAAATAAAACAAAGCCAGGCTTAAATTTCAGTTCTTCTAGACAGATTCAGTATCATTTATACTTGATGTATATTTATCTGAAGTTACTGGACTTACATACAGCACTTGCACATTTCTGTGCGTATTGTCAATGTCAATAAAAGCCAAGCAAAAGCAGTACAAACATTTCCATACATTTTATTTTGCTGTCTTATTGTATAATGTTTTATCTAGAAAAAACTTATAAGGACTGGGATCCGAAGGCCCATGTGTGCACGAAGGCCAGAGCTTTTCCATTCCTCATACAAGCACAGTTACTTTCTCTACCCTTCTAAACCACTAGTGGGAGTCCTGTGGGGTGCTATTATTGAGAGTGGACTTGTGATACCTCTTGGGAATATGAGGAAATGTATAAGACATTTCAAATCCCAATAAACTTTCAAAATTTGCAACTAACTTGCTTTACATTCATTCAGGGGCTTAGTGATACATTTTGATCATAAAGAGCACACTGATTGCTTCAAAGAAACCCAAACAAGATAGAGACAGTCTGCTCACATCCCACATGATTTCTTCATTATGTTCATGAAAAAGGAAGGCAAGAGAGAATTCCATGGCTTGAAACATTAATTGTGCTTTAGAAAAACCCTGTTCATCTCTTTTTGTCCTGGCAATTAACACACAACTTAACAACTTGAGTAAGCTGTTTATAAAACTATCAAAATGCATTTTCATTTCTATTGAATTCTTCTCTAGTGAATGAATTTTTTTGGGTCAAAGGTCTTCCTTTATTCCCATAAGAAAATATGTGTGTGTATATATAATATGGTGCTTTCCTCATTAACTCTCCTTCAAAAAATGTTTGCTACTGTTTGGATTACTCTGCAACCAATTTACAAAGGTTATAACCTCCTGTAATGAAAAGCAACTTGGTCTTGGATGTTGCACTGAATAGACCAGAGGACTTAATTTTTATAAGACAAATGAAACTCAACATTAAAGTGATGCTGAGGTTATTTAATTGGATATCTGCTCTCAAATAAAAGTGGGATATGCAACTTAGGGCAACACTTCTGAGTAAGAAACAATATAAATTAGAAACTGAACCTATTCATTTATTTTTATTTATTTCATTTATTTTTTAAATTTGTATACTGCCCTGCATCCAAAAATCACAGGGCCATTCACAACATAAAAATACAAAATGGGAACAAAAAATGCATAATAAAAACAAAAGCAAACAAGTAACCCCGCTCCCAAATTTGAAGTCTCCTGTTCAGAAGAAAGAAACCCCAATTATATTAAATGGTGTCATAAAAATGCAGCCGCAGTCAAAATGGGATGGCTATGTGTCGGAGCAGAAACACAGTGCTATAATAAGGTTACCAGACGTCCCGGTTTCCCGGGGACATTAATGATCTATAACTAAAGGGAAAACTATATGAAATTTATTGGATTGACCAAGCAAAACAATTCTCATTAGGTCTAGTAAATAGACTTTAACTATGATGGCACCTCCACAGTTGGAGGCAGTATATCTTTGACTGCTGGATATTGAGGGCAAATCACAGAGCACTATTAAAAGATCCTCTGCTTGTGAATTTCCCGCAGCATATAGCTGGTCACAGCCAAAATAAGAGTACTGGACTATTTAGAACATTGGACTTCTTGCAACTGGACTAGTTCTGAAATTATCAGTTTTTTGTTTTACAAGATATGCTGATAATTTTTACTTTTAATTGCACAAATATCAGCAAGCTACTCAATTACTGACCTGCAATGCAGCCAACCTAAAGTACAGTTATAATATAGATTGGTTGTGTACTTGTCGTTAGTGACATGTTTTCTGTAATCAAAAGACAAGAATCAGATTTTTCAAAAAAGGGAAGAAAAACTTACTGTCTTGGACCGGATTTCTTTGGCGTAGAGAGGTTTCAAGAATTCTGAATCTCCTTCTAGCTTTAATCCTTTTTCTGTAATCCTTAGATTTCCCATTCCATCCTGAAATATAAAAATGGTCGCCATTAGCCATGATTTCATAAACAATAGGCTGTCAAAAATGTATTTCTTGTGTGTGTGTGGGGGGGACCATGTAAAACACTGGGAGGCACTGTACAAGGCAATCAATTGCATTATCCTTCTGGCTTAGGCTTTCTGAGGAAATTGTGTTTCAAGCAATTTGAAATGTCCCCCCCCCCCCAAGCTGCTTATCTGCGTGAAATATGCCCTTTGGCCTGTCATCTGAAGAACAGAGAGGTGAGAAAGAAAAATGATAGGTGGTGTTTAATGTTAACACAAAACCATTCATTGTAGCATGTCTAGCTTTCAACATTTATACAAATACTGTCCCTTCATTTATGACAAGCTCAGGACACAAAAGATGGATCTGCCTGTCAGAAATACCTACCTTTAAAATCGACAGCTTGCCATTAAAAAACAGGTATTTTACAATCTGAATTCTCTCTCTCTCTCTCTCTCTCTCTCTCTCTGTGTGTGTGTGTGTGTGTGTGTGCATAATTAATTCAACATCTTATTTGGGACATAATAAGTCCAGGTTTTCAAACAACAACAACACACATTCTAGATAGTCTAACAGGCTGCCCATAAGAAAGAGAAATAATCTGTTGGCTGAAATAATGGGGGCTGAAAAGCAGTTTGCTGGAATATGAATGTGCATTTTTTCCAACTCTCCCATCTCCCCAGTTTCTTTTATTTATCTAGTAGAATAATAAATCCACATAGGCAAGCAAAATATATCTACATTCTTACATTTTAACTTTAATGTCTCATAACCATGTCACATGTTGCACCAAGCATCTTAGTAGCTGAAGATGTGTTGGCAATGCATATGCATGTGAGAGGCAAAGTTATCATTAGGATATCAAAGAAATACACAACGATTCTAAGATGCAGAACAATTTTTACATTTTAGGAATTTAGAACTCTTAAGTAATATACAGAGTTAACAACATGGTAGCAATTTCAGAAATTTGTACCCCAGTTCATCTTAAATTCACCAGAGCCCAAATCCATCAAGAGCTCCTAGATCACTCAATGGTCTCCATGGTTACTCACCTACAATGTGGGGTTTTTGTGTGTGAGGCTACCCACCAGTATGAAAAACGGTTACTTTTATTGCTGCCCATCTAATTTTTTTATTGGCACCCATGGAACTTTTATTAAGATATGAGTACTGGCATCTCATTTTACAAAAAAGAGAACTGCTTATAATTATGGGTGCATTCATACATTAATGTTAATTAATTAATGTAGCTGCGTCTGAATGACATGTGATTGTGCACATGCATATGACACTGAATCCAGAAAGATCCTAAAAACGTAATGAAAAGGGGTCTGGGCGGGCTTTTGCATGCTCCATGAACACGTATGGGGGTCCAGAATGAAGCTCCTACATAAAACAAAGATTGCCTGTATATACCAAAAGCCAGGTTGCAAAGAAAGACACACACACACACACACACACACACACACACACACACACACCGCCTTTGCTGGTGTGGCTGGCAAGTAAACTTGTACTTCATAGTTGAGTCAGCTAACATAATGGTGTCACCATCTGATTGACAGGTGAGAGACCACACTCACCAAAGAGGTCCTGTGTGGCTGGGGGAGCTCAGAAGCTACAGCTCATGGTACCTAAGCTCACGGTGCATAGATGTGAAAAAAATATTTACAACAAATGGTGTGAAATTCAGGCTGGCTGTAGGCTTCTAGCAGATGTCTGCAAACAGTCTACTTCTTTTAGAAATTGTTTAGTTATGTGTTTTCAAAATGTAATGAAACAACTCGCAAACTATAATAGAAAATGAAATAGATATAAGAATTCTGTTCCTTATGGTTTGCAATGCAATACAACGATATTCAGAGGCACGACACACACAACTGAAAATACCCTAAAAGGCTTTTACCATGAGGCAGACCCCTCAGGTTTATTAATTCATGCTGCATTTCTTCCCTTCAAAATTGTGTGTGTGTGTGTGTGTGTGTGTGTGTGTGTGTGTGTGTGTGTGTAAAACGGAAAGAGTAAATGTATTATCAAATAACTCACAAACATTGGAAATGCCATTTCTGACAGCATAATTTTGAAGTTATGAAGGAGGGAGTGAAATAGATCTCACTGCTGACATAAAGCTAAATATGCTGTTCTGTAGCCACTTGAGACCAGAACAAAAACCCTGAGGCAGTTTTTTTTAAGGATTACTGAATATACCTTATTATCTTAGGTATTTACTGTAAGAGGTGCATGGAGTGTTGGGGTGGTCCTTCTGGGGGTAGTTTGTCCATAGTGTTAGAAGCTGAGATATGAAAGCTATGAGCTAAATAGCACCTTAAACCTAGGTTACGGGTGCAACAACGGAATGTCTAGGTGCCCTTTTTAATAACAAGACTACAAAGCTGAAAATGAATGAACTGCAGCTAAAGTATTATGTTCATTTTATACATGGTCTAGCCCTTCCCCTGCCCACCCTCCTAATATTCTTAAGAGGTCCTCTTCTCCGGCCTTCAGAGAGTAGGTGGAAGTGGGGAGGCAGAAAAAGGTCATTTCTTTCACTCTGCAGTTTTAATCTGAAATCTTAGGCGCAGTACTGTGCCCAGAGCTTGGAAACTGCTTGTGCTTATGAAATTCCCTTTCGCAAAATGCTCCTAGAACAATGGGAGTTTCTAACACTGTTTGTCCACCTTTGGTCCCCACCCTGCACTCAGTTCTCATCTGTAGCTCCTAGAAGCTGTCAGCTTTGACTGGCCAGCTAAACCAGGTGAGGGTAGTTGATGGGTCTCAAACCCTTGGGGAGTTAGGAACTTTCCTTGCATGCAAAGACAGGCTCTGGCAGACTGAGCAGATGAGACTAATAGTGTGTTCAATAGTCAAGAAGGTGGTTTCGGAAAGTGCGGTGGGGGGGTCAGATCTGTCTCATCAACCTGGGAAGGTAGTCGATCTAAGAGAAGGAAAACTGATTCTAAACCTCCATTGCCTTGTGTGTGAGGGAAAGGCTTTGGGAAGAACCCCCAAGGAGAAATCTGTACCCGCTGCATTGCAGGACATCTTTGAGAGAATAAAAAGCTAAGGAGTAAACTCTACAGAAATCTGGAGTTCTTAAAGATGGTTAGATGGCACCTTGTATGCCTCCTTCTGGCAACTCCTGCAGCCTAGCTGGTGCCAAAAGCATCGCTCTGCTTTCCTTTGCACCATATCAGTGAGGCTGAAAGGTGGGCTTTGTCATCTGGGCAGCCCAGTAAGGTAAAGCGACCCCTGACCATTAGCTCCAGTCGCGGACGACTCTGGGGTTGCGGCGCTCATCTCGCTTTATTGGCTGAGGGAGCCGGCGTACAGCTTCCGGGTCATGTGGCCAGCATGACAAAGCTGCTTCTGGTGAACCAGAGCAGCACACAGAAATGCCGTTTACCTTCCCGCTGGAGCAGTACCTATTTATCTACTTGCACTTTGACATGCTTTCGAACTGCTAGGTTGGCAGGAGCAGTGACCAAGCAATGGGAGCTCACCCCGTCGCGGGGATTCAAACCCCTGACTTTCTGATCGGCAAGCCCTAGGCTCTGTGGTTTAACCCACAGCGCCACCCGCGTCCCTGGGCAGCCCAGTACCTCTCTATATATTGCCCAGGCTAATGTCCTGGAGAGGTCACTACACAGTCTGACTTAATCCTCGGAGGCATACTCCATTGTCTCTTGAGACAGACAGATGTCAACAACAACGTAAGAGAATAGGTCACATTTATTTGCATAGTTACTTCATCCCATATACCCCCTTGCTGCCCTGAAAGTCTCAGTACCTTCTGAAACTGCATTCCGTTGGATGAAAGGGGCTGCTTCCCTCCCTGTTCTCATGTAGAGGCACTGTGCACAGGTGTACTGAGCTATCTAGATGCTGTTCAAATAACTTCAGAGTTGAATCTTACAGGAAATAAGGCTGTTAGTAGAGTGAAATTTGGACTTGTTGGGGTTTGATATGCAGGGCCTGCCTGAACTTCCTGCAGTGGAAAACAGATGAGGACAGGGAAGACAGTCTCCTACATTATTAAACCTAAAGGCTTCATTAAAGGTAACCTATAATGTTTACATGCATGATGTAGATAACTGTGCTAATGAAATACATTTCTATCCCAACTTTCCTCCAAGAAGCTCAAGGTATATATAGTTCTCTCTCTCCTGCCCATTTTATCTACATTTTATCTCTGTATGATAGGCTAGATTGAGAGATGGCAACTTGGCGAACGTCAAATCAAACTTATTCTATTTTTAATATATAATAATGCAGCTTCCATAATTATTGTTTGAAATGCCACTGCAAGCTTCTCTATCAACCTTTTTATTATCCAGAAGCTCTTGTGGTTCAGAACACTGGCAATTATTGTGTGTCATAGAGTTGCAAGGTTCTGCAGAGAGAGGGGGGGGGGGAGATACAACCAAGCCCTTTAGCACAATGTAAGTGATGATGAGCTCCGGCCTCAGAGGTGTGAGAATTCAGGGTATCATATAATTTCGAAATAGAAGTGATAAGCAACTCTTCAAGGGAGATGTGTGCTGTGAATTGTATTGTTAGAAAGGAAAAAAAGATGGAAAAGAGCAAATTCTTACAGTACCAGTGAAAAATGCTGGCTTATGTATTCCAGTGGGGTTGTACCAAACATTAGCTAAAACATAAAGGGCAATGAATGAAAATGTGATTAGGGCAGCACCAAGCAGTTCTGATTACATTCCCACAGTGCCATCATTTGCTATTATAGAGTGAGTAGGAATTATTTCAGCTCCTTGCAAGCCTGGTGTAAAAAAAACAAAAAAACACACCTTTTGAAGCTCTGAAAAAGGAATCACACCCACACAAGATTTTCCTGGTATATACATTTCAGCAAGGCTATGTGATTCAAGAGCCAATATACAGCAGCCTATCATGCTTCCATTTAGCCAAGTTACATGTCAGGCAAGCCAGTTCCATTTAAGAGCTGAGAAAAGACAGCTATTTCAAAGACGACACAATCCTACTCGCTCCTTAACCTGACTGTGCCGAAGATGTAAGAACCAGCATCAGTTTCTGACTCTGGGGGGCCCTTCGGCAAGATGCATTTGGGCCCTGCTGGACTTGGCCAAAGGCCCACCTAGAGGCCTACCAGATTCCTAGGGGAAGCTCCTTGACACTATTGCTGCTGGCCTGTAAGACAAGGCAAACCGGGGCTGCTGGTCCTTCTTCTAGCTCCTGCCATACTGCTCACTCACTTAGAGCAGACCATAGCTGTCAACTTACAGATTTGAAAATAAGGGACCAGCAGCCTTGACAATCAGGGACCAGCAGCCAAAAGAAGGGACCTGCAGCCTCACCTGTTCCAGGCACTCCAGTCTTCCTGTCCTCCTGCAGTCTGGTCAAACTCATGCTAGTAGCTTCAAGAACACTGTCCAACCAACTTTGTAACCAGAGGTTCAACTGAATAGAATCTGAATCACATGCACCACAAGGCCTATGCAGCCTCAACTTAAGATGGCTCCCCGGCCTGGCTTTGCACTGCAAAGTTTGCAGCAGCATGTGCAACAAAATGGAGTCCAGCATTCAAAAAACTCCTCAGCTTGCATTAACTAGCCACACACAAGGCATGTAAGCTTCACCCCCCCAGTCGTTCTTAGGTTTCTTATTGGGTGAGTAACACAGCCAAGCAACACAGTTGGAGCCTCCTTCCTCCCTGGCTGGCAAGGAGGGAGGGAGAGGAGCTGCTTCCTTTGAAATTTAAGGAACATCATTTAAGGGACATCCATCAATAAGGGACAGCAGCGGAACATGGTGCTGGAATAAGGGACTGTCCCTTCAAATAAGGGACACTTGACAGCTATGGAGCAGACAGGCAAACAAGCATTTACCAGCAAGGCAGAGGAGGAAGAGCTGGACAGATTTTCGGCCTTTTACACTGGTCCTGAATACACTATCTCAGCTACACTGATAAAACAGAGGAAACAGTCTGCTCATGTGTCCTAATGGCTGTGCTGACAATGAGAAATCAATTATGAAAAAGGAAGAATAGGGGAGGAATTAATTTGGTCGGCTTTTCGCAGCAGACCAACAAGATTTGCTGTTCCTGAGCTTGCTTGCAGACAGGAATGCAAAACCTAGTTAGGTTATATACACTGCCCCAGATCTTGTACTGCTTTTCTATTTCACAAAAGGTGTGCACAACAATACTATTTTATGTAAATGATGTGCACAAGATTCATATTTTATGGATGAATGCTTTGATGGAATTGCTCTATTGGGTAAGGATGTTATACTTTTAAAACACTTAGAAGTCATTTGAGCATGTAAGCAGTATATGCATACATAAATAAATGGCTTTTATGTTTTATAAACTGCTTAGAAGCCATATAAATTTAATAATAATAATAATAATTTTTAAAAAAGCTTTGAATTGTCTGGGCTGACAGTAGTTTTCCAGGATCTCAGCTAAGGGTCTTTAACAGACACAAGTGCCATTCTGTACTTTCAACAAACAAGACTGTGTCATCATTCCTAGACCGAGTCTGTCCTAAGTCATGCCATACCAGGCAAGAAGAGTGGCTTTTCCTTATTGTATCATGTTTTAATTCTATTAGTGTTTAATTAGTTTTTAATGACTATCTTTTTCTATTTTATCTTGTAAGCTGCCTTGAGTCCTTGTCTGGGGAAAAGGCGGGATATAATTAAATACAACAACATCCATTTTTCAAATATACAACAAAACAAACTAAAAAGCATAGCAATTAAATCAGTTGAAAACAATTAGATCAGGAAGTTCAAGTGGAGGGAGAATGCTTGCCTAAACACCTATGCCTTCAAGAGCTGATGGAATGCCAAAACTGATGGGTATTTTATCAGGCATTCCACAACACTGGTGCCACCAGTGAAAAAGCCCTGCACCATGTCACCACAAGCCATAATAATCAGTTCCACAACACTGTTCAAATACAGAATAATTAACAATACAGCATAAAAGAATCCCATTAAAATATAAATTTCTACGATTAATTTTTTTGCAATAAAACAATCCTCTTAAAACAGCACAGCAATTAAAACAGGACACTCAGGCCAAGAGATCAAGGGGATGTCTGTGTAAACAGGTACGTGTTCAAAAGTCAACAGAATGCCAATACAGGTGGAGGCCCTTGTATTTCAGCAGGGAGTACGTTCCACAACACCAGTGCCAACCACAAACAGACTAAAGGTGTGATGTAACATAAGGCAACCACCCCACTCATAGGTGGGTTCGTTTTTATTTATTTTATTTGAAAAGTAGAATTTACTGCTTCACATTGAGCATGAAAATATAAAAAAGGCTTTAATTAATACTTCCTGTAGCACCTGGAACTATAATCATGTTAGCAGTAAGCAGCAGCAACCAAGGGTCTCTGTAACAGAAACATGAAAGACCAAATTCACCCTCTGACATATGCCTCCAGCTTTTCCCTTCCAATCTCCCTAGGAAGAGCAGCAGTACAGATAGCACCTAGAAAGGTAAGGCTCCCTTGCTTGCCCATATGCATGAGATGATAAGGAGAAGCCATCCTTCTTGCCCTGTGTGGCATCAGTCTCCGCAGTATAATCCTCTGCTAATTCCAAAATTACATGGTTTAAAATTGGTTTTAATATCCAGGTCACTACTACACTGTATGTCTAAAGAACTTACATCTGTATTTTTAAAAAGTAACAACATAAAAATCATGCTGTCTTAAAAGGTTTCAAGACCATGACTTCTGTGATGTCCATAACAAATATAAAACCTTAACCAATGACCCTCAACAGCACAGCCAGCCTTATTGCCTCTAGCACGAGAAGTCATAAAGCATAAGTTGATCCTGAATGGCTGGTGGTTGAATAGTTAGAAAAGCCAGAAGTGACAGCTAAATTTCAAGCACAACAGACCCTGAAGTACTCCATAACTACTGAATCTTCAGGTCTTATATCACATTTATAACTGTGGCAGAAAAGCACTTCTTGGATGTAATTTTGATATATTAGCTATCTATAAATCCAACATGAGCCCAGGTCGCCACCAGTAAGCCTGAGGTGTCACAGAAGCAGACCTCAGAGTTCCTAGGAAATGTGAATTACAGTTAATTACCAACCTCGTGACAGCAGTCACGGAATTAAAAGACGCCTGCTCCTTGGGAGAAAGACGATGGCAAACCTAGACAGCATCTTAAAAAGCAGAGACATCACCTTGCCAACAAAGGTCCGTATAGTTAAAGCCATGGTTTTCCCAGTAGTGATGTATGGAAGTGAGAGCTGGACCATCAAGAAGGCTGATCACTGAAGAATTGATGCTTTTGAATTATGGTGCTGGAGGAGACTCTTGAGAGTCCCATGGACTGCAAGAAGAACAAACCGATCCATTCTTAAGGAAATCAGCCCTGAGTGCTCACTGGAAGGACAGATCGTGAAGGACCTGAAAGCTGCCAAAAACGGTTCATGCTCCAATTGATTTTAGACTTTCTTATGGTTAAATCAAAATTCAAGAAGAATAGAATACCAATCCACATAATGATAAAGGAATGCAGCAGGGGAAATTCACTCCTCCCTTATCTCAGTGTAAGGGAAAGTTAAGGGGAAACCTGTGTGCACTGTGCGGTCCATCACACACACAGTTTCCATCACAGAAACTATACACCACCCTCACCATCTGAGATAAAAGTTTTGTATCTAAGATACAAAGTATATCAGAACCTATTTTTTCTTCTTCTCATTGAGGAATTTTGTGCAGACACACCCCGATGTGCATCTCCTTTGTAATATTAAGACCAAAGAAGCAGGTACTGCATTTCTAAGTAACAAAAATCTTTAAATCAGGTGCCTTTTCTTTTCTTTTTTTTTAAAAAAAAACAACCTGATTTAGTTACTGGGTTTATATATGTTTTCAAGTTCTGTTGGTGGAATCTCCCAGAGCAGCAGTTTTGTATCACAGCTTAATTCTACCAGTTTGCCTGTTCGAAAATAAGAATAGCAATAGGCACATCACAGTGCTGGTGTGCTTTGAACTATTCAGCTGTTTCCTAAATTATGATGAAAACTAGCACATCCGTTTTATCGTCTGAACCACCTCTCATTTTATACAATGCTGCATAATGGGGAAGGATAAAAATTTATACGCTGCTGCTGACTGCTGTATGTCAAAAAAAGAAGAAAAGAAAGAGACCGTGATGATAAAAACCTGATTTATGAAACTGTCACTTTATTGTTGCTGAATGAGAGAGGATTTTTAGTGGCGTGAAAAGAAGATCAGTTTAACAACCAATTACAGAATGATGGTGTTAGTGTAGAGGAAGAGTTTAATACCGGTACCACTATTTTTGACATTACAGTGAAGAAAGAGGTATTAAATCTCTTCTCCATGCCATGATACCTATATGTAACCCACTCTCAGACCTTAAGGTGATAAGAGAGTTGTTGTTGTTGTTGTTGTTGTTGTTCTTATCCCAAGAGCTCTGAGGACTCATTTTGTAATGTGTGTCAACAATAAACCTGTAAGAGCTTTTAACCTTTCCTTGTTTATAAACAAGGATTTGTTTATTGGATTCAAGTTAGATTAGAATTGCCGCTTTATGACTGTTGTGAATTATAATGTTTGGAAATAATGCAAATGTATTCCATCTCTCGTACTCTTACTTTACAGTTTGGACTTGATAGTTTATTAGGCATTAAGTAGCTGTTTATGAATAACAGCAGGTGAGGCAGGTTCTACTGGCTGTTTGTCCATGAGACCTTTGTTGTTGTTTAGTCGATTAGTTGTGTCCAACTCTTTGTGACCACATGGACCTGAGCACGCCAGGCACTCCTGTCTTCCACTGCCTCCCACAGTTTGGTCAGACTCATGTTTGTAGCTTCGAGAACACTGTCCAACCATCTCGTCCTCTGTCATCCCCTTCTCCTTGTGCCCTCCACCTTTCCCAACATCAGGGTCTTTTCCAGGGAGTCTTCTCTTCTCATGAGGTGGCCAAGTATTGGAGCCTCAGCTTCAGGATCTGTCCTTCCGGTATTTCACATTTTATGGATTAAGAACATATACTCCTGCCTACTTTCTTCATGGGTACATGTTGTACACATTTGCTGGGTACCTGTGATCACTCACTGCTCTCTGCTACATGACCTTAATGTGGGACATGACAGTGTAAAACTAGCACGCATACTTGTACACATGGTGTGCACTCTATTTCATCCTGAAATCTGCATCTCAACTTAAATTATGAAACACATACAAATCCATTTTAGTAATCCTTCCATTAATTTGGGGACTTGTACTTTTGCCTTGTAAGGTAATCCTAGTCTATAAATCCTGGATCTGGATTGTTTTGGAAGTTCATGGGCCTTTAATAAATGAAGTTGCTGATAAAGCAGAGGACTTTATAGTTAACTGGGATTTAAGCACAATAGTCGAAGCTAAAGATCTGGTGTATCAATAATGGTCAGTGGTTTGCACTAAAAAAAACTCCCAAACTTATTCATACAAATGGTCTCCTCACATTCATAACATTACGTGGGAGGCAGAAACTCACATGCAATTCGGGCACTGCTTCTGGGGGCCTCCCCCAAAATATATATGGGAGCAGAGTGTTTTTGCTTGTTGGCTTGGTGTATTGTCAAAACTGCCACATTTGCTAAAGGCTAGCAATATTTGCATGGTAAAGTTTTCAACAATCAGCTCTCCTGCAGAGTTGAAAGAATAAAAACCATCCTCTAAGGAAGTAAAATTCACCTAAAATAACTTATCTCAAGACCAACAAGTAAACCTAACAGAAAGCTGTTTTCAGAAACTGTTCAGAAGACACCTGTGAACAACCTCTATAAGTGTGGCAATCCATGATAAAAAAAAATACAGACCCGATCAGCTGTCTTTTTGCCTCTCTGAAACTTAACCAAGTACTGCAGAAAATGCTTGTGCTTGCTTTTACCAATTTGCTTTTAATGGTTTACTATTATGCTGAGTAGAGGGACGCGGGTGGCGCTGTGGGTAAAAGCCTCAGCGCCTAGGGCTTGCCAATCGAAAGGTCGGCGGTTCGAATCCCCGCGGTGGGGTGCGCTCCTGCTGCTCGGTCCCAGCGCCTGCCAACCTAGCAGTTCGAAAACACCCCCGGGTGCAAGTAGATAAATAGGGACCGCTTACTGGCGGGAAGGTAAACGGCGTTCCGTGTGCTGCGCTGGCTCGCCAGATGCAGCTTCGTCACGCTGGCCACGTGACCCGGAAGTGTCTCCGGACAGCGCTGGCCCCCGGCCTCTTAAGTGAGATGGGCGCACAACCCCAGAGTCTGTCAAGACTGGCCCGTACGGGCAGGGGTACCTTTACCTTTACCTTATTATGCTGAGTAAATACTTTTCAAGATTCCGCCCCACCCACCGCCCTGGCCCAAACAACCAACACACCAAAGGTGTGTTACACTGGGGAACTGTTACATGGGAATATTCTGCATATCCAATACTAAGGAATAAAAGTCTCACAAAAACTTTTCCAAGGGGGAAAAAATGTTAGTACTTTGAAATATTATCTATCTTAGGTGGTTATGTCATGTTGGGAGATAACAAAGGGAGTTGTGATGAATGCTGTGGACTGAAATTAGAAGAGCTAAAAAACTGTAGAAAATGACCCTAACCCCCCAAAACAAATACTATGATTATAGAGTTATAAATTAAGCATATATGGACAAATGCGAAGGGGTCCCAGCTCTTCCGTTTCCCCTTGATGCCATGAGTGCTATTAGTCATTGTAAGAAATAGAATGCTGAACTGGACAAGCATTTGCCTTTGAAGATTCCTCTATTCTGAAAACCTATTAGCTGCTGAACATTCTCAGTCAATTTCTGCATGTCCAGAATGCAAAGACTTAGAGTTGTCTCCTCCAGCCATTAGGGTAAAAAGCCAAAAAGATCTGGATAAATTCCATTCTGATTTCCAGTCTATTCCCATCCGTTTGTTCCTAGGGCTCAATCTGTTCTCATGTAAAAATCAATTGGCATTTACCCCCTTTTGGTGTAACAGTCAGCTTACGGCTGTATTCAACTTCTATTTGAGTCAGTGATAGTCTTTCTGCTGACTTTAGTAGGAATTATAAAAAGCCATTCAATGACACTGGAATAATTCCTTAAGCAAAGAAAAGCAGTAGTGTAAAATATGACTTCCAGTTAATTTTTCAATTAACTTGCCACTGTAAAATTCATTTTTATGAGAAAACTTGAACCATCACCTGAATAAATAAAATAATTTTCTCTTGTGTCTGAGAATTATATCCCCTCCCCACATAAATTTCATTAGGAAAACATTCCCTAACCATAACACAGTGATATACATACATTGTGTAACATTGCATAACATTATGGTAAACTTTTAAATATAAGCACATGCCTAGAACTCTTGGATCTGATCTAGGGGGAAGAGTACTTTCTGGGCGAGAATGCAAGACAGTCAAGAACCTCTGCAGTCATCAGCTGTAACTTTAAGAACTTGTCCTTGAGCTTGCTTTTCCCTCTTCCCTCCTCTTCCTTTTTCCTCTTGTGTCCTGTCTTTTTAGATTCCAAGCCTGATGGCAGGGAATCAGAAAATGATTTCTGTAAGACACTCTGAGAGCCTTTTTGGCTAAAGGGCAGGGTACAATTTTTGTAAATATATAAATTAAAAAAACTGTTCTGTGGGGGAAAGACTCAACTGCTGGCATGCTTTAGGCTGATTATGAACTGAAGCATGGTTAATTTAATTTATTTCTAATAAATGTAAGTACTTTTTATTTGGAAAACTACTCAAAAAATCCAACAAGAAAATATTAAAAGTGGCTAGCAAGCAGTTAATAACAAAACACTCTCTCTGCAAAACTCCTTTTTAGTACAACAGCAGCACATTTTATTAACTCCCGCCTGCCTCAAAATGTAAAGCCTGCCTTTCTACCCTATCAGGACTCCCAAGGTGGTTTCAAATTTACCAGCCATGCATATCTTATGGAACATTTGTTTTAGGGACATTATAAAATGGTTCATTTTCTTATAAGCATTTTCTGTATTATTGCCATATTCCCAACAGCAGATATCAAGACTTCATTCAATAAAAACAATAATTCAGATTATGCCCATTAAATTCACAACCTGTTTAGCTTTGCGTCTACCTTGCCAACACATACACAGCCATACAGGAATTCAATCTCTTAACTATTTAGGTTCATGCAGTTTATTATGGGGAAGTGCTAATACTAAAATTGGCTCAAGTAGCTCCCAATTTCACAGATGGAAATAGAAGTAAATTTAAAGCTTTACTTTTTGCACTGGTGAATTGCAAGTATCTGCCAATCACAGATTAGAGGGACGCGGGTGGCGCTGAGGGTAAAACCTCAGCGCCTAGGGCTTGCCGATCGCATGGTCGGCGGTTCGAATCCCCGCGGCGGGGTGAGCTCCCGTCCTTCGGTCCCAGCTCCTGTCCACCTAACAGTTCGAAAGCACCCCTAAGTGCAAGTAGATAAATAGGTACCGCTTTATAGCGGGAAGGTAAACGGCGTTTCCGTGTGCTGCGCTGGTGCTGGCTCACCAGAGCAGCTTCGTCACGCTGGCCACGTGACCCGGAAGTGTCTCCGGACAGCGCTGGCCCCCGGCCTCTTAAGTGAGATGGCTGCACAACCCCAGAGTCTGTCAAGACTGGCCCGTACGGGCAGGGGTACCTTTACCTTTACTGCCAATCACAGAATTAAGTAAGGAGTAACAGGTCAGTCCCCGTTACCTCCCAGAAGAGGCATCTGTTCGAAAAGATGTGTCAAGTCAAAAGGCTCACTGGAAATCAAACAAATATTTAGCATAAATTTCTGGTGGAGATCTGGTTTGTTTGTTTTTTGTCCTAAAAGCACACAAATGCTGATAAAATCAAACATTTTAAAGCCTTTTCTCACGAGGAACAAAACTATTAACCTTTTTAAAGTGTGATGATGATTATGATTCACCCTTTGCAATCAGGTCTCAGGACAGGTTACAACAATTTGAAATGCAGAATTAAAAACAGTTAAAACAAATTAATGTCATTGGAATAGGGTGGGTTTCACATCTCAGGTGTCAAAGACCAGGGTAAAGTATAAGGCTACCAAAGGCACAACCACAAAAATGAATTAATATCCAGAGCTTCCTAATTTTAGGCTAAACTCACCCTTACAGACTAAAAACAAACAAACAAACAAACACAAAATCACCACTTTGGGCACAAATAAAAAATTCTGAAATGGTACAGCAGAACAATCTGTAATGTTATTTCACTTCATTCTTAAGTATTTATATATTTTCTAGACATACATAACAAATAGACATATAATCTGCATCTCTTTCTATCAGGGTAGCTAACATTCTTTCTTCAGGGGAACAATCATATGTCATGACACCACTTTCCCCATGGGACAGACTGTCCCAGATTTCAAAGAAAATGCACTCCATCTACCACTTGAAGCTTTTATCATTATTTTTTAAAATGAGGAACCCCCCCCCCCCAGCTCTGAAGGTATCCTACTATTCTGAAGGACTGGATGATGTCACTGTGATGATGTCATTTTGATGACGTCACTTTGGGCCAATCTCAGTTTGCACCTACTAATACAACCAACCTAAGGGTAGATTTTATTATTGTATTTTACAGTGCTTTGCCAACAGGTCAATCCATGTCATTACTTGAGCTTGGGACTGAAGGAGGTAAAAACATAAAAGCAAAATATGATTACTCTATAAGAACAATAAACCATATTTGCATTAGCAGAGCTGTTTTGACACCCCCCACCCACAAACAAACAAACAAACAAACAAACAAACAAACAAACCAGACATGAATTAGAAACAACAGGAACTTTCGTTTTGGGAATACACAGACCGAAGTCCAAAATGGGGAAAAAATATCCAAGACAAAGATTATTATTAGTCCTAATCTACATTAGTGGTGTTGCTCTCCCTGTCCGTAAATCATAACAAATGGCTTTCTATCATATGCAACACATGGGGAAACCTCAATATTATTCTTATATATTTGCAAGATCAGGGTTTTTCCACAACTACAACGGGCATAAGGAATCAATACATGCAGGCTTCAGCAATGATAAATAAAATTCAGCCAAAGAGGTAGACATTTCATAGGTCGCTCCAAACCCTTCCGTGTACTCACAGAGCACACTGACAACATTAGCCCTTCAGCTAAATAGAAAAAATAAAGCAAAACAAAAGAGGTGTTCAAAAGTATATCCTACTGATCATTTCTCAAGGACTGCTAAGCGAGGAATATTTCAGATTCCAGTGGAGAGTAGAAGGAATGGAACACAATGGCTAGGGATGGCTAGCAGCTTCCTTTCAAGTTACTGACTTGAAATAGTTCATTCAGGAAGCAACTTACTTTAAAATCAGATTCCCCTGTCTCAAGAAGCAACTCAAGAATTCTTCTCTAAGAAACCACTATGGAATTTTTATAGCAGCATTTGTCACAAAAATATATGATGTAGTTCCTTTTGCTATCAGAATATACTGAAAAATAATTTAAACTGTCTCCCAGAGTTATCTATAGTGAGTCCATGACATTGTTGTTAGCAAGCGGGCTCCGAGAACAGCATAGAAATGAGGAAAATAAGCTACTGCCCTCAAACAGATAGGCATAAAAATATTGGTTTCTAGAAACAAATGCTGAAAGAATTATTACTGGATCCAGAACATATTAAAGGGACATCAGAGTGCCCCTTTAGTTAAGGAAAGTAGCCCCGCCCAAAGGTTCTGCCATTATAAGTCTCAACATTCTATAGCTTATAAAAATGGCACAGGCTGAGGTAATAACTTGAAACCTGGCATGATCTATCTGATGAGGTCTACGAATGTGCCCAATTTCCAATGAATGCAAGAAAAATTGGCACAGCTACAGCAAGTAAAAAGTGACAGATGTGGATGCTCTGTTACGTTTTTTAAACCAATTTTTAGAATTTCACATTTCTTTCCCATTTTGGTGGTGGTGGGGAAATGGTATACTTTATTTAGGCTCATCAATAAAGTCTGTATTTCATTGGTTTGCTCAACAGCAGTTTAAAACTATTAATGTTCTCCTGCCACGTTATAGTCTATGGCAACATCTAAGGTGATGTGTGCACCTAGGGATTTCTGAAGTTTTGTTTTTGGTTTGGTTTTGTGGCCAGGACTAGAATGTTTGCAGAATGAGCCAGCCAGTGCAATGTCTACTCCTTTTGCAACAGTGTGGTGGTATGTTCACAAACGTATCTGGGCCCAAGGGCAAATCAGGAAACTTGAGAAACTGTTGTAGGCACCACACAACCACCCATGCGCCACACAACGATACCTCAACCACACAAGACCCTGCAAGCATGCAACTACTGAAAGCATAAAACTCCACCCACCTCCAACCCCCTTCAATGCAGGAAACACAACCAAACCTCCCTTCTCTTCTCCTCATCCTTATAGAGGCTAGTAGCTACTGACACCACCGGAACGCGGGTGGCACTGTAGTCTAAACCACAGAGCCTAGGGCCTGCCAATCGGAAGGTCGGCGGTTCGAATTCCCGTGACGGGGTGAGCTCCTGTAGCTCAGTCCCTGCTCCTGCCCACCTAGTGGTTTGAAAACACATCAAAGTGCAAGTAAATAAATCGGTACCGCTCCGGCGGGAAGGTAAATGGCGTTTCCGTGCTCTGCTCTGGTTTGCCAGAAGCGGCTCAGTCATGTAGGCCACATGACCCGGAAGCTGTCTGTGGACAAACGCCGGTTCTCTCGGCCAGTAAAGCAAGATGAGCACCGCAACCCCAGAGTCGTTCGCAACTGGACTTAACTGTCAGGGGTCCTTTACCTTTTTTTTAAAGCTACCGATAGCTACTCTCTTCTTCATTAATTTGTCTAATCCTCTTTTAAAGCCATCTAGGTTAGTGGTTGTCACTGCCTCATATGTTGGAGTGAATTTCATAGTTAAAGTATGCGCTTTTATCTGTCCTGAATCTTCCATTTGCTAGCAAAGGTTCAGGTACGCAATCTATTTTTGACCATTCAAGTGTGGCACTAAAAGTCAGTTGTTCAGTCACAGAATCAGTTGTATCAGACCATTCCAGGAGCAGCATCTTTTCCTACACCATTAGGTCCTCATGTAATGCTTGGTATTGATTTTTCTTTTATGATCTTTCAGTACATTTGAACATTTCTATGTTTTTGCTGCTAGCAATCTTCACTCAAATGTTCTTGTTCTTCAAGCTTTAACCATTTTCCAGTCCCGTGAATCAATCAAGACAAAAGTTTTGGAGGCTCGTGAAATCTCTAAGTCAACGGCAAAACAATTTATTGGGAGATATTGGTAACAATTGTAAACCTAGACTTGGTTATTACACATATTAAAAGCTCCCTTTTACAGAGTTCTTTAGATAGATAGTGAAGCAGCCTGGAAGGACAACATTCTGTTTCTTTCGTTATATCTGGGGCTGATCCTCATACAAATTGACAATGTAAAATGTGAAGATCCCCTGATGACTTGCTTACATTTTGACTGAATGGGGCCTTATATTTCAGGAAGACGACTTCTGAAAAATGGTTCTGTTTTAGGGCAACATTGGATATAAACATACAGTGCTAAAATCCATGCAGATTTGGGTGTGTGGAAGCAAACGAGTTTTACTTCAGACTTGAGAATGTGGACAAGGTGCTTGGATTGGTCAGGGCGACCCCTTGCCTTCTGGATCCTTGCCTCTCTTGGCTGATAAAAACTAGCAGGGAACTAATTAATTAATATTTCCACTCACCGTAAAGCCCTCATTTATTTTCCTAACTCCCTTCACCTGCTGCAGCCCTTAATTAATTGCACTGCTTCTAACATCAGCTTCACAGTCCCCTCCTCACTTGATTTCCCTAAAAATCTGACAGATTCTGACAGGATGTGTGAGTTTGGAATAGGCAGAACTTGTGCTCATCCAGGGGAACTTACTTTTGCATAAATTCCCCCAAAAAGGAAAGTGGGCATGGGGTAGACTAGGACAAAGAGACACCCCTATTTCAAGTCACATGACAGAGTTTATGCTGGTCAAAAGATTTTGTCCTTTCATCAAAACATTAACATCCTGCCTTTCTAAATAAAACAAAACAAAACCCCTCAGGGCAGTGACATCACAAGGGAAAATCCTTATTGGATTGATCACATGGGTAATCCTTGGCTATCTAAGAGGCAAAGTGCTTGCAAAAGGATGAGAGAGTAGAAGGGAATTGGATCACATTTTGGATTGGTTCCTATGAAGTGTCAACATTCAGCACCTTGCCAGTTCTGAAGGAGTTTATCTGCAGTACAACATGGAATGCAATTCCTCCTCATTCCTTGGCAAAGCAGCTGCAAATTGACCAGAGACTTGGAGGTACAGCGCATTGCGCTGGGGATGACCTCCTTTAAACTGGCAAGCATTAGCAAATCATTATGTTGCAATGCAGTGTAACATAATGCCTCTCCCACACATCATTGCCCAGTGCTTGTAAATTAACTAGAGAGGGGAAAGAACCATACAGTAAACATTTCCCCACTTTCCACAGTAGCCCTTCAAAACAGCCAGTGGTGGGGCAACATTGGCATTTGACAAAATATATGCTGCAACACCTTCCCTGCTATTTCAGTTTGGCCAACCAGAAGTATGGTTAGCATTTCATTTAAAAGATTATTGTTGGGGGGTTTTTTCCTTTCGATTGGAGAGGAAGCTTTGATAGGTTTTTAATTATAATCTTCCTTTGCAGAGTTGTTGAGCTCCTTCTCTACTCATGTTTCCTGATCCATAACTCACTTCTGCTGTGATATGTTCATATTTTAACTCATTATAATGAAATTGCAAAGCCAGCAACTTTTGGGCCTTTGTATCCATGATTACAAGAAAACAAAGCCTGAAATGTTGTTGCAGCTTTGCATATGGATGATTTCCCCCCCTTGACTCTTTCAAAAGAGTACCAGCTTATGCTTCCTGCTGCTTATCCTTCCCCATTCTAATTAAACAATCAATAAAGTATATTTCACATTTCAAATGGACTTTGATTTTATGGGTCTCGGCTGAATGAGAGACTGCATGGTCAAAACTCATGTTTTGCACATTTCAGCAATTCTGATAAGCAATGGTTAGGAACAATTGTCAAGTTCTGAGACGGCCACTGCAGCAAGAAACTAGTGCAAAACTTAATAGCAAAATACACTGCAGTAAATCATTCTGCATTTTCTTCCATAATCAGAGAGTAAAAGGAGAAAAAGCCTAACAAACATAAGCTATCCAGTCTTTATATGCGGAATACAGTATTAAATGAACTCAATATTTCTGCTCCTGAACAAGAAACAAAATCCATTTATATATTAATAACAGCAATATAATTGTTTAAATATTTAACTTCAATGTCTCTCTTATTAGAACTGATACAATAATCCGGGCTTGGTTCGCAAGTCACAAGCATGGCTAATGGCAACAACTGAGTGTACAAAACAAGGACTCCAGCAGTGTGGAGGGCCAGTTTGCTTGCATACACTAGACAGGAGGCTCAAAATTCCCAAGGCTAGACTTTGAAATATTACTCCATGGATGACATAGACTGAGTTAACAAATGTTTCAGCCCCGGTGCTCCAGTTGCTGCCACTGTAGCATCCACAAAGACCACACATACTTTCTGTCCCCCTCCATATAACCATCCCTCCTAATTTTTCTTATTTCCATCAGTTAATCATCTATCATCGTCATCCTCAGAGGGGTTTTCCTGTCCATTTCTTGCTGACTTCTTGTTATTGGCAAGCAAGATTTCTTTATTTCCTTTCCCCCATAACTTAATTTTTGCCAATAATGCACCAGTATTTGACCAAATATACTGTTTCCAATGGGGACCGCGGGTGGCGCTGTGGGTTAAACCACAGTGCCTAGGACTTGCTGATTGAAAGGTCGGAGGTTTGAATCCCCGCACGATGGGGTGAGCTCCCATTGTTCAGTCCCAGCTCCTGCCCACCTAGCAGTTCAAAAGCACCCCAAAGTGCAAGTAGATAAATAGGGACCCCTCTCCAGCGGGAAGGTAAACGGCGTTTCTGTGTGCTGCGCTGGTGCTGGCTCGCCAGCTGCGGCTTAGTCACGTTGGCCACGTGACCCGGAAGCTGTCTTCGGACAAGCGCCAGCTCCCGGCCTCTTGAGCGAGATGAGCGCGCAACCCCAGAGTCGGTCACGACTGGACCTGTTGGTCAGGGGTACCTTTACCTTTACCTTTACCTTTACTGTTTCCAATGCTATCTTGTGTGGACCCATAGTAGCCTTTGACTGGACTTGACCGTCCAGGGGTCCTTTACCTTCACCTTTTAAATCTTGAATATGGATAATGTACCTTTGAGAATGCACATAGCATCTTTTCCTCACTACTGCCACCTCCTGCCCTGATCCCAGATTTAGAATTTACCAGCAGGGTGTTGTTTTCTGAGCACATTATTCCGTCCCGCCTCCCAAAATCCACTCTTGCTTTCTCTTCACCACCTTCCCTATTCAATCCAAAGTATATCTGTTTTAACTTCTTTGCAGTTAAGGAACAGACAGCAGCCTTCAGTAAAAAGAAAAGACAAGACAGAATTTGTATGCAGCACTAAAACCCTTACATGGAAAATTCAGAGGGGGAGAAAAACAGGAAATACATTTATATAACACACTTCACTGCCTTCACACCACCACACCCTGAAATGGTCCACAGTGGGAATAAGGCTTAATGTTTCCAAATTAAGGCACGGCTACTGAGCTCTGAGAGAACAAGGCAAGCTTGTGTTCTGGGAAGATGATGCCAGCACTCTCCCATTGAGAAAGCCTGGAATGCCATTTCTATGTACTCCCCCTCAACCACACCCCTAAAGACAGAAGAAAACGGGTGTGGAAATTTGCTTTCCCTTTTCATCCTGGAGAATAAGAGGTCAAAAGCAAGTCCAGAGTAAAACAGCACTGGCATGTTAAATTGCCTGTATAACCCCTTCCACAGCAAAATATCAAGGCTGTTTTGTTTTTTAAACTCAAGAGTCCTTGAAGAGTTGCTTGGGTTTCTGTGTGGGACATGTTCAGAACAGAAAACCCTGAGAAAAATAGGTGCACATTCCCTTCTAGATCTGAGTCACTGCAACTGCCATAGTTTCCCTTGCAATATAGTGTCAGCAATATTCCATATCCAGTAACATAGAGTCTGAGACTGTGGTTTCCATAACGTTATAACTATAACTAACTGACATTTTTTTCTACTAGAGCAGGAAAAAAGGAAAGGAAAAAGAAAAAGAAAAAGTGGGAAGGGGATACACCATACAACTGTTTAGGGCCAGAGTGTAACAGACACAAGCAATGTTATTTGTGATACACTTCAGAGATTAATTAGTAATTGAGAGTTCTCACACTCTCTGTCTAACAACCAAGAGATGACAATCCATCCTTGAAACATGTGATCTTGCATATATGGACAACTTAGTCAGTGGCTATATTTTATCTCTTGACTGAGCTAATTTTCTCCTTCAGCTCTCTTACACACCTTCTTTAATGAATACATGCTCCTCTGATTAAATTAACATTTTTGTCTACCTAATTAGCCGAAAAAACCTATGCTGAGCTGATCCAGGAGCAGCTTCATTACTGTTCACTGGTGCATGTTTGCTACCCATCATTGTCAGCTCAATGGGCTAATGATTAGAAGAACATTAGGTTTGGTTAATTTGGCTTTCCTTGGCAATTGTTATGCCAATCTAGCCTCTGAATTGACCCTTTAGGACTGACACAGATGTTTTAATCATGCAGATGCATTCATTATCCTGCTTCAGTCTGGTTGGCGAAGTTTGTGGCACAGGAGCATGATCTGAAACCGAAGCTAACTAAGGAGACCTTTCCTTATTCTTCTGGTCCATCTTTTCAACCAGCGCACTTGAGGAAATGGCTAATGAGAATTTTAACTAAAAATCTGCTTACCCATGCCTGTTGCATTAATAAGTACAATCACCAGAAAGTTGTGCCACTGCCTGCCTGGTAACATAAACATAAGTTGCTTAATGCCTCATTAATGTACATCAGTTAATGAAATCAAACCAGAGATAATGAACAGATGCAGTTGGGTAGACAGCTGCCACTAAAAACAAGGCTCACCAGAAACTCTCTCATGATTCAGAGCACAGATAATTAGACAAAACCCCTTAAGTCAATGGAACACTTAGACATCAATTATGAATATCATCACTTGCCTGCTGAAGGAAGAAAATATGCACCATATTTTCCATCTGCCACATAGATAGCATACCAGTTTCAGAAGGAATTTGGAGAGTGCAAGAAGTATTAGTTGACTTGGTGTCATCAAGTCAGTCTTCTGATGCTCATCATGGCCTTGAACAAGGTGAGCAACTGTGGATTGCCTGTGGACTCTGCTTTGCCAAGACAATGTTAGACGTTTAATCACAGTAAAGGTAAAGGGACCCCTGACCAATAGGACCAGTCGCGGATGACTCTGGGGTTGCAGCGCTCATCTCGCTTTACTGGCCAAGGGAGCCAGCATACAGCTTCTGGCAACCCAGAGCAGCACACAGAAACACCATTTACCTTCCCGCTGGAGCGGTACCTCTTTATCTACTTGCACTTTGATGTGCTTTTGAACTGCTAGGTTGGCAGGAGCAGGGACCGAACAACGGGAGCTCACCCCGTCACAGGGATTTGAACCGCTGACCTGATCAGCAAGCCCTAGACTTTGTGGTTTAACCCACAGCGCCACCTGCGTAGTAAAGGTAAAGGGACCCCTGACCATTAGGTCCAGTCGCAGTATTGATCACAGTAGTAATGTGCAAATGCCCAAGTGCCACTAAATCAAAGTACCTAATTTCACTCTTTCTTTTTTTTTGGAATATATTTACTCAGGTTGTGCTTGGATACTTCCCCTGAACTTCCCAGACTCGGTAGATATGCCCTGTGCCACCCAGGGGGCAAACCACGCTGAAGCAATTTGGGTGGCAGAGCTAAGGTTTTAAAAGAGGCAGATGGGGATGCACTGGCACCTTGCAGGATCACATCCTTCTGCTTAAGAGCTATTCAGCAGGAGTGCTGCATGGAGCCGCTTCATAGCTGTTGAGCAGAAGCATTGTGCAGTGTAAAGCAGGAAGAAGAGCTGCAACACTGGGCCTTCAAGGAGACACAACCACCAGACAAGTATGGCCTAGTCCTCTTCCCATGCTTTCCCCACCCTGCCCTGACAGCCATGGATTGCTTGAGTCCATCCAACCTAACTTGCAGCAATTCATGGCTATGTGTATTTACCGGTAACTTATCTGAGACATACCAAATGTGCTTGATTTGACTTTTTGGGCCTCACATTTCCCGGATGGCCCCATTCATAACTTTGCATACTATGTAAAAGTTCTGGGATTGTGTTGTATTATTCTATCAGCCTTCTGTGCCATAATCATTCCTCTGGAAATAGCTGCCTGTCTGATGCCCTGAAATCTTAAGCCAAAGCCAAATGGTTTTATGCATTAGTAAACTTTTATGAATTTGTTAACATGCTCCTGTGTTCCACCTGGGGTCTCTTATTCTTTCCAGTTCTTGCATCTCTCTGTAACATTGAGGAATAGGTGAAAAACACCTCTGTTTATTAGTGAACCTTGGATAGCCTCTAGATAAATATGGATATTTTCTGTGCGTCCAACACAGAAACTTGTTCACATCTTTTCCCCTGAAGCATTTCACTGAGACTGTTTGTAGTTTGCTTTTCATTATCAAGCTTTGCTGAGCTAAACATTTTGTTTAAGGAAAATAACAAATTCAATAAAGAAAGAAGCTTTGGATTTGCAATGACCTAAAACATAACATATGCTTGTTTGCCGATATCTGACTTAATGGAACGGAAGACTCCAGTTTGAGTCCTCAAAGCTACACTTGTCTATCACCCAGAAAACAACAATAATCAAAGAACAGAACAGAAAAGCCATTCACAAACAAAAAAAACACCATAAGGTCACTCTAATTTCATTACTCTAAGGTGCTACAATTGTGCAATAGCATTTATTTATGCTCAGGGTATGTTCAGACAAAATTTGCCCTAGCATAAAGGATGGAGAAGGGCTAATTTAAACATGTTTTTCCTTATCTTTCTCAGAACGTTGATTTTATTTATTTGCTTATTTATTAACAACATCTCTATATTGCCCAATAACTAACATTCTCTGGATGGTGAACATTTTAAAAACTATTAAAAAATAAAAAAGCAAATACACATCAGCACCCTAAAAGATAGAGCTGACAGCAGGAAATACTACCAAAAAAAAGAGCACCAAAATATCTTATTTTTTAAAAAAATGCCTGGCTAAATATAAGGGTCTTCACACAGAGCCATAAGAACCATAATGTGGGTGTCAGGTGAGCCTCTCAGAGAAGAGAGTTCCACAACCAAGGCATCACCAGTGGAAATATCCTCCCTTGAGTATCCTCCCTGGTCCACCTCATACAGCAGGTGCACCTGGAGACTGCTTTATGCAGCTAAAAAGCTGTCAGTTGAGGACTTTCCTTAGCTTCAGACAGCTGTAATATGCAGCCAGGAATCACAGAGGCTTTCAAACTCCCAGGGTGGAATCCAGCATAGCACTAAGTGAATATTCAATCAGTGCAAGGATTTCTGCCTGCACAACTGAATTTTCTGAATGTCCCCCCTTCCCTCTGTGCACCCCTTAAATCTATGCGAGGAGTTCCCCCAACACTGTGGAACAGATCTGAGGAGGGTGTAGAGCAGATGCAGGGAAGGAGAGGGAGAAGAACCAATGCACAAGTGAAAATCTTTGTGCTGATGGGACACATTAGTTGAATGCCACCCACACTCTCCAAGCTTGCAACCACTGAGAGCCTTTCACCATTTGTTACTCCCTCCTGTTTCTCCAAGGCCTTGGGGGAAGGGGTAACGGAAAAGGAGAAGTATGAGTTAAACCAACCTGTTTCAAGGTGTTTTTTTAATTCTTGCATGTGCGGGGGCGCCTGTATGGTTGGTCAATCAATCATCAATCAATCAATCAATCAATCAATCAATCAGTACACTACTGAGGGATTTGACAGATGCAGATTTTAGCAAGTTCTGCGTTTCAAGTCAACTTGGTGAAAGGTTCCATGCATTCTTTACCTGAGCACATGCTACATCACCACAGGAGTAATGGCAAACCCAGTAATGTAAAGTTAATGCATTGTATTAAGAAATTACACCAGATAACTGCAAGAGAAAATACACTCACAGAAAGCAATTTTTTTCTGCTCCCTCCTCTCCACTGTAGTTCCAGTTGCCCCCTAAATGTCATTTCTGCGGGAGAAGCCTCTGGAATGGGCAGTCTGATGGGGGGAAAGGTTGGAAGCATCATATTTGAAGCATTATATACGGAGCATATATAAAATGAACAATTTGGATATCACTTTTTTGACATACAGGCTGATGGGTGGGTGGGGGCTTTTAAACTGTTGTATGGATTTCCATTTTGCCAGGGATGGGAGCAATTGAACAGGGATGAAACTCTGACCTCTTTACTATGGAACAGTCAAAACAATTATCATTGTTTTGACTGTTCCATAGTACAGATATTAAGCTAACCTCCTCTTCAACAAATGCAATGTATGACTTCTGTACACTGAACTCATAACCTACTCCTCCAGGGCAGAACCTTTATTGTACATTCATCGTAACTTGTTGCTGTAAGGAGGAAAACTTAGTGAAAAATGAGCTTCTGAAGGAGAATACCCTTAAAGTTAATGTTCCAAACGTTTATTTTTAATATGGTGTAAATTAAATTTTACATCTAGAATTTATGAAGTAAGAGGAACAAGGCCCTTAAGGGGCAATAAAAATGTGGGGACGAAGACAGGCACATTGCTCATTTCTTAAAGTTAAAAATTAGTTTTCCTGTTTCCAAGTTATATTATACTCTTCGTAGTTCATGAACGGTATGAAGTTCATGAACGGTATGAAGGTCTGAGCATTTAACTTTTAACAAAGATCAAGAGAAATGTTTACAAAATGTCACTTTTTCTTTTTTAGTGAAAGCTCTGTGTGTGTGTGTGTGTGTGTGTGTGTGCATGTGTGTGTGTGTGTGCGTGTGTGTGTGTGTACATGCATATTACCAGGAAACTGTTCTGTGCTGGACCTGGCTGTAAGGGCCTTCACCCGATTTGGGCGTAGGTGCTGCTGGTATGCTGGCTATCAGCTTCTCTGACTGAACTGGTGGAGGTGGTCTTGGGTGTGGTGTTGGAGAAGCCCAGAATGTTCTGAGTGACTTCAACAGCCATGCTGTGACTGCTTCTAGTGTCCAGACTCGATATTTCATAGACTCCATGATGACCATGGGGTTGTCTCAATTTGTCATTGATTGAACACACAGGGCAGGGCATACCATTGACTTAATTTGGCTCAAAATAGAGGAATGAGTGGTCTAGAAATAGAGAGGATGGGGTGACTATCACCCTGTTGTTATGGCCAAACCAGTTCATGTTGAAGTTTGGACACTGCAGGGGTAGTGGACCAGTTCAGATGGTCCACTCAGAGACTAATGGAATACAGTAGATTCCTGAATGCCCTGTTTTCTCCCCAGTGGATAGAGCAAGCGACCCTGTTGAAGCCCTTGTCACACTATGGAATAATGAGGCACATTGGACTCTTGATACAGTTGCCTCCAAATACTGTCTCTGGCACTGTGGGGCACATTCTGCAGTTTGGTATAGAGACCTATGAGTGATGAAGCGGACTGGATGACAGCTAGAAAGCAAGTAGCAAAAGAACACATAATCCATCAAGGTGAACAAAGCTGATTCAGTACCATAACCAGGACTGAATCCAGATTTAAATGGATCCAGATGATCCGTTTCATCCAATAATCCTTTTAATTGTTGTGCACAACCCTCTAGACTGCCTTCCCTAAAATGGAGAATTTGTAACCATGTGGTAGTTGTCACAAACCAATGGGTCCATAGTAGGCTTTTTCAAAAATTGCTTCCTCTTTCAAGATGACCAGGACCACTCCTTCCTGCAAGGTTGTATTGAACACACTATGAACCATACCCAGTCATTTTTCTTCAGAAAGCTTTGATCAGCCATGAGTGACAAGGAAACACATTGTTTCCTGCACAATTGCAAACACTTTGTCCACACCATCAAGCCAGATAAATTGAAATTGATCCCATGGTGTTGCAGCAGATGTTGTGCTGGACACCTCATTGGAAAATGCGGTGAATGTGGATGTGGCAGCAAAATTGCTAAGAGGCACGTGAATCTGTCTTTTTGGTACCTCACAAACAACTCACAGTGGGCTTCCAAAGGGTCTAAACTAAAACAACACTGCCTGGAATAGACGCCAGCAGACCCCGAGCAATAAGAAGAAGCAGTAGAGGCAAAGAAGAAGGTCTTCTTTATTGGCCTCACTGCATGACAGTGTTGTTGTTGTTAATGAAGTAGCAGAAAATTATGGTTTAGTGCTAATATGTCTATGCCAGGCACAGGCAAACTCGGCCCTCCAGATGTTTTGGGACTACAACTCCCATCATCCCTAGCTAACAGGCCCAGTGACAGGGATGATGGGATCTGCAGTCTCAAAACATCCGGAGGGCCAAGTTTGCCTATGCCTGGTCTATGCAATATATAGACAATGCACCATATCCACCAGCTTTATAGATTGACACATGCTAGGTTAATATGCAAACTAAATACACAAAATATTTATGGTCCTCCAGCTCATGATGTATTTCTAATGTGGTCTATTTTCTCATCCAAGTACTAACACATCACTTGCAATGTATACTTCAGCCTTAGCTATGCTATTCCAGTAGTCCAACCTCACTAACAGGTGCAATACATTATGATCGTAAGTCCTTCTACATTATGTAAGCTCCCATGCATTACTTAAATTAAGAAGGCACTGACATATTTATATTGCAATTAAAATGTTAAACCTTCCCTTAGGCACTATCCTTCCTAGTTATTTTATCTAGAGGTTTATTAATCTTATGCCATGAAATTGCACAATAAAGACAGCATTTGGTTCTCTATCTAAAGTTTAAGTTGGTGTTGTAGTGGATCTTACTTTCTTTAAAGTACAATTCAACCATAATCTTTTTGAGGTGTTATAACACTGCCTTTGGGGGTTTAGAAATAAGATGGAAGGGGATTGAAGTATTTTAATCTATTGTGGAGCCCAATCGTATGTGCATTTATTCAAATATTTTACTTTTTCCAGAGGATTTAGGATACAATCATATACTCATTTAGCTGAGAATAATTCCTAATGAACTCAATAGTGCTTACTTCTAGACGCTTACTTCTACACTTGTGAAAAAGTGAGCAATCATATGCTTGGTCACTTTTTCACAAGTGTGCACATTGTTGTACCCCTCATCAGAGTAAACCCTATTCTGTTGTAGTGAAATATCCAAATTAGGGTTTTACTTTTAAATGTATTGTTATCCAACAATATCTATTGCTTAAAACAACTGTCACCCATTTGCAAATGCCCCCTTTTGGGGTATGGTGGTGGAAAGAGTTCTGGTTGAGCAGTTGAACGGGTCCCTGGAAGATGAAAATTATCTATATTTGTTTCAATCCAGGTTCAGGTGCAATTCTGGGACTAATTTAGCCTTGGTTGCCCTGATGGATGGCCTATATTGAGAGGGAGGGTGAGTGCTTCTCATTCTTGATCTCCCAGTGGTGGGATGGGGCACATCTATGCATGCTCCACTGATGTGCATGGGGGCCAGAGACAGAACCCCCACATGAAATGGTCACCCCTTTTATTACAAAGGCCCTTTGAGGATGCAATTCTCTTAGGATCAAACAAAAATCAATTACATGAAATCTTTGCCAACATTCCAAGCAAGAACCAGTGCCAGTGGAGGAATGAGCCATTTGTTCTGAACACTAGCATTCAACAATGTCCCAAAATGTTATTATAATCCTAGATAAATCATACTTATCCAAATGCTTTACTATCCAAAATTATTGTTTTGGAACTTCCTATGGTAGGCCATGATACAAATCAATGATAGTCTTCCATATTCTGTAAAGTTAGCACAAATTCTGCTTATTTTAATGGAACCTAAGCAGAAAAATATATCTACTCTTCACAATTTACTTTACATGGCTTCTTGGAAAACCTTTTTGCAGTCTCACAGAGTGAATGTTAGTAAATCAAACCATAGATGAAAATCTCAGTGGGCTGACACTATGGAGAGCTTATTGCATTATATATATATAGCCCAGTAGAGAACTCTCTTTGGTTGTTCCTGAGATATAATCCTTCTAATAACAACTAGCCATAGAGATGTGTGGCATCTGTAGGTCCCGGCTGAATGCTACAGAACTGGGCATCTTATTTCTCAAATGGAACTTCTTATTCTGCACCCCATTTATCTCTTTAGCAGAAGGAAGACAACTACAAAAACCCTGGTAAGGAAGACCTGTACCTGCATTCACATTTACAGTAGTTTATACATTTTAGTCTCATCCCTCACTTTGAAAATAACTGCAGATAACGCCAGAAACTTATAAGCAGCAAGAAAATACCTAGCAGCATAATCCTACGTATGTATCCATAGGGAATTCAATGGGACTTACTCCCAAGTGAGCAGTTACAGCATAAATGACTTTGAGTAAAGTATTTGTCTACTATCCTTAGCAGAGATTTGGTGTTTTAGGAAAGGGCCCATACACATCTCTGCAGTCTCATATTTACATATGAGTAGAGCAGGCTGTAGCCCAGGGTCTCATACTCTTGGGGAGGGGGTGGTACCTCGGTCTCCTGCCATTAAAAAACAAATAAACCCCAAATACCAGGCAGATTTTACTATCTAGAAAAACTCAAACATTTAAAGCCAATCCTGTCATATGACTTTGTACAGCAGGCAGAAACAGCCCTACACAATCCTTCAGATACAGAACATTCATGCTTAGAAACAGAAGAAAGGCAAGTAGACTACACTGAGCAGTCTGAAAGACAACCAGTTTATTTACAGAATGCAGCCCTTCAAGAAGAACTGTTGCCAGCAACTACCACTAAAAGCACAGAAACCTCTGGAGAAAGTGACAAAGAAGCAACAGAACCTACAGACAAAGATTTAACATAATGCACTGAAGGAACATGCCATGAGATGGATTGTTCACCAAAAGCAGTTCAAACTCATTACCGTCTCAAAGAATTGGAAAAACAAAGCAAATGACCTCACAGTGAGAACCCTAGTATTGCAGAAACAAAAATACAACTACTCATGCTACTAGGGATTTCAGAGACAACAACGACGTAGGTTTATGTACCGTATTGAACAATGAGGAAATATTCTGGATTGAGAAAGGTGATTCGGAATGTTAGCACTGGAATGGACCTTTGACCACTTTGAAGCGAACATACAAAAACCAAGCCCAGTTCTGCTCAAACAATTTATTCTATTCCACCAAAGTAAATGGAAAAATCTACCTTTGAGAATGGCTAGTATATTCTCCATCAAAAGGAAAAGTCTACTGTTTCATGTGCAAACTTTTATCAAACCAAACTACCTCAATTACAGCTTTAGCTTCTACTTATACTTGATGACTGGCATCACGCTTATCTTGTTCAAACTCATAGAGACTCTAAAATTCATATGAACTCTTTGCTAACATACTTAACCAGAAAGCATGGTCTAAGGGTCGCAACAAAACTCAATGAGCAAATCAAAGCAGAGCAGGATAACTGGGGCATGTACTTTAGCAAGTTATTGTAGTGGTTTTCCTTTTGGTAGAATGTGGCTTGGCATTTAGAGGAAACGATGAAACATTTGGTTCACCAAACAATGGTAACTTTCTTGGACTGCTTTAATTAATTGCCAAATTTGATCCCTTCCTGTGTGCTTCTGACTTGGTCTTTCTTACTTTTAGTCAAGTCTGCAGCTACAGCCATGGTCAACTTCTCACAATAATAAAAATCTCATTTAGAGTTCTTCAAGGTGTAGGCCTGTTGGTTGTTTTTAAATAGAAAATTTGCAGAAAAAAATCCAGTAAAAAGTCCCTGTGATACATTGACTGTGTTGTCACATAACACCAAATCACAGTTTAACATTACAAAGATGAGCAGCTTTTGCCTCCATTTTTGATGATCCAGTGTGCCATTGCATATGAGCCTTAAACTGTTGTTTAATCTGACGTATGTTCTGCTGGAATAAAAACACAGCTTCATAACTCAAGCTTTACTACAGTGAATAGCTTGTTTGGGTTCAGATATCACAATAAACTGGTATAGTACTGTGTGCAAATGAGGAAACTGCATCATCGTGTTTGCTCCACTAGCCCATATATCACTGTTTCTATTTCTGGGAAGACCTGAAGCTCCCTAGTTCAATACTTGACATTTCCAAGTAAGGCTGGAAAGACTCCGACCTAGAAGAAGAAGAAGAAGAGTTTGGATTTGATATCCTGCCTTTCACTCCCTTTAAGGAGTCTCAAAGCGGCTAACATTCTCCTTTCCCTTCCTCCCCCACAACAAACACTCTGTGAGGTGAGTGGGGCTGAGAGACTTCAAAGAAGTGTGACTGGCCCAAGGTCACCCAGCAGCTGCATGTGGAGGAGCGGAGACGCGAACCCAGTTCCCCAGATTACGAGTCTATCGCTCTTAACCACTACACCACACTGGCTCTCATACCTAATACCTTGGAGAACTGCTGCCAGTCAGATTATTAGACCATACTTTGTTAGATGGATCAATGGCATAACTCTGAATATGGCAGCTTCCTATGGCCCATATCAGCCACTTCCCATGATCTGCAAAGTGAGCGGCTCATTTGTCCTGTGGAGCCCTTTAATGAGTGCCGTTGCTAATGCAGTCATGGTGTTGCTGTTCTAATGAGTCAGACTGTGGTTCTTTACCAAGGTTATGCTCCATTGCAGGTGTCGATTTTGAACACCACTGCCATAGCTTCAGAGTACTTTTAAAGGATGGTGTTCCCTGGGGCAGCTGAAGAGTGCAAACATGGTGTGTAGTTGACCTGCAGGCTTGGAAAAATCGTTTTGCTGCCTGAACAACACCACTCAACAACTTTATCCGGCTCATTCCAGAATTGTTTGAAAACAATGGGCAGCAAAACCCGTAAATTATTTCACCTTCTGTCTTACGGAACTGCTGCTATTTTGCTGACATTCGCAAAGCTGGTGAGCTCTGATGACAAGTACCGCTGAATGCACTGCTGGCAGAGTTTTAGTACTGTTAAAATTGTTATAGTAGTCAAAACATGGAAAATAGTAGAAAATAAACATTCTGCTTTTTGTGAAAACACAATGAGGCTGATTTGGCTTTATTGCTGTTTTCAAATGAGCATACAACATAAACACACAGTCACTGGAACTGAATCAATATTCATGCAACAGGGATATAAATTTTATTCTATCAAATTGTTTATATGCACATTTTAAAAAGTTTTTAACAATGAGTAGGAACATCAGCATTAAAACCCTTACACCTTAGCCCAGTTGCAAGTATTCTTGCCTTATAGCACCTTGACCTTTTCCTCCCCCGCTTCTCCTTCTAGAGGCATTAATGCCACAACAATACAGAGTAGGAGGCAGGGAGAGAAAATAGAAAGAGAAGCTGGGAGGGGGAAAAAAGATTCAGAGAATTTGGACCACTTCCTATTTTTGAAACAATTCTACCTGTCAGAATGATTCCCTCCCCCTTAACTCTAGTATGCCAAGATGGAAGAGCTCTACATTTTGTTTGAGTTTCTGAATCTCTGAATCTGAACTCTTTGCAGTCTGGCTGTAGACTCACAACAAATTGTAGACAACTTGGTGCTGTGAGCAGCCCTCACTTTTCTTAAACAATGCAACTAGTTTTGTTTTTAAGAAAGTATTTTATATTCATAGGAGACTTCTTTTAAGATTGCACGGCATTTAACTTAAGCATTATGCCATTTCACTTTGACACATATTTTTGCTGTAAGCCTCCTATGACAGTGAGCAGATGTTTTCAATGTCCATTTGCATTTCACTCTGAAATTAAAAAGACATGAATCAACAGCTAGAATGGCTTTGAGATCTTTAGTAACTAGAAAATGTCGCCTCAAGGGAAAACTATAATTCAGCTACATTAGAGTGTACCACCATTTCTTCCCTCTAATCAAGCAATTTATTTTACGTAAATCAATGTCTCTCTTAACCACTGGCCTGTGGACCAGGGCATGCCTTCAAATGGCTTTCTGGCTGTGCATCAGCGGAGCTGCTCAGTGGAGGATTGTTGTAACATTTTGCAAGTTTAGAGTCAAACCCAGCAGCTGCCTTGATCATGATGGAGAAGTGAGGCTGAATATGTGCAAAACACAGCTCATCTTGTCTTGCAATTGGTTTTGATTCTCTTTCCATTCTAAATGAATGAACAGGAAACCCTGCTGCAAAGATGGGAGAAAGAATAGCTCAAAGAACTCACTTAAGCAAGCAGAGATTTTTTTGCAAGGATATTCTTTTCCGGTTATAAATATGCTGGGGGAAACAGGGGATGGAAGAGGTCCCTTGTACCAAACTGGAGGACTAAAGTCAGACACAGACCACATCACACCTTTGCCTTCTTGTCATTTGGAGGAAAGAACTTGAAATTCTCAGATAAAATGCCTTAGACCAGTGGTGGCCAAACTCGGCCCTCCAGATGTTTTGAGACTACAGTTCCCATCATCCCTGACCACTGGCCCTGTTAGCTAGGGATGATGGGAGTTGTAGTCCCAAAACATCTGGAGGGCAGAGTGTGGCCACCACTGCCTTAGACCAAATAAACGTGAACATCTATAACTGATTAGAAACCTTAATAATGCTTCTTAATTTCACTGTTTATAATATAATACAGCTCAACACTCTTGGGACACACAGTCCATACCAGCAGAAAACAGAACAGATGTTAGCATGTCATTTATATACCACCCTTTTCACCATCTCATCTTTGGGGGAAACACTGATAGTGTTACAGTGCCACCAAGGAAAGCAGAAACTTGTCCCAGGTCCCTCCCTGGTTGGAAAAGATGCTCTGCTGAGGAGCTGCCCAGTGCTACCCTCTCTCCCAGGCTGGAAACTCATTGGAGACAAGGGAAGGTGGCAGCAACACTTTGGCCACCTGCAAGTGTTTTGTCATGATCACTTGGAAGTGTGTACAAAATATGAAGCTGGTCACAGCTGGATAATCAGCCTCAGCTGGAGTGCTCTGTGCCATGGACAACACTTGACCCTTTAAAGATAAGGCTCCATCTAAATGCAAACTAAAGCCAGCTTATTAAAAATACAACTCTTGCAGAGCTGCATGAAAATGTTGGAAGATTCTGAAAGATCACTGTTCTTGCACTATTATTGTTGTAACTTTTAGACTTAGCCCTACAGATGCCTTACAGGAGGAAAAAACAATGTAGCCCCAAGGCAACTTACAAAAAATTCCTGCATTGGAATGTGTTGGACTAGATGACCCTCTGGGTCCCTTCCAACTCTATAATTCCATGAGACCCGATCGTCATATGGGAACTGCACGCACAATCCAGAGCAGGCTGAACACGGTGATGTAGAAAGTCACCCATGTTGCTAATCCTTCCTCCTCTGTTGCTTCATCCTGACCCTCAGTCACACACTTTCTCCCTCGTCTTACTCCCAATACCCCTTTTGAAATTCAACCTACTGGTTATGGGTTTGTTTGTTTTTTGGGGACAACTGGTTGCTTTTGTTGCATTTTTATAGATTGCTTTTGTTGTGGTTTTAATGGCTTGGATTACAGGTATTGTGTTATGCTTATTGTGAGCCACCCTGCGACAATTTTGGTGAAGCGAGGTATATAAACCCCAGAAAGATACCAATAAATACATTCAACTTCCCATCTAAAGACCTCACTTTTGAATCCCACTCTTTCCTCTTCCATGTCCCATCCATGTGTCCCCGTGTGTGCATGTTCTTTCACACTCTCCCCTCGATGCATGCACGGTAGGTAGCAAAATGATCTTTTTTAGTTGTTTGAGTTGCAAATGATTGAGAATTCTGTATAGGCTGATCCCAGCAACCCATTAATATTTCACAGCCAGGCAGAGGATGACTGGCAGTAATTATTCCACAGAGCAGTTTTTCAGTCTGTCATGCATCTGGCCATCCATTATTTGTTCATGGCTTTGACGGTCTGATAGTTCCAATTATTTTTATCAAGTTTTGGGTGTTTCAGCACTTTTGAAACTGCCCCCTTCCTCCTCCTGACCAAAAAATGTAGATAACTAATAGGAAAATGTGATGCGTGTGTCTCCCCCAGTTAAGAAATCAGAACTTTTGTGTATATTGGGGAGTGGATAGGATCTGGCCCTGTAGTCTGTTTTATTGGCCGATTGAATTAGAAAGCCCTCTTTTCCGAATGAGGCACTGACCTTCGTGCACTTTCAAACTAGTTTAAGTTTGCTTTGCCCCACCAATTTTCCATTCAGACTGGTTTGATATTAGAAATGAATGTCCATTCATCAGAGGTGAGACCAGCACACATATGAGAAAATAAATGGTTTTTACGAGTGCTTGCTAAAGGTATGATTCATCAGTTGGACACAAATGTTTGAAAAGGATGGCGATGATGATGCACTGCTCCATATTCCATTTGACCTCTGTGCAATTGAAATGCAAAGGTAACAATGCAACTCTTTCACTTATATTTTATATTGTCATGCTTGTTGTTTTTTATTCTCTAAATAAAATACCACTCTCCCAGGGAAGCTGAACTTTTACAAGAGCAAGGTCGAAGAAAACAGATGGAGATGGAAGACAAAGAAACAGTTTCATGAATCAATTTACTAGCAAAAGCTATCATTCTCTGGTACATGATCAGCTCAAGATACAAAACATTCACTGATGAAAGTCTCGCTAATATGAACAGCATTAATTAATCTACCAGGGGTTTCAAAATCAGGTTTTGACTCCGTTGGACAGATCTGATAAGAATAAGATGGTACTGTTGTTCATGCATTTTTAAACAAAACTTTAAAAGAGCTATATCCAATTATTAATATATATTCAGTATATTTATATTTGTTATATCTTATAATATATTACATTGCAATATTTTACACTAAGTTCCTTGTTTTCATTTTGCAAATTGATGAGATATCCTGACCAAGATATCCCAAAAGAATTCATCTGTAAATAAATTCTCCTATATACGGTATATATGTAATACTCCTTCATTTTTTTTTATTTAATACATTTCCATCCCACCTCTCTCTCAAAAATACATAAAAAAATAAAACCTGGCAACTTACAGAAATAAATTAACTTATGTAAATCTATGTCTTCTTTATTGGTGATATCTAAATGGCCACCCTAACGGTGAAACGAAACATCACCAAGGGTCCAAAGTTTTGTAATTCTGTACGTTTCCCCAAAGAACTTAGTGTGCACTGGATAAAGATTTTATTTTACACTCTTTACCACCATCAAAAATAATTACCACCCACTGGAAAAGTTCAGTTGATTTACATGTTGTGTCTTCATTTAGGAGTCTTTGGGATCCTTTGTTAATGTGCAAGCTTGCCCACCACAGGAACATTGCGTGTCTAGGCCCACATCCCCACCTTTGATGAATAAAACACTTGGACACCAGTATTTTAAGTTAATGGGCTAATAAAGGCCACAACTTTATTGGTTACAGAATGTGAGTGGCATTGGCTTAGGCATTGGACCCGAACCGACTATATCTGACTCCTGCCCATCATGCAGGGAGTCTCACAAGGGTTAATCACCAGTAGGGGGAGCCCTGTTGATGTACATCAACTCAGAGCTCCCCTCAGGGTCACCGGAGAGGTCGTGCCATGGTCCTACCCTCTACCTAGGCTTTGGACAGGAACCATGACCCCCAGACTCCTTTAACGGAATACCCTTAAAAGGGGGAGGGGCAGGTGATGGCCACAACCTCCCCTTTCATCAAACAAGCTTTACCAATGCCTAAACCCCAAACCTTACAAAGTTGTGATGATTTGTTACGAGGTAGGAGAAAACCAAATGGCTGGTGCCAATCTGCCAAGTGGAAAAATTCCTACCAGGCCCCTTCAACAGGTGACCAACCAAGGTCCATAGCAAGGTCAAAGTGTCGAATGCAAAAAAAATAGGGTGGGAGATCCAATGAAGCAAGGAGTAGCAGGAAGAGATCCCAGCCGCGCTGCCGCTTAAATGCGGCTAGCCATGCCCCCCAACCAGCCGGATTGGCTGGCTGTGGGCATGACGCGGGCCCGGACCCTCCAATGACGCAAGGACTCTCCCCGCCCCTGCTAAGCATGGGAGAATGGGTGGCCTGACCGCAAAACCTGAAAGATTTTATATAATACAATTCCCATTTTGGTGGTATGTCTAACATACATCCCAGACCAAAGTATCTCCATATGATTATAGGTGAAAGCCAACTACGTTTTACTCAGAATAGACTGGTTGAAACTAATCTGAGATGGAATCTGAATGCAGGTCCCAGTACTCTTGCCATGGTACACTGGCCTTCCACTTGGCTCAGTTAATATCTTCGCAATTGCTCCCCACTATTACAACACTGCTGAGTAACACCAATCACTGCCAGACTTCTGCTAGGGTGAGACTGTTCACCACTGTCTTTGTAGAAAGGTTCTTCTGCACCCACATGCCAACTCTTTGAAAGAAAATTAGTTATGCTGACAGGGTACATTCCTGACCTTCCACTCTTCACTTGACCCGCAAATGTAATTGAGATTTTGTTCTTCAGTAGGTGAAAGCTGCTTTCAACTGCATTGTAAAATATGCATTACTTATTATGGCTCCCACTGTTCTCCTATATACTATGGTTAATAAAACAACCCCATGCTTTTATTAGAAAAAGATATTCAAATGATGGCCATAGGCTCAGTCACAGATGCACATTTAAGAACACTGATTTCCACGAAGAAAATGCAGTTTCTGATACAATCTTTCTGAGGTACCAAGGAGAAGCTATGCAGAATAAAATACTCCAAGAGTTTTCAAGAGTTTCAGGGCATCTTAGTTCAATTATAAGTTAATTTCTCAAAGTCAAAATATAACATTGGCTAGTATTTTCATATTACTACAGTACGCCTACTATCCTCTCCGTACAGGTTCCTCATAAGACAAACAATTAAACCAAATGTGGGATACCAGGAATTGGAAGAATGACAGAAGCAAGAGGAAGCAGGTTCCATGTTATAAATGACTGAGCCAATGACTAAAGAAACTGGAGAGTATCCAGCTAAAATGGCAGCCACCAAGAAGAATATGAGAGTATGGGAAGAAGACAGGGGCTGAAGGGTACAGAGGTACTAGTGCCCACCATAACTTTCTTATCTGGACTTTTGTTGGAAGACAATGTAAGCTTCAAATGAACATGACAGTACTCTACTGTTAATTTTAATTTGGAACACTTTAAAAGTGTGTCTTCTAAAGGAGACCTAATGCTGGAAACAACTGCTATGGCTTTAAGACATTCACAAGCACATAATGCAAAATCAAACTGGAATAATACAACATTTTTATTTTTCCTATTATGTACTGCATGCACAATCAATTGTCCTTTATGCTTTTTACACCTATACAGTTAATTTCAGATTGTCTCATTATTTCCAAATAAACTTGCATAGCTCTCATCTTCCAATATGAAACAAATTCTTTTTGTATATACCCTTCTTGAGCAAAATCTTATTAAAACATGAGTGGCAATATATTCAAACTTGATGTACTTGGCGCAAGATATGAATACTTTATTGTACATAGATAATTAAAGGTAATGTGGGTTTTGCTATATCTATAGCAGAAATGAAGTCAACCAGGAAACATTAAAATTAATTAGCATTGATGGAGGAGAGATTTCATATAATACAGTACTAGCAACCGTAAGTATGCAGAAAATCATGAACAAAAAATTAATATAAAATCTAGAGCTGTAACCTGATTAAAGAAATTGGGAGTCGATTAATCATATGCAGTGCAGTTGATTAAACAATTCCCTAATTAAATGTGCATTAATTAGCTGTAAAGAAAAAAGCATATATTATTTGTTTTGAAGTGGCATATGTATATGTTGCAACAGGAATCATAATAGAAGAGGCATTTCGAGGAAACAATGTCTCTATTTTCTTGATACACTCAACAACCAATGTCTGTGTTAGGCTGGAAGGGTAAACCAGCTTCATAAACAATAGCTGAAACTGGCTTATTTCCCCAATCCATTATTAAGATTAACCACAGTTTTTCTGGGTTTGGATGGCAGAACAAACTTTGGCTAATCAAAAATAGAAACGAAAGCTTCTGCACAGCCAGGCCAAAGAAACAGGCGGAATGTGAGAGCGGGGCTGGGGCTAGAGGACAGAATTGTTCTCAATGCTCAGCTATAGCTTAGTGATATACTTGAACCAATATATTGTTGTCATGGAGTAGGGTTACTATATGTCCGGAAATTCCCGGACATGTCCTCTTTGGGGGGGTCCTACATGCACATCCGGGGGGGGGGATTTTACATTTTAAAGCAAATGTCCTAGATTTGGAGTTTTAAAAAGTTGTGTGCACACGCAGGCGGCTCTGTTTCAGGCATAGGCGGCTCAGTTCAGGCTCAGTGGCGACAGAGGGCTATTGGGCGATTGCCCGAAAAAAGCTTTAACAACTTTTTGTGTCCAGATTTTACCTCTTGAAATATGGCAACCCTATCATGGAGCAAATCTCAAACCGAAGAGCTAGCCTAAGCATGTGTGCTGAAAGTAAGTTTGTGGTATACATATCTTATGTTCTTTATGCATGTCAGTAAAAATTTGTCTCATTTGTTTAATTTGAGTTTCTATGCTTATGGCCTTGGGGACAAATTTCAGTGCATATTAGTACACGGTCAAGTTCTATTTACATTTGATGTCCTGATACTGTATATATTTTAAAACAAGCAGCCATTGTCCCCAGTCCCTCAGGCATCACTTTACAAAAGTAGAGGGTCAGTACAAATGTGCACATTGTGGCCCTTTCTTGATTCTTAAAATTCTCTCAAATATTTCTTCGTTTAAGTCTTTAGAAAAGACTTACTGCATATCTTAAATCTAGGGCAATTTGCAAAATGGTCTTTTTTGGGGTCAATAGAGCTGATGAGTCAGGAGGTGCAAGAAGTGCATGGCTCTTGAAATTCATGCTCAGCGAAAATCATGCTTTTCCAGGGTGCAGAGATCACAAAGGTCACAGAAACCACAACAGACAAACTGATGTCTAAAAATGAAGAAACTATGTTACCAAATGCTAGGGAAATTTCCAGAGTGGCAAGCTTGCTAGTACAGTGGTACCTCGGGTTAAGTACTTAATTCGTCCCGGAGATCCGTACTTAACCTGAAACTGTGCTTAACCTGAAGCACCACTTTAGCTAATGGGGCCTCCTGCTGCCGCCGCGCCGCCGGAGCACGATTTCTGTTCTCATCCTGAAGCAGAGTTCTTAACCTGAAGCACGATTTCTGGGTTAGCGGAGTGTGTAACCAGAAGCATATGTAACCTGAAGCGTATGTAACCCGAGGTACCACTGTATGTTAAAGGAAGGAGGGGAAACTCCCCTGAAAGACTAACACATTCATTATGGCATAAGCTTTTGTGGAGCAGAGTCCATTTTATCAGATACATGGAATGTTATTTCCAGTTGGAATATTATACACACAGAAGCATTTGGCAAGGCACGGCACCACCTGCTCCTAATATAATAACATACACACGTGTGTAGAGGGGGAGATAAAGCTAGCAGTGAGGTCAGAGTGGAATGAAACGCAAAGAAATACAGACTGTGATAATTGTGCTGAAGTTTAAATAAAATGAAGAAACAACGCAGCACACACAAACTGCTGCCTTAATTCACATCCCTGAAGACGACGCCCTATGCCTCATCTAACATTTACAGAAATCCATGGAAGTCTCCATGTTTACTGAACAAGGGTCATTTCCATGCAAGACGTAATATGAGGAAAATAATGACAATGAAATATTGACAGTGAGCACTCTCAGCTTAGAGGAATACTCCATTCATCAACAACATGCTGACTAATCAGAAGTAAAAGAAGAACAAGCATAGTAGGACTGACTACTCTCAGGGAGCCAGGTGTCTGCAAATACTGACAGGAATGCACATTATGCCATGTCAAAATGACTGGGAATGAAGTATGTTCAGAATACCCGATGGGCACCTGGATTACCAAGAGCACTGTCATGCAAAGAATAAACACAGCTTTTTTTAAAAAAAGGTAGGAAAGGAAGGAAGGAAGGAAGGAAGGAAGGAAGGAAGGAAGGAAGGGAGAGACAAAGTATCTACATCACTTAGTTTCTACAGCAGCTCTCTGCTGTGTTAAGGAAAAACTCATCTAGAGCCATTCATGGCCTCCTCACTTTACCCAACATCATGCTTAACAGAAAGTAAATCTGACAGAACTCAGTGCCTCACAAGCCTCTTCTTCTGTTGCAGTTCCCTCAACCTCTGGGTCTAGAATCCCCCATCCCTCAGGACTGAGGTGAGCTGACGTGGGGAGGAGGGGGCAAGAAGGTCCTTTTGTGACAAGAGACTTTTACTTGCACAATTCTGGATCCAACCCATCTGGCTTTTTTCTGATGAAGTTGCTTCTATGACATTATTTTGAATCCTAGCTTAACATCATCCAAAATATGTCCTAAAACTGTGATCTAAATGCGAGTCACACAATCACTCCCCCCCAAAAAACACTAGTACCAGTTGAGAAATGGTCTTATTTCAACCACTAGGCCTACTTGCTCCTCAGTTCTTATCAGGTCAGCTGGTGCTACACGCATAATATTAAAGTCCTCTTAAAGGACGACACTCCTTTGAACAGCTCAAGAGCATAAAAGTCACCCACACTTCCATTTTTCTCAATTCAGATATTTGGCGTTTGGCTAACCTTTAAGCAAAGTGTCCTTTAAATTCATATCGCTTTAGCTATAAAATACTTAATGATCAACATTTTAAAGCAGAAAGGAATATAACCAAGTTAGACATCTTGTAATAGGCCTTTTGACTAGAGCCATTAAGAACACTTTGGTTCAATTCAGACATAATTTATCATTCTGAGTGGAATTCACCTGAAAAGCAAGCAGATGCTTCTGCTCCTCTCCGCCTCTCCTTCTTTAAGCATAAAAAAATCCATTCAAATTTTCAGACATCTAAAATAGCCTGAGGTTATGAATGACAGAAACTTTCCAGTTAATCATGTATCATTGTCTTAAAGGATCCAAACTCTCCAAACTGTCATTTCCCCAAAATAAATATAAGCTAGATGGCAACATGGGCAATTTATATGTTGATTTCCAAGAAGAAATGGAAAACAACAATAATGACACCTCTAATTTCCACCTCCACTGCAGCTATTTCAAAATACTTGCTGATGGGAATGTGTGCACAAAATGCATTAATAAAAATTATATGATAGTGAACTCTTAACAAGCTGGGGAATGGCCATAACTCACTGGCACAACACATGCAAAAAGTCCCAGGTTCACTCTGTGACAGAGCTTTCCAAACTGTGTGTCACGACACATTAGTGTGTCTGCTGTGGTGTGCAGGTGTGTCACACGAACATTCTTATAAGGGGCTAGTTTAACCTCTGGCTTGCCAGTAAAACTGAAGTACTGTGTCGTGAAATGATGTGTCTAAAAAGTGTGCCGCCAACATGAAACGTTTGGAAAGCTCTGCTCTATGGCACCTCCTGGCTGAAAACATGGAGAGTCACCATTCATCAATGGTATAAGACAGCATCATAATGGTGTGTGACTGACTTAGTACAAAGGTATTCCTCTGCAAATCCAATCACAGATTGCTACACTTTAAGGCTAAAAGGAACTAAAGAGAACAACAGTCCAACTGTTCTTTTACGCTGAAATACCAAGCCCAAATCATGGACATGTGCACCAGGACCAGATCACATTAGATTTAGGACATTATGCTAATATTCTATAATCCTCAGAATGTAATTCCCATATAGGAAAGTTCCCACACCTCGCTCTCATCTACTCAACCTGGAATCCTGAGCGGGACAGACACTTCGGGATGATCAGACTATCAGCATTATTTATTTTCTTAAAGTTGGGGAAATGATTATGCTGTTCCAAGACCGTTCTGCCCTATAGGAAACTTTAAAGAAGCTTGGTTCACATGCTGTATATGGGCATTTCCATTAAAAAAATGTGCCATTCCGGGGTCTGCAATTTAGAGGGCGAGCTATTGTACAACTTAATCAGCATAATGAATAAACCAGGGCCAGGGCACTTTCCAGGTTTAAGGTACAGTACTCAGTATCAAGTGGGCGTTAGAAAGCACTGCTAATAACAAGGCCAGTGGAAGTGAGGATATTCCAGCTGAACTATTTAAAATTTTAAAAGATGATGCTGTTAAGGTGCTACACTCAATATGCCAGCAAGTTTGGAAAACTCAGCACTGTCCAGAGGATTGGAGACGATCAGTCTACATCCCAATCCCAAAGAAGGGCAGTGCCAAAGAATGCTCCAACTACCGCACAATTGCACTCATTTCACACACTAGAAAGGTTATGCTTAAAATTCTACAAGGCAGGCTTAAGCAGTATGTGGACTGAGAACTCCCAGAAGTGCAAGCTGGATTTAGAAGAGGCAGAGGAACCAGAGACCAAATTGCAAACATGCGCTGGATTATGGAGAAAGCTAGAGAGTTCCAGAAAGACATCTACTTCTGCTTCACTGACTATGTCGACCACAGCAAACTATGGCAAGTTCTTAAAGAAATGGGAGTGCCTGATCACCTCATCTGTCTCCTGAGAAATCTCTCTGTGGGACAAGAAGCTACAGTTAGAACTGGATATGGAACAACTGATTGGTTCAAAGTTGGGAAAGGAGTATGACAAGGCTGTATATTGTCTCCCTGCTTATTTAACTTATATGCAGAATTCATCATGCGAAAGGCTGGGCTGGATGAATCCCAAACCGGAATTAAGATCACCGGAAGAAATATCAACAACCTCAGATATGCAGATGACACAACCTTGATGACAGAAAGTGAGGAGGAATTAAAGAACCTTTTAATGAAGGTGGAAGAGGAGAGTGCAAAATTTGGTCTGAAGCTCAACATCAAAAAAACTAAGATCATGGCCACTGGTCCCATCACCTCCTGGCAAATAGAAGGGGAAGAAATGGAGGCAGTGAGAGATTTTACTTTCTTGGGTTCCATGATCACTGCAGATGGTGACAGCAGTCACAAAATTAAAAGACGCCTGCTTCTTGGGAGAAAAGCAATGACAAACCTAGACAGCATCTTAAAAAGCAGAGACATCACCTTGCCAACAAAGGCCCGTATAGTTAAAGCTGAATTGGCACATAAACATTGACTTATATGCAAAAGAAAAATGACTGAAGGAGATATAGTTGTTGTTATTGACATTATTGAGCCATATTGCTGGGCAATGAGAGCACAGTAGTGCATTGAGCCACATGGAGATGCATTGCCTCACATCCATTCAGCCGTAACATAAGGCCTGTGGGAGGAGAACATAATTACTCTGCTGTCATTTGATTACTGTACAGATTGACAGATGACAGGGTATAGATATTGTCCCGAACTTGCAAAGTTAATTAGTTCATATATAACAAGACAATATCAATGTCAGCATCCCACTTGATATATAGCAGTTTCTAAGGTGGGAGGTTTAACAGAAAAAAATATCATTAAAAAAAAGCCACCACCCTGGAAATATTTTTTTGAAAGAATAAAAATAAAAGCTGCTAAGTATGAACTTTATATCCTGTTTTTGTGTATCTTCAATAATATGATTTTCTAATAATAGGTCTTAAGTGTGAAAAATAGCAATTGTTTTCTCCACATACAGCTTTAAATAACTAGTTTCCAGGGCTGATTCACCAGTTTAGGCTACTCACATCAACCTAGTTTGCACATAAAGGTAAAGGGACCCCTGACTGTTAGGTCTAGGCACAGACGACCTTGGGGTTACAGCGCTCATCTTGCTTTACTGGCTGAGGGAGCCGGTGTACAGCTTCCGGGTCATGTGGCCAGCATGACTAAGCTGCTTCTGGTGAACCAGAGCAACACACAGAAATGCCGTTTACCTTCCTGCCGGAGTGGTACCTGTTTATCTACTTGCACTTTGACGTGCTTTTGAACTGCTAGGTTGGCAGGAGCAGGGACTAAGCAACGGGAGCTCACCACGTCACGGGGATTCGAACCGCTGACCTTCTGATCAGCAAGCCCTAGGCTCAGTGTTTTACACCACAGCGCCACCTAAAACATGTGAGTTCCCAGAGTGAATACTGTAGCTACTGCAGTGTTCTCCTGGTCCAACTACTGCCATGCTACCCATGATGAAGACATGCTTTGATAGCATTATGTCTGAATCTGGGCTGATAGTCTGGCTCACTCCAGTGAAACCATAAGTTGTTCCCAAGTTTTGTTGCTGATTTACCACTCATTGTTTGTCTGTGAGGAGACAAGCCACAAGCCTGTGTTCACACATAATTCTAGGCCAATCGAGGGCTTAGCCCCAGATAGCCAAGCAGCGCAAAGACTGAGAACAGGGATTGCAGGGGCAACAATATTTGCTTTGGGAACATGCATATTTTTTCACTTACACTAAGTCATTGTTTGGTTTAGTGTTACATGAAAACGAAGCCACATGGTTCATCTTATGATGAAAAATGTTAGAATACTCACATTAATAAGACTGGCACTGACAGCACTGATTGCTTTTTTATATAATCGAGGGCATTAATAAACCATGCAGAAACATGGGTTTTGGGTTCCTTTTTGCAATCCATAGTTAAACATTAGAAAAAGTCCTTTTATTCATGTGCAATTTATAATTTTTGTCCAGTGATGTTTCCACCACATTTCTGTTCAACTGCGGAAGCTGGGAAGGAAGCTGGAATCCTTGCGACCATGGCAGTGGACAATTCTGGCTAATGGCTCTATTGAAAAGAGAAGTCTAGAAGCAGCCGTGCAATAGGAAACCCGGTCCTAGTGCATCTGCAGAGATAAACTCAAAGTTTGCATCTATATGTTAAAAACGGCTAGTGTTAATGTGAACACACTTTAGGCTCTTTTTATCATACACAAGGCTGCCACATTGAGCCCTGTGACGCATGCCTCTGAACCGGCTGGTTGCCTTCTCAGCCCTCCCTCCCTCCCTCCTGTTGAAGGACACAGGCAGCATGGGAGGAGACTGTACCACTTTCATCTCTTTCTGAGCAGCAGCGAGAGGCAGTGATGACAGCAAAAGGTTGTGAGGGGGGCAGACGAAGAAAACAAAACAGTGAGCAGGGAAAGTAGATGGTTACAAGTTGATCTACTGTAAACTTTCTTTCCTGCCTTGCTTTGCTTGCCACCCCACAGCCAAGCACCTGAGATGGAAGCAGGATGTCTTCCTCTCATCTTGGGTGGGTGTTGGGTGCTTAGTTTCCCAGCAGCAGGAGAATGTGGCAATTATGGAGCAGTGGGAGCCAGTGGGAAACAGTACATACCAGTGTTCAAACTGCTGATATAATTGGCTGTAACCCACACCTGCGTTACAGAGAGAATTTAAAGTGCCTTCACAGCACTAAGAGCTGCTTTTAAACATACATCTTGATGCTTCCAGGATCTACCTATGGATGAGCCAAGCACCTAGGTTGAAAAGAAGAATGCCAACTATGTATACTTCTAGAAAATACAATTTTGCAAAACACATACAGATAAAAGAACCTGGATAGCTTGAAAACAGGACTAATGGCCATAGAAGCCAGTTCAGAATAGGGAAATACTCTGGGAATTAAATTATGTTCAATTACATCCCATCTCTTTTGACTAGATAAACTTTTATGACAGTAGATCAACTTACAGAAAATCCTTATAGTTGTTTAGCCATAGGCTATTATAACTTATTAATGAGCAACTAAAACAGTATACAATGAAAGATCCTGTCTGTCTATCTAAAATCACACAGTGAACTGAAAGCCTAATGTGACCATTTCACCTTATGAGAGGAAATGATTTTGTCTGTTCTGGCTTCTCAGTTGCGAGGGCCTCAATTAGATGCAATTACCCAAGATGTGGAGGTTTGTTTTGAGGTAGCCTGTCATTCACTTACTCCGACGAAGCCTTTCATTTATCCAAGTAATTATAAACTTCATATAACAGATTGCTGTAATCTACTACATCAGTGGTTCCCAAACTACCCCCCACCCGGAGCTGCCTGAACTAAAATTATTAGTTTCATGGCAGATGACTAAATATGTTTTTCTGCCTGTTGTAGCAATTGTAATATAGAATTGGAATTGTAAAATCAATATGAATATTTCATGTGGACATGCCATAGACCAGAGGTGCACAACCTGACACCCTCCAGATGTTATTGGACTACCTCTCCCATCATCCCTGACCACTGGCTATGCTGGCTGGGGCTAATAGGAGTTGTAGTCCAGAAACATCTGAAGGCCTGCAGGTTGTGCATCCCTGCCACAGACCACCTGAACGATGTTTGTGGATAGTGGTAGTTCTTACGGTCTTCTGGACTCAATTTTTAAATAACCACGCAAATGGCCTATGTTCCTTCAGCAACATTTATGGTACTGTCAACAAATTACAGCGCAGCTTGGCATAAAGTTCGTTTACTGTAGAAATGTTACAGTATGTTATTAGCAACTATTGCCATCTAAAACACAACTCTGCTTATTAGTTCAGCTAAGTCACAGCCCTTTCCACTAACTCAAGGCCAGAGAAATAATTTCATCCCAAATTTGTTGTGGCAATTACAAATATATATTTTTCCAGCAATAATTAGAATGAATGTTTGCACACAGACCTTTTATAATGGTCTGCGCCTTTATTTTTACTTGGTCTAAGGATCTTAATGCAATGCAAATAGTGATCTCCACCACACAATAATTCTCTTCCCTTGTCATAACAGATCTGAACTCCTTATGAGGCTGAAACTCTATATTAATTCACTACAGCTTTCAGAAGCACACTGTTTTATTGCATTAGTATTAGGTCAAGTCAAAACAAAAAGGGCAAGCAATTGTAAAGGGCCAGTGTGCAAACATCTCATTATGACTGATATGCATTTTTTTGGCGTTGTAATCTTTCATTATGAATTTGGGACAAAAAACCCCTCTTTCTTTCAAGAAAACAGTGCTAGGGAAAAGCTGTCATTAAGTTTAGTGGAACCTAGTAATTTTGGCTGTAGAGCCTAATCCTAATACTGAGTTACGTATACCTAATTGTTACCTTTCACTCACAGAAGGCTCTTTTGATTACTCACAAACTGATGGGGGAGCAATTTTTGCTGATTCCTCCTCCCCCCTGCTGCACCCTGCACTGCCAGAACTGCTCCAGAGGCTTGAAGGACCCTTTGGAAAAAAAGTGTGGGAAGTTGAGTGAGATGCTACATAAGAAAAAAGGGGATTGGTGAAAATAACATCCCTCCCCATTGCCTTCACAGAAGCTTTAGCTGGAGCAAATAGCCACCCATGAGTGGAACAGTATACCTGAGTACTAGATGTATGAGGAGCACATACTGTATTCAAGTCTATATACTGAATATGGACTTACACATTTTGATAAATCTCTGGCTGTGCTGCTTCTGTCATCTTTCCATGCTTGCTATGCCTTCAAATCGCTACTACTTCTTTACTCACTGGCCCTGTGTTTCACTGACATGTGTTCTAACATTAGTGGGCACAGAATTTTTTAAAATGGCTACTATATGGAAACCAATGCACTGGTTGCCTGCTCATCACTGAGCCCAAATCAAGGTAATACTTTTGTTCTTATAAAGCCTCCAGCCCAACTGGGTCAACTCTCCCCATATTTTCTGCCTGGACTTTGAGACCATTTGGTAAGCCACTTCCAGTATTGCCATCTCTGAATGATGTGAAAGGAGCTCAGAGGTCTTTCTTAGCAACGGCGTCCAAGCTCTGGGGCATTCTCCTTGTTGTATTTCAGTTGGTGGCTACCACCAGCTGGTGGTGAAGTATGATTTGTAATCAACCTGCACAGGGGCAGATAAAAAATGAACCAGCTCATATACCTCTTAAGTATGTGTTTCTGTTTATCATATTTCAAATTGTTATTATGCACCCTGAGCTGGGTTATGATGAAGGGCAGGACAGAAACTTGCAAAACAAATTGTCTCTGTCACATGTTGGTAAGGTTTTTAGAGCTTACACCTATATTATTATCATTATCATCATGACATTTTCATACTGCTTAATGAATCCAGCAAGAAGAAAAATACTAAGTGTTGCTAAATCTAAAATGCCTTGGAAATTTAAAATTGGGGAGAATAAAAATATTTTCACTGACACAAAAATATCATAACATAGGAGGCAGGAAAACCTCTCTGGGGAGGCTGTTCCATAAGAGAGGTGCCACCACTACCAAGAGCTTCTTCCTACTGGGCAGATGCCTCAATTTATCAGGCAGGGGAACCTGGAGAAAAGCATCTGGTGAAGGAGCAGGTAGGGATATATGGAAGGAGGAGGTCCTTCAGGTAATTTGACACCCAGTCATTTAAGGCTTTAAAATCAAGTTGTGTTCTTTACCTTAAATATGTAATTTATTTTGCCAGTTGCTTTTAACATTAGTGTTGAAAACCATAATTCCATAGGCCTGACAGCTTAAAAGTTTGGCACAAAGAGGAACTAATCTGTTTTGGCAGAGTGGGGAAGCAACAAAAACAGAGCTAGCTATTTTCAATTAATGCTATGGTGCTTGAGGTTGCAGCCAGGCAACATATTTAAAGAAATGACCTTTCGCTGTGCTATTCTGAGTTTATATTGAAGTCAACCCTTCCTTGGTCTTTACTCCTTTATTAATTCCCAGATGAAAATGGATTTCAAAAAAGCTAGAAGCCTTTCCCCTCAGACTCCTCATGTATATGATAGTATTTATTCTGCTTCCAATTAGAATACCTGCATTTTTATGTGCATAATTTGTAAAGTTCAAAGCAATGGATATTTTTGTCTCAGGTCTTATCCTCTCTCTTTCACATCGTTCTGGCAACTGAATTCTATGGAGTTAATTCCCACTTAAACCAATGCAAGTGGAATCAGAATGTAGGCTCACATCTCTGTTTCTTTCTGTCTTGCATGTAATTAGATTAATCCCCTAATTCTTGACGCTGTATGGAATTTTATCAATCCCCTACTCATTTTATATATTGCTGAGATCAGTATCTTCATATTCAACTACAGTGGCTTATTTTATCCCAAGCCCATCTCACACCCCATTCTTCCAGTCTACAGACTGTGCCATTCTCTTGCAAAACAGCATTTTTATATATTAGATATATCTTCCTATGATTACTATCTTCCCACGAGAGGATGAAGAGAGCACTCAAAATGGAAAGCAGCAGCTTAACTAAAGGCAGGTATAATGCGCTCCTACACCTGTATAGAAAGTTCAGGTAACATGAAAGTAGTAAAACAAAAACTAGAATTTTGGGGGGAATGGGTGAATTAAATAAACCACTTCTGCTCATTAAACAACAACAACAACAAAACTGCACTCAATTGTTGTTGTTTTTTAAAAAGAACCCTAGCCACCATAGTTTGATCTTTAAGAAGCCGCACACAAAAATGTGGGTATTACATCCCCCCCCCCCCAAAAAGAAAAGATGATCTGTTGGGGGGGGGGAATAGGGCAGATGCCATAAATCACAGAGCACCCAGAAGCATCACAATGAAAAACAACTTGGTTACCCAATAGTCAGAAGAAGTGGGGACCAGAGCTTGATATCGGGATAAAGAAATGTTTAGAAGACAATAAGCAGGATCACCGAAGAATTGATGCTTTTGAATTATGGCGGAGACTCTTGAGAGTCCCATGGACTGCAAGAAGATCAAACCTCTCCATTCTTAAGGAAATCCAGCCCTGAGTGCTCACTGGAAGGACAGATCCTGAAGCTGAGGCTCCAATACTTTGGCCACCTCATGAGAAGAGAACAGTCCCTGGAAAATACCCTGATGTTGGGAAAGATGGAGGGCACAACACACAAGGAGAAGGGGACGACAGAGGACAAGATGGTTGGACAGTGTTCTCGAAGCTACCAGCATGAGTTTGACCAAACTGTGGGAGGCAGTGGAAGACAGAGGTGCCTGGCGTGCTCTGGTCCATGGGGTCACGAAAAGTTGGGACACAACTAAACGACTAAACAACAAAAGCAGGATCAAAAGCAGGCAGCAATTTCACAAGTGAGCAGAAGTGAAGAAGGTTGATGAATGCCAAGCCCTGGAAGCAAGGTAAAGGTAAAGGACCCCTGGACAGTTAAGTCCAGTCAAATGTGACTAAGGGGTGTGGCGCTCATCTCCGTTTTCAGGCCAAGGGAGCCAGTGTTTGTCCACAGACAGCTTCCCGGGTCATGTGGCCGGCATGACTAAACCGCTTCTGGTGCAATGGTAGATCGTGACGAGTGCCAGAGTGCATGGAAACACAGTTCACCTTCTCTTTGCAGCGGTATTTATTTACTTGTATGCTTTCGAACTGCTAGGCCGGCAGGAGCTCGGACAAAGCAATGGGAGCTCACCCCATTGTGCGGATTCAAACTGCCAACCTTATGATCAGCAAGCCCAAGAGGCTCAATGGTTTAGACCACAGTGCCATCTGCGTCCTTGCATTGGAAGCAACAAGACATGACAAACAGCACTTTACATTTAAAAAGGGTGCATAAAGGGTGCTTTTATACAGTGATTTTATCCTGTGAACCGCACTAAGACCTGCGGGTATAGGGTGGTATGCACATATGTTGTTGTTTAGTCGTTTAGTCGTGTCCGACTCTTCGTGACCCCATGGACCAGAGCACGCCAGGCACCTCTGTCCTCCACTACCTCTCGCAGTTTGGTCAAACTCATGCTGGTAACCTCGAAAACACTATCCAACCATCTCTTCCTCTGTCGCCCCCTTCTCCTTGTGCCCTCCATCTTTCCCAGCATCAGTGTCTTCTCCAGGGAGTCTTCTCTTCTCATGAGGTGGCCAAAGTACTGGAGCCTCAGCTTCACGATCTGTCCTTCCAGTGAGCACTCAGGGCTGATTTCCTTACGAATGGATGCGTTTGATCTTCTTGCAGTCCATGGGACTCTCAAGAGTCTTCTCCAGCACCATAATTCAAAAGCATCAATTCTTCGGCGATGCACATATAATAAATAATAATAATAATTAAATCATTGTAGGGTAATGCATTGGGCTGCCACTAATGTCTGCTTTGAACCAGATTTGATCATCCACAGAGATTATGCTTGCTTACAACATATTAACCATGGATGCATGCAAAGAATAAAACTGCAAAACCTGTGGTACATGACATTTCTTCTCTTGAAAAGCTACATTGCTTTGCCCCAGTCTCCTTAACATGCTGTTAAAAAATAAAAATCCAAGCATTTTTCACTATTTCTTTAAGGTCAGCTTAAACACCTTTCCAAACAGTCAGTGTCTATTCCCAGTCTTGTGTGGTGTTTAGGGTCTGCTATATGCTTCAAGTGACACAGAAGAATGTACAAAATGTTATAAATGAAACTTGAGCTACTGTTCACTCTAGTTTCTTAGTACTGAACAGCTGAGCTATATATATTCCAGAGTGGCGCCAGCTCTCTTTAAAGGAATTGTTCCTTTAAAGGTCTTCTCTCAACATATTTTCATGCTGTGTGTTTGTGTACATAAATGTACACACATACATACACCCCTATCTTTATGATGGAATAGGTCATCCATTGGTGGATTTTTCCATGTAGATCAATAGGAAATAGTAGACTGATCTCATACCCATCAACATTTCTCATATCAATGTCCAACACCATATGACATATTGCAGAAGACTCTACAGCACCTCCTGCATGCTGTATTCATTTACTGTACAACTGCCTGTTTCCTACCAATTTTAAATCCATAAGGGAGTTTGTTCATTTGGTTAAAGGGAAATGTTAACTGTAAGATACACTTTCCAAGTGCAATGTGTAAAATGATAGGCTTTGCACTAACTGATAATCCATATCCTCATGAGCAAAACTGGGGTTATCTCCATATGCAATAAGATCCATATAGGTATATACTGATACCCCCCCCCCCCATCTACAGCAGACTTAGTACAGATCACAAATTCTAACACAGAGCTGCACAAAACCTGGTCAAAAGCAACTAATTAATGCTCATGTTTGACAGGAAAGGATCATTAAAGCAAAGAGCAAGCATTTCACATAAGCTGAGCCACAGCAAATGATGGTGATGATTACAGTCATACCTTGGGTTACAGACGCTTCAGGTTGTGTTTTTCGGGTTATGGACTGCTGAAACCCAGAAGTACTGGAACGCGTTTTGGCGGTCACGCATGTGCAGAAGCGCCGAATCACAACCTACATGTGTGCAGACGCAACGCTGCGGGTTGTGGACACTGCACGTTGCGAACGTGCATCCTGCACGGATCCCGTTCGCAACCCAAGCATCCACTGTATTGGCAATTTTACTTGTTGCTGCATTATTAGATACCATAAACTGTTGTTGATCTACTGCAAATCAGCCAGAGATCTATTAGTAGATGCCAATCTATATTCTGTCCATTACTGATCTAAGCAAGTGCTCATTATTCTAATGGCCAAACCAGACAAGACACTATCCACACAATATGTGCTACCTGGATTGGAAGAAAAGCTTCCGTTGCTGTGAATGGAGCTTTTATTCAAATGTAAATCGTGGGCAGAGAATGGATCCAAGTACCCAATCCCACTTAAAGCAATTCACACAACAGCTCATGATTATGGGAATAATGTTTTAACTAGTTTGGCCCTAGCAGAAATCAGTTATCCAAGGTCACAGGAGAGGCATGATCCTGGACTGTCATTGTCCAGAGGCTCTACATACTTAGAGACTTGCCTCAATCAAAAATTGGTATGCAGGGTACCATTGGTATACAGGTATACATAAATAGGTACTATAACTATATCTTAACTTGGAAGTTTGGGGGATTATGCTGTTTGTATTCCTTTTGTTTTGACCCAAGAAAGCTAGCTAAGCATAACGCAGGGTCAGCAAACCTTTTCAGCAGCGGGCCGGTCCACTGCCCCTCAGACCTTGTGGGGGGCTGGACTATATTTTGGAAAGAAAAAAATATGAATAAATTCCTATGCCCCACAAATAACCCAGAGATGCATTTTAAATAAAACCACACATTCTACTCATGTAAAAACACGCTGATTCCCAGACCGTCCGTGGACCAGATTTAGAGGCGATTGGGCTGGATTTAGCCCCTGGGCCTTATTTTTGCCTACCCATGCATAACAGTAATATACTTGCAGAGGTAGTAACTGTACAAGAAGAACAAACAGTGGTCAGCCCATGAGTATTAGAATCTTAAACCAAAATCACCAGTGGGTGGAAATTAACTTTGTCCAAGCAGCAAAAGGTTTTATTACAGATTCTATCAAAGGGCAGAAGGTAAGGAGGAATTGTGAAATGGTAAGATTCACATGCAATACAATTCAAGCTGCAAGAATAATTAGGGGTTTATTATCTGAAGACATTAGATGTAGGCTTCTAATATTTGTAAGGAATTAAAATATAAGAAGGTGAGCAGGATAACCTGAATGTAAGGTTGCATAGCAATGTGGAGCTATGGACTGCAATGTAAATATACTCAGGTTTGCCCAAAAAGAACATGCTTAAACAAAGCTGATATTCAAGTGTGTTGTGCAAATGTTCGTACCTTTGGCCAGTCAACATAAGCAAACAGGTAAGAGAATTTTCAGGTTGCCCTGAACACAGCACTAGAGGAAAGAGTGGCCGTTGCATCTATATTGGAGGAGATTTAGAAAAACAAAAAGGCCAAAGAACATAGTCCTCATCACACGAGAAGAGGAGCATGGTCATTTTTGCTGGCTCTGCCCCTCACTGCTGTATTCTTGCCAGCCCAGCCCACCCCACCCCACCCATCCATACAATGGAAGAGAAATTTGAAGAGAAGAGGAGAGCCTGTTCTACTTAAGAGGGATCCATATGTAATTTACAACCCTGTGTAACCAAGCTCTAAATCACCCATCCCCAACACATTGGACATAGCTGAGCCAGATGACAAAGACATAACATGGAAGATGGGGCCAGAGAGCACAGGTGTGCTCTCTCCTTCATGTGATGGTAATCTTGTGAAGGCAGGATAACTGTATATAGCTTGGGAATTTTATATAACCAAGGCTCAGATGGATAGACCTCTCCACAAAACTATTTTGCAGAGAGTGTGGATAATACATAATTCTTGCAGAAATTATGCCAGTACAGTGGTACCTTGGGTTACATATGCTTCAGGTTACTTACGCTTCAGGTTACAGACTCCACTAACCCAGAAATAATACCTCGGGTTAAGAACTTTGCTTCAAGATGAGAACAGAAATCGTGTTCTGGCGGTGCGGCGGCAGCGGGAGGCCCCATTAGCTAAAGTGGTGCTTCAGGTTAAGAACAGTTTCAGGTTAAGAACGGACCTCCAGAAGTTCTTAACCCGAGGTACCACTGTACAGAGGCTCCAGTACAGAGGTTTCAGTGCATGCCATCAGCTGACTAGTTTTAGCCAATTTATTTTGGCTGTTATTACAGGAGACAGAACTTTAAGCTAAAAGACTGAAGCATTTCCCTCTATGGCAGTGCCGTCAAATAAAAAAATATTATTTATTCTTAAGGTGGCCCAAGATAAATCATTAACAGGGGAGCAATGGCTCCATGATCGTATTTCATTTAGAAGGAATTTTTAATGAAAAAAATAATTAAAACAAACCCCATTACTTTCAATAATTAGAGAAAGTGACCTGGATGGAATTTTTAATCTCCAATCCATCTTTGCCGCTACATTATTCACCTACTGTTCTTGCATAATTAAAACGTGGCAGGTAGTTTACACACAAGAGGGAGTAATTGTATTAAAAATAACTCTTCCTAACCAAAGCTCATTTTCACCTATGAAATAAAGCAAGATAATAATACCACCGTTGACATTTATATAGTGCAAATCAGCATTCTATTTAAGAACATTTAAATATAAATTTCAGCTCTAATATAGAAATGATAGCCTGACAGTGTGCATATTTACTTGGAAGGGAGTCCCACTGAGTTCAGTGAGGCCTAGTTCCATGTTCCAAAGGATTGCAGCTTCCATCTTTTCCTTTTTGCCTTGCTCATCAGGTACTTTTAATTTGAAAGTTTGCTTGCAAACAGTATTCAGGACTCAGGTGATTAATATGTCGATTGTTTTCTTTAATGCCACAAATGCAAATTGGTCTCAGCATTGCAAACCAGTGCAGAAAGTACCTCTTTATTTGAACAGCGATATATTTTCCCGGGTGGGATAAAAATGCTTAATCAGTTTTACACCACCAACACAAATGATCCATTGAAGGATATCAGCGTGTGAAACATTTTAGATCCCATCACTGAACCTCACCATGTCTCACAGGAAGGGATGGTTGAGCCTCCTCTACCTTACTCTGAAGATTAATTGGTTCTTTGAAGCATTCAGGATAAATACTTGAGTAAAACAACCCAAAAAACCTAAAGCCTTAAAATATGCTTAACCTGAACACCCAAAAGACTGTTTCATGTTTTTGCAAACCTCACTACATCCACCACTTTCCCCGACTCCCTGTGAGTTCGGTTTCCCAAAGCAGGGGGCAGGGGAGCGTTTCTCTTGTGGGAAGCAGGATGAGAAACAGGCAGCTGATGGGCATAGGGAACACCAGCCTCTTACTGACTGTAAAGGACACACTCTACTTGTAGTCAGGCCCATGGTGCTTGGCAGGAAATGACATGCGAAGGATGCCATTTGCAGCCAAGGAGATGTATTCTACTATTTTTCTGCCATCTGTCGTCTGCTTCCTCCAGATGAGGTTTCCTTCTCTCTTGGGAAAGGAAGTGCTGACAGGGGAGCAGTAGAGACGGGGATGCAAATCCCATTTTGTGTAGGACCCTACTTGAAGGTTTTCGAACCTGTTTCATGTATGGTCAGAATAGTCAAGCAAGGAGAGTAGTTCAAATTCTAAGCACCCTCTACCCAAGCACACCTGTCTCAGAGCAACTATGACTGCACACTAGTAAAGAGAGTATGCAAACAGAGTGTGCTGTACCATCTACTGCTGGCTTGTCTTCTACATGTGGGGTTTCTGGAAGAGTTTGGCTTCCTAGAGGGACCAGCAAGGCCTGACTCGGCAGTTTTCAGCTAGCAGGTTCTGCCCTGATTTCTTCAGGGCCTCAAAGGACTGCTGTATTAGGTAGTGAGCCCACCAATGCCAGGGCCACCACTGAATGGGCAACACCAAAGGAAGCATCTTTGGGGGGGGGGGGTCGCTTTGGGAGCCATAAGGGCGAGGGCATCACACCCTTTCAATTTTGTTGTAAGATATACATACAGTGGTACCTTGGTTCTCAGACACCTTGATACTCAAACAACTTGGAACCCAAACACTGCAGACAAGGAAGTAGGTGTTAAGATTCTGGAGACAGCCTCAAAGTTCAAGCCTTCTGTCAGGCTAAATGCAATTACTGCAGGAAGGGGAAATGCTAGCAGTGGGTCAGATATAGACTAAATGATGCCCTTGAATACCTGCAGATAAAAGTCATTAATGGGTGGAAAGCCATTCCTGAAGCAGGTAAAACTGAAGAGTCCTACATGTTTTTAAAGTGCAGGCATCTCAGCATTTCTCTTTCATCCCTGAGGCTACCCCAGAAAGCTTGAATGAGTTCAGCACCACAGGACAGTGGTGCCACTCATTAAAATACAATGAGAGCTCATTATACCCAATAAGTGCTCATTGTATTTTAATGAGCACAACAAACATTCTGCTGGAAAAAGCTCAAGGGTGTAATAAGTGCTGATAAACAGGCATAAGGAAAAGAGGGAAGGGGAAGCCTTGAAAAAAGTTTTATTTCCTACAGCAGATGATGCTTCCCTTGTTGTGGTAAGTGACTTCAACTTTACACGTTGATCATTGCTGTCAAAAGATCACATGACAGCGTGAATATGGATATATAGTTGAAATCCAGCAGTAAATGTAGAAGATTTTTATTTTTATTTTCTTCTGAACTCTGTGTTGATGGCTTCTTCCTCGGTTACTGAGTAAGTGAGCCTTAGAATAACTCAATGCATGGCTCACCATAGGTCTTGGGCATGGTGCAACTTGCAACCTATCCAAAGAGTTGAAATGGACCACAACAAAGTGTTACAATCTTGCAGAGCCCACCAATCACTACATTGCTGCAGCCATGGAGGCTATAGTGGTCCATGTGTGGGCAATGAGGGTTAGGACACAGTTTAGTGGTAGAACCCATAAGATCCTTAGAACACCCATCTGGTCTAGCATCCTATTCTCACAGTGGCATATCAGATGCCTACAGGATGACCACAAACAAGAAGTGAACACATTGGCACTTGTGTTCCAAGCTACTGGTACTGAGAGGCATCCTGCTTCTGACAGAGGGAACACAGCCATCATGATTAGTAGCCGCTAATATCCTTTATCTTCCATGAACTGTCTAAACCTCTTTTGAAGCCATCCAAATTAGTGGCCATCACTGCACCTTATGTGAGAGAATTCCATAGTTTAACTATGTGAGGAAGTACTATCTTTTGTCAGTCCTGTATCCTCTAATATTGTTTCATTGGATGGCCTTGTGTTCCACAATGACGTGAGAGGGGGACAAACTTCTCCCTATCTACTTTATCCACACCATGCCTAGACTTACACACCATGTTAATGTCCCTCCACACTCACCTTTTTTCTAAACTAAAAAGTTCAAAATATTTGTTTTGTATTTTGTGGACCATCCTGGGATCCTAACTATGAAGGGTGGTTTTAAGATTGACTAAATGAAATGGAGGCAGTGAGAGATTTTACTTTCTTGGGTTCCATGATCACTGCAGATAGTGACAGCAGCCACAAAATTAAGATACGCCTGCTTCTTGGGAGAAAAGCAATGACAAACCTAGACAGCATCTTAAAAAGCAGAGACATCACCTTGCCAACAAAGGTCCGTATAGTAAAAGCTATGGTTTTCCCAGTAGTGATGTATGGAAGTGAGAGCTGGACCATAAAGAAGGCTGATCACCGAAGAATTGATGCTTTTGAATTATGGTGCTGGAGGAGACTCTTGAGAGTTCCATGGACTGCAAGAAGATCAAACCTATCCATTCTTAAGGAAATCAGCCCTGAGTGCTCTCTGGAAGGACAGATCGTGAAGCTGAGGCTCCAATACATGAGAAGAGAAGACTCCCTGGAAAAGACCCTGATGTTGGGAAAGATGGAGGGCACAAGGAGAAGGGGACGACAGAGGACGAGATGGTGGGATAGTGTCTTCGAAGCTACAAACATGAGTCTGACCAAACTGCGGGAGGCAGTGGAAGACAGAAGTGCCTGGCGTGCTCTGGTCCATGGGGTCACGAAGAGTCGGACACGACTAAACAACAACAACAACAAATGAACAAGTAACATAACACAGAGGCCAAACAAACAACTAACAGCAGAATCCAAGTACACAAGAGGTCCCACTGAGTGCAATGGAGCTTACTGCTAGGTAAGTGAGCACTGGAATGCAGCCTAAGAAAAAACAAAAACAAAGGGGGGGTGTACACACCAAAAAACAGAGCTACTACAAGAGAGGATAGACTTGCTGTTTTTCCACAATTTTTTAATATCCCCATATATATATTTTTAAAAAACATACTGCATGAGTGCTGTGCATTTTAATCATTCAATCTTTAAACATTTTTGTTTTGTGAAACATAACCTTTTGAAACTTCACAAAATTAGGAAGGCATAGTTCTGTCACTGGTAATCAGTGGTGTCATGGAGACCATCAATGCCTATGCCATTCCACATGCCACTCTCTCTGGCAACTGACATAGCAGCAGGGTTATGAGGAAGGAAAAATTACCCCCATCACAAAATACTGGAGACAAAACACTAGGGGAAATGAAACGTCTTTGTATCAGAAGTGCAAACACAAGTATCTGAGACCTGCACAACAGTATAATGATTGTACAAAAATAAAACCATCTGGGAAGCCCTGAAGAATCTGGCTTAAAAGCTTGTGAACATATGGCATACTGTTTGGAGTATTGTTACATATTAGCCCAAAAAATAATTCAGAAGAAGTCTCCACAGCATCTTGCAGGTTTCTGCACAACTTTATATGATCACTCTGTATTGCAGGAGTTTACTGTGGGTTTATCTCTTCAGTGAGGATGAAGTGCAATTCATCATTTTAAACAATATCCCACTGGTTTCCACAAGATAGGTGACCTGATCTGCCCTTCAGTAGAAAGAAGGGAAGTGAAAGGAAAGGAAGCAGATGCACTATAATACAACTATTCAGGTGAGAGTCTTCTACAAAGGAACAAAAAACCCAACACTGCTACTTCTCATAAACCAACCAATGAAAATCACCTTTACAGATTAGTGATAGGAATGTATTCTCTTCTTCCTGAAGAAGTTTCATGCTCTTAAACAATGAACTGATTTTATTGCTTGATTCTCTGGGGAATAGTGTGTAGAGTAGTTTGTATTTAAAGCTGAATGACAACACACTCCATTCTCTTCCACTGCACACAGCAGCATACTTCCTTTTAAGAACAAAAGTAAAACTTGTTTCATGCACCTTTCAGGTCATGTTTGCCTGGAAAAACCAATACCTGTTAGAAAGGAAAGTTATTTATACCAAGTTTCTTCTCTGCAATAAGCCTTGGCATACGGGCAGATTTTAAGATTGTTTCTATATGGTCAGAGGAAGATAGACAACAGTAACTTTCCCTATGCTGGCAACTAGGATTTTCAGTTTTTGAAAAAGTAATATGCAGATCTTTGGAAACTGAAACAGCTACGCTTTCTACATTTTCCTCCAGCGTTCGATTATTCTGATATGGTGGACTCATGTGTGTACTTGGGACCCCAAAACCTTACAGCACTGAAGCTGTATGTGCTAACATAAAGCAAGATACACTTCAAATGTAGCATCCTCTACTTACAATTGTGAAGTTCATAACCTTGAGAATCCAGATGGTCATAGCAAGGTTCACCAGAATTAAAATCATTAGGAGTAGCACAAAGAAATAGAGGCATCTCTTGCGCCAGCCATAAATCCCCACTTTGTATACATGGGGTCCTTCTGAGCTCTGCATGGTGCTTCTGTGTGCGTACTGTTCCTGAGGCATCTGTGGGGAAAACACAACCAAACATAAAAAGGTATAAGTTAAGCTGCAGGATAAACACAGACAATTAGGAGACTATGCTCATACATTGTAAAGGATTTTGAAAATACCTGCTGGATAAAATGTCTCTCTCTAGTTTGTTGTATTATCCCTCAGTTTATTTTATATACAGTTAATTATAATGCAGGTATATTATATACATTTCAAATCACAGAGAAATTTCCCATAAAAAAACACTCATCTGAAATGTATTTCTTAGCAGCTCCAGGTTTTTGCAAGGCGGGCACTCTAGGGCTCCTCAAAATCCTAAGGGGGAAATTTTGCATGCATTTTGCAAAAGGAGTTGAGTTCAGCACTTTGTTTTGAGGATGCAATATTACTTCTCTGAGGCTTTAATACACACACAAAAATCATATCAAATAAAATTATTCCTGGCACAGAGGAATGGTACTTGGGATTCTTTCCCTGAAGCAATCTTAGTACGCAATGTTTCTCTAGCCACTCATACACACTCATATTTTTGGTTCTTAAATGAGAGCGTTTGCCATGCTTCTTTTGGTGCGACAACACTGTTGAGCAGCAGAAACATGGTGGTTAAAATTCTTTAAAAGAGTATTTAATATTATTTCCACATATCAGGGATATTGGGAATGGGCCAGCTACAGATTTCTAATAGGATTCTCAGCACCTTATTGAGTACAATTATTATAATTCTTTGGTGAAAGCCAAGACAGTGAAAATAGTATCAAACCTACATAATGTGTTTTTGGCCTACAACTCCCATGATCCCTAGCTCACAGGACCAGTGGTCAGGGATGATGGGAGCTGTAGGCCAAAAACATCTGGGGACCCAAGGTTGAGAAAGGCTGCTTCAGAGTCTGAAAGGGAGAGAACGCTATTACTTGCATATCATAGTTCACTTGAATCTATATGAATGTTCAACTGCCTGCTTGTTTATTATCACTGCTTAATACTTTTTTAAATAGCAGATAGGAATGTTTGCTGAACAAAACAAGTGCTGCACAAAACCCTTCTGATTAGTTTACAACAATTCCACACAACTTCTTCTTCAATAGCCATTTCTTATAGAAATAGGTAAGAAGGATGAAACTAAGGTGTTTAAAATCCCTGCATGATGACTTGTTTGAAGTATGCTTTGCAATTAGATGGTCTAATGCCAGATAAGAAACCTAAAGCACTGGGAAATGTTGATTTCTTGATTTGGTTATCTTTGAGTAATCTGGCTGCACTACAAATGGCAAAAAAAGCTTTTCTTATTTGAAAGGCATATAAAATTAGCCAGCAATGCATATTTGCTACTATGAGTTTGAAGTGTTCACTTACTTATATATATGTAAGTAGTATACCATGGGTTGTATCCATGCAAAATGAATTCCCTGCTCTCTTCTCCCAACTGCAGCCCCTAAGGCAGGCTTCCTCATACTTAACCCCCCAGATGTTTTGAGACTACAATTCCCATCATCCCTGACCACTGGTCCTGCTAGCTAGGGATCATGGGAGTTGTAGGCCAAAAACATCTGGAGGGCTGAGTTTGAGGAAGCCTGCCCTAAGCCTTCCAACACATTATCTCCTGAGCATAAAGGAGTTCTCAGGAAAGGAAATGCTTTGGATGTGGCAAAGTGAGGACTGCAGTGGGAGAGGAAATTGTGGACAATCAGGGGAAAACATCATTGCTTCTTTCACACGTTTTGTATAGAACAGCCAAGTAACATTTTTGTCTCTTTCCATACACTTGACAATAGTACTTCTTTTGAGCATGTAATATTTGGAAGGAGCAGATTCCATTCATCAGATGGTTGCTAGAATTTTCCCATTCCTATCACTTGAGACACTGCAGAAGGGAGTGAGGAGCACAAAAATCAGCCAATCAATCAATCAATCAATCAATCAATCATATATGGTAGTGGACCACCAGTTGACTGCCACTGCAACTAAGAAATGGATTTTAGCTTCTCAGAAGTCCTTATTTCATAGCAATTATCTAGATTACTACCCTTAAGTGTATCTTTAAAGCATTTTAAATATTCAAATGTATGCACATTTAAACTGGTGTTTTTTTAACTGAAGAAATATCAGGCAAATTAATAATCTTAAAATTAGCTGAGTAAACAAGATTTTGGTCTTTACTTTTACAGAGTGGGCTCATCTCATGTTGTTTCCCTTCCTGAGAGTAGAATGCAAAAGGGTTTTGCCTGTCATTCTCTGGACTGAATGTTTTCAACAGTTTGTTTTAGGGGGTCGTGCAATATTCAGCACAGACAGACTTGCCTATGAGTTTCTTGAGCAACCTTGAGCAAGCTGAGTTGTCAAGGTTTGTTAAACACTGATGCTCACAGGTCATCTCGAAGAAATAATAGAATTAGAATTAAGGTGCGATTTGCCTCAATGCGTAAAGCACTCCATATAGCTTACATGCAAAAGCCCCTGTGATCTATATCTATGAGCCCCATATTACCATGCCCAGTGGAAGGCTAAAACTTAGCTAAGGCCATCAAGTGAGCTCCTGGGTGAGTGCATTTCACCCACTTTGCGGCCTGTTAGATACATGCTGATATGGTTCCCTGAGTTGATGGAACATGCTGAATGCCAGGAAATAATGAATTCATCCCATTGCAACAGTGTGATGGGAGCAAAGTTATCAGAGCAACATCTCAAAAGTAAAGGGTACATTAGAGCTGTGACATCTGAAACAAATGACATCCATTCTGTTCTCTGGAAGGGTGATGTGTGGAAATAAGGGCAGTCATTAATTTTCATGGGGCTGTGATATATAGAAGGAGGGACAGCCCTTTAAGCTGAGTGGAATATCTACAACACTCAGTGGAGATCTATAATACCTCAACTTTCATCAACCAAATCAAAACCACATATATGGAACTCGTTCAGTTATGTTTTTACTAGACATCTACAGCTGAGCAGGCCCTTGTTGCTAAGCAATAAAGCTGTCTAACACACACACACGCACACACACTGCTTAGCAGAAGAGAGAAGTGAGACGTAAAGGCACTTCAACCATGAAACTTAGAGAATAAAGTTGTCTTGAAATGGTGGCTAATGGTTAACTGAGCAGTTGTCATACGGTTGTCACTTTGGAGAGTATTCCACAACTGGGGTACCATCACAGATAAGGCCTTCTCTCTCTTTCATTACCAGCCTAATCTCCAAAAGCAGAGGTGATCTGCAATTGGTCCTCTAACAATAATTGCAAAGAAAAGCTGTATTTATAGGTCACCCTTTAGATACTTCTCCTAATCTATATAGTATTTTATAGGTCAAAACCAGGACCTTTGATTCAGATATAAAACAAACTGGAAACAAGCGAAGATTTTCCCAATACTGATGAGACATAACCTAATCAGAAGTGCCAGTCATTAATCTGGTGGCTATATAGTTGTTCCTTGCTTGTCAAACTTAATCCATTCCAAGAGTCCGTTCAACTCCCGGAACCCTTTGAAAACCAAGGCGTGGCTTCCGATTGGCTGCAGGAGCTTCTTGCACTCAATTGGAAGCTGTGGAAGCCGTGTTGGGCATTCAGCTTCCGAAAAACGTTCGCAAACAGGAACACTCACTTCTGGTTTTGTGGCGTTCGGGAACCCAAATGTCTGAGTACCAAGGTGTTTGAGAACGAAGGTATGACTGTATTCAGAAATAGCTGAACTTTTAAGTAGTGTTGTATGAGTCTTGAAGTTTCCAAACTGTTAACAGTATATGGTCAATAGGGATTCAATGCCATGGGCCTCATGCCACTGTTTCAAGACAACCCACAATTTGCTGATACCATATGACTGTTTAATCATGAGCTTCCACCTTGAAGTAATGGTACAAGTGTAGAAACTGTGGCAAGCAATTAGAGAAAATGGCAAGTGAATGAAACCTGCCTGCTTCTGAAGTGTTGCTTTATTCCTCATGTTCTGAAACCAAAGGATTCCTTGTCATCCTCCTATCAATAGTATACTTCTCTTCCTTCTTTTAACCCACTCTTAGTTGTCATTGTATTATATTAAAAACATTCTCAGTTTTGACTCAAATGTGAATTGGTTTGCTTTTCATAATCCTGTCACACATCACCCCAATCTCTGAGTGGTGAGACACTCCTGGGGTTCAGAGCACTTTTCCAGTGTTCGGTTTCCTCAGAAATCAGGCTCAACAGAGACTGTGGTGTCTTTGGGATATATGGTTTTATTTGCACATATATAAAACCTGAGCATATGATGGAAGGGCTAACAGCATTAACACCCCAACAGATCTTGCTTCTCCATTGGTTTCTGGAGAAGACCCAAAGTTCAGCACAGAGCAAACATGTCTCCATTTCTCCAGCTTCTAGCTTGCTTCCAGCTCACCCACACAACTCTGGCTATTGTTCTTCTGCCTACCAGCTAGGTGATGAAAGGCCCATCCATTTATTTCTATGGTTACCTATTTGGCTTGTAAATCACAGTAGTTAACTAGCTAAGCAAAGTCATGACCTTAACAAACAAACTGGTTTGGCTGGTTACCTCTTACAGGTTCCCACCTTCCGACAGAATCACAGGTTTGGAAGGGGCACAGGATAGCATTCAGACAGAGCCCTCCTCCAAAAGAACTCATAACAATGCATTAGCAACTAGTACATAAAAGCTGGAGGTGGCCAGCTTCTTCAGCATGTCTGAGCAATTGGGAAATAAAGCTGTTTGGGGACTGGAAACTTGCTGGCTATGACTTCATCATCTCATTTCAACAGCTGGGGGTAGTGAGGAGCACTATAGTAAGACCCAAAGGATCATGGAATATTTTCTTCCTGCTCCCTTTACTGGCACTGAGCTCTCAGCTGCATCATGGGACATAGCCCTTGTGGCCTGTGCATAATCACAGAAGTTTCAGCAATTATATCCTGGTTCTCAATGGATGAAGCACCAGCTGGAGAGTGTGATTCTTGCACTCTTTTCACCTCACTAGCGTTCTTTGATGAAGGTAAGGAGAAAAATACACAAGGGCTATGCCATAAGATTTTCTTTGATTTCAGAGCATAAATATAATTCTTATACAATACGCAATAACTTGCTTTTTAAACTAAACAATTGCTTTTCCAGTTCTCCAATGCAAATAGTAAAATCACAACCAACCAGTCCTAATTTCAAACTATTTCAGTTCTAAACAATCTGTGTGTATCCGGGATAATATTTCCTTATCTCCTCCTGCTCTCAATTCTAATCCAAAGTACAGAAGAAAATGCTATGCCCAATTTAGGCAAATAATCTGCAACACACACAAGTTATATTGGCACAGAGCAAACAAGAACGAAAGCAACTCTGCTCTAAACAAGATAAAATATAACTGCAAGGAGCACAGGGAAATTGATTTAGTGGGGTCTGATCCAAATATATAAGAACATGGGCAAAGATCTACACTGATGGCACACTCCGTGTGCGTTTTAACTGGTGCATGTTTTTCTTCTCTTCCCCTGGCCCCATTTCTAAAGGATAAGGAATAGTGGTGGTTATTGCATCACGAAGCGTTATAGAGACAAGAGGCCTAAAGAGCATTGCTAGACAGAAAAAAAAAATGAAGGTATTACTGTTATCCATAATCTCTTCAAAGTAGAACAGGGAAAATGTTAAGAGTTTACATCTTGACATATTTCTCAACAGTTCAACTTCTCAAAAGGAAGCTAAGAATCTAGAGACTGCGCTACTTTGAAAATTGAAGTGTTTTTCTTGGCCAAAGTTTCCCCGCGCCTGGTCTAAAAGATTATCTCCTCCCACATCTTACATGGAGGCCGTCCTCTGCATCACAACATGCTTGCATGCTAGGTTAGTCAGGATATGTGACAGGGCATAAAGTCCGCACATGCATTGGATTACTGCTCTCTGGGATGGGGGTGAATTAGGTTGTTGTACCGTTCCCATGAACTGTTTCTTTCCCACTCTTTTGTACAATACCATGAATGTATACAGCAGTGCAAACGCTACATTTGAGCCACCTTAGAACATCCTGCTACCTGTTACCTGAGCAACTAAGTATTGTTTGGGCTTTGTTTAGCTCCCACCATAGCCTGAGATTCTTGAAAAAATGTTCTACAGTCATACCTCGGGTTACAGCCACTTCAGGTCGCGTTTTTTTGGGTTGCGGACCGCCGAAACCCGGAAGTACTGGAACGGGTTACTTCTGGGTTTCGGCGGTCGCACATGCAACTAAATCGCGCTTTGCGCATGCGCAGAAGCACCGAATCGCAACCCACGCGTGCGCAGACGCGGGTTGCGAACGCTGCAGGTTTCAAACATGCACGGATCACATTTACAACCCGAGCATCGACTGTACTAGGAAACACTCAATTCTAGATATTCTGCTAGTGACCTGCTTGGTCCTTCTTTGTATTTATTTTCACAAAGTTGACACACTGCTTGATTGTAAAAACAAACAAACAAAAAAACCTCAAAGAGGTTTACGAAAAGATAAAACAATAAAAAACGAAGAACAATTTACAACCCTGCTTCAAAACACACAAAAGTTAAAATACTAAAACAGATTAAAACTACCTCAACTTTCTAAGCATCAGGGTAGGCTTGTCTAAACAAGAATGTTTCTAGCAGGTGCCGAAAAATGCTTTTCTTACCTGACTTGGCTTCTGCCAACCTAGTCAGCCCGTGCCCCCTTTTTTATGTATATTGTAGTCTGATTTTACAGACAACTACCTTCGCCTCATGACTAAACCCACCAAGTTTACCCAGCTGCCAACCTTGATTCTTACTCAGACAGATTATTGCCTCCTTTTCCAGTTTCCTGACAGCAACTTAAGTATTCTTCTCTATTGCTCTAACTCATGTAGGTAGTAAAATCTTTATCATTCTATCTCAGTCTGTTTTGTACTTGATCCTCCATGGAACCTCTACCCTAGCTCTGTACTGGGCTATCATTTTGTGCATTCATCATGATGGAGAGTATTAATATCTGTGCGGGGCACAGAGAGAAGCAGCAGGCTTCAGTTTGTATCCCCTGACCTTACTGCTGCCAACTAAAGCAACACATTTGGATTTTCTCTCCAGAGCATAGCTCAGTTAACTCACTTTTTTATTTTTAATGTCCTTCCATTTAAAAGAACAAGAAACACCCAGGACAAGGTGAGGGGAGATCTTTCACACATCCATACAAAATAAACTTTTGTGTACTAGTCTGGCTGAGGTAAGGCAAATAAAAAAGGGATAAATGCTGTGTGACGATACAAGGACCCACGTACTTCTGACTTCTTCATGCATCAAAAAACCTGCTGTGCAGTTACTTTCAAATCACACACAAACATGCCAGGTAAGGTTCATTGGTCACTGCTGAGGAAAGGCACTGTACATTAAAACAAACGGCAATAAGACATACATTTGGTAGTCTCTCTCCTTCCTTAAAAGTTTCATGATTTATTTGAAAAAGAAACTTCACCAGGAAAGAAGTGGCAAGTGGAACAGAAGTATGTTACTTTTTCAAAAAAACCCACTTATCCTTCAAGATACTCACAGAAAAAGTGCATTATCGCAATGTGTTTCCTAGTATTTTACTCCAGTTTGGGCAAAATGCAGAGAAATAAACACAATAACTACAACACCAAGACAATGTCCTTATGTCTTACAAATGTGTACACCAAGCTATTTAGTCAAAGCTGCTTCGAAACTACTCAGCAATAGCCTCAGTCTCCTATATGCCTCCTATATACGCATATATTACATCTGCATTTACTACAATTATGACGAACTATATATTACACCGTGCTATGGACTTTCATCGAGTTTGTAGTTATTCAGCCTTAAGATATATTTAACAAGTGGCATTTCCACAAGGGGAGGAATAAGTTGGCAAATGCCTGTATAAGGAAGAGAGAAAAAGACCAAAGCAGTTCTCCCTGTAAGATCAAAACTTAAGAAAAAAGTTAGAAAGGCGGCAAACCCTAATTATTATTATTTTGTTGTTGTTTTGCAAACAGCCTGGCGGATTTCCAACTTCTCCTCCTTCCCTTTAATCAATGAACTGAGTACAAATAGTCCCTTCTACATCAGAACAAAGGAACAGAAATGCCTAGCCTGGAGAAAGAACAATAGCTTCTTACCTCTCTCTTTCAGAAGTCAGAGGAAACTGCTGGATCCAGGGACTCTAGCAGGGGTGTGGGGGAAAGATGCAGTGTTGCCTTCAGAGCTGCACGAGGCCTACCCTGCGTTTAGAAGCTGTCCCTGTCAGATTTTCCAACAGCAGAACTGTGGCCAAGTCCCTGCCCATGCCTGAAGAATTTCCTGAACAGCATTCCCGTTCTTTCTCTAACTGCTTTGAAACCACACTCTGTCTTTTACTTCAATAAGGCTTTGTCAGGCCAAGTTACAGCTACTGGGCTGGCTCCAGATATCAATTGAAAACACATGTGTTTTGCATTAAAGAGCCCCCTTCCCCACATACAATCACTCCTCTGCAATAAGCGCTGGAGCTCAAAATGTTTCGCATTTGGAACTATAATGCAAATCATTTCTGCAGCAACTATGGACACTGGTAATATTTTGGCTTCGACGAGGGGAGTTTTATTGCCTTTGCCGCTTGTGTATCAAAGATCCCAAGATAAAATTAAGGCAACTTTCTCAATCTCACGAAACCTAGTAAGGAAAGGAATTCAGATTTCTATTCAGTGCCAGCCTCCCTTTACCTATGCTGCTGCCTCATTTTAATTTCAGTTGCGAAAAGGGAAGGCGTATTTTTAGAATCTCTAGGCTCTGCTCAGCACATTGCTGCTGTATTCTAATATTGACATGCACGGCTGTAAGCTGCAGATGCTAAAAATACTACAATTATGTCTGAGCTCTCTCACTCTTTTTTACCCTGACAGTCCCTCAAACACACACACACAAAATCCTACATTTGTGTGTGTGTGTGTGTGTGTGTGTGTGTGTGTGTGTGTGTGTGAGAGAGAGAGAGAGAGAGAGAGAGAGAGAGCTTGTCCTGTTTGTCAGAATGAGTCCCAGTTCTTGATACTTTTCATTTCCAGGTGATATCATGGATTATGATGCCAAATAGCTTTCGCTGCTTAAGATGTCACGAAATTGACATGTGTTTGTGCAGGGGGATAACAAGTAACAATCAAACCAACAGAAACAGAGTTCTGTCTGCCCCCTTCTTACCTCCTCTACAATCAATTAAGTGCCACCAATTTGGGGGGCGGGGGTGGGGGAGGAGGGAGGGAGGAGCAGCAGAGTTGTCAAGGTAACCATACAGAAAGGAAATCCTTTACAGGAAATAATGTTTGTTTGTTTTTTTAAAAAAAAAGTTAGAGGAAATCAATCTCAAATAGGTCATTTTTATTTTGGTCAATCCATTTGCTTTTTATTCCTAAATACGTCCTTTCACACTTCCCCAAAAGAGTTATTAGAAAATGTTAAATTGAATTTGCCCCTATAGCTTCATGAGCTCTTAAACCGCAAGTTGTTGTTCTTAAGAGCATGCATGCTACGTATGAGTGTGTAGCCTTGTATTTTGGTTCAATGGGCTCGCGCAAAACATCTCCATATTCATTGTGCTTACAGGAAGCTGGAGAGTAAAGTCTTCCTTAAACTAGAGGTGGGAGGATAATTCTGTTCAACTTTAGTTTATTTTGCACTCTTTCATATTAAAGCAGCTCAACCTCTTTTTCTACCATTTGATTATTTTTTTAAGTCTACCCTTCTACTTCTGCCTGTCACTGTCATATATTGTTCCATGTCTTCATTAGTTTATATGATTGTGCATAGTGTGGAGAAAATGGATAGGGAGTTTTTCCTCCATCTCTCATAATAAACCAAAAATCATCCAACAAAGCTTGGATTTTAAAAGGTTCAGGACACAACTTCTTCACAGAACACACAAACTGCAGGGGTACCTCGGGTTAAGAACTTAATTCGTTCCGGAGGTCCGTTCTTAACCTGAAACTGTTCTTAACCTGAAGCACAACTTTAGCTAATGGGGCCTCCTGCTGCCGCCGCGCCGCTGAAGCACGATTTCTGTTCTCATCCTGAAGCAAAGTTCTTAACCCAAGATAATATTTCTGGGTTAGCGGAGTCTGGGTTAGTGGAGGTACCACTGTATAGTAAAGGCTTCCACTAACATGAAAAGGGTTTAAAGGGATTAGGCAAACTCAAGCAGACAGAGTGCTGTTGAGATATGCCCTGCATTTTGTATCTGAATATGGAAATATGGAAATGCAGATATATCCTGCATTTTGCTCTGGAATTGGCCAACCAGAAACCTATGGGAAGTCCCTATGACTTCCCATAGGTTTCTGGTTGGCCAATTCCAGAGCAAAATGCAGGATTAGATGGGTCTGAAACAAGGGCCTTCTTAGATTTTCATGAATTTTTAAAATTTCAGACTTCCAGCTGTATCTGGAGACACCAAGGATTAAACCCTAAACCTTTTGAAAGCTACATATATGTTCTACCTCTGGGCTATGGCTCCTCCCCAGTCTTTTATCCTTTCCTTCCTGAACTTATAGTCAAGGAAGGGATCTTTTTGATCCCTTCCTTTGCTTATATGTGCTTCAATCATTACTAACTGCATTTCCTAGTGTCGGGTCTGATGGCCTGCCCTCTATCCAGCTTGATTCTTCTCAATCCAGTCATCTCATTGTACACTGTCACTTTCTTCTCTTCTACTTTTTCCTCTTGCCGTCTTTCCATATTCAGATACTATTTTAATTCTGACCTTCTAAGCATCATGTGATTGCAAGGGAGAATATGAATTTAACCATCAATGCTAAAAGTGATTCATCCACCACACCCAAACATTCAGTACAGACACTGCTTATCCTGTCACCCTATTTAAACTGAATCTTTTGTACAAGAGCCAAGCCAGTAACATAAAATGAAACCAAATCAAAAATGTTATGTACGAGGAAAGCAAGATATAATGATGAAATACAGCCACATATATTTTCAGTTGCAGGAACTGACTGATAACAAAAAAAAAAAAAAAAAAAAAAAAAAAAATTGAGAGAAAGAGAGAGTGTGTGTTTGTGTGTGTGTGTGAAGCATGGAACGAACAGTTATGGTACACTATCTCTGCAGCAGGATGAGTCTACATGGAGAGTCTCCTTACTACAGAAATAAATTGGCTTGCCAAGTACATCCTTCTGAGCATGAAGAGCATTTCAATGTCAATGTGAAGGATCTCATGTTTGAATGCTTCCCCATGGAGAGACACTCTGCACATATTTGCTGATGGACTGGTCATCTGGATAATCCAAAAGGGACCAAGAAATATTTTCAAAGTGTTTGCAATGAGAAAAAAAGCAAGCACAGATGGGGAGAAATCTGAAAGAATATCTGGGTGAACTGAGTCCTAGGAAGGCTACCAACTTGTCTAGCATGCAGAAGCAGAAGCAGAAACAGAAACAGAAGGTGCCCTTCAGAAAACCAAGGATATTACAGTGCAGTAAAAGCAACTGAGAAGAAACTTAATAACCATTCAAATACTGAGTGTCAATGAGCTAAAACTGTGTCAGGCTCACGCTCTGTAAATAATGTGTGGTGGTGGTGGTATTTTTGTGTATTAGACTTGGTGGTTTGAATCATAACAAGTTGGGATAAATTTCTCCTAGTATGCTCTTTCTTTGCTATGAGCACTTTATCTAGTCAACACTAATCCTTTATAAAGGTTAATCTTAGAGCATTTACAATATTGGGTACTCCTAAACTACCTTTGCTATTTTTTAAGGGGTGGTGGCGTTTCCGTGCGCTGCTCTGGTTTGCCAGAAGTGGCTTAGTCATGCTGGCCACATGACCAGGAAGCTGTCTGCGGACAAACGCCGGCTCCCTCGGCCTATAGAGCGAGATGAGCGCCACAACTCCAGAGTCGTTCACGACTGGACCTAATGATCAGGGGTACCTTTACCTTTAAACCATCTTTGCTATTTTTAAAGGGGTGGTAGTGGTGGTGAAGTACTTTATTACCTACCCTTGATGGATTCTTTGGGCCATGGATTATTTTCATCATTAACTCTGCCAGCTATACAGTATTGTGCAGTCACGTCCAAGTGCAATATTGATGAACAGAAACAATATTTGAGGTAAGATGTTCATTTTAACTTTAAGCTATCTTGCTGAGCCAGGATAATATATATGTTGACAATTTTCCCATCATTTTTCAGATACAGCCAGAAATTCCCTGTGTTTATATTCTGTTAAGACATTTAAGTTCATGGTTTACCCAAGTTCATGGTTTCTTAGTTCATGTGGAACCTGCTAAACACCATCAGTTGCCTTCAGGTTTCAGAAGGCATATTGACTGTGATCCATTTGGACTTACTCAGGTTTATAATAAAGCAGAATGTATTGCAAAATAGCTAACTTCCCATTCAAGCTAAATTCCAGAAATACCTTTATTATTTCTAACTGATATTGTAATTGGTTCTAGAAAAAAATGGGAAATAAATTGTTATTCTTGCACAAAAATTGTTATATTTTTACGTGTGCATTGGTGTGTTTTACAATAAAAAGGCAAGAGAAGATTGTTTCAACTAATAAGTTTAACTCCAAGTATATTTCTATTTCTACATATACCTGTATGGAGCGTTTAAATAATCCTGCAGTAATTGATTCAAGCTGGCATGCCAGTATAGGGAGTACAGTATAATGGTTCAGCAGATACTACTACTCTGAAATTAGTTTTGCTTTTATTGTTGTGTATATGTTTGTTTATATGACAGGGAATTGTGTTTGATATTGACTGAACAGCAATACAGAATCAGAGAATCTTAACCAGAGGGTCTCTGAAGGTTAAAGTTTATGATAAACAGCTAAATAGAAATTGTTTCCCCCACTTTCATATTTCTTCTGTTAGTTTTTAAAAGAAAACAGAAGACCCCACCATGCCAGTATAAGGAGGAGTTAGACATCTGGCTTGTTTATTGCAGTGAAGATACAGTGCCTCCTTGCCCTTTGCCACTTCTGTGGTGACGAGTAACATTAAGAATGATCTATGTCAATCTTGTACCTCAAGACGCGGGTGGCGCTGTGGGCAAAACCTCAGTGCCTAGGACTTGCCGATCGTATGGTCGGCGGTTCGAATCCCTGCGGCGGGGTGAGCTCCCATCGTTCGGTCCCAACTCCTGCCCACCTAGCAGTTCGAAAGCACTCTTAAGTGCAAGTAGATAAATAGGTACCGCTTTATAGCGGGAAGGTAAATGGCGTTTCCGTGTGCTGCGCTGGTGCTGGCTCGCCAGCTGCAGCTTTGTCACGCTGGCCACGTGACCCGGAAGTGTCCTCGGATGGCGCCGGCTCACAGCCTCTAGAGCGAGATGAGCACACAACCCTAGTCGGACACGACTGGCCCGTACGGGCAGGGGTACCTTTACCTTATGTCAATCTTGTACCTCAAGGGGTAAATTCTACTCATGAATAAGTTATCTACAAAGATCACATTTTATCTACACTGTGCTGTAGAATTTGCCCCAGAACCTGAGCTGCAAACTGACCTTCCAGCCAAATGTACTCCGCCCCTGCCAATCTCAGCCCTTACCCAACTAATTAGCCGGATGGCTTCTATCATTTGCAGGCTCTTCTCAGAAATAATTCAAGACTTCCAGGCTAACAGAGCTTATGATTAGGTAAAATAAAAATTGCTCCTTTTCATTTCTCAGGCAAACTTAATGTTAACTACCTTGAATGACTTTTAAACTACCTGGGCTGTAATTTTTGAGGCCGCATTACCATTCTGAAAGAAAATCATATGCAATATGGTAGGTGTTTAATGAGAAAGGGGTGGGGGGACATGATTTGTGGTATGAATGGCTTCCTCCAGGTTTTTATTCCAAACGGGGTCTGCCTTAAACCCACAAAAATAAAATGTGCCGAGGATATGCTTGCATATTATGCAGATGTGTGAGCTGATATTCCCTTGGCAAGGTCAGTAATGAATTCTCCATTAAATCTTAATGTGTCCACATTTGTTACCCTTATCTGAGCAACTCTCGCTTTTGTTCACTGACAATGCAAGTTGCATGCTGCTGCTCTTCATCCTAATATATTGTCCTGATGAAGGAAAATTGCCACCTCAGCCTGAAATGATGTTCAGTTGGAGCAAAAGGTTGAGCTTCCTTGCTGTTTTACTGTGATCTTATCAACACAGAAATGTGATTTATCAAAATAATAATAATGATGGCACGGTTGTTGGTCAACTCAAACCTGGCTGTTATGAACCGCATGCCCATTCATTTCTTGTCATCATCATCATGTTTAACTCTGTTTAGGATACAAAGCATAACATGTGTCAACTGCTGACGTGTTATTTTTGTTTTAAAACACTGGGTACATAAACTGACATGTCTGAACTGAGCCCATGTGCAGCGTATCACAAAACAATTTTAATAAGCTCATTAGCAAGATCCTTGTAGTACAGTATGTAACCAAACAGGCTAGCCAGAAAAGCTCTGTCTATGGGCTAACAGCACTGGGGATAATAAATGCTATGTTAAGGAACTGAGGGAGGGTGATGTTTACATCTTCAGAAACTGCCATGGAAACCACAATTTTTATTCAGTATCCATTCAATCAGAGCAGACATGACCTCAGCACTGTCCGTCTTATCCAGGAAGCAAATGCAACCTTATATTTGTATTGTACCTATACTGTATTGTACCTATATTGTGTAGGATGTTTTCATTTTTGTAGTCTTCCCTTCACAAACTCCAATTGGCCGGAGTGTACAATTCAAGAACATAGGAAGTTGCCTATGGTCCACCTAACACAGCATTGTGTTCACTGAGTCCATGGTTTCAGACAGTCTTTGCTAGCCCAACCTGAAGATGATAGGGGTTGAACATAGGACTTTTTGCATATGTACACCAAAAGGTGGCTTGTTTTTTCACATTGCGCTTTTGCACATAGCGGTCTGCGATTGTAAACACCTTTGCACAATAACATAATCTAAAGTGGCAGCTACTACCTGTGTTGTTTCTACACACAGGTTTTCATATTTTCGAACTAGTGTGCAGCTGTGTTCTTTATGCTCTTTCTTCGCCCCTCTGCAGTTAGAGTTTAAACAGAACTTTCTTTCCTTTTTAATTTTTTGTAGTCCAAGGGACTGGAAACTAATGAGTTGATATACTGATATACAGAGAATATATATCAAGTACAGGTATATAGAGGTGGCTAAGTTACTCTGCTGCTTCCTATTCTACTTATTTCATTCATAGATAAGTTAAACATGGTGAGAGACAGTGGCACATCCCTGCAATGTCAGTAGATCTGCCTCAATAGGTGGCGACCTAGGAAAGCGCTCTCTGTGTACACATGATGGCAGCGCATTCTTGGTACAAAGCAGGTTATAAATGTTCCAGCAGAAGGCGCTTTAGATTTGCAGACAGTGTGGGACAGAGACGACATGGAGATGATGTTGGGTGTACAGTAAGGTTACTAGATGTCCCTGTTTCCTGGGGACAGTCCCCAGATTTACAAATCAGTCCCCATACAAAATCCATTGAAGTTGAAAAGTGTCCCCAGATTCATTGAAAAAAATCTGGTAACCTTAGTGTACAACACCCCCAAAAGGCACCTGCATTCAGCACTGAATAAGACATTATCACACAGTGTATCTTTCACCTGAGTGGTGAGAGGTTCTGCTATATAAGAGAGGGCAGATAGCAATAATTTTACAGATGTTAAAAATATGTATTTTGGGAGCACCAAAGCACGCACACAGGTAGAGTATGTGATTCTAAGAAGAATTTGTCCAGATAGCTTAAATCGGAGCTCTATGGTAAAACCTTTCAGCAATTGTGTCAAACAGCAAATCAGACTAGTTAATCTACCTACCCTTGCTCCCATCTCCTATACAGACCAGGGCTTGTCAATGGATTTTGAATCAGTAGATTTGGGGAGCTGATTTATATCACTAATTGTCTATTAGTTAAATATCTGGTATCAAGGTAAACACAACAGAATTGCACTAAACCACACAATCCCAACAACTTCTGTAAAAGGGGGACCCTTTCCAATGTTGGTCTCGTCCTGCTCTTATCCCAATCCTTCATATCTATTTAAGTCCCCCTTCTGCACTGATTTGAGGAGTTCAGAACCTCTTACATATTTGTCTAACAAGAATTTATAAATATGCGGTGTGACCCCGTTTAACCAAGGGAGATATTACTGAGAAATACAATTGGTAGCACTTAGACACTAACCTTCCATTGCAATGCTAAGGAAAGGAAAGGAAAAGGAAGGAGGCATTACTGAACTTGCTACTGACAAGGGGTGTGTGTGTGTGTGTGTGTGTGTGTGAGAGAGAGAGAGAGAGAGAGAGAGAGAGAGAGACAGACAGACAGACAGACAGACAGACAGACAGACATTCTACAGAATCTGGTCCAGGTGGGTTTAAAGCTGTACTACATGACACTCACCACCAGAAGGAAAAATGCTCTTGTGCTCAGATTCTGCTTGCGGGTTTCCCACAGGCATCTGGCTAGCCACTGATAGAACAAAATGCTGGACGGGCTGCTGGCATGATCCAATGTCTTTACATTCTTATGTTAACATTCTGTCCCCTTTCTTGCTTAGAAAAGCTACCAAATCAGTCTGTGTCTTCTAGTGATCTTAGTGTTTAGAAGCATAACAGCTTGACTCTGCCTTGTAGTGGTGAAATTGACTCGATTCTGTAAGTTACAGATTCCCTATGCAAACGTAAACCCATAAAAGGCCTGTGCCATTCTACACCATGGATATAAACCAACAGCTATCCTGAGTACAATTCTGATAAATAAACAAAGCTTAGATTTGCCATATGTGGTCAAATTGGAAGGAGGTGCCTGTTGCAGTATACGACCACTCTAAAGGTCAGAGCTCAAGAATTTCACAGAAACCTATTATGAATGACAAATTAAACCACCATTTGGAAGAAGCAGCCCTCACATTCAACAAGCACTGAACAAGAATTCTTGCTCAGCTACAGTTCTGGCTATTCATGGCCTGAACAAATATATCACGGGGCTACAATAACTTCAAAAATGCTGCTCCATTGAAGACTCAGAGAGGTTATGGCATTGCAGTTTCACAAAGAAGTGCAAAATGTTCTACTTCCTCACAGAAATAATGCAGGCACCAGTGGCCTTTAGAAGGAAGGAGAAATGGAATGTGTGTGTGTGGGGGGGGGGAATTCCGAATATTTTCTAACAAACTTCTTACAGGTCCATTGTCTGACACACATGTACCTTCTCCAGCTATTCTTGCCCCGTAGCCTCTTTTCACTTGCCTCTTTTTTATTATTCCATTGTAGAAATGCCTCTGCAAATCTTTCAAAGGTTAACAGGCCTGTCCAGAAAGCACAGGAACCAAGTCTCGGTACAGCCTATGAATTTTAATGATCCACATTACAACAAATGTGCTATTTTTATACCTGTTCGGTGTCTGCAATCAGAAATATCTCAGTAAATGTATAAAATATGACACAGACCAAGTGAAGAAACAATAACGGAACTGCACTACAGCCAGCCGACCATTAACAAGGGTAGGCCACAGTGAAACTGGAAATGGAGCAGACCACAGGAATAATATAAGGAAAGTCATAAAAAGGTTTCTAGAGAAGGACATGCATCCACAGGATACATACAGCAAGTAGAAACCTTGTGGTGAATGCAGATGACCCTTAACCACATGTTAGTTGAGCATCACATGCTTATAGTTGGCCACTTCTCATGCCATCATGCGCTATGAAGAGAATTCTAACACTGATCTTCATGTGATCAGAAACCCAGGGAAGCAGACAAAGTTCTCCCAATAGATGATTAGTGTACCATATAGTTCTGGCACTTAGGGGGCATTCAGATGTGGCAAATATTATGTTAGTTGTTTATAATGCTAGTTCTTCTATCCTGTTTTCCAGCGTTCTTTTCACACTGCTCCTGGGTTGATCACCTTCACCATGCACAAATATATGCCCCAAGTATTTGAGCTGAGTAATATATGTGTCAGTATTTGCCCTGACATAATTTTTTGAAGCAAATTTGAATTCTGATACAACAAAACCCAGCACATTTAAAGCACATAACTTCCCCCAAAGAAGCCTGGGAATCATAGCTTACCCCTCACAGAGCTGCAATTTCAAGCACCCTTAACAAACTATTGTTCCTAGAAGTCTATGGAGGATGCTATGTGCTTTAAATGTATGGTGTTGATATGATCTGGTTGCAATGACAACCTGAAGAAATCAGGCACATGGCTTTGCTGATCTGTGTCAATAAGTGTTAGACGGTATTACAATCTATAGATTCGTTACAAATATTTCAATCACAAAGCTGCTCTGAATAGTCACCGATTTAGAAATTACAGCAGTGCTTTGATTTGAAGTGTGCAAAATTACAATGTGCTTGAATTTGAGAATGTGCTGTGAATGAAGTTTCCATGATGACAAAATATTTTGCTATTGCCAATGTCTTGGCATTATTTCCAGCTTGTTAGCAGGAGTCTAAGCCTATATTACTCATTAGATGAACACTCCAAGTACAAATAATCTGACTGATTTCTATTTAATGGCTGTTTATTAACATATAGTAGACAAATAATGAAAGCCAACCCTAAAAATTGTAAGTGATGGCTCCAGTCTAACTTCCCTGGGAAGGGAATTCCATAACCTGGGTGCCATTCACGAAAACCAAACCACTGTAGGATGTGGGATATGCAACAGGACCTTAAAGAAGAACTCAACCTACAGGCTGGCTTATATGGGAAGGAATGATGTAGGGCAGCTTTGGTAAGAACTAGTACCTTGAATTGCCCCCCCCCCCAAAAAAAATGGGAAGCCAGCTCAATAGATACAAGACTGGTATAATACGGCTTAGAAACATGTACACCAGAAACTAGCCTGCTTGTCACATTTTCAGCAGCTGCAATTTCTGAACGTTCTTCAAGAGCTGTTCCACATAGAGCATGTTGCAGTAATCTAACTAGTTCCTATTTTCAAGGAACAAGATGAACAGTGGTAAGAAAAGCAGGGATGGAACCAAGAAGGTGAGAATTAGATGAAGCCTGTTCTGTTGAATATCAGAATCAATATGATGCAAGGCTCTTGTTCATTGAATAGAGACGTGGGGAATTTTTAAAATAGAAGCATTCTTTTTCTATAGAATGAGGATGTGACAGGAAATGCTTGCTGATACAAAAATCCTACCTGTTCTCCATGCCCAACAACAGAACAGGTAAATCCAGGCCTTATCTCAGACAAATCAGAGCTCGTTCATTTGGGCATTCTCAAGCCATGACCAGCACCTCTTCAATTGCTAACTAGCGTACTTCTCCTTGAAAGTTTATTTCTAATTAATGGCTAAGAGAAATCACAAGCTCCTGAATTTATATAACCTGCCTTTGGCACCGCTATGCATTTCCTGGTGGCTGCATATATGTTTATCATTTGCAGTACTGTAGGTTGCTAAGAGAGCTGGTGATTTTTTCCCCAAACTAGAATTGTTTCCTTTTAGGATCTACGAAGCAGGCAAAATTCATCAGGAGCAGATTGTTCTAAGCTTATTAGAAAAATGATAGTAACTATACAATACGGTGGTAGATGTCGTAGTCTCATTGCTGAGCAACCACATGCAGAGCTCAGTGGAGTGGGAGGTCTGTCAACCAGAAGAGTCTATGAGGTCTACTTGCCTGGAGTCAGAGTCAGCATCCAAAGTCAGGTCCAACCTAGGGTCAGGTCAGATGGTCTGGGGTGACGGAATTCAGTGATCAAGGGTCAAGATGTGCAGGAAGCAGCAAGGGAGGGCCAGGAACCACAAGCATTGTTACCAGCATCTGACTGCTGCTGGAAGCTCTGCTTAAGAAGGCTAAAGCCAGCTGGTTCTTATCAGTTCCCTCTCCTCTGTGTCCTTGCTGCAGGTGGAGTCACTCCCCCTTCTCCCCTGTTCAGCAGGTGAAGCTGACTCCTGGCCCATGACAATATGGCACAAATAAATATATAAAGTCCCAGGTCCATTCACAACTTTGAAGAATGTCACAGCTTGGACAGCTACTATCAATCAGTCAGCAGTACTCAGTATTGGTCTACTTGATCCAATGTTCTACTCCCTATAAGGGAAACTCAATCTATTGAATCCTTATATCTTTCTTTTGCCAAATGGCTTTAATAAAATAGATGCTTCAATATAGAATTTAAACATACCTAGAATGAACTTGATTATGCACTACAAAATGTAAGGCAGCAGTTTCCAAACCTTTAAGGACTCATCTCACCCATATATGCCACAAGCACAGACCAGAGTGCACTTCAGTAAGTATGCCAATAAAACTGGGAATATGTTAGCAAGTGGCACCCAGATAAACAGGCAAGGCAAATGTCATAACACATGTTTACATATTCACACTTTAATTTGTATCATTATCTGCCTGGACATACCTCTTTATGCCCGATATGTTAAAACTGGCATCTTTGTCTTATGCCTTTGAATCCTAAAACCTTCAGTGGCATAATTTATACCAGAGGAACATCTGACAGCAACAGTGGTAAGGCAAAGAACTGCAATAGTGTGTTTAATGTACAGGCTCTCTTTTCAGTTTTTTAAACTTTCTTTTCTGCGGAAGGTCATGCTAGGATAATTAAAAAAAGGAGATACAAAAGCACTATTAATTAAAGCATAGGTAGAAATTAATTATAGAATGAACCCAATGGTTTCCCCTGAAAGCTGATTTTGCAGATAGCATATCAAAAGCAAGTATGCCATGGGGAGATGAACTGATATGAAAAATATATAGAAGAGAGGAAAAGGACTTTCAGTGGATATTTCTTTCAAGGGTTCGATTTCTTAGCTCAACTGGGGTTCCATTTCACATCACAAAACTGCAATCTAGCAGCACATAGGCACCCATATAAAAAGCCAATTAATGTGTTGTCAGGAGAATATGTAGGGTACCAAATCACAGTATTATCACATAATGTTGTGTATTTCAGTCACTGGAAGAAACAAATTCCATTTACCTTTTGTGGAACAGAAAAGAATACTTTTGTCATTTCATTGTAAAACATATTTCAACTGTCTAAAGATAGTTAAAGCAGGAAGAAACTGTGAGTGATGGAGAGGAGATGAAAAAACCCGTCACCTGAGACCATCTGGACACACCTCTGCCATCAGCACTATTGTTCTCTGGGAGCCCTGCCATCGTTCTAGTCAAGTGAATGATGGAGAGAAGAGGGGACAGAAAAGGTGAAAGACCAGAAAAGGTAACCACCTGAATTGCTAGTAAGCCCATCCCTTTTGAGACAGATCTATAAATATCCTTGCCAAGTGATCGCCTTATTAAGCAAGGTTGACACTTAAGTGCATTGTCCCTCAAATGTGGGCCTATGCAGGTACTAAGGAAGATTATATTAGCTTTAAGCAAGGTTGATACACATAACAATGTGTATTTAAAAGATACACAAACCAAGTGGTTTACTGTCCTCAGAAGAATCTCCAAAGTCTGTTTGGAGGCTTTGAGGCCCCAAACCCACTCTTTATTCATAAGAGTCAAATATGTATTTGCTAGCACCCATAGAGAGCCGCATTAGAAGAATACATTTAAATGTCAACTCTGTTTGATGTATCAGGGCAAATAGTTCTCTAGAAATATGGAGTCAGCTATGTTGCTAACAAACTAAGAACTAAGTTAATATTTGTGCAATTTGCAGAGAGTTAATGATTTAGGAACTGAAAGCTGGGCCCAGAAAATGTCCTGCATATTATACTAGATGCTGTAGCACTACTGAACGTAAGCAGGGTGCAGGCTCAGCAACCTGCATGGTAGACAGAAGGATAACTCAAATAAGATCAGAACATACATTTTGATGGGGAAACTGACAAAAAATTGCTTTCTGTTTGCCTGTCACCGGCAGAAGACTGATGACTTAGAATCCTTCCTGTGAATGAAGGCTCCCTTCTTTTATCTATACCAGCTTGGATTCCATGTGTGGATGACAATGCTGTTTTCAGAACGTTAAAAACAAATCCATAAATAAAATGCATTATGTGGTGGCGGGGGGAGGTGTATTTACAAGGGTTATACCTTTGATATCCTTGACATTTTCCACGGGGCTGTCATGGTCTAAGGCACATATCCATACAGATTTTCTGTTTTCTCTCTTCTTCCCTCACTGCAACTGAGATTTAACCCTTCCTGAATGGTACTCGTATGGGTATTTTCCTAACATTGTTATTTGGCATTCTTTCAGATAAGGAAGCTATGTTTGCTGGCCCTATGTTTATTTGACAGTTGGCATCCCATGATTTATTATGGGGACAGAGCGACACATCTTCTAGGTGATTAGTTTTTAGGTCCTCAAAAACAAAGAGTTTGTGGTGGTTCCTCATGGGGGAAAAAATACTGGGAAATGTGCCTCCAGCAGAGACGATTCTATATAAGCAAAGTGTGTGTGCTGGCAGAATGTCATATTAACATAATTTCATGCATTTAAATTTCATAAGATGTTTGCAGGAAGTGAATAGCAAGGAAACTTTCAAAGGTCAGAATCTATGAGCTCTAACCTATTTGGAAAGATTGGGAAAAGGACAGATGTCTCATGATGGAAAGTGTCAGAAAGGGTTGACAGCACACTTAAACAATGAAATTCATTACTTGTGCTTTCTTGCCATCTTGAATATGATTCTTAACTATTGAAGAATGCTAACTCGGAAAACTTTAAAAAGTATAACATTTCTTTATACAGAAGTAAGTCTCATTTGGGTCAGTGAGATTCATTCCCAGGTTGTAGGGTAAAGGATTATAGCCTAATGCAGTGGTTCCTAATTAGTGGTTCATGGACCTCAGAGGGTCCATGTAACCCACCCAGAGGATTCATGGCACATACCTGTCAACTGTCCAGGACATCCTGTTTTGGGGTGCTGTGCACTCTTTTGTGGATCACGTGTCTTGCATGGAAGAGTAATCCGGAAGACATGTATCCTGGTTTTGTGCTGGGGCATGTTGAAGAGTATGGTGGCACAATTCACATAACAAAAACTACCACAGAGATATCAACATTTTCAAAAGTAGGGGGTTCATGACTTGGCTTTTGAAAAACAGGGGTCCGCAGTACTTAGCTAATTGGGAGGCCTAAGATAATAAACTGCATAGGATCACACTGTTATTGACTATACAATACTGTGTGCAATCTATTGAGGTCAGTTGTGTGTGAGCTGAACAGCTGAAAGGTGGATCTGCAACTGAAGAACAGAAGAGCCAAAGCTGTGACTAATGGAGAGAGAAAAAAATCTATTGGGCTCTTAGGCTCAGGTGTATATGTAAGGTAAAGGTAAAGGGACCCCTGACCGTTAGGTCCAGTTGCGGAGGACTCTGGGGTTGCAGCGTTCATCTCACTTCACTGGCCAAGGGAGCCGGCATATAGCTTCCGGGTCATGTGCAAATAAACCACATATCCTAAAGACAGCCCAATCCCCGCTGTTCCTCATTCCAAGGAATCTTCCACTGCTTGGAAATTGGGGCGGCATGAAACAATGTTCCTTTTGATAATGACACATATTGAGTAAATCTGAACCACACTGTATGAAACTTATCAACCTCTGACCCCTTTCTCTTAATAAGTGAGATTTTTCATTTCCTCACATAGCCACATTATTTCTTATTTAGAGTTCAGTTTACATCCTTCATGTGCCGTTAAACCATACAGTGGTACCTTGGGTTACAGGCGCTTCAAGTTACAGACGCTTCAGGTTACAGACTCCGCTAACCCAGAAATAGTACCTCGGGTTAAGAACTTTGCTTCAGGATGATAACAGAAATCATGCAGCGGCAGCGGGAGGCCCCATTAGCTAAAGTGGTACCTCAGATTAAGAACAGTTTCAGGTTAAGAACGGACCTCCAGAACAAATTAAGTTCTTAACCCGAGGTACCACTGTACTTCCAGCTGGCCACTTTTTTCACCTTACAAACAGCACCTCCATTACATCTTAAAAATAAATAATCAATTTCATATGTGTAGTCCTTCATAAACATTGTTGTTCTGGACCTGGTGTGCTGGGAGAGTTAATTACTATCTTCCATTGTTCAGTTCTTTGCAGTGTTTATCTAGATGGTATAAGATCACATTCAATTCCTTCCGCTGCTTACAGACTAGCGTACAAGCTGCAGCCATAAATAACTCACAGAATGCATATCTAAACTCCGCCATTAAAATTCCGCTCTGGAGTTCTTCCCCAGCACACAGTTAAAAGCAAGATCTTTTCTCAAATTCAGACTCTTTACAATATCTGTTCGGCAGCAGTTCATCCCCCCCCCCCTCCCCGCATTCCTCCAACAGCAGTCCAGGAATAATATTAAATAAAGTCCATTCAGCCTTGGCCAAGGGGGGTATACTGAGTGAAGAAATGATGATGATCATATGTTTGGAACAAGAGCCGGAAACCTGATTTTAAGAAATTGTATTAAATTAAATTAATTTGGTTTGATTTGCAATAATTTGGGAAATTAATAAAAAGAATTTGAAAAAAGTGTCACATACCTTGCTGTACTTTTAATTGTGGAAGTCAATCACAGCATAAAATATGGTTCCTTATAAAATCATATTCATGCTAGCTAGCCATTAAAAGTAAGTGGTTTACTGCAATTCTGCAAAGCTGAGCAAACAAATAATGATATCTATGAACATTTCAGACAGGATGGAATTTTCTATTCTCTTATTATGGCACACAATTTTCTTTCCTATACGTGAAATGCTCTGTGTGCTAGTACATTATAATAATAACATTCGGCTGCAAAATGTGACACTCCCATCTCCTACATGCGGCAGATGCAATTAACATACTTTCTAATATGCCTTTCTCTCATAAATCTACCTGCTGCAAAGATTGTAACAGGATTTTAACTCAGTTTTACTTTCTCTTTCTGTTGAAAAATGTATCAATGGATAACTCCCAAGAGTCCTCAAATCCTCCGAGAATCTCTCTAGTCTTCAAGGTATCACTTAACTAGGGTCCCTCAATGCGTTAACCACAATTTTCTTGATTTAGTTTTTCTGAGACACAAATCATTTGCCCGGGGACACACACACACACACACACACACACACACACACACACACACCAAACCCCACCCTGCTGCCTCCCAGCTCACAACATAAATTAGCTCACCAACTGCTTTTGAAAGCAGAGGGGGGGAAATCATTCTAACTTCATCATTCTGATTATAGAGGAGGGAATAAAATCTCCTATGACCATAGATGATTCAAGGCTTCAGGGATTTCTTTTTACAGCCATGTACAAGAAAATGCATACACGCAAGTCGGGAATAAAATGTAAAGCTGACTCACAATAACTGCCTCAAATTATTAATCCCTTAACCCCTTTTTGGTATACTATCTTTGGCAGACTCAGCCTTTCCAGGTTTAACTTGGGAGTGTGTACCAAACATTCTGTAAAGCCCCAGTATTTGTTTTAAGAACAGTACTGCAATGGGTGGAACCACACATTTATCACCACACAACAAATGCTTGGTGCAAAATGCCTGCAGCTTCCTTCTTTAGACAACAGTCATAACTGAACAAGGAACCAGTGCTTTGACTGAGGGTACTGCCTTGAGACGTGAATCATCTGACATCTGGTGCCACATGTGCAGCAAACTATGGACACATGTAGAACATTGATACCATAGCGAACAGTGTCCGTCATCATGTGGTACAAATAAATTACTGGTACTATATATGATGGCGGGTGGCGCTGTGGCCAATCGGAAGGTTGGTGGTTCAAATCCCCATGACGGGGTGAGCTCCCATTGCTCTGTCCCATCTCCTGCCCACCTAGCCATTCGAAAGAACACCAAAAAGTGCAAGTAGATAAATAGGTATTGCTCTGGCGGGAAGGTAAATGGCGTTTCCATGCACTGCTCTGGTTTCGCCAGAAGTGGCTTAGTCATGCTGGCCACATGACCTGGAAAAACTGTCTGCGGACAAACGCCAGCTTCCTCGGCCAGTAAAGCAAGAGGAGCGCCGCAACCCCAGAGTCGTTCATGACTGGACTTAACTGTCACGGGTCCTTTACCTTCTTTTTAAGGTACTGATAGCTACTCTGTTTTTCATGAATTTGTCTAATCCTCTTTTAAAGCCATCTAGGTTAGTGGTTGTCACTAACATAGTTAAACTATGTGCTTTTATCTATCCTGAATCTTCCATATGCTAGCAAAGGTTTAGGTATGCGATCATTCGCGAGTCATTCGCGACTGGACTTAAGTGTCAGGGGTCCTTTACCTTTATATGATAACACAACCATGGAAAATCCATTATACGTGGGTCATTTCCAGTTGAGTGGGTGTAGATACTGTGCAGTCCAGCCCTAAGGAGTTGTAGAATAATATGAAACAATGAAGATCTCTTTTGTGCCCTAAACAATAGTGGCTAGCTTTAGTTTAGCAAAAAGGAATTATTGCTGTGTCCTTGTGATTATTATGGAGCCAGGATGCTTTGTCCGTGCTGCTCTAAACATTTTTAAAAATATTTAGAGCAAATAGACTAGACTTCTAGAGAACAGATGGTTCAGGTGACACACTGTTGATAGGCCTGACATTGTTTTCTGTTTTCTCTGTGTTAGTGGCTGGCTAAAAGACAGGTGACTGAAAAATAATAGGAGAAAAATGAACCACAACACAGCAAATTTGATCCTATGCTTGTCTCCCATGCCATAAAACTGCAGCAGGAATGTATATGCTCACAGTTTTCCAAGACATTAGCACATCTTATCAAACAAAATGTTTGGTTTTTAAATTAGGAAATATTTAGCACTGTGTTACATATTTATGAGTCTTTTTAAATGCATAAGGAAGGGCGCAGGGCTGCTTGAAAGAAAGTACATCTAACATGGCAGCCTGTAAGAAGGACAAGAGAGAACAACTCTGTGATTCTAAGACTGAAAACAACTTTTGCTACGAAGATGTGTATGGATTTATTTTTGTTGAGTTCCATGAACTGAGGCCTCTACAAGAAAACTGAATGCAGTTTTCTTATAGTCATCTCTAGGCACAAATGGGAATTTCTTCCCAACGCAAGAAGCTTCAGAGGAAGGTTTTCTTCTGGACTACAGCAAGGGAGGGATGGGTTAAATCAGGGATAGGCAAACTTGGCCCTCCAGATGTTTTGGGACTACAACTCCCATCATCCCTAGCTAACAGGACCAGTGGTCAGGGATGATGGGAACTGTAGTCTGAAAACATCTGGAGGGCCAAGTTTGCCCATGCCTGGGTTTAATTCTCTCTCCCTGCCAGCTTCAACCCCATCCATCCCAGGAGAGGTTATTTGCATCCCCCCCCCCCAAGCATATGTTGCATTTAATGGCATCTTTAACTTGGCCTTAGAAAAACCCTTTCCATGTTGAATCCTCAGCTGCAGTACTCTTGTGTGTTAAAGAATCTGGAGCACATTCTCCATTTGTGCCAAGTGCTTTTCCTGTGGCTGTTCACAGGATTAACATTGATGGGCAGCTTGTGTTGGCATTTCAGATTTTCTCACTGCAGAACGTCTGAATGTAACATTTCACCCTCGGAACGTATTTTTAAAACTGCTGCCTTTGTTGAAGATCACCTAAGACCTCAACAAGGTGCAGAACATGTTCTGTTTTTCAAAATGAGATGTGGGCTTCAGAATCATTTAGGCACTTATCTTGAGACTGAGTGTACTTCAGTTCCCACATCTGCAAAACAGGAATTATCTTGCAGAAGTGTTCTGAGGCTTACGTATTTAATGGATTAATTAGCGTTAAAGTGATTTTTTTCTATGCACCTTTGAAGTGCTGTGGGTTATCCTTAGTTGTTTGAGCACTACTACTAACAAGGTATTTCATCATCATCATCATCTTCATCATCCTGGAACCAAGCTTTGGTGGCACTTACTGTTTGCACTGTCATCTTCATCACCATCTGTAAAATGGATGAATGTGGGGAGGGAATTCATCTCACAAAGCAATTGAGTTATGGATCAGAATACTAAACAGCAAAACAGGCATCATACATTATCTCTCAAAAATGCCATGAAGCTTATCCATTGATTAATTAGCGTGCAGGTATTTTTCACTCTCTACCTTTAAAGTGCTGTTAAGAACAGTGGTAGATTATGCTGTGCAGTTATGCAAGCTCTTCTGCCAGCAGAAACCAATGTTTTTTTATCCTGAAAGCAGACTCTAAACATAATACAAGTTGTAATAATAATAATAATAATTATCTTCATCATATCCATTCCCAAAAATATTTATGAAGAGCTATAAATGCTTTAAACACACACACACACACACACACACACACACACACCATGTCATACAGAGTGCTAGAACTGAATGGCAAGTCTCTTGCATTTTTTAATTATGAATACTGTTGAGATGACACTTAGCAATATTCTTTAGTTGAAATAGTCAGTGCTGGAAGATTAATTATATGTTTCTGGTTGAGAGTGATAGCTATTAAGTTATATGAAACATCTTCATGGACTCTGTGTGTGTGTATGCTTGTAAAGCATAAAGAAGTTTTGCGCAGAGCTTGGAATTAGATGTTTGCTAAAACTCTATGCAGTTTCACTGCACTTGAACTGCATTGTTTTTAACAGAATACTAAGGTGGTGTTATGAATATGCAATATTTCTGAAAGCTACTGGCATAGGGAATTGAAAACAAATTTGTTGAATCCCATTAGCTAAGCAGACAGGTATTAAAGAATTTGTAGTCAATAGTAACTTTGCTGCTGCTTTTAATGGAGCCAGTCTTTCATTCCAACATGATATTATCACAATTAAATTTTCAGTAAATTGCAGATTGGTTCACATTTATACATGGGCCATTAATCCATGATCCTATATTGTGTGAAGAAACCTCCATCTTTCTCCATTTAGACACAGAATTCACTCAATCTCATATATGGGAGAGAATTGCCATGTCTCTTATTAAACCATCTACACTCAACATCACCACCTTTTCATGAAAAGGTATATATGTCCCTGTAACACTGAGAATCAATTCACTCATTACTCTCTAGTTACTTTTGCAAGGCTGATTCTCATTAGACTTAATGAACTTTTTTTGCAGACTCCAACACAAATCAGGAAATAATAAACTCCTAAAGATTGTAATCCTCAACACTTATGCTCCTGAAAACAGTTTTTTATCTAGCCAATTCTTCACTTTGAAAAGTGAATAAGCCAGTTCTCATCTCTCCCAGATTTACAGGGCTCATAATTTTTTAGCAACAGTGAACCCCCCGCAAAGACTCCTGTTTTTCCTCAGATACTTAAATCTTCTGTTCTTTTGATTCTACTATAACACCAGGAGAAACATGTGCTTACACCAGGCAGCTGCAGCTGGCTAGAAACCCCTTCAGAAATAAGCTGTGGAAAAATTATATAAACATCATCAAATATTTATCTCTCAGGAAAATATCAAGTGGAGTTTTATTGCATGACATGCACTGTATATATATTACATGAAAATTATGATTAGGATTTCCTTTGCATAAATTCAACCTGCAGCTATTCTTATAGAACTGGTGAAAATTAGTTACTACATTCTGGTAATTTATTTATGTTTGGGGTTTTTTTTGCCAGTGATATACAATAAACTAATCTGATAACGGAAGGCTCAACTGGAGGGAGAACTGTCCATTAGAGCTCTGATGTCAACATAGTGTCCTTCCCTTTCTGACTCTGCATAGCCCAGATGGAGAAAAAAACCAGGGAATTGAGAATGGACTACTTATAAACCCTCAGTAACAGCTTGCTGCTTCTACTTCCTCATGCAGAATATAGTTAAACTATGGAACTCACTCCCACAGGATGTGCCAGTAATAGCCACCAACATGGGTGGTTTCAAAAGAAAAATAAACTAATTAATGGAGGACAAGCAGCTATCAATGGCAGCTGCAATGGCTATGTTCTGCCTCCACTGTATTTCTTTGAATGCCAGTTAATGGGACTTGCAGGTGGGCAGAATGCTGTTGTGCTTGTGTCCTTCTGGCAGGCTGTTTTCAGAAAGGGATGCTGGACTAGATGGGCCACTGCCCATCTTACATTCTCTCCTTACATTCCTATATTCCTTCAAGCTCTTCTTACATTCATATATTCCTTCAAGTTGCTTGGGGAAAGTGCTTGAGAGCTGTGGACTCTGGAATGTACAGCATCTTCTGGGGATCTGCTAACATAGACATAAGCCTTTGGCAAGAACAGCATGGCAAAGGCATGGCAAAAAATTCCAAGAAGGCCCATGCTGGCTTTTAGCTCTCCAGATACTTATCTTCCACCTATACTATGAAAACATATCCCAGTATTTTCAGAGATGCTTTCTGTGTTGTGCTGAAATGGATTGATGCAGATCAGAAGAGCTACTTTCTCTATTGTGGATGATATTCTATTCTCTGGACAGCAACCTACAAATCAGAATTGTATTTTGGTGCACCAACAGAAGGAAAGACAACTTCTTATAAGCACATAATTTGGGAGTAAAAGTTTCACAGATATAAAGCACGTAAGCTCAAATATAATCAAGTCATTACACACAAAATCCCAAAGAAAAATATAATACATTGAATCCAAGAAATTAATAAGCATGACTAGATGTGGTCCATTCATTTCACCGGGTCTACTGTGAGTAGATCTTAGCTGGATACAATCCAATGACATTAACACCTGTTCTAATTCCTATTTCTTGAACATATTTCCGTTATGAATAAAACTCTCTTTACTAATGCAGGTGTGGCTCCAAGACAAGACACACAGCCTCCCATGAGGGCCAACCTGGGCATTAGGACTAGATGCTTCATTAGCCAATCCACCACCCTTGGGGCTTCATGGTGTACTAGAATGCAGAAAGGCTCCCCAGCTCTCAAACTCCTTTACATGTGCAGTGGGTGCCAGTTCTGCGATGTTTACAAGCATAGCTTTACCCAAGCTTTGGGGAATTCTGATTGACTGTCTACCACTCTGTCTGGTAATTTTATTTGATTGATTTGATGCTATGATGATGATGATGATGATGAATTAATGTACTGTTCTTTCCTATTCTGCAACCTGCCCTGGGACAATTTGTGGTCTAAACCATTGAGCCTCTTGGGCTTGCCGATCGGCAGGTTGGCGGTTTGAATCCCCGCGATGGGGTGAGCTCCCGTTGCTCGGTCCCTGCTCCTGCCAACCTAGCAAGTAGATAAATAGGTACCACTCCAGCGGGAAGGTAAACAGCGTTTCCATGCGCTGCTCTGGTTTCAGTGTTCTGCTACGCCAGAAGCGGTTTAGTCATGCTGGCCACATAACCTGGAAAAACTGTCTGCAGATAAACGCCGGTTCCCTTGGCCAATAAAGCGAGATGAGCTTTACTTCTGCAATTGGACTTAACTCTTCTGTGATTGGACTTAACTGTCAGGGGTCCTTTACCTTTTTTATGTGTAATAAATGTAATTATTATAAATAATATATAAAATAGCTTGGGGGTATGGATAAGGCATGGAAGCAGCACACTTTTTTTTTAAAAAAGGAGCAACTAAATAGCATGACAAAACACCAGTGTGGAATGAAGTAGAATGGCCTTTAACTCTCTGTGGCCTTTTAAAAGAGGGTGGGATTTTTAAAAATGTATTTCTATTTCCTCTTGGTTTTAATGGATCCTGTGTGGGGTTCATTGTCTGCTTGTTTGGTTGTAAGCTGCTTTGGGTTGCCCTGGGCAAGATAAAGTGATTAACAAATTTAATAAATGAGAATGATGATGAGAATGATGATGATCATCACCTGTAGTGTGGCTCAGCTGAGAAACTAAGATTAGAAACAGTCTGAAATCTGAGTTTTAATGCAAGCACCTTACAGAAATCCATCTCAAAACTCTGAGCAGTATAATGCATTTCTTCAAAAGAGGAGGAAGTGATACAAAATCACTATGTTCTCCTTATGCTGTTTCATTATAGTGTTGTTGTTTTTTAAAAAAGAGACTGCCAGAATCATGACTTTTAATTACTTCATTTTATTGCTATTTATTGTGAAGGCATAAGCTGTTTCAGAGATGTGCAAATGTCTGCCTTCATCCTGATAGAGCCTGAAATATGCCTTGTCACCTTCTATAGCCTCTGGGCATTCTTGCAGATCTTCCTGTTGCTTTGCTACAATTTGCTAGTGCTATGCTATGAAGGCAACAGTGACAAAGATACAGAAAGAGGTGGAGGAGCAATCATTTAATGTTTTCTGGTGTTTCTTTCATTTGTAAATGTATCAATAGGTTTCTTCCCTGCTCACATTGTTCCCTAAGGCTGTATTACCCAGGGTTGGGAACACGAGACTCTAAGTCCTATGACTGCCAGCCAGCATTGCCAATGGTCAAGGATGATGGGAGGTGGAGTCTAATAATGTCTGGAGGACCACTGGTTCCCTACTGCTGCTACGTACTTATGATTAGATTTGAAATGGGGTAGTTTAAAGCTCTGCACTACTGACTTATTACCTTGAATACATCTATTACCATAGTGTTGCCTTACACAATTATGTGTGGGTGTCAGTAATCTGACACAATTCTTCTTTAAGTGCTACATTTTCTGAAAGGACAATGCACCTGAAGACCAAGGGTCTGAAATGAGTGCTTGGAAGGTTGCGTGTCAGAGCCAAACTAGATGTGCACTTACATATGTCAGTAACATAGCACAAAATGGAACCAATTCTCACTGTGAAGGCAATGCATATCTGGGAAGGGAAACACCAAAGTCTCTTAGCTGTGCATAGGGGAGGGGTGATGGCAATGTCTAACAACATGCTAAGAGTTTCAAGCTGGAATGAACTGGAATAAACTGGAATTGGGGCTGCAGCCTTCAGAGAGCTGTACCCCCAAAGAGTTGCTCTATGGATATTTTAAAAAATATACATAGATAGCCTAAGTTTTCCATTTAGGGCTTCTCTTCCACAAAGTAAGGTAGGATAAGAATTCCCTGAGTTGCCTTAATGCAATATGAGAATTCAGGGACAACCATTATTCTCCTCTCCCTAATTTCCAGAGGGGTAGTTTTGCTAGTCTCTTGAAGCAAAACCAACAAAGAATCTTGTAACAACTTTTTTGATTGTTAAGGTGCCACAGAACCCTTTGTTCTTTTTTTCTGCTTTATTCAAGATGTCACTGGCTGTTCAGTCCTTAACTTCAAACATCCCAAATGCAAAGCAATGGCTCGCATGTCAAATCCACTAAGGACAACCATTTGACCTTGGCACAGTACATGTTGTCAGAAACATAACTGTCCAAATAAATGGTTATTTATTTAGACAATGATGTTCCTGAGAATATGTACTGTGCCAAGGTCAATTGGCTGTCATTAGTGGGCTTGACATGTGAGCCAATGTTTTATGCTTTGAATGCTTGAAGTTAAGGACAGAAGAAAGGAGTAACACCCGTACTGGAGGCAAAGGAATTTGAGCCATGAGATTTCACCAGTGGTAAGGAAATAGGGGTGACAATATGTCCCACAACCATGAATATAAACCTGAGGGGCTCGCCCAAACTTCTGCTTGCCTCACCACTTTCCCCTGGCTAGAGCCGCTCTTTACCACTGAATCAGAGCAAATGTCAATCGGGTTTTCTGTGGGTTGACATTTGCTCCAACTGAGTGGCAAAGAGTGGGATTAACCAGGGAAAGCTGTGGGGGCAAACAGAAAACCAATTGGACTTGACCCTGGAAAACATCTCGAGCCTAGGATTTCTAGGCCCAGGGCGAAGCAGAAATGTGAACAAGCCCTTAGATAGCTTTTATAAATTCATGTTTTGGTGGGATTTGCCTCAGTGGGAGAATGCACAAGAGTAATACATCTCTAATTGTTCTAATTGATGGCATGGTCAAGGCCCCATCTAAGGCTGCAGCAATGATAGATTTGTTTGGATGCCTTTGAAGCATAAAGTGGTGGTGTGACTATTGTGTTTTCATTGAGCCTGTGGCTTTGGTGTTGCATTTGCTTCTTTCATCCAGAGCTGGTGCTTTACCATTTTTAGCACCTTAGTCTTCCCAACTTTATCTGTAACCTTACAGCACTTTTGTCTCATCAGTGACAGACTAATAGGACTTCCCTGTTTTGCAAGGTCATCTTAGGCTTGCCACAGTTTGGTTGCTGAATAGGGCTTCTCTTTCATTAAAGGGCACGTCAGAATATTAGGCATATCCAACATTGCCAAAAGGGAGGTGAAGAACCAGGCTGGCTTCATCTAGGATGGTTTATGAGGCAGATGCTTTCTCACTGTTCTCCAACAAACACATCCAAAATACGTCATTTACCACAAACCTAGAGGCAGCTGCTATTAGATGCCCATTCTTGGTACAGAAACTGTTGATGCACAATGAAGTATTGAGGCAACTGCAGTGTTATAGAACTATGCATATTCCTTTGTTCAGCTGGCTGCTTAAAATGTTGCTCAGGGCTTGTTTTATACTGCACAGCAGGGCTCCCAAAAGAAAGCATCAGCTCCTTGAGTTGTGCTTCTGCAAAGCAGGAAAGCAATTATAACACAGTTTTAACATGCAATTAACCCTTACTCTCTGTGAGGCATCTGCCAAGCTTTTCAGGTAACTATAACTGCTCTTTTTAACACACTTTAGGGAGTTAAACTATAAATGTTTGTTTCTCTATGATGACAATACCCTGAATTAATTAGAATATTTCCTTTCTGCCTTCTGCTGCTTCAGTCCAAACCACACTGACAGTATTAACATTTTCCAAGTGAAAGTAGCCCGGCAAATAACAAATTGCATCCTTTTCAGGTAATACAAGTCAAATTCTGTATAGTTCTTTGCTTAATGGGTTTATTCCTGAGAACAGAACCGTGAGTATTTGTTCCCATCTATCTAAAATAAATAAATAAGGCAAAAACACTTTCATAAGGTCACTGTGCTATTTGAAAAACAGCTAATTCAATCACAATGCCTGAGGTACAGCATTACCTCAGAATACATGTGGAGGATTAATTATTTGAAAGTGCCTTTTCCCCATCACAATAAAATAAATCTATGTACATGTGAAAAGCTAACATGAGAGCACAAAGGTGACTTTGGAAGCATATTTGAATTAGAATGTGAGTTAGATGATGATGTATTGAAATAGTAGATAGTGAAGGATACTGCCCAGGCTTTGAGTTGGAACCGCTTATTAATTTGCAACCACAGGCTTACCAGTTGGCCAATGATTTGTATTGGTACAAGAGGTTTTTTAAACTTTTTATACCTGACTGGGAGTTTAGGGTTAATAGTGGAATAACCAAGTTTGCTGATTATACCAAACTATCTAGGGGTGCAAGGAGCTCCAAAAAGATCTCTCCAAACATTTCCTATTTGAACTATGGAACTCACTACCATAAGATGCATGGAATGCTGTCAATTTGGATGACATTAAAAGCAGATTAAACAAAGTCATGGAGGAAAAGGCTATGAATGGCTGCTAATCATGATGCATCCATTATTATTTGTGATCATTATTTATATCTGACCTCTCAGGATGCAACTCCTTCCAAGGTGGAGACAAGTAATATGAACACACTACACACACACACATACACACACACACAGAGAGAGAGAGAGAGAGAGAGGGTGTAATAGTAAGTAATCAGGATCCTGGGGGTAAATGACTCTGTGTTGCAGTCCAGCTTGAACAAGGACAAGCTGCTTCACTTTCATGGGATTCTTCTCACAAGACAGTTGATGATAATTGTTGGCCTAGGAGTGGGAGCTATTCAGATAAAGCAGGCTGTGGTGACTTCTTTGTCTGCCCTTCTCATTCCCAGAATCATTATATATTCCCACCAGTGCTATTTTTTCTAGAAAAAGAGGTGCTGGCTGGAACTCACCTTGAACACCACCCTCATTCTCTTCGAATGGCCATGGCATCCACCTGAGAGGTGCCGGAACTGAGTTCTGGTGAGTTTTGGCTGGGGGGAAAGCCATGATTCCCACTAGTATCAGAGGCAGCAAACCCACTTGCTGGGAGCATGAGTTTGAAAATATTCTTGTATACCCTCTAAATCTCCCGATTTTCTAGGAACAGTCCTGAAATTATGAAAGTCGTCCCGGCTTCCGATTTGATCTGATAATGTCTCTATGCCCCCCACCAGTACTGCCACAGAGCTCAGGGATGAAGATGAGCCAGCACTTGTCCTGACAATACTTTGTTAGACCTAACAAAATATGATGCCTGAATTAAGCTTAAACATAAATTAAATGTCATGGAATAAAAAGGTAGCAGCCCACCTTGGAAACCTCCCATCTAGCAATACTTCTGTACTTGTAGGCACGAAATATTGTTTCATTTCATGAAATTGCAGAGAGAATGCATACTGTCTGAGGACGAAAAATAGAAATAGAAACCGGAATCTTAATTTTATTACAATCATTTGCTTATGAGGGATTATTATTAGTAAGTTTCATTAATTCACACACACACACAAAACACAAAACACAAGTACACACATAGCACTGCTTGGTAATTGTGAAAACATCTTCCATTCTGCCTGAGGAGACAACTGCATGAAAGCACTATTCAGAATCACTATCTGAACAAGTTAAAAAAAATAACGAGGCAAACTCCCAAGAGATACTGCTGTATCTCTGAAGTAAAGATCAAAATCCTGAAGAGAAATTGTTCTGTGGCAGACAAAAAGTCATGAAATACATATCCATAAAGTCAGAGCTTTGCTAAGCAAATAACAAATAAAACAGGAAACTCTCTTTCCAAAAGTCTTAAATCATGCTGACAGTTACAATATGTGTGAAGCATCTGAAAAAATGAAGTATCTGGGGGGGGGGGGGGGAGAGAGCTGTCTGCCTTCAAGACAAAAATGCAGTAGCTTGTATTTCCTTCAATATATTGATTCTATTTTACACAAAAATATACTCATGAAAAAATGATATTGCTCAGGTGAAAGAAGTGAACACAGCTGCCTTTCTTAATTTAAATGTAGATATATTATGCGTTCCAAATCTCAGAATCAGTGTTCCTACATAGGTTTTCATAGTGAACATGAATGTTATAGTCAGGTCCGGATTAGGACCTTTAGAGGCCCTAAGCACTTATACAGTATATCTAATTCAAAACAATAAACAATAATAAACCATAAAATAAAATTTTATTTTGCATAAAGAAACAAAACCGACAGTAAAATGGAAAAGAATGTTTATTTTTGTATACTTCCACTTTACATTTGGGGGGGGGGAATTCTCCTCCTTTTCTAATTGCAAAGCCTTTGATAAGATCCTCAAAACTAATCTTAGGTAACACTTCTGCTTCTATACTTAATAGAGATAAGGCATTCAGCCTGCCTTGCTGCATAGTTCTGTAGGGATTTTTAATATACTTCAACTGGGAAAATGAACATTCAGCTGAGCAATTTGTGACCATTAAAGTTAAAAATCTAAGCAATGGAAAATTTCTGTGGTGCTGCTCTTCCCTTGATGACCAAAGCACATGCTTATTTTGCTTAATGGCTAATCCAGCCCTGGTTATAGTCCTATCAAATTCTAGCACAGGTTATCCTATTCTGCAGTGTGGAGAAGGAAAGTACTATGGGGAACTGAATACTTATGCTGAGCAGTATAGCTGTATAATTTCAAACATATTCCAGAAGTCCTTTGTAGAGATAAATAACTCTTCACAGTATTTCAGCACAGGAGAATGCTCTGATTTTCTATATTTCTTTTTAAAGTCAGATCCTTAAATAGGAGCCTCTTGAGCATGCAGGACACAGCATGTATTGCAAATAAGTCTCTATTAGGAAGATGTTTATCCTGGTATTACAGAGTTAGAGTCAGGGGTGAATCTCAGTGCATATAGTGTTTCTTCTGTATATTTTGCATGTTGGAGGAGGAGACCAATACTAGCTACTTCATCAATGCTGTTGTCTAAAATCTGCCACATAAGAGTCCAAATAGTTCTGTTGAGAAGGGAAGAAGTAGTGGACCAGAATTTGGATTTTTTAAAAAATCTACACTGCAGAGGCTTAACCTGTACTTAGTTCTAAATCAGATATCCTTTTGGGCAGTGCCAGAATTATGTGGTCCCTTTATGAAATGTATAAAAACCCCAAACCAAATTTGCTACTGCGTAACCTTCTAGGTACGATTTTAGTATCTAAAACCAGTGGCTAAGCAGACTGTTGCAAAAGATAAAAGGCCTGGACTAACTCTCTCCTTCACCCCCTGAAATCCAAGCACTGTTGTGATTGATTTAATTATAGGTTCAGCACGTGCTTATTAGTTGCCAGGGGTAAGCAGCTAAGCATGCAATGTTATTTATTATAATGTTACATCATGGCGAATAGACACAGGCCATTGTCTGAACAGAGAAATTCAGCTGAACTAATAGGAGGTCAACGATGTAGAGAGAAAGAAAAATGATGGGAGGAGAAGGCTCTAAAGGAGAAACAGGCAGGCTGAGGCAAACCAAGAACAAAACCAGTGAGCCAAAGAGGCAGTGCCAAAGTGTAGCTTTGTCTGGGTAAAGAACTAGGATTGACCTTGCATAGCCAGGTTAGGAAAACCAACATGTCTAGGAGATGGGTGTATGGAGAGTGAGGCAAGATCTGTGCTAGGAGCACAAGACTACCCTTTTCTTCTTCTCCTTTGTAGCCACAAGTAACTCTCCATGAGTGAAACCAGTACACAGATCAGAAAGCTTGCAGTTTAATTCTAAAATTTTGGTTGATCCCAATACACCTACTAAATAAGTGGGTCAGTATGTTGTTTTCTTACAACTTTATTGTATGGCAAGTAATTATGGAGTATGTGTTCAAATATATAATTAATTTTGTTTACATTGGTGAATAACTAATTTACAAGGCAGGGATTTTCTTTTTAATTCCTATGCAAAACCACAAATGTTTTAAGTGGTACACATAGCTGAAAACAAAAAAAATAATAATGTTTGGTACTAACATCACCTTTAAAGTAGCCTAGCATCTAGGTCCAGAGCTGCCAATATGGTGCCTCCTGACTACAACTCCCCACCCCCATGACCATTGGCTATGCTGGCTGAGGCTGATGGGAGTTGTAGTCCCAAACATCAGTAGGACACACTACACTGACTATCTCCAATCTAGTTGCTTGAGATTTTTCCTGCTTTGGTTTAATATAAAGAGTTGAGATTGGTTCCTCTGAAGATCTCATTCTTATGGTTCATGAAAGGTAAAAACATATTTCATATCTAGGGGTATACGCTAGGTATCATCTACGCTAGGTGTCTGCATTCTCTGCGTATGTACTATGTTGAGAAATGCAATATATTGAAATGTTAGCCAAAGACAGACCAGTCCCTGTGACTGCAGTGGCAATCTGTTTTTGCAGTGGAGCCATTTTTGTTCTCTCTACATGCTCACTTTCATCATTTAATTCTAGCCCATTGCCTTCTATTCCCTTGATATAGAAAGGGAGACATTTCTGATAAACACAGGATTTGTTTGTTTGTTCCTAGGAGTGCAGAATGATGCTTTCTTTTATTGAAGCTTGAAGCAGAAAGAGTCAATAGATTGCGGCTGATGTTTTATTCTTGGTGCAAAGTCCACTAACTCATTCACCAAGTCTTCTCTCTTCACAGTTATATAGACCCATTAACATAGTATCTGATGCCACAAATACTTTAATGCATCCTTGCAAAATCCCCTTGAAGTAATGAAGTGCTTACAGGGAGGCAGAGAAAACTAAATGACTTGTCCAAAATAATCAGGGAGGCTGTGAAACAGCTGTGTGTGAATTAAAGCTACTGCTAAGTCGATCGCTTGTGTGGAATGCAAGGGCATGCTGAAAAATCCAGCCTTTAGCTCACACTAAACTTCAGCAATACCCCTTCCCCAGTGGTGTCCTGCTTTGTGTCATTGTCACCTGCAGTTGCTCCTTTTCCCCTACAGCTTACAGCTCTGTCTTCTAATCAAATATTCACTTTTATGTTGGCAAATCACCTTGAGGTCATGACACCCCACCAAGAGAAACACATACCGAAGAGCCAGAAGAGGGGAACAGGTGAGAACAGCCTGTGAAACTGGAGCCTGTGTTTATTTCAAAGGTAAGTCCAATTCACCTAAGGGTAACTTAGACCAGGGTGACGACATAATAGGTGAAAACATCCCTCTGTCTGGGAGGAAAGAAATTGTCTCTGGTATCTTCCCTCATCAGTACAAAAATCTTACCCTAGGATGTTAGGGTAAAGGATAGGTAAAAAAATTTAAAAAATTGACAAGAAGTTGTGTCTTTCTTTGTAAAGAAACTTACCTCAGAGCTGGGGTTTATGGGGTGTTAGAAGAGGGTTAGTACTTCTGGTCAGGGACATTCTGGGGTAGCTTGTCCACCTTAGGCCCTCATTCTTCTCTCAGCTCTCACCTGTGGCTCTTAGAAGCTGTCAGCATGTGATAGTGGCCACACCTCGGGAACAGCTTCAACAACATAAGCTCCATCTATATGAGAATGCTTATTGATGTATTTAGACTTAGCAGAAATAAATAAAGCAATTGATATATGGGAGAAATGGCCTATCTTAGAAGGTGAAGTTTGCCGAGAGCTTTGTCAACTATTGGAAAATGAACTATGAAAATATGAGACTTGAAAGGATTTCATTTTTACAGATGATTGCCTTATATTTTTTGTAAAGTTTCACTTATATAACAACAGCAACAATAATGAAGATGAAAATATTTGCCATCTGGATATGATGTTGATATTTAACTGGTATTTTGTTGTTGTTGTTGTTTAGTCGTTTAGTGGTGTCCGACTCTTCGTGACCCCATGGACCAGAGCATGCCAGGCACTCCTGTCTTCCACTGCCTCCCACAGTTTGGTCAAACTTATGCTGGTAGCTTCGAGAACACTGTCCAACCATCTCATCCTCTGCCGTCCCCTTCTCCTTGTGCCCTCCATCTTTCCCAACATCAGGGTCTTTTCCAGGGAGTCTTCTCTTCTCATGAGGTGGCCAAAGTATTGGAGCCTCAGCTTCATGATCTGTCCTTCCAGTGAGCACTCAGGGCTGATTTCTTTAAGAATGGATATGTTTGATCTTCTTGCAGTCCATGGGACTCTCAAGAGTCTCCTCCAGCACCATAATTCAAAAGCATCAATTCTTCGGCCATCAGCCTTCTTGATGGTCCAGCTCTCACTTCCATACATCACTACTGGGAAAACCATGGCTTTAACTATACAGACCTTTGTTGGCAAGGTGATGTCTCTGCTTTTTAGGATGCTGTCTAGGTTTGTCATCGCCTTTCTCCCAAGGAGCAGGCGTCTTTTAATTTCGTGACTGCTGTCACCATCTGCAGTGATCACGGAGCCCAAGAAAGTAAAATCTCTCACTGCCTCCATTTCTTCCCCTTCTATTTGCCAGGAGGTGATGGGCCCAGTGGCCATGATCTTTGTTTTTTTTGATGTTGAGCTTCAGACCATATTTTGTGCTCTCCTCTATTTTCTCCTCTAACTGGTATTTTAACTGTTGCTTATTATTGTGATGGTGATGTATTTATGGTCAGCCACCCTGTGCTGACAGAGATGGGATCAGAGCCATGCTAGACATTTGAGACATCTTTGTTCTGACCATTCAAAGGAGAGAGAATGTGATGAGAAATTTCTTCCCCAAAAAGAAAGAAAGGGGAATTAGAACTCCATTTAAAAAAAAAAAAATGGTAGAAGGCGAGGCGGGTTGTACTTATTTTTGGAACTTTACAAAGAAGCTGAGGGCTCTTTTTATTTTCTTTAAACATTTTAGAAAAATCCAATTGCATTCTCAGCAGCATGGGTCTCTTTGCTTACAAGATCCCATCCTTGCAGGGCTTCCTGGAAAGAACAAGTGAACATGCAACATTCAAATAAATGTCTATAGATCTACAATTCCCCTTTCTTTTTCACTTCTGCTTCCACATAGGTTGTGTGGTTTGGGAGTTTGATTTCTAGAATCTTCTCCTAATCAAAGTTCCCAGAGGATGAAATGATCAAATTTACTGTCAGAATGAAAGATAAATTAATGCTTTTGCGTGCTGTTTGGCTGTGAGACACATGACAAGACTAGGATAAGGTGATTGATCTCCTTCAACTGAAACCAACACATTGAACTTCAAACTAACCTGGGAGTATAAACACAAAAGAAGAAAGAAAATTAATCTGGGAATGTAGTATGATTTGCCCCAAATAATTCTAGGTGGAACAGGAAAGGTCTAAGGGGTCATCATTGGGGGGAATGTCAGCGAGAGTGAGCCATGGGAGAAGAGTGAAACTATGGGGAATGGTGGGTTGGTAATAGGAGTGAGCGATCTGGTGGCAAGCCCTATATATTCTACCAGTGCTAGTTGCATTAACCTTGAAAGGCACTAGGATGAGATGTAGAAATGATGAAAGAAACAGTACTTCTGTGGAATGCTACTGCTTAAAGTTGCGGGGACAACCACTGCCTTAACTGAGCTGGTGCTGGCAGCAGCAGATCCCTAGGCTTGTCAGCCTCCTTCCTCATGCTGCCCAGGCCAACTCTTGATTCCAAGTGGCAATGGTGGAACCCCAGGCCAGACAGCGACTGCTTCTGGTCACCTTCTTCTCCCCTGCACTGCTCTTCCTCCCACAAGCCTCTCCCTTACCTGGGCTGGCAGCAGCAGGAGTGGATCCCAAGGCTGGCCAGTGAGGAGGAAGGCAGACTGTAGTAATGCCAGCAGACCTGGATATCTGGATTCCAGAGGAAGGAACCCTGAAGGCTAGCAGGTAGAGGAAGCAGCAGAGCTGGTGGGGATGTTGTAGCCCATGGGTAGGCAAACTAAGGCCTGGGGGCTGGATCCGGCCCAATCACCTTCTCAATTCGGCCCGCGAATGGTCTGGATGGTCAGCATGTTTTTACTTGAGTAGAATGTGCCCTTTTATTTAAAATGCATCTCTGGGTTATTTGTGGGGCCAGCCTGGTGTTTTTACATGAGTAGAATGTGTGTTTTTATTTAAAATGCATCACTGGGTTATTTGTGGGGCATAGGAATTCGTTCATTTTTTTCCTTTCAAAATATAGTCTGGCCCACCACATCGTCTGAGGGACAGTGGACCGGCCCCCTGCTGAAAAAGTTTGCTGACCCCTGTTGTAGCCTGTTCTGACTGTCCCTCCACAGTCCATCCACCATCTCTAGTTACACTGTGGTTCATAGTGCCATCTGTCTGTGGCCATGCAAATCACAGCATGAAGACATTTAATGCCAACACACACACACACACACACACACACACACACACACACACACACACAGTATAAACAATTTCTTCCTATAATACTTGAGACATATCCACCATCAACAGCAGTAGTACTTGTTTACTGTTATATGTCAAAGCTCTCAACAATTAAACATGTACATAAGCTTCTACTAGCTCTGCAGACCAAAATATATTGGGTGGTCAATTCTGCAGAGTGTCTATTTTCCACACCTGGGTAGCTCAGGCTTTGGGGTTTGTCATTTTCTAAGGGTTACAGAAACATATACATAAAGGAAAAAAGTTATTGGATTATCTGCTCCTAATTGCAAACCATGCAGATCACACAGTACCATGAAATGTGAGAGTATGTATAGAGTAAAGTAGAGGATAGTACTGTATTGTTAAATCTGTTTTCTTCTTCCATTAAATGTTAAGGTTGAGAAGCCTAAACAGAAGGACATTGGTTGCAGCAGTATGATCTTCCACAATAGCCTGATAAAAAGACCCAACATTGCATCTGTTGGCTGTGATTTTTTTAAAGTGCATTAGTTAAAGAGCACAAGCATAACTTTAACTTTTTAGTTGTCCTACAGAAGTATAACAAAGCTTGGCTTGTAATCCATGGAGCCACCTAAAAAGATGAAAGGCATTACCCTTGCAAAACACCTTCATTGCAAAGCTTCTGAAGCCAAAATACGTATTAAAATCAGTCATTTGGACAAGTGACTGACAGTTGATAAAATTAGCTGTAATAGCATTTTTAGGCTGTGTTAAATTGATTTTGAAAAATTGCTTAAAAAGAGAAATGTGTAAAGCATAGTGAGAACTCCCTTGTGAATTGCTCTGAATTTCTGGAAGGGAGAGTGGAAATTTATCCTTAAAAAGCTAATTCACTTTACAAATCTGATAATTTCTCAACTGCTTTGTTGGATTGTGTTGGTTTTGATAAACCAGTGCTTGCTTTCCTTGTCAATCTAACTTAGCCTCAAACAACAATGTTCTACCTTGCTTGGTTTGTGGGTATTTTTATACAACTTGGGATGTTGATTCTCACCACAGTTTAAGAAAGAATATTGGCAGGCTGGAGAGTGTGCAGAGCAGGGAAGCTGGATGGTGAGGGGGCTGGAAACAAAACCTTGTGAAGAACAGTTGAGGGATTTGGGTATGTTTGGCCTGGTGAGGAAACTGAGAGGAAATATGATAGTCATCTTCAAATATCTAAAGTGCTGTCACATGGAGGATAGACAAGCTTATTTTCTCCTGCTCCAAAGGATGGGACCTGAACCAATGGCCTAAGTTACAAGAAAAGAGATTTCAACTACACATCTGGAAGAACTTTCTGACCATAAAAGCTATTCAACAGTGGAACAGAGGTGGTGGACTCTCATTCCTTGGAAATTTTCAAGCAGAGGTTGGATAGCCATCTGTCATGTATGATCTTGTTGAGAATCTTGCATTGAGAGGTTTGGACTAGATGACGCTTGGGGTACCTTCCAAGTCTACAATTCTATGGTTCTATGATTTATGAAATTTAAGCAGTTCAAAGGCAAGTAAGAATACATTATGGTCACTTAGCAGCTCTTCTACATGTTTTCAACAATAACCACAGAGAATAGAGTTTAATGAAACTTCAGAAATTGTCTGATGAATGGAAGAGGCAGACCAAACCATTTTAGGAATAAAGGGCATATGGGTAAAACAAGCAAGCAAGCAAGCAAACCAACCAACCAACCAACCAACCAACCAACCAACCAACCAACCACAAGTGACTTCTTATAGTCAGCTAGTCATTAGCTTTAACTACAATTATTAACAGTTTGTGTGAAAATTCCAATTCATGGATGTTCTTTGACAAGTAAGTTTCCCCCCTTGGGGTAGGCTTCTCAGAAGAAGAAAACCCTACAGTAATAATAATAATAATAATAATAATAATAATAATAATAATAATAATAATAATTTATTATTTATATCCCGCCCATCTGGCTGAGTTTCCCCAGCCACTTTGGGCGGCTTCCAATCAAGTGTTAAAAGCAATACAGCATTAAATATTAAAAACTTCCCTAAACAGTAGACTGGTATCATGTAAGGATCATATGATTGATCTTCATAATCTAGTATCTCATTAAATAGAGCATGTAGAAGAATTAATATGGTGTCAAATCCTCTCTTTTTTCAAGATCAATGGAAACAAAGAGAAACACTGACAAGCTTCTTTCTCCTGCATTGGCACTTTTCTTTCCTATGTGCAGAAAGCTTGTCATCAAAATTTCTACCGACACAAGTATACTAAAGGTCAATCACTAAATTTGTTTGGATGGCCACTTATGTATTCTTCATGCCCATGAAAACAAGTCAGAAGGCAAAGAATAAGAATAATTCTCTGAAATAAGGATACAACAGCCACATGTGAGGATTAAATATGAGGATACATTCCTGCAATAACAGATAACAATTATTTTATTTTAATTCTTGTTTTTATTGTATTAGTTGTTTTATGTAATTTCATATTGTAAGCTGTCTTGGGCTCCTGCCTGGAGGAAGGGCAGGCCTAAAAATGTTAAATAAATAAAAATAGTATATAACTGATCCATGATTATGGATTTTTGTATTTTCTAAACAATCTTTTCTTTCTAGTATTTTTTTATGAACCTGGATTTACTTCCTACTGTTAAATATGAAAAGTGGAAGCTCCATATCCATGTCAGCAAATTACAATCTATATGAGCATATGAGCATAGTGTTGCCAAAGAAACATTAATGGCACATTATAAATCATAGAATTGTAGAGTTGGAAGAGACCCCAAGGATCACCTAGTCCAGGCATCCCCAAACTTGGCCCACCAGTTGTTTTGGGACTACAGTTCCCATCATCCCTGACCACTGGTCCTGTTAGCTAGGGATAATGGGAGTTGTAGTCCCAAAACAGCCAGAGGGCCAAGTTTGAGGATGCCTGACCTAGTCCAACTCCCTGCAATGCAGGAATTTTGGCCACAGCTATCCCTGGATGGGCTCGAACCACCAATCTTCTGCACCCAGATGTATTGGCCCATTGTGTCACGATGATAACATTGCAGTCACATGACCAAACCACCTATAGGATTCAGCAGTAAAAATCACCACAGCAGACAGGAAATTATTTTTGGCAATTAGAATTGGAGAAGTGTCTCTGACAAGAGGATGCAGTATTTTTGCCCTTTTAAAGAAAACCAAACATCCAATATCTTCTGTATTGAGTCCGTAAAACCTGACCAACGTCAGCTGATAAATCACCAGTCCTTCCTCTCTCCTTCCAGCTTCTACAATTGAAGGAAGAAGGGGTGCGCCATTTTTACCTCCCTAACATTCATTCCCTTTTCTGTTGTTTTCCATCTTCCTTCCTCAAACCTCACCTTTTTCTTGGATTTGCCTTCTGTCGCAGTGCCTCCATCACTGACTCTTTTCTCCCCCAGCTTATGTCTCAGAAGAGAAAACAAAAGCTTTACACAGCAGGGCTGAGGAAACTCTGGTCATTTTGGTCACGCTACACCACCTGCCCTATACCTGGCATCATATATAGCTGGGCTAAAGAGTGCTTTGCAAGATGCTTTGAAGCATCAACCATCAACTGATTGTTGGGGCTTCAAAGCACAGGCCCAATGATCAGCTGGATCTCCCTAATGAAGCCGAGAAGGCTGGAGAAAGCAGCTTAAATTTAAAGCTATTCCTCCAGTGATCTTAATTCAAGCCATTTTCTCTGGAAAGACAGAAAATGCTGTATTTAAAACTGGAATTTTTATTTTATTTTTTACCGAGAGAGGAAATGCTATCTGAATAAACTTCAAATGGGTTCCCTATCACAGATGATCAGTGATTACATTATTTGAAGGCAGGCTCCCAGGGCCAATCAGCTGATTCATGCTGAAAGCACATTTTCAGAGGAGGTTGTTGTAACCACCAATCGGCTGATCAGCATTTTTACAGCAACCTCCTTTGAACAGTCTGGGCAGTCCCACCTATCTGTCAAAGCTGCTCTGGGAAAGAAAAAGGTTAACAGCAACTGATTCTGGTTGGCCTTCCTAACCTGCCAGGGGTTGGGTTTTGGGGGAGAGCAAGAGAGATTTGCTTCAAGAAAAGAAGGAAAACGTGGAATGAATTTCTGTGGGACAATCGTGTTTGCTGGCAATTTGTACTAGTACTGAAAATGGATTCATGTAGGCTATGCCCAGGAACAAATGAAGTGTTTGCTGTACATAGGTGAGTAAAAAAAACCAACCAGATACTGGGCTAGAGAATTTGAGTAATAGAAAGAAAAACCTTCTGTCCAGGAGTTTGGAAAAAACAGGAGTAGAGATATAGATATAGATATAGATATAGATATAGATTGAGGGTGGGAGGGAAGACTATGCTTTTAGTTAGACCATATAACTAGCAAGAAAAGTGAAGGCAGTATTATTATTTTTTAATTTAACTATAGGGACTTAGACCTGTGTGGAAGCCATGCTATCTGTCACATAACCTCTTCTCTTTCATTGTGGCATGATGGGATACACTTACTCAGTAGAAAGAGAAAAGCATTACGCTTATCCTCAAGAGGCTTTTTTTTTTTTTTTTGTATGTTCCTGCTGGCTAGTAGAAATTATTGTTGGCTACCAATGCCAGCTGCAGTTTAAAGATCCATGATAATCCAGCACTGAGGTTCTCTCACAGACCCCATTGAATTTGTCATTTGACTGCTAGCTCTGTAAATAATCCATAGATGAGTTGCTGGTTTACAATTGCATTCTTAAAAACCAACCTGTGAGAGATCCTCAGTACTCCTCTGTGTAAACATGCTTTGAGAAAACACACATTATGCTGTCAGAAATGGATTTTAAAACAAATATCTCGCCCCCTGTCAGTCCTAAAGATGTTCATTTATAGCAGTGCCAAGCGATTGAAGTAGCAGTGTTGGTTCCCGTATATATATACTCAGATTTAGCCTCTGCAATTGAATCCCCTTTGAAGCTTTCATTTAAAACTGTGCCTCCAAGCTAGCAGCCATGGATAGTAAACAATACAAAAACACTACTAAAAATGGAAGCAGAACAGAGTGATTATGGCTGGTGGCTTGTTTGCAGTTTGGTGGGGAAGTTTCATCGGTCTATGAAAGGTGCTGGAAAGTGTGCACTCATCTGAGTCAGGCCCACTGCACCGCGCTGCTCAGCAGTCTGTTCTCCTGTGGCCTCATTAACTGATATCTCACAAGCTAGGCAGCAAAGCGGTGTCCCAGATTTTCACCACCCAACTCTGACATTTATAAAGTACTTTCCGTCTTGACAAGATCAAAAACTCAGCATTCTTTCAAATTTCATAATAACTCCCAAACACCCCCAGCTCACGCAGGAGGCATGGGAGAGGGGGGTGATGCCCTTATTAGATAAGAACTTTGGAAGCAAGGTGTCTTCCCTTTCCTTGCAAGTGGGTGATCATTTAATTTTTGCAATGTTCTTTGTGCTTAGAACACACTAGTACAAGGTGTATGAGAATTATTTGCAATCACTTGGTTCTGTCATTCCAACCCTGTCAGCTCATGGCTTCTCTATCAATCTTTAGTCTCACCCCGTTCAGAAATTGTACTTAAAAGAGCTCCTAAACTGGGGATGGATATCCCGGTCTCCTCTAGATATTACTGTACTACAGCTGCCATTATCCACAGCAGGTGGCCAGGCTGGAGCTGATGGGAGTTGGGTGTCTGACAGCATCTAGAGGGCCCCAGGATCCCTAGCCCTGCCCTCTCAGCTCATGAAAACTGAGAGGAAGGGGGTGGAGGAAATAAGCATTGGACACAAGGTCAGGACTGTCTTGGGCAGGGGATGCTGAAATTCCCCCTCCTGACCACTTCCATCCTTCTGAGATGGCACTCTAGCTAGCCTGAGCTGGTTTACTGTCTTGTCTAGTTAGCTTCTCCCAACAGATGGCACCACTGAAACCCCTGGCTGAGTGAAGAGGCAGAAGGGCAGCCAGGCCAGGACACAGACTCCAGCAGGATTGCATGCTTGCTGATGCTTTACTGTAGCATTCATTTGAGCAGGCAGCAAGGAGGGACTAGGCAGTGCATTGAGCAAGTGGTGACAAGGTGTTGGGGAACAGAACTATGTAGAATGTGGCCTGACCTGCACCCCTAAATTAGCCTGCTGCTCTCAAGCACTGTGGAGGATGCTGTCCCATCACTAGTACTGAGGATTCACTTGTGAGTCTGGTTGAGGATGCCTGCCTTCCCTCCTCTCGGCATCAAAATGTATTGGGCTGCCAAAATCGGGAACAACACATTTCAGCATGCAAAACTGCCCTAGACTGAGTCAAACAATTTGTCTAGTCCCAGTCCGCCTGATGTCTTTAAACTGGAGAGGATGGGAGCTGAGCCTGGGACCTTCTGCATGCAAAACTCTACCACTAAGCTAAGGCTATTCATGCACTTCTAGGACCCCCATGCAAACAACATATATTATTGCTCATCACACATCAGTATTGTTCATTTGTTCAAATTTATTATTATCGTGCTTCTGCTATCTCTATTTACTTACTTGCAACATAAAGTAGGTTTTTTGGTGAGTAAATAGTATTTTTTAAAAAAAGTTATGTTGCTAAACTTCAGCTTGCAGAAATGATGACTCAGGTAGTCATTAGCTATATATCTTTAGTGGAAAAGCATTCTTAACTAGTTTTATAGATATGGCTTAATATTTTATGTTATGCATTAAGAGCATTAAAACAAAAGATGTGTGTGTCACTATTTTATGTATGAAGCCCTGACCACCAACCTCAAGGAGCATGAACATTTAACAATGTGAGGAAGAATCAATTCACGGTGTTTTACATATTGTTCTTTTATTTTAGATTTCAATCAGTTTTAAAGCTCACAGTAATAGGCTGTTTCGGGTGCATTTACAACACACTGCCATTTCAAGTTAATTATCCTGAGCTGCAATCACCAAGCCTGCAACTATATCCTAGACTTCAGCAGGCCAAGCTTTGCAGGACAGTTCTAGGGGTTAGCAAGGACCTGCTCAACTGTAAATCATCCCACTCTTCCTCATTGCTCTGTGGACCACTCAGAATTCCAACCTTCCTGCTGTGCCAATTATTACTCATTTTGTAATGCACTCACAGTAGTCTCTGGAAACTAGAAACTGCAGCATGAGGTTAGAGGCAGCAGCATGTATAAGGACAGAGTATGAAGATTTTTGCACACCTGCATGTCAGCCACTGACCACTGCTATCTGTACACCTGCCTACTTTTACCAACTTAGACTTGCAACGAAATATGTGCAACTGTGTTTACTGCAAGCCAGCAGAATTCCTTTCCCTCTTGCAGCAGAGTGTAAAAGCACCCTGGGCAGCATATTGCCTCCCTAACAGTGAGAGGTTTTTATTTTGTTTTTTTCATGTACTATAACAGTAAGAGTACCTTACTTTGTCAAAATGAGCCTAGAAATGTCTTGTCTAGATCAGTTTTCTTTTTCTGCTGTTCAGCTTCCCCGCCTGCAAGATCTCTCACTGCTTTTAATAGGCTGGGTGGGAAGACAAAAGGAAACAGGAAATTGGGCAAATAATTAAGACCTAGAGCCCTTAAAAATGTCCCAAAATGCTGCCTTGCAACACTAGACCTGCTGGTCTAGGATACTGATCTTCAAGGTGTCCCATACCCTTTTTATTAGAGCTGGAAATAAACTGTATTCTATGGTTAGAATAGCTTGTTTATATCACTTGCATTGAGTACAATAGAGAGGTTTCTGCATTTGAAAAAATCACATTTTTGAGGCAAATGTTCCCATTTGAAAAGACTGCTACCCTGTGCACAAACACAGTGAGCCCTACTGATTCCAGTAAGACCTTATTCTAATTAAACATGCATGGGATTGCATGGAAATAGTTAATACTCTAGTTTTCTTGCTTCATTGCTTTTTCCTTAGATCCTCCAACAATAATTTTATGTCAAATTACGACTCATGCAATATGAATCCTGCATAGATATGTAGGGAAATATTCAGCTAGAGTAGAAACAGTCAATAGACAGTAAACTGACACAATCAAAGGAACTCTGGAAATGTAAAACATGTGAACACAGATAAATCAGAGACCCAAGCAAGTCTTTTTTGATAGAGGGCTTCACATAAAATATATGGCCACAATTCCCGTTGCTTTGGATTTTAATAATTTCCCTCCTTTTAAAAGAAAAAAAGTAGTCTCACCATGTGCTTTTAGAAATTTCCATTTCCCCATAGTTCTCTGTTTTTAAAACTGAAAGTTCTTTTAACAATAAACCCAAAATAATGTGATAGTTATATTTCCACATGAAGAACAGTGTGTTAGTACGATGAAACGCTGTCTTGTGTTCTTCAGTAGAGAAAGCGTCCAATATTAAGGGAGAAAAGAAAAGCTCCTGTTAGACTCTAATTAGGAGATACAAAACAGAGTTTCTTGTTCCTCACTTCTAATATCACATGCGCTGGTTTGACTTACTAAAATGAAACCCTTCAAATCACAGTAATCAGTGAAACTGTATCAATAACAATGCAAGATCTTGTTTACACAGCTAAATAATGATTAATGCGTGCCATATGGAAGCATGTGCTAACACTAATGAATAGTTCTCTGTATGGCAACTGGTAATGGGTTTGCGAAACAGACAACCTGGCACTTGTTAGAAGAACAGGATAAAAGATCAAAGCATAATATTAACCAACTGGCTAGCAACTTCAAAATAGCAACATTTACAATTAGAATGAATACAGCTTTCAAATGAAGGTTCAAATAGGGCAACACTGTTTGGATAGCTTTCTAAACAGATGCGTTGGATAGCGGAGTTTGTGTTTGTTTGTTTCTTGGCCTGCAATATGGGACTAAAGCTGCACTTCAACAAAGAAATTTTGTAATCTGCTTGAAAATTGCCATTAAAGGGCTGAATATTGTCTCAATGGAAATTGCTTGTAAAGTGGAGCAGGTGCACAGTTAAGAGGGAAGTGCCATCACATTAAGAATCAGAAAACTCCCATCACACAATCCAGTGAGGGAGATCAAAGTACAGAGGAGATTCTCCCTGCCCCCATACACATTGCAGCTGGTGCAGATATGGATCCACATCTGTATATACATTGCAATAATTAATAGCACCCAAATGGGTTTCTTGGTATTTTGTATGCATTTTGATACTGATGAAAATCTGCAGCCCTGTGCTGCATGCTTTAATGTTGGAATTCATTTCTAATTCATATCTAAATTATTAGTTTAAATACATATTTTGTAGCAAAAAATATATCTAAATATGACTTTTTCATGTCAGGTTTGTTGAAAAATTCAGATTAATGAGACTGCTTGGGAAACATCCTGGAGAGGGGTGGAAGGCGGGGACCTTCAGTCCTGGAAACTGCTACATAGGGCAAGGCCTATTGGGAAGGGTTGCTTAGGCCACAAGGTTCTATATTTGTTTCCATAAATAAAGAGTTAACTTCACTGGCAGGAGTGAGTTACTGCCTTTATTGCTGACCTGTGCTTGACTCCTGCCCTGACACCAGGTACGTTTCAGGTGCTAGTACTGGGGAAGGGCTACCAGTGACTGTTTCCCCAGGACTTACCTTGTCTACTGTTTTACTAATTCCCTAGGAAGGGCGTAGCTTGTTCTGGACTGAGGCAGGAAACCCCATCCTATAGCAGATTACTGTGGTGGTCTGTTCCCTCTCCCCTGCCCCCATGTGCCTCTCCTTTTGTCTATCATTGGACCTTGCAGTAGGATGCTGGGACAATGTTCAGCAGTGCCTCACAGACATGGATCAGAAATATGCTGAACTGTTCATACCAATTGACCAATAACTGCACAAGCATGCATTTATTATATATTTAAAACTCTTCCGGGTCACCCTTCATTCTTATGACTACAACAGGCATGAATGAAAACATGCTACAAAAACACAACACAATACAAGTAACAGGACCAACAACCATCACAAAACAATTAGAAGCAACTGAAAGCAAGCAACCTCTCTGTGCAATTTTATACACAACTGCAAAAGTGAAAGTTACATTAGCTATGTGTTGTTGTTTACATGATGCACCTGTGAAAGCACTGGAGATGGAGGATATTGTATTAGGTTATTGGTGAAATACAAGTTCTGATGGGCTATTAATATATTTGTATAATTTGTAATGTTCACAGTGACCACAGATCCCATCCACACAATCCTTTCCCCCTAACCATGTATACTAATTCAAAGCAAGAAAAAAAGGAAGGTATTTCCATTCAGCAGGGTTGCCTGGGTGCTTGCAGTATATGAGATGGAATATTCCTAGATTATCTTGGATGCCTACTGTAGGTTTTCTGATTAATAGACGAGAGATCTTCCAGCAGTACCATGAAACCAATTCACTAGTTCTAAGTGAGAAGACAGCCTGACTGGCAGCTTCAATCCCCCTATCCTTTGGTAGTCTTTGTAATTACTCTGCTTCCACAGTGTGCTTTTAAAAATCCCTACAGTGCAGAGAGAAATAATAGCTGGCAAATTGTTCACGGTATCTTTCACTCTTTTGGGAACTAACAATAAAACTTGGAACAATAATGACTGGAAGAATGAAATAAGATGGTAATGCTTTCAAGACCCCAAAAAGACTCCAAAATTTTAAAAAGCACACACATACACACATAGAAAGCATAGTTCAAATGAAATTCTTGTCTTCATTCTACAAATATCACTATGCTATAATAGAGTGAAGTCATTCATGGGCATCATGTTATTGGTTTCAGGGGTTCTCTAAGGCAAGAGGCTAGTGTTGGCAAAAGTAAGTGAAGGAAAAGGGAGTGGAAGGAGAGGGTGAGATAGTGGGGAGGTTAGCATTGATCAGACACACAAATATAAAAACTGAATTTCCTCTACTGGTGCATCTGGACAGCGCTGACCTCCTCACCACTTCACTCTTCCCAGTAAGCCACAGTAATGCTAGTGCCAGGAAGCAAAATACATGTTGCCACTTGCACCTTGCTGGCTTCTCCTGGAATGAGGAACATAATTATGATTCCTTCCAGAAGGAGAAAAAGAAGAAGAAGAGTAGTATTTTGGATTTGATATCCCGCTTTATCACTACCCTAAGGAGTCTCAAAGCAGCTAACAATCTCCTTTCCCTTCTTCCCCCACAACAAACACTCTGTGAGGTGAGTGAGGCTGAGAGACTTCAAAGAAGTGTGACTAGCCCAAGGTCACCCAGCAGCTGCATGTGGAGGAGCAGGGAAGCGAACCTGGTTCACCAGATTATGAGTCTACCACTCTTAACCACTATACCACACTGGCTCTAAGGGGCCAACTCAGCTACAACCTTTTTAGACACAGCAGCAGCAACAACAACAACAACAACAACATGGACAAGTACCTGAATCCCTTACCCATTTTTGTCAACACTAACTGCTTGGGGTGCTACTGAAGCCTTGATTTGCTGCAGTACTGCTGGGGCCAATGCTCAAAAGAGGACGCAGCCCCAGGGGGAATGATGCCAGGACAACCGATTAAGATAGTTCGGTCAAGGGCAAGTATTAGTATCTTGTCCTCTCTCTCCTACCCAAACTTGGGATCTAAAACTGAATCCCAAGAAGTATCTTTGCTTTTCCAGTCTTTACTTCAGAATAAGCTTCATAAATATAAGTGGGATATTTTTCCAGGTATGTGGATTTAGCAACCTAAGGCTAAGTCCACGTGACTCCAGTATATTTTGCTATGCAAAGCTTCTACTTGCTCTTCTATTTTCCGCTAGTGTGATGAGCAATAGGGATGACAAAATGGTACCTTCCATCTTTTTAGCACTTTAGAAAATGTTCAAGTTGGCTAAATGGGAACTGAGCTGTTGTAAAACATGGCCTGAGCAAATAGGCTCCCATCTGGGATAGTCAAATCCCATCAATTACATTCATATTCCTGCAGTTATTTCCTCATTTAGCATAGATTTACCTAATGCCCTGCTCAAAGGACTGTTCAACAATGTGAGTGAACAGCCACTCCATTTTAAACATGTTTGTATGCTCATAAAATCAGTAAGACATAAATCAATCCAGGAAACATTCAGAGACATGCTCTTTCCCCCCAATATTTCTTTGAGCTGTGCTTTCTTTATGACCTTTTTGTTTCATTTCCTTTTGCTGAACTCTGTTAGGATGCTCATTTGACACAATGTTTTTTGTGGTAAATGAAATCTCCTGCTTTTCAATCAGAATGCATGTGGAATAAATTTTATTAACTGATTGCCGCATTCATTATGCCCTATTTTATATGTTATGTCCTTCGTTCTTTGGAGATTTGTTTTAAAACAGGTGGTTTGCTCTGAATTTTTTAGACTGCATTCAGTTGTCCATGTCCCTGTCATGTGATATATTTATTATACCTTTAAGCTGCCTCTTCTTTTTGTTTTGTTACTTTTGATAAAGCATGGAGATAGACAGGCATATATTTAATTACAATGATAAATGGTAATTTTTAAGGGCAAAGGGAGCCATTAAAGTGAATACACACAACTCATAGCACTAGGTTTAAGTGAACAACAATATTATTTAATTTCAAAGGAGATATGAAACAGATTCATTTAACTTATAATTCCCTACCTACCATCCAGGTGCACTAACCAAGTGAGGTAGAGGAACTTGCCTCCTACTTTTTCAGCTTTTTCAGCACCCTATCAGCATTTAACACCTGTGGTCAGAGACCTATGCTGGTTGCCAATTTGGTACAGGCCAAGTTCAGGGTGTTACTATTAGTATATAAAGCCCTTAACATTTTTTGGACCAGTTTACCTCCTATATGCACACTTGGCCATTTTGATGTGTGGAACTGGCACCATTAGAAGTGCCACTACCGGTAATTCTTATTCCACACTTGTAATAAATTGATCTTTTAGGATGACAGCACCCTATTGACATCAGGCAAGAGACTTCATTGTACTCTTTTTGGCACCTGCTAAAAACATTTTTGTTCAGACAAGCCTACCCAGATTTGTAGAATGTTGATATGTGTTTTAATCACAGGTTTTAATTATTTATTTTGAATGTTTTAAATCGTTGCTTTCAACTGTTTTTACTGATAATTTATTGTTTTCCTAAACACTTTGAGGGTCCTCCCCAGCCTAATCTAGCAACTTATAAATATTATGAAATAAATCAATCAATTGGCAACTAGTATTCACAACTATTCCCATGTGAAATCAGTACAGGTCAGTAGGCCTAACTTCAGGCATACAGTAAAAATTGGCATAGAATAGTTTTGCTAGAATTGAGACCTATCTGGCAGCGTTGGCAAGGGGTACGCATATCCAACAAGGGCAACCTTAGCTAGTGACTGATACAGAACCATTTAATGGTTCATCTAAAATTTCATATGGTGCTGTTTTGCCTACTGCTGACATCACAATTCTAAATTCTAATGAAAACTGTGAACGTGTTACAATCTGCTCAGAAAACTGTTAGGAATATTTTGCCTGCGCAAAGAAAAAATCAGCAGACAGTTGTGATTTAACACAAGGAATTCCGATATCAAGCAAATATTTTTAGTCAGTTGAAATACACTATTGAAATCCCACATGGCCTGGGACCCAGATCACAGAGGAAATGTCTATTCACACATTAAGTTGCCCTTACTCTAAAAATTTCCTCAGAAGATCTCTTTTGATTCCTTTCTCTGAAGTGAAATGTGTGCCCATATGGGGGACAGAGCCTTTTTAGTTGTGTATTCCACATGCCTTTCTGTCTCTACTGGAAGGCTCAGCTTGCGCGTATATAAATGTACTTTTGGGCATCAGAAAAATACTTTTCTATTTCCCCAGGCTTTTAACCTCTATTACATATATTCTGTTGTTTTTGCTTTTAGCACCACCTTCTACTATTGAAAACTGTTTTGCAGGGTCATTGGAAACTACCCAGGAAATTTGAAATTTAAGAGCAATAGAAATGCATGAGCTGGGATGAGGACAGCAGGCACAATACCTCTCCTACTTCTATACAAATTCATTGTAACGCAGGAGAGAGCTATAGACAAAAATCAGATGGAATTCTGCCTATAAAGTGAAGAGGCTTATATGACTAATAAGAGCCCATGAAGGCTTCCTTCACTGAGCACTCAGGATAGAATGCAAATGTATTCACCAGAGTATTATTATATTCAGAGATCATGCAACTGCAATCTACTCTCAGCCGTAAGCTACAGTACTTTATCAATAAGTAGCTTTAATATTACACACTTGACAAGCTGTGACTCTGAGCAAAATCACAGAACCATGATAATATGGGTTGGGAAGATATATATGAGTTTTGTATGTACTGAAGAGGTTTGTGATTTTGGCTGCATTCAGCCAAAAGTTTAGGAAAACAATGTTGTGTTTTCCTAAACTTTTCTTGGCTGATAATTTATGCATTTTATATAATATTTCACATGACATAAAGGCCACTTATGGAAATCTAGTGGAAGTTTAGTGCTCATTTCTGCTTCCAGAAAAAAAATATCCATTTGCAGCCCCATTAACCTAAATAATCACAGGATTAAAGTGATGAAATCTGGGAACATATGCAGCTATGCAATTCTTTCCTGCCTATAGTGTGAAAGTAATATTACAAATTACAAATGTGAAATTAATATTACAAATATTACAAACAGTACAGTGGTACCTCGGGTTAAGTACTTAATTAGTTCCGGAGGTCCTTTCTTAACCTGAAACTGTTCTTAACCTGAAGCACCACTTTAGCTAATGGGGCCTCCAGCTGCCGCCGCGCCGCCGGAGCACGATTTCTGTTCCCATCCTGAAACAAAGTTATTAACCCAAGGTACTATTTCCGGTTTAGCAGAGTCTGTTACCTGAAGCGTATACAACCTGAAGCATATGTAACCCGAGGTACCACTGTACTGTTATAATCAGTAAAAAATAAAGCAATAATGCAGCCTGAGTAAACAAGCATACGGGCCACTCGAGCCGCTTTTGACATTCATAATATGAGCATGATCATTTGAACTGGTCCTCACTTAAATATGAATTCGACAACCAAGAGAAGAACTGCGTGTGCTGCCACTTTGAGCTCCCTGGAGAAAAGGTGAGCTATAAATGGTGGGAAATAAATCAATGAGTGGATGTGAGAGGAGTCCGCAAGTGGTTCCTCACATGGTTAGGACCAGCACAAGTGAGAACTATACCTCACCTCACATGCCCCACAGTGGCATTGCACAATTTCACATTTACAGTGGTACCTCGGTTTACGAACTTAATCCATTCCAGAAGTCCGTTCTTAAACTGAGGCACGCTTTCCCTAAAGAGGCCTCCCGCCGCAGTGCCCTTCCACTGTTCAGCTTCTGTTCTTAGACCAAGGTACAGTTGGCAAACCGGGACACTACTTCCGGTTTTGTGGCGTTTGTAAACTGAATAGTTCGTAAGCAGGGCTGTTCTTAACCTGAGGGACCACTGTACTCTGTGTGCATATGAATAATGAAACTACATAGATAGGGCTAACTGCATGGTCTTTCCAACCCAGACAAAATGGAAAGCAAAGTAACAATTTATTTTGTATCCTTTTTTAAAAAGCATATCTGTGTTAACATTTGTTAACTTTGCTTGCTGTTACTGTTTTGAAATATTGTATATAAGCATGGCCAGAACCAAGCAAGAAAAAGTGAGGAAGATACTACATTGGAAACATGAGATTGTCAGCTGCTCTGTGAACATCACTTGGACGAAATGAGAGCATTGAGTGGCTTCTTAGAATCACTTCATGATGAAGCATGATTTAGGGGACATTTGGAGCCTGAATGAGGTAGCATCTGCTTGATTCTCACATTGAATACAAAAAAAAGAAAAGAAAAATTCTCCTGTGTGAGGCAGAAATTATTGAGTGAAAGAAAACTTTATGTAGCAAGAAACTCAGGGATGAACCTCGAACGATTTTGTGGAGATGAAGTGGGGGCAGCCACCAAATTTCGGAGTTTTGGGGCAAGGTGACATTAGTACGCTGAAGACACTCAGCTCTATTTCTCCACAGCATCTGAATTTGGAGAGACTGTGCAGTCCCTAGACGAGTCCCTGGACACAGTGGTGAGTTGGGTGAGGAAAAAGAAATGGGGATTGCATCCTGGCAAGATGGAGACATTGTAAGCAAGCTGCTCCTGTGTCTAAGAAATTGGTCAACTGCCTGCCCGAGATTGCACTCCCCCTGAAGGAGTAGCTTCACAGTCTGGAGGTGATTCTGAACAACTCATGGACTGGGAAAACCTGGCCCCAGTAGGTCCTGCATTAGTTACTTCAAGACTGAATTACTGCAATGTGCTCTCTGTGTGGTTTTCCTTGCACTTGATCCAAAAGCTGCAGTTGGTGCAGAATACTGCAGTATGATTGCTGACAGGAGGAGGACCCTGTCCACATAAACCACCTGTGCTCAGAGCCCTGCACTGGTTGCTGATTTGCTTACCGGGCCTGGTTCAAGATAAAACCCTTAATAACTTGGTACTAGTTTACCTGTGAGATTACCTTAGTCCATATATGCCCACTCAGCTGCAGAATTGGCATAATCCTCATTGAACATTTGTAAGTAATTGATCTTTTACTGTGGTGGAACCTACACTTTGGAACTCGCTGCATATTGACTTCTTCACTGTACACTTTTTGGTGCCTGCTAAAAACACTGTTGTTTAGACAAGCCTCCCCAGATATGTGGAATGTTAAATTATGTTTTAATTAGTTTTTAGTTTATAGTCGATTTTAATCATTTTAAAAAATGTTTTAACCTGCTGTTTTTGGGCTTCCCCCAGCCCAGCCCCACACCTGGGGAAAAAATAATATATATTTTTTTCTTTATTCCCCCCCCCAAAAAAAAACTAGGTGCGCCCTATGGGCCGGTGCGCCCTATGGGGCGAAAAATACGGTAAATCAAGAATGAAAGGAACATACTAAGGGGGGGGGGAGGCAAGCTCTGTTCATTTCAGTGTGGAGTCTGAGCACAAATATTAATAATAAATAAATAAATATTCACTTAGCTATTTCCTAATCCTTTTAGCAATTAATAAAGGTGTACTCTTTGTTGTTTTTTTTAAAAAATAACTTGTTTCTATTCCTGTGTTCATGTGCAAAAACAGAGGCAACTATTACCACCCCATAATTCCATCCTACATATATACATATATAAACACACACACACTTGCATGCACCAGTGGTTCAATTACAGTACTTCAGTGAGCTAGAACTATATGGGGGGGAAATACCTTTGTAAAGGTTAGAAAGACTCCCCTGCCTCATCAGCAATTACTTAATTCTGGGAGAGGGAAGGATGTAATATAAGGAATGTGACTTGCTCTATGAAATCCTAAACAAACACATTGCATTTTTCCATATGTAAAAAGTGTAGCGGTCTCATTCTGCTCAATAACAGGTGTTTTGTAGTAGTGTTTATTGTTGGAATGATATTTTCCACATGTAGATGCTGATGTGTTTTAATCTCTTTTGTGTTTACTGATTTCAATTTTTTAAAATAATAATAAAAATAATTACTTGCTTTTAATTGTTTTTTATGGATAATCTTAATGTTTCATATAAACTGCTTAGAGGTTTGATTACAATCACGTGGAATTAAATAAAACAAACTATGCTCAGTCAGTAGAGCGTGTGACTCTTAACCTCAGGGTCATGGGTTTGAGTCTTGTGTTGGGCAAAAGATTCCTGCATTGCAGGGGGTTGGATCACGTGACCCTTGTGGTCTCTTCCAACTCAAGAATTCTGTGATTCTATGATTCTATGTTTTATGGAAACAAGCCAACTTCAAACTGTGGTTTACAATCCTGGCTTCCTTTCCTCAATGACAGTCAAGATTAACTTCAGTTTCAGCTTCAGATATTACAGTAAACTATGATTATTTGAAAATTGAAGTGAAGGTTTCAGATCTCCACCTTGTGGCCACATTGGAGCAGAAGGGATAGGTAAGTGCATGAGCAAAAGGCTTATGTAGGTAACACTAAACCATAGTTTAGCATGACATTTTAACCTGATATGTATGTATTTAACTTAGGACATGGTTTGAAGACATTTTCACTATGTGCACTTGTCCCTCCTTCCCCCTGTCCCTACACACACACACACACACACACACGCACACACGCGCGCGCGCACACACACACACCATTACTAGTCCTGATGGTTATGCTCTTCCTCTGCTATTTGAATGTGTCTGCATACTGGTTGCTGAGAATTTCACTTGGGTCCTGTTTGTGGGTTTGCCATAAGTATCTGGTTGGCCACAGGATACAGAACGAGATGCCCCTCTGACCAGATCCAGAAGGGCTGGTCTTATTTTCTTAATATTTTTGTATTAAATAAACTGTTATATTAAGACTATAAAGCACACTTCTCACTTGAAGCTGCCAAAAGATGCTTCCTGAAACTTCCCCTTACGACAAAAAAAAGCAATGTGTATTTTTACAGAAAGAAATTAGTTGTTACAAGAGCAGAAAGGGGAGACATCTATTACAATTATGGCAAAGGGTGGGAGTTATTAACAAGATTCTATCAAGCACTGATGCTAATGAAAGTCGACATTAATATTCTTATTTACATCACACATAATCACTAAAATAAAATACGTGAACTTCAACAGCATTGCTAAGCACTGCTGATCTTAGCTGGTAGTTTTCCTTAGGTGACTATGCTGCCAATAAAGTACTAAACTCTGGAGCACCTTCTATTATTTTTATTTTTTTCTGATAAGCAAATTAGAGTCTTCTAAAAATTTTGAGCAAACTTACACTTCATTCTTATACTGTTAGCACAACTGCATAACGATAGGCTTTATGCAAGAAATCCCCATTTCCCATCTTAATTTCAAAAGGATTACTTAGTTCCAACAGAATTAAAGTAATCTGCCTTAAATAGCAACTTTTAAATAAACAAAATATAATTCTTTAAGATACTATTTACATATGCTTTAATCTTTTAGATTATTTAAGCTTGTTGCACCACTGCTTATGCGTTCTTACCAATAATGTGTTCAAAATATTTTTTATAAAATTTATTTATGTGATACAACAATAAAGACTGGTTATTTTAAGAATATGCAATAAGTATCTTTGCTAGCATATTTAAGATAGCAATAAGTATTGGCTACTGTCTTGTAGCATCTTAACTTTATCATAGGTGTATGTTTTCATGGACTAGAATCCACTGAAATCAATACAATATTGGTGAAAGAAAGGCAGTATAATTGAAAGACCATTATTCTCTTCCTGTTGTTCAGCTCTTGGCTAAAAAAACTCACTTTTATTCAAAGTACTAAAAATAATCCTCCCATATCTCAATTTTCATATACTAACTAAGTACAGTACAAATGTATTTGTATTTATAGGTTCCATTGTGACTGCATTTAAATTCATCCACAGAGTTTCAAGATGATAAATATGGTTACTGGAAGCTTAGTTATGATATCAAATTGTATTAACTCCTCTTCCACAGCAGCAAGGAATATTCAGATGGACAGCAAATGTAAACTAGTTGTTTTGGTATAACAACTGTGTCAGTGAATTGCATTCTAGAAATCAGTTCAGGATTATTGAAGAGTTTCCTAAAAGTCACTCTATTGTGGCTTTATGCACTAGCTCAGTGCAAGAGAGAAGGTAAGTTCTTTGAGTACTTTGAAAAGATGAACTGTTCTATGGGTATGTCCTCAGGAAACCTGAGAGACAGCAGCCTTTGGGTCAATGTGAAATTAAAAGATGGCTACAAGTGTTAAGAACACACAGTGTGTGTTTACACAGATCACCATGCTTAGCAGAAATGCAATGTATTAAATATGTATACCTACCAAAGAATTGATCTATGCCTACCTTCCAAATGTGCTGTAGACAGAGCTTGGATAACTCTGTAGGCTTATATATACAATGAGATATAGAAGATGATACTGCTTTCTCATAGACGAGGCAAGGCAATTATTAGCATTATTTTGAGAGAGAAGCATTATTATAAACCCAATACTTTGGCCACCTCATGAGAAGAGAAGACTCCCTGGAAAAGACCCTGATGTTGGGAAAGATTGAGGGCACAAGGAGAAGGGGACGACAGAGGATGAGATGGTTGGACAGTGTTCTCGAAGCCACAAACATGAGTTTGACCAAACTGCTGGAGGCAGTGGAAGACAGGAGTGCCTGGCATGCTCTGTCCATGGGGTCACGAAGAGTCGGACACGACTAAACAACAACAGGTGGATGGATAAACCACAGCAATGCCTGTGATTAAGTAGCCAGGCATTCCCATAGCAATTGATTCTATCTGGTAAGTCAATGAGCTAGCTCTGCCGCGAAACACTGTGCATGCTGTCTAAAACCATCTTCCGCAGAAACTGCTGCTTGCCTTCTATCACTGTGCCATTGAGAGCGTGCTCACCTATGGCTTATGTGTGTGGTATGGAAGCTGTACTACCCGGGACAGGTTGGGGTTGTGCAGAGTTGTTAAGGCAGCAGAGAGCATTGTTGGCTGCCCACTCTCCACCTTAGAGCAGATTTATGCCACAAGGTGCCATAGGAAGGCACTGGACATAGTAAAAGATCCATCGCATCCTGGTCACTGTCTCTTCGAGCTCCTGCCGTCGGGACGGAGATACAGGACGATGAAGACAAGAACAAGCCGTCTTAAGAACAGCTTCTTCTCCAGAGCGATCTCGGCCCTGAATGGGAAGCCTGGACTTTGAAAGTCATCTAATCTTCCTTGCTGTTTTATACTGTATTGTTTTAATTAGTGTTTTTATAGTTGATTTGATTTTGTGTGGAGTGCCCTACCTGGGTGGATGGAGCAGCCAAGTAATTTCGTTGTCCCCGAGAGGGGGCAATGACAATAAAGATATTATTATTATTATTATTATTATTAATATCAGCATCCCAAAAGTCATCATTTGCGTTCTTTAAAGTGTTGCCCCTCTCACTGCTGAGCAGAGGCATCAGTTTACTAGGGCAATGGGGGAGGGCTGGCACTGTGTGTGTGATGCTGTGACGTCCGGACATTGGGAGGAGCTGGAGCAGAGCCAAACATGGCAGCTGCACGACTTCAATGACCAGTGGCTCCCCCTCTGCCTCCTCCTGGTGCTGCCACCGGCAGGAGGCTGCTTCGACCTGCTTTCCCCTCCAAAGCAGGAGGAGAAGGAGGAGGGGTTCACAGATTTGTATGAATGTATTTAAATATGGAAATGATAAAAAAGTATGGTTGGGTAGTGCAATATATTGCCACATAGATGAAGACTTTTTAGCTGTGCTATTTCCACAGTGAAAACTCAACATGCTTTCTTTTTCTCTCTCAAATATCATATGACTTTGCAATTTCTGCTTTATCTATAAGGCCTTATATTGTACTACCCAACCATACTTTTTATCATTTCCATATTTAAATACATTCACACAAATCTGACTATTTTAAGGATATTACATACAGGCCTGAAGAAAAAATTGTGTACATCTAGCAGGCTGGAGAACCTGTGGCCCTCCAGAGGTTGCTGGAATTACCTACCTCACATCATCCCTAACCACTGGCCATACAACAACAATAACTGCAGGGCTACATTATCTTTCACGCATAGTACCAGGAATGGCTTTCTAACGGCACCCCATATGTGGTGCAAACCAACAGGTTGGGAAAAACAGAGATTCACAGATCCAGAGTTAACAAAAATGGAATTATTGCAGTAGTCACTGATGTAAAATGACCCTTACCAAAAATGTCTCTCACTTTTAATCGACAAGGTCTAGGTTAATGCTGTGAAAAGTCCAATGAAAGCATAGCCTGTGGCTCAAAGTAATTGTCAGCACTGAGCAACCATCACCTTTAACCTATTATGGATTTATTACTCCATGTGCACTGTGCTTATGACAAGGTATGTTTGAGTTAATCGTTAGCAGCCAGAAATTCTTCCTGGAGAGAAAGCAGTCAAGGTGTGTGTCTGTCCAGCATCACTTTTAGCTTCTGCTTGACCCTATAAGGATGCCAACAGCAACTGTAAAAATTCAAAACCTTTTTTAAAAAATCCCTTTAAAGCATTTTTAAAAATATGTGATTTTGCAGTGTTTCCCAAACCCGTTTTTCCCATGGACCACCTGAACATTGCTAAGGGTTTTGATGGACCACTTAATGATTTTCCTGCTGAAATTACTGAAAGAGCTTCGTTTAAAGACAATTTACATTGTTGAAAAATACATTTAGTTTTTGTTGTGAGCAACGCAGATAAGAATCAAAAGTCCTCAGCTGAACTTTGTAAAACTAGTTTAAGCCCATACTTTGCATAAAATGTCCTCATTTAATTTCAAGTCTCTGTTGAGACCCTAAAACCACATTCTTTAAAAAAACCACCAAAAAGCCCACTCAGACAATTTATATTTGCTGTAATTGTCAAGGAACAATCACTTCCTTCCAGCCCTCCTCCCCTCTAGTTGCCCTTCTCCTCTATTACTGGTATATTAAAAGAACCTCTTTCTGCAGACACACATACCAGGTACACAGCTTGGTTTAAGAACCTAAGAAGTCTTCTGGGTCAGGACCATGACCCAGTTCTGCATCATGTCCTCACAGTTGCCAAAGCAATCTCCCCTCCCATGGTTTCCAGCAACTGGCATTCAGAAGCATACTACCTCCCGCCTTGGATGCAGAGCATAGAATTGTGGCTAATAGCCATCGATAGCCTTTTCTATCATGAATTTGACTCATCCACTTTCAGAGCTATCCACCTAGCACCACAACTAGGTGTGTGAAGTTCTTGACCCTGACACTCATTCCCAGCTTCAGAAATGATGGCTAATGAAGCTGGGAAAGATCATCTGAACCCAATCCAATGTCGAGTAAATTCACATACTGGCCAATAATGCATTGGAGCTTTCCCCAGGGTGTTATAGAGCATCATAAACAACAGTCTGAAGCGTTGCAATCAGATTTAATTGGCTTTGTGTTTGGCTCAAAACAAAAGAAATGCTTCTGGAATGGTTGCAATAAAATTGCAGAGCAGGTCTGACTCACTTTCAATGTAACTTCATCATTGATGGGTTTTATGGAACTCAGATGCTGCAATTTTCATGAGGGTTGACAGGTTTATTTTATTTGCATTTGCTTTCTTTTGTTCCTGTAAGTTTACAATGCACACAGAGACTCAATAGGTAAGTCAGACATAAAGCCAAAACCTGAACACCTGTAACAACTGAGATAGCAGCCTGAAGTTTTCCAGCTTAACTACGTTTTCTAGCGCATTTTCTCCACCATCCTTTTTTGTAAGGTTCATGTTATAAAATATTAGCTAATTATAACCGTGTATTATGGTCTCTCATCACTGACCAACAAAAATGCATGAGCAATAACAAAACAACCACCCTAAAATAGAGAAAGCAGCAATATTCGATGATCAGAGAGTCACTTGGCTACTGTGTACCTGACTCCTATTTACACAACTAGGCTTAAGGCACCTAAAATACAGACCGTCACTATACTGCACTAAACCTCCTATCCCTGCTCCCACCTGCCTCTTCCTTTAGTCAGCAGTTTGCTTCAGGCCCAGAGCAGCTGGGAAGGATGTGAAGCAGTGAAAGGGCTGGTGAAGTAATCGAGTAAGAGACTCATCAGCTTCTTAGATTCTTGGTAGGAAGAACGAGGCAGTCCATTGAAATCTGCATTACTAAACCACCATATGAAAAATAGCAACTATTTAAAATAAAGGAACCTGTTATGGTTTCAAAATATTCTTGAAACAAGTGGCATAAATCTAATATGGACATTTCAGTATGCAATAATTATTTAGTGTGGAATGTGGTCTATATATAAATAGAAATGTGTGGGCAGGGAGGAAGAAACTACATAATGGTTATTTATTCCCTGCTGTTAACTGAGCATCACCATTAAATATTGCTGGAAGATGCACTGGAGAAAAGAATTGAATGCCACCAGGACAGTTTGACAGTGCAGTTGTAGGAAGACTTCTCCCTACCTTTGGATCTCTTAAGGAGGGTTAATCAGCAGCTGATCTGGGAGACGTTTTTGCCCATTAGGATGCTGACCTGCCCAGCAGACTAACAAAGGACAAGATGAGGGGTAAGTCAGCAGGACACAGAGTGTGGGTTCTGTTTAAGGAGACACTCATGCAAAAAGGTAAATAAAGCCATACTTAGATAGGCCAAGCTTTCATATAACCGAAATGACACTGGGCTCTATTAACATTGTTGTTTTGTTATTAAATTTATTACCTGCATTTCACCAGCAGGTCCCAGGGTTACAACAATTTAAAATTCAATATTAAAAATATTTAAAACAAGTTAGCCACAGGGATAAAAACATAATCACTTTTAATTGCATTGTTCATCTTATGGCAATAGGCCTATAGAACTACATGCTTTTATTTTATTTTTATTTTTATGAACAGAACAGTGACGCTATTAAGTAACTAGTAATAGAGAAACTCTGTACATGTTAATTCAGAAGGAAGTTTTACAGAGTTCAGTATGGCTTACTCCTAGGTAAGTGTGCATTGGATCACAGGACAAACACTAGCATTATATCTTCAGGCAAGACTGATAAAAGGGCTGTTACATTTGCAAGGATTTTTGGCGCTCCTCCAGCACATACAGGACAAGGAAGAAAATGGTGATGTTGTAAGTCTCCAATCAGACAACATTGGCTGTGAACTTAGATTAACTGCCAGTGAGGAGAAAACAAAGCTACTACTAAAATCCTGGCCAATGAGCTCTTGAGTCATCTCTTATAAAGCAGCAACCTATGGGGTTTCTGCTGGCTCCTTTCCCAGCAGTTCTAAGGAAGACATTGCTACAAGCATTGCACAAAGGAATGCCAGCACACGGCTAGCTTCCTAACCCTTTGCCTCTACCAACTATAAAATACATCCTAAACCATTTTTGTGTCACTGTTTCCCATTTATCATACCGCTAAAAAAGAGATTCTTCTAAAAAACCTTATACTTCTAAGGAAAATAGTGCACAGAATCCTACTATTATTTAACGTTTATTCTTGTTTTACTGCTCCCTTCAAATTTCTGTTGGCCACACTACCATCTTAGGAAGAAGGCTGAGAAAAGGAAGGAAACATCAGCATGAATTTTATCTTCAAATCATTACAGTGGTACCTCGTTTTACGAACTTAATCCGTTCCGGAAGTCCGTTCTTAAACCAAAGCCATTCTTAAACCGAGGCATGCTTTCCCTAATGAGGCCTCCTGCCGCCGATGCCCTTCCACTGTTCAGATTCTGTTTGTAGACCAAGGTAAAGTTCGCTAACCAGAACACCTACCGTGTTTTTTCGTCTATATGATGCCCCCTTATTTTGGGGGAATCATTTATAAGAAAATGAGGGGAGTTGGCCCAAAGTTGTTGAGCTTCTCCCCCCTTGCAGCTGCAGGCAGGAAACACTCCCTAGAGATCGTTTCCCACTCACAGCAGCATGGGGGAAGTTGCACTCCCACCAACCAGCTGGCTGGTGGGCATGCCACTCCCCCCATGCCACTATCCATGTATTGGATGACTCCAGTTTTTTGCCACCATTTTTGAGTCTAAAAAGCTCGTCTAATACACAGAAAAATACGGTACTTCCAGTTTTGTGGAGTTCGTATACAGAATAGTTCGTTAACAGGGCTGTTCTTAAACCAAGGTACCATTGTACTATGTTTCCATTTTTGCATGTGCTTTTGCAAATAAAACATAATTGGACTATGTGCTCATTTAAAAGAGCTCAAATGTTCCGCAGCATATTCATATGTGTATTCTTAAAAAAATATATATCAGAAAGGATGCGTGAATTTTGTAAAACAGCCGTTTGCTATGTCTAAGGTGAAAAGTTTTGTATTCTACCTTGAGTTTAAAGAGCAATGGCATCCAAAACAACTAACACATGCATATAATGTAAGCATGAATGGGACTACTTTTAAAAGCTGCATACAATGTATATATATATATTAGGTATTCCCATTCATGTTTACATTATATACATGTCTGAGTTGCTTTGGACACCATTGGTGCATACAACATGATTTAAAGGGAGTGGGTGGCACTGTGGTCTAAGCCACTGAGCCTCTTGGGCTTGCTAATCATATGGTTGGTGGTTCGAAACTGAGCAATGGGGTGAGTTATGATGGCCACATGACCCAGAAAGCTGTCTGTAGACGAATGCCAGCTCCCTCAGCCTGAAGCAAGATGAAAACAACACTGCATATTTGCCTTTGTCTGGATTTAACTGTCCAGAGGTCCTTTACCTTTTTACCTTACCTTTACCTTGCAACATAATTTAACATCAGAGAACTGATCTGCAAAAGAACTTATAAAATGTACATGGGTCATTCAGTCTGTGAAGTGCAACACACACACACCAGGCAAATAAGCCCTTGGCCTTTGAACAGACAGTTGCTTCACTAATATGGCATTAACATCTCACTAATATTTAGTGCTCTAATAACACTACAATGATGATGCAGGTAATTAGGCAGCTTGCAAGGAGCCTAAGATCCATAAAGATGTGGCAATTATTTTTGTTATCCTTAAGACAGCAGGTTCATTCAGGGATACAACCATTCACTTATGTAATTAAATTTTAGAGCCTATACAGCGTCTGTCGAGCATTTTAATTATGTTCGCCATCAGTTGCCAGCATCTTGGCTTGTTATGGGGCAAATGAAATGTTATCATAAAAGTTTTCTCATTCTGTTTTAAATGTAACTTTGGAAATCCAAATGGCTCAAAAGAGTAAGAAATTTTAGACTTTTTATTTTTATTAAAGGCATTAACCCCACAGAAAACCCCACACAGGTACATTCACAAATAATAAAAGTATTCCTAAAATGGAAGCACCTCAAGTTGATTTTTGCCATGCTTGCTAACTCATGGCAGAAGGGAATAAGCTTAAGGAAGCGGGAAATGTTGTGCCACAGTAATATATTCAATTGTACCAACCAGTCAAATGTTTACTGTATGCCACAAATATTAGTCCATGTACTCCTATATTTAGTTCATCATGAAAAAATTTTCATGATGCATACCTTACACATACCTTCTGTACTTGTAGGTTTCACCTGAGCTGTCAAAGATATATCCTAAAGGTCACATATTGTTTAGGATGTTCCTCTGGAATAATTGTCCCTTGATTTTTTTTTTTTAAATACCAAGATTGTAAAAAGGTAAAGGTAAAGGACCCTTGACAGTTAAGTCCAGTCATGAACGACTCTGGGGTTGCAGCGCTCCCTCGCTTTAACAGCCGAGGGAGCCAACATTTGTCCACAGACAGTTTTTTCCGGGTCATGAGCAGCACATGGAAACGCCATTTACCTTCCTGCTGGAGCAGTACCGATTCATCTGTTGGCAGTAGGTACTGCTCCAGCGGGAAGGTAAATGGCGTTTTCATGTGCTGCTCATGACCCGGAAAAACAGCTCACCCCGTCACAGGGATTTGAACCGCTGACCTTCCAATCGCCAAGCCCAAGCCCAAGCCCAAGGCTCAGTGGTTTACACCACAGCACCACCCGCGTCCCTAAAATTTCTTAATCTTTTGAGCAATTTGAATTTCCAAAGTTACATTTAAAACAGATTGTAAAACGTAAAGGTAAAGGGACCCCTGACCGTTAGGTCCAGTTGTGGACGACTCTGGGGTTGTGGCGCTCATCTCGCTTTATTGGATGAGGCAGCTGGCGTACAGCTTTCGGGTCTTGTGGCCAGCATGACTAAGCCGCTTCTGGCAAACCATAGCAGTGCACGGAAACGCCATTTACCTATAGTACAATTATCATCAAGAGCAAAAGATACCTAGGAGGAATTTTTAAGCACTGTCTGAAAGACTACATGACTGTCATCATATTATTTGCTTCCTGATGGATTTATTTTATGGCCCATGTTAGTTTTAGACTTCAGTTTCTTATTTTCAGGAACGTCAACCCAGTTCTGCTGATGCTATCATGAGTTTTTGTACAGAGATATTTGTTATTGGAAATTGTGCTTCAGTATATGTCAAGGTGATGGATTCAGTGAAAGCTTTGTCAGGACAGGTTGGGTGAAACGGGCTGCAAATGTGGTGCTACACCACAAGACTTGATATGTTAACAGTGAGTCTGCTGATCTTGCAACTTGGCAAGACAAATACAAAGTGCATCACTTTGGTATCGAGGTCCCAAAGCCTTGAGAAGGATTTAAGAAGATTCATAATAAGCCACACCTCCCTTTAGCAGTGAGGTAAATGCCTAGGAAAGACTCACTTCTTGCTAAACTTTAAATATTCTAAAACATGATCAGCAATACTCTGCTTTTATGTATATTTTCTAAACTGTTATGGGAGCCTGCAGAGAGTTAGAATCAGAGTGAGAATGAATTTCAAAGGTCACCTTTCAGTGCAGGAAATCCACTACTACAGTACCCCTGTGGGTCATTCAGCCTCTGCTTAAAACCCCCTAATGAAAGAGTGTCCATCACCTCTTGTGGCACTGCCAAACAGCTTGCACCAGCAGGAAGTTCTTCTGAAAGTTTAGTCAACAGTGGTTTGGGTCCTACTTTCTGGAACAGCAAAATAAAATAAAATAAAATAAAATAAAAAAATTCCTCCATCGCTTATGTTACACTCCTTCAAATATGTAAATATGGCTGTCATATTTTGGGTTATTGGGTCGTTGGTGCTTTTATTTTTATTATATTTTTTGTGGTTTTATATTTTGATTTTATTCTGTGAACTGCCCCGAGACCTTCGGGCATAGGGCAGTATGTAAAATAAAAAATAAAAATAAAATTCTCCAGGCTAAATATACCTGATTCCTTTGAACTTGATTCCCAAGTTCCTCACCAACTTCATCACTGTACTGTCAACAAACCTTAAAGTGCAGCTAAAAGCAGTCTTCTTGACATTTCCATTTGCTTCATTTTATGAAGTGGCCACTAACTATGCCTGAATAGTGTGTTTTCTTGTTAGGTGGTTCACGCTTTGGAATTTTCAGATTAACACTATATACTTTTCATTCTCGGAACCATCGTCTTACTGTCAGATAGTGTTTAGCCAAAATCAGAGAGGTGTGTAGCACAGTGTTTAGGCACTGGCTATAGACGTTTTTGTTTAGGAAGGCTTTCCTGTATAACCCAGTCATTTATGGAAGATCAATTTCATATCTAAATAATAGCTTTTTGTCATTTTTAGAGCTTGTGTGGATGGTTTTATTGTTTTTTAGAGTTAGATTATTTTATTTTATTGTTCTTAAGAGTTTGGGCTTCTGTGTTTTATTCTGTTTCTACCCAGTACATTGCTTTATGCCATGATGTAGTTTCTAAATTTGTTTAATAATAATAACCAATAATAGCTGAAATATTTGGGTAAACGTGGAATAGGAAGCTATTGAAGGAGCAGTGAAGAAATATTGTAACACGGAACAAAGAAAAACAGATAGCTGTTTGTAAATGGCAAAAGGAAAGTTGTGGATAGATACAGACAACATATGTATTCAATATACGGTATATCGCATCAAAATCACAATGAATGCACAAATTGCGCAAGTAAGCAAATCAATTAAAAAGATGCAGTGTGTGTCTGAGTGAAATACTCCTTTTCCTTTTACATTAGGATGTGGATGATAGTCATATTGATATTTCCAAATTAATACAGCAAGCCACGGGGATAGTTCTAAAAAGGTTTTCTAACTTTGTGTCACATGACCACCAACTGCAACGAAAGCCACATTCATTCCAAGCAAATAGGTCTAGACTAACAAAACATGCAAGGGACATGGGTGGTGCTATGGGTTACACCACAGAGCCTAGGACTTGCCAATCAGAAGGTTGGCGGTTCAAATCCCCGCTACGGGGTGAGCTCCCATTGCTCAGTCCCTGCTCCTGCCAACCTAGCAGTTCGAAAGCACCTCTAAGTGCAAGTAGATAAATAGGTACCGCTACGGCGGGAAGGTAAACGGTGTTTCCGTGCGCTGCTCTGGTTCACCAGAAGCGGCTTAGTCATGCTGGCCAAATGACCCAGAAGCTGTATGCAGGCTTCCTTGGCCAATAAAGTGAGATAAGTGCCGCAACCCCAGAGTCGGCCACGACTGGACCTAATGGTCAGGGGACCCTTTACCTTTTAACAAAACATTTGCATTGCCTAATGACACAATGTAACTGTGATACATTGTTGATAGGGAAAAGGAGGAGTCAGGGCTATGCTACATATAACAGTTTTAGTAACTGTGATACTATTTCAATTTCCATAAGTGTAACTGGCAAAAAGTGTTTACAGAGCGGCTTCAAGCTAAACCAACCATCCAAGAGCTGTATGCAAGAACCAATCTTACAAAGACATTGAAATTTGTAAAGCACATCACATTAACACTACAGATCCCTTCACTGAAGCTTACAAAATTAATGTACTTCATGGTAATTTTTTAAAAAGTTAAATCTGTGTATTACTAAAGCACAGCCCTTTTCCAAAAAAAAAGATTAAAATTTGATGCATAAGAAAAAGAAGCATTTGAAATGAAAAAGTGTACACATAACCTTCAGTTTGATCTGTAAACAATACAACACACTATGTAAAAGAAGCTTGTAATACCTTACTGCAATGTAAACAAATGGTGCATGCTGAGTGAGACTTAGACAGGTATTCCATTAAAAAACAAGGAAGTACTTCTAAGGCAATCAATCCTAATTCCAATTGGCTGCAGCTAGTATGACCAATGGCCAATGATGATGGAAGCTTTAGTCCAAAGTATCTGGATAGTATGCAGTTGGGGGAGACTGCTACATACCCTTTCTCTCTCAAAACATATAGAAGTGTGGGAGCCAAATCCTTTGCCTGCTGAAATTGCAGCTCAATTACACCTGTTCAAACTCTATACGTGCACATTTCCATCTATAACTCCCATCTGTTCAGAGAAGTCACTTAAACATAGAAGACTACATACATTTCTCCATAACGACCCCGTTTTTTAAAACACTTTTCAGACGCAGGAAGCTCTTGATTACTTTTTGGGTTGCTTCAACTCTTGAAAACAAGCTGGAACAGTACATAATTTTTATGTCATGTATAAATCTCCATCTTTGAACCAGACATTTAAGATAAAGGTACTCATGAACCATGTAAACAATTTATCATTCAACAAAACTCAATTAGTTCAAGCAACTAATTCATTCTCTAGAAATAATCTGGCCCAAACAAAAATTGTGGAATTATGCAGTGTGAGCTCCTCTGTATCTGTTAGAATAAGCTGCTTGCTTATGCTGTGCAATTTCCTGTTCCCCAAAAATGATTAAACACAATGTGCTTTTTTCTTATCTCTTCCTGCCCAGCCAAGTCAAAAGGTATAGCTCTGTGTCATACCTGATATGCCACACAAAACCAGTCAAGTCTCTCATACTTAAAATCACAGCAGTAATGGAACAGTACAGGATATTTCATTCAAGGTCAGGAAGGAAATAAGATCAAGATAATAACTTCTGACTGTGTGATTCCTTCACCTCTTTTTATAAATATTTTTTTGAAAAATGTTTTTCAGGCTACTGATGCCTGCTTGTGGTAAGATCAACTAAGCTCCTGGCTACCAATGAAATCAGCTGAAAACAAAAATCACATAAACAATGATATAGCACCAGTAAGTGCTTAAACGAATCAAGTCTTATGATTTTATATTAATGAGAAAAATATGGGAAAATTAACAAAATAAGAGATGCTTACCTTGGCTCGCCTGATGGTTCAGAGTTTTGATACAGTTTCCACGCCCCTCAGAGCAACATTAGAGTGAAGACAAATTCCTCAGGTTGCTGCCAATGAACAGTCTCAAGTTCCACACAGTCTTAATCTTCTGCGTTTACAGACATGTAGATTTTCCCCCTGAGGATGACTATAATGTCCTCAAATTCTTTAAGAGTCATAAAACAAAAGAGAGAGAAGAAAGACAGAAGGTGTGGTGTTAAATTCTAGGGTCGCTTGTTTGGCTGATTCAGAGCAGAATGTAACAGAATACTTGATGGGAATGAACTGTCATGCAGGGAGAAAAAGCCTGAAAATCCATCACCTTTTGAGGGAAATCTTTGAATTCAAGAATTGTGGTGCATGTGTTATTCTGCCTTCTCTGTGATACTAAATTAGGAAATTGACGTAGGCTAAAATGATGTGCTTTATTATAATCGGGGCTGGTCACCGTAAGATGACAATGCTGGAAAACATTTACCGGTAAATAGAGCATTAAATGCAAATTGCTGTGTATTGCTCAAATGCCATGGTTCAAAATAAGAATCAAACTAGAATAACTAAACCAGAGTGAACCACTTCTACAACAACTTTCATTCGGAAAAAAACACACAATACAGTGTAGTTATTGTGACACTTTTTTGAGGCAATGATAAATAATCACAATGCATAGGGAAGACTGAAATGGAATCTTTATAGAGCGAATCCTATAATGCAGTGGGCGGAATTGTAAGGGGAATGCAAGCAGATTAGTATTTGCAGAACTCGCCAATTTAACAGCCAAAATAAGGGACCAGGATGAAAAAAAGATAAAGGGCTAATGGAACTCCTTTTGGGGACTATTTTAAAAAAATATGACACCAAAACTAATCTACAAGTAGAGGTGATCCTATGAACAACAGTTAAATACAATGAGGGATAAAAAGGGGGAAAGTAGGGTAGACTAATAAACTGATATGCAGTATCACTAGGATTACCAACAATGCCATGGAAGGTCAGGTTGGGAAGTCATTATAAAAATCATGAATGACAGTGAATTATGAAGTGTAAACGAAAAAAGTAAAATGCCAAATATATAAATAAATGGGAATGCAAGCAGAGCACAATTTACAGAAGAGTAAGAAATGTAATATAGTAGTGCCCCGCAAGACGAATGCCTCGCAAGATGAAAAACTCGCTAGACGAAAGGGTTTTCCGTTTTTTGAGTCGTTCCGCAAGACGAATTTCCCTATGGGCTTGCTTCGGAAGACGAAACGTCTTGCGAGTTCTTGCGAGTTTGTTTCCTTTTTCTTAAAGCCGCTAAGCCGTTAATAGCCGCTAAGCCGCTAAGCCGTTAATAGCCGCTATGCCGCTAAGCCGCTAATAGCCGTGCTTTGCAAGATGAAAAAACCGCAAGACGAAGAGACTCGCGGAACAGATTAATTTCATCTTGCGAGGAACCACTATATGTCAGGAGTGACTACCTTCTTTTGGCCTGAGGGAAGCATGGAGGGTAGCCCACCGCTCTAATGGCTGCATGCTAGTGATGGGCATAGCTGAAGTTGGAAATGCCCATTCAGTCACATTCACCACACATACAGGCACAGTCAGCAGAGGGTGGAGGGTTCTTCCCCACTGCAGAACTTAGCTATGAGGAGATTGTTTCAAAAAATGGGCACCTATTCTTAACTGAAGATTCCCTCTGGAACTGCACCATTGTTAGAAGGACTTAGCCTTAGTGAGGGGAAACAGGAAGAAGAGCTCCTTCCTGTTTCCTGTGCCTAAGACAAGTGTAATGCTAGAAGAAGTAGTGCTTTTCAGAGTTAAGAAGTGACACCCAATTTTCTAAAAGAGTGTAGTGGGTGTGTGGATTTGCCACCCCTACTGATTCCTGCTTGTGGGTTTTTCACAGGTATCATGTTGACCACTGTGAGAACAGGATGTTGGTCTAGATGAGCCTTTGGCCTGATCCAACAGGCTCCTCTTACGTTCCTATATTCTTATGTGATTGCTATGGAGCCATTTTTCACAGATATAATCCCCCCCCCTCCAAGTGGGCTTCTTAAGGGCTTTCCAAATTTATTTCTTTACAGTAAATAAACAGCCACAGCTCCTCATTTTGTTGTAGATCTCATATATGCAAAGTTCAGAATTATTGGAATACGAAATGACGAGCTCATAATGTTTAGGTATATACACACTGAACATCATTTGCCAGTCAACAGTTCCCTAGATTGTTTAACAATCCATTTTGCAGACTGTTTGCTTAGCTCAGTCTGAGCTATGATTAGTTCCAGGGCTGCACTAAAAAAGATGGAATGTTAAGGCAATAAAATATGGTTCAACCCCAATTACAAATCAAATCAAATACAAATGTTTCTTTGCGGGGGTGGGGGTGGTTAAGAGTTATCTCGTTATGCTTGTAACTGCTAATTCTGAATCAACCTGAGAAGAGTTCACCAACCAGAGATCCAAGACTCAGGTTTTTCTGGAAGAACCATAAGCAGCATAGACCCCTCCCTGTGATCAGTAGCAGACAGCATTGGGGGGATGGTCTTTGGCATGATCTTGATACAGTTCCATCTCTCCAGCAGTAGGCTGAAATAGATATACACCCAATACCTGATCCTACACCTGTAATCAATAAAGTGGTGGCCATTCTTAATTCCAGACTGCTTGGCTCTCCAGATGTTTTGGGACTACAGTTCCCATCATCCCTGACCACTGCTCTTGTTAGCTAGGGATGATGGGAGTTGTAGTCCCAAAACATCTGGAGAGCCAAGTCTGGCCATGCCTGGTTTATACTCTCTCACTTCACCACAGTCTTAGAGAGGGGAGGGGAGGCACTGCAACTGGGACCACAAAGCAAACCTCTAGGTCCTGAGTACAGGAATAAAGCTTCTCTCAGACCTTGCCATTACCATGACAGGGATATAAACACAGCAGCAGAGATCTATAAAGTAAATGACAACCATATTTCCAGAGTATACACTTGGTACAGCAAAATTTTCATTCTTCTTCACACAGAAAGTTCAAAAATCGTTCCCATCTCTCACCAGATAAAGCAGGATCCACAATCCACAGTATAATCACATCACAGCTGTGGTCAATAGGCAAGTGAACATAAAAAATTAAGAACTGTTTTGGTGGATCAGGCTAGATTGGTCTAATTCACCTTCTTTAAAAGATTAAGTTGTTGACTGGTATTCCATTTTCTCATTTTATAAAAATTATCACAAAAATAAATTCACACAACCAATTTAAAGCATCAAATAATCTACCCCCTCCCCTTCCACCCTTTCTGTGGTTACTTATCTTTTTTTACATCTGCAATGGTTAATTTCTGATTTGTAACGTGGATGGCAAAACTACTAAAATGGCATGCAAACTGGATTAATGAAAAACTAAAGAAAGCAAATGAATTAACTTTGCAGCAGGCGTTACATTGAATGGTTATAAAGATGCTGTGCGGTTTAATCACTAGATGGCACTGGAGTTAACTGTGGAGATAGGAGTAACTCATGGCTACATTTGGGGAATTTACACTCATCCCTTAATAGTGTATTGTAGCATGATCAGAAACTAGTGAGACCTGGAAGCCTGAATTGTATTGTTTTTGCTATGTTGAAGCAACAATAGACATAACTAGAGAGAACAAACATTTAGTACAGTTGTGGGAAATCTGTATTCTTTCAGATCCTGTTGGACTCCATCTCCTGGCCCCAGCCAATATGGCTAATGGTCAGGGATGATGGGAGTTGAAAATCCAGGCTTGTCAAATGCATATGGTGTAGCTGATCCACATTTTGAATCCCTGTAGCTAAAGCCTCTGAGGCTGCTTTGGTTGTATCTGTTGATATGAATTCAAGCGAAGCAATGTTTGTTTCTTGAGGTTTTAAACTCTGTCCCCATTCTTCTGAGAGATCCTTGCCATGTTGATGGAACAGCAATTTTGCTTTGAATCAATGCAGCTATGTCCCCTCCCTCTGCAAGAGGTTGCTTACCTGCTAGCAATATTCCCTCTGCCATTGCCACAATTTGAGCAGGTAGGAAGAGACTGTGAGCCTTCTTAATGGAGTGGGGAATGCAACGTGCCAACACTATGGTCAGTGATGTCACCTTCTCCTCACCCCATAGATTATTGTATGTGGAGAGCCAAGGTGGTGTAGTGGTTAAGAGCAGTGGACTCATAATCTGGTGAACCGGGTTCGTGTCCCCACTCCTCCACATGCAGCTGCTGGGTGACCTTGGGCTAGCCATATTTCTCTGAAGTCTCTCAGCCTCACTCACCTCACAGAGTGTTTGTTGTGAGGGAGGAAGGGAAAGGAGATTGTCAGCCGCTTTGAGACTCCTTAGGGTAGTGATAAAGCGGGATAGCAAATCCAAACTCCTCTTCTTCTTCTCCTTGACTTGAATTAATAGAATCAGAACTGTAGAGTTAGAAGGGACCCCAAGGGTCATCTAGTCCAACTCCTTGCAATGCAGGAATTTCAACAAAATCATAGATGACAGATGGCCATCCAACATCTGCTTAAAGATCTACAGGGAAGGACAATCCACCACCCTCTGAGGGAGTCCGTTCCATTGTCTAACAGCTCCTACTGTCAGAAAGTTCTACCTGATGTTTAGTTGGAATCTCCTTTCTTGTAAACTGAAGCCATTGGTTTGGGTTCTCTACCCCCTGGAGCAGGAGAATCAAGCTTGCTTCATCTTCCATGTGACAGCCCTTGAGATATTTGAAGATGGTTATCTTATCTCCTTCTTTTCCAGACCTTTGATTATCTTGGTTGTCCTCCTCTGCACATGTCCCAGCTTGTCAATATCCTCTTAAACTGTGGCACCCAGAACTGGACGCAGTTTTCTAGGTATTGTCTGACCAAGGCACAATAGAGTGATACTATTACTTCCCTTGATCTGGGCAATATACTTCTGATGATGCAGTCTAGCACAGCGTTAGCATTTTATTTTATTTTATTCTTTTCTTTTCTTGCTGCATCACACTGTTGACTCATGTTAAGCTTGTGGTCTACTAAGATCCCTGGATACTTTTCACATGTACTTATGGCAAGCAAAGTGTCCCGTCCCATCCCCCCAATATTATATTTGTGCAGCGGGTTATTCCTGCCTAAGTGTAGAACCTTGCATTGTCCCTATTGGAATTCATTTTGTTAGTTTGGGATCAGTTCTCCAATCTGTTATGTTCATCCTAACTACTGAGTCAGAGAGATATCCTGTACTTAAACCCACTGATTTCAGTAGACCTACTTCGATTTTTAATAGCACTGAATATCACCCTCAGTCACTTGATGGCACACAACCACACTTCCCTCTTGTTCCTCAAGCTCTCACAGTACAGTGGTACCTTGGATTAAGAACTTAATTTGTTCTGGAGGTCCGTTCTTAACCTGAAACTGTTCTTAACCTGAGGTACCACTTTAGTTAATGGGGCCTCCTGCTGCCGCCGCGCGATTTCTGTTCTCATCCTGAAGCAAAGTTCTTAACCCGAGGTGCTATTTCTGGGTTAGCAGAGTCTGTAACCTGAAGCGTCTGTAACCTGAAGCGTCTGTAACCCAAGGTACCACTGTATAGGACATTATAAAAGTCACTGCTCTATTCTCTCTTGGGCCCATTTCATGTATACATCCATGCAAGCCTAAGTTTTCTATGAGGTATACAGCAGGTTTCAGAAAGTCGCAGCCCTTTTAGTGTATTCCCTATGTAATTCACATCTCCATCCAAACCAGGTGATTCCTTCCTCTCCCAAGAGCTTGTTCCCCATACCAGATTATCCAGGAGGGCTCCCTGACCCTCCAGAGAGGCATTTTGAGGGAGCAAAGATAGCTGCAGGTATAAGACAGAGCCAGGAATACTTCCTTCTGTAAACATTCTTCTGCTGACTTATTTTAGGCTCCAAACATTTTTGTCAAGAAAGCAAATTTGAAAATAACACTGAAACCTCCCCCATTGCACCAGGAACATGGTCCAGCCATATGCTATTAATCACATTGAGTCATCATTAAACATAAAGAATACAAGTGACTGTGTCACTTTGTTGTTCTGTGAAATCTTCTCTTCTCCTGAACCTGAATGGCATAAAAAGGTGAGCCTCCAGTCCTAGGGAAGAGCAGATAATTAAACTCTCCATGAAATTGGCAACAAGTAATTGGAAAGTTTGATGGCTCTACCTGCTTGGCAGGTCAGACTTATTCTGTAAAATTAATTAATTAAATTATGACTTTGCCCTGCAAGAAAATGACAGGAAGGGGCATGGATCTACAGATATGAATCTAATGAGGTGCTGCAATTCTGCTTTCTTTCTTCCTTTATGTCATTAAGAACACCTCAAAGGTGCCTTGATACAATGAAATAAAGACACGGGTTAATGGTGCTCATTATTTGATTTCATTCTCACCAGTTTCATGCATATGCCTTCTTCCCAAGAGAGAAAGCACTCCTACACTGATGAGGAACAGGTATGCTTTGTGTTTAATTAAAAATTAAATCTTAGAAGTGTTCTATGCATAAATGTAGAAAAGTCAATATGCACATGGATAGGGGTGGTTTAATAGACACTAGGCACTTGGACTTTCCAAAAGCTTTTGATAAAATCTCTCATAAAAGATGCTTTAGTAAGTTTAGTAGTCATGGGATTAGAGTACTAGTCATAGAAGGATCATAGATGTCTCATAGAATAGTAGTATTGGAAGGAACCCAAAGGATCATCTAGTCCAACCCTCAGAATATGCAGCTGTCCCATGTGGGGATCAAAACTGTGACCTTGGCATTATCAGCACCATGCTCTAAACAGCTAATGGAGCCATAATGACTTCAGGAATCAGAGAGTAGGAACAAATTGTCCGTTCTCACAATGGAGAGATGAAAGAAGCGGGGTTGCCCAAGGATCTGAATTGCTACTGGTGCTTTTAAAGTTTTTCATAAACGATATGGATTTAAGTGTACACAGTAAGATTGCTGAGTTTGCAGGTGAAATTAGATTGTCCAGAGGAGTAAAAACAAAAAGGGATTGCAAGGAGCTTTGAAAGCATCTCCCCCAAATAGGCATTAAAATGGTTAAGTGAGGCATATTTGTGCAAAAACTCCTAACTTCACATATATGTTAATGGAGTCTGAATAGGTAGTGACTGACCAGAAAAGAGATCTTGGGGTTGTGGTGAATATCGTAATGTTGACTCGGTGTGTTGCAGCTGTCAAAAAGGCAATTTCACAATGGCATTATACAAATCTCTGTTGTCATCACACTTGGAATACTTTGTGCAGTTGTTGTTTGTTTGTTTGTTTGTTTGTTTGTTTAATTTCAATACCGCCCTATACCTGAAGGTCTCAGGGCAGTTCACATAAAGTTCTAGTTACCTCAGCTCAAAATGGATACCCACACTTTCAGATGAGAAATCTTATTTGCAAAGCTGAGTAAACTTAGCATTCACATCCAATCAAGAAGCAACATGGGTTTTGTCTCTGAGGTGGGGAAGGAGAGGGAGAGAGATGGGTGAGGGGAGAAAGAAATTTCTAAGAAAGCCTTTTAAACAACGAGCAATACCAAACCAAAACACCAAACTGAATATTGTGGAAGAAAGTAAACTCTGCTTAACTTTTCTGATTGCAACTATGATAATGTATTACTCATGTGAAGGGGTTTCATACCAAGGCTAGCTGCATGCTGTAAGACACATAAATAGAATTTGTCGGCTTTAAACCACATGAAATTTGAACCATTATTAGCCTCTCGCCAGGTAATCAGAGAAGTAATTCTTAAAAGAACCCCTCTTTTACAACTATGACAGAGTTGGTTCTTAGCCAGAATCTCAAAAAAGCTCAGCTTGTGATGAACTCATTTTGAAGATCTGCCCAAAAGTATCACAATACAGAAGCTGCTGGGTGTCAAGCTCTTTTGAGCATTTTGCTCTATACTTGTCCTATTTTTGCATTTGGTCAAGAATAGCATTTCCCCTCGTAATGTCAGGTCTTGCTCTTGATTCTGACATCCCTTGTATATCCTTGTTGGGGGTCTTCTAGCACTTTACCCTGCTACACTATTTCAGAGATACATACAGCTATTCAAGTCTGGCTGTTAAAACCTCTCAGCAGTATGTTCATGAGGAAAAGGATTTCCATTGTAAGAATCAGACAAGGAGTTTGAAGGATTTCATCTTCCTTACTATAAAGATACTCTCACCTACTCTGTACAGCAAACAACAAAAAGAAGTGAAGGAATAGTGTGATCAGGCTTAACTTGAATCTGGTTTAGTTTCTTGTAAGTCTGGGACAAGGGGAACAGGCAGGCAAGCCCATAACCACCTTTATCACAAAATGATGATGATGAAGAGGATTGCTATACTGGTGTGCTCAAGCCAAACTCTGATCATGGCAAGGGGGTGACAAGGCATAGCCACATTGCCAGGGCCCCATCATTAATCTATAATTTCCCATAACTTTTCTGTCTTTCAAGTTTTACCAGTTCATATTTTCCCAACTCAGAAAAGAGGGACAAAAGAAAAGAGTTTTGGGGGTGGTTTCCCCCCCCCCTCCCAAATTGTTTTTGGTTGTGTTTTGAAATTGCAAGTGTTTTAAAAAGTTTTAGATGGATAATAATAACTGAGACTAATGTGAAAGTAGACAACAGCGCATGCTACACGATGCAGGGAAAGGAAGACATCCATTAATCTGTAGAAACAGGAGCATTTAGAACCTCTGCAGTAGGAAATACTTCTTTTGAAATGCACAGCCAGCTCTTCACGGCTGATTAATACCAATGTGTTTGCAATTGATAACTAAAGGTGGGACATGAAAATTAGGATTTCCATAATTGCATCCCCCACTACTTTCCTGTCATATTTGGTGTCCCATGCTATGTTTCAAACTTAAAAGCATCCAGCATAAAATGATTCAACAAATGAACAACTCCAGTGGGCAGCTCAGCTTCTCTTCCGCGTGATTCATTACAGTCCTAGGTGTTATTTTACTAATTAACCCTTCACTGCTCTTTCCCTTGTAAATAACTAAAGTGTGTTGAGGAACCACATAAATGCTCATCCTTGGGTAAAACTAATGCAAAAAACAGAATAGTAGGCATCTAAAGCCTCCAATGTCACAAATTGTTCTGCAAGCAGATCCTAACAGAACTGAACAAACTAACTTTGAACATAAAACTTGTTTGCTAATATTTGGAGGCTTTTTACATGGCTATTCCTTTCCAAAGAAAAAAGTTCTGAAAGCATATCAAATATAAAGAAATCAATGTAGAACTGTAATGCTGCATGCTTTAATGTCAGTAGTTAGCATAAATGTTTTTCAAGGAGCAAACTTTTTTTTCCTAGCCACTCACCCTTGAACAATCAGATACAGCTAAAAAGAAGCCTACAGCAATGTATCTGCATAGTAACTACTCCAGACAATTCTCAGCAACACTGAAATAAAGTTTACTGACCCAAATTCATCTCAGATGTAACTTCTGACTTCAGCATGCTTTTCCCAGGAAAAAAAAAATGTGCCTAGGGATAATGTTCTTTCAAACTGCAATGCTATTACAACTTGTAGAAATGTCAATGAATGCATGTTCAGTAGACAATAGCTGCTAAATTGGTCCCAAAGATTAAGGACTAAAAATAGGCAAAGTGATGTATTTAATTGGAATAAATTCTTTTGTTTCAGGAACATACAGTGTCATGATCTCAGGGTCAAACAGTGGCCAAGACACTGAAACAGAGGCTGCAGAGTCCCTAGCTATGGAGTCAGAATGGGTTCTTGGCTCTAAGCCTGATGTTGATGAACAGGGAGCCACTAACCCAGAGGTTGGCAGGTGAGAGTCCTACAGTACAAAGGCTGAGAGACCCAGAACTGGGATGCTCATTGCCCTTCTGCTGGGTCAAAAGAATCAAGTGTCTCCCAGACTGTCTTGTGAGTCCAACAGCACAGGAAGTGTAGCAGGTGGCAGGTCAGGAGTAGGACTCGCCAGCAGGCCAGAAGGATGACTCTTTATGGACTGTACTTCTCACAAAGGGGCTGCAGTCTAGGAGATAAGGGGAAACAAGATCTGTTTTCTTTTCCCCTCCCTGAAGTCTCCCTCTGTGGTGCTATGTAATTCAAGAGCCCCAAATCTTAGCATGTTAAAGCTATATACAGTAGAGGGTGATAGTGTTTCTGGAGCAAGAATCACCAAGCTATAGGGGCCTGGTAAGCACATTTGCAAACCGGAGAAACTGTTTTGGGCACCACACACACACACACACACACACACACACACACACACAGAGTGCAACATTTCCTATTGGCTACAATAGTGTCATGAACACTTCTGCCCAAGGTATAGAATCGCAGCAGGAGTCAAGGAACAGTAGCCACTCGTCCACTTCCCCTCGTCTTACCAATGACAAGAATGCAGAGCAGCAGTTACAAGATTGCGGGCTGGAGAGAAGTCAACTCTCCCAAGAAGCACAGAAAGGCTTCAAAAGCAGGAGAAATCATATTTCTTCACCAGAACAGGAGGCAATTAATCCTCTGAGTCCAAAGAGCATACATACAGGAAAGGAGGGGTCACAGATTCAGGATATTCTGTAGAACCAGGAAGCATTCCTCAGAAGGGTCAACTGACTTGTGAAGTGCAAAGGCTCCGGTAGAGCCTCTGAGACTGATTGTTTGTTTTGCAATAAATCTTCAAGTTACTTACGACTTGAGTGCTGTCTTATTGAGATGGCAGCCTGGGCTCTTGAGAAAGAGAATACTTCTTTCAAGCAGTGGAGCAGGAAGTGAAAGGAGACTTGGGCAGGCTTGGCAGTGTCCCAGCTGCAGCAGGTCTAGGAGGAGGGTGGCGGAGAGCAGGCTGAGGAACCAAGTGCAGCCCTTTCCCGGCCGCCTCTCCTTGGCCATGGAGCCAAGGAACTGGCAGGTCCCAGGACAGCAGGAGGCTCTCCTCTCCATGTTCCTGCCATGGGGTGCACACCTCACTCAAGAACACACTTTGGGAGGGAAGCCCCAGGGAAGGACTGAAACGAGCCTGGTTCAGGAGTGGCTTGTCTCCGCGCAGGTCCAGAAGATGGCAGTCACATGACCTTGGCGAGAGAGCCTGTTGTGGGGGTGCTGGGTTGTCTTCTATACAGGCATTTTGTAAGGACTGGTGAGATAAGGTATGCAAAGTGTATTGACCTAAGTAGTGAAAGTGCTGCATAAATAATAATATTGGTGCAAATGCTTGATACACAGAAAAGGTTTGCCATGCAATGATCCATTATATAATCTAATTGGTAGTAGTTAAAATCACATATATCATCAGTTCCTGAAATAATTTGCTTGATTACATTTATTGCACAGTATTTTGTTTCATGTTTTTGTAATGATGAGGAAAAACAAATGTACATCTACACAGTTGGTATCGCCATGAGCTGAGCTCATTTGATGTGGAAACCTAAAGTTTAATTGCTTGATTTAAATTTGGCTAGTAAAAAATGCATACTGAAACATTACTCTTTTAATTATATTAATTTATAACCGAAGAGCGAAATTTACAAAGGCAATAAAATTAATTATTTATTTGCCCATTACAGCTGCATATATATTACCCAGTTAATTAGCTTCCTTAAGTCTCTCCCCCCCCAAAAAAAATAAAAAATAAATAAAAACAAGCTTAAACACTGATTTATATAAAGTGTACACACTGCCTCCTTACACAATGCCAATTCCAGCTGGTTCCTTGCATTTAACTCAGCTATATGAATTAGGCTTCAATTCTATATACACTTAACTGGGAGTAAACGGGACATACTTCTGAAAAGGTGCCTATAAGGTTGTGTTGTAAAACAGTTTGACAAGGGGACACAGTCTTTGGAAATGTAAATCATTTTGTCTCATCCAAATCCCAAAAGAACTCATTGCTCTAATTCCAAATATGCACCCCCAGGATTTGCCATTACATGCCAGCATTTTTCCTTACCTTTCAAACTGTATGTCCAAATAGGCATCCATGCTTATTTCCAGGGTCCTTGGGAAACTCTCTGTAAGACATCTCCTCAACATGGCTATGCAACTCCTGGACGGTTAAGTCCAGTCAAATTCGACTATGGGGTGCAGAGCTTTCAGGCCAAGGGGGCTGGCATTTGTCTGCAGACAGCTTTTCTGGGTCATGTGACCAGCATGACTAAACTGCTGGCTCACGGAACACTTTGACGAGTGTCAGAGAGCATGTAGACACTGTTTACCTTCCTGCGCAAATTTGAACTGCTGACCTTCTGATCGGCAAGCCCAAGAGGCTCAGTGGTTTAGACTACAGCGCCACCTGCATCCCGTGTCCGTGAAGTAACAAAGGCAGGCAGAACATGAGACCCTGGGCCTGTGGAGTGCAGCTGCAACAAAAATGTTGCACACATGAATGTAATACTAATGAAAAGTGAGATGTGGGTGGCGCTGTGGTCTAAACCACTAAGCCTCTTGGGCTTGCTGATCAAAAGGTCAGCAGTTCAAATCCGTGCGACGGGGTACGGGGTGAGCTCCTACTGCTCTGTCCCAGCTTCTGCCAACCTAGCAGTTCGAAAACATACCAGTGCAAGTAGATAAACAGGTACTACTGCGGCGGGGAGGTAAACAGCATTTCCATGCACTCTGACACTCGTCGTGGTCCTCAATGCATCAGTAGGAGTTTAGTCATGCTGGCCACATGACCTGCAAAGCTGTCTGCGGAGAAACACTGGCTCCCTCGGCCTGAAGTGAGGTGAGAGCTGCACCTCATTTTGCTCACCATCAAATGTTCTAAGAATAAGTAACATACTTTCATATTAAAAAAATGACAGGGGTACATTAATGTTGAATTTTCATAGTGACACAGTAATTCTAGGTGACTGCCATTACATCTGTTGAAGTGACAGCAGTTTTTTTAATTATTATTGATAATTTTCGATTATAACAAAAAAGAAAACATTTCACAAGTCATTCAACAGTAATGATAAAATTCTGAACCTTGACTACCCTCCCCATATTTCTGCAGTTCCTTAAAATTATTTTATTCTTTCCCTGCATATCCCAAATTGTCTCACGCTATTCTTTTATCCCTCTGTTATTATGGTTTTTTTTAGAAACTGCAAGTTTTTACAGTAGTCCCGCTAATGTCTTGATCTGTTTGTAATTTGTTTGTAAATATTCAATAAACCATTTCCATTTCTTAATAAATAGTTTGTTGTATTGTTTTCTTATTCTTCTGGTAAATTTCACCATTTCTGCATATTCCATTAATTTCTGCATGAAGTGACAGCAGTTTTGCAAAAGATTTGTGTCTGCGTCTGACCACAACAAGAGCCAGTTTGTCAGGCTTCTAATTAACACTCCAATGTAATTTCAAAAATTCATAGTGTACTGTAACTGAGTGCAACATTTTCATTAATATTTTAGCTTTCAATCTCCATGAGCTGGATAGCTAAAATGTGCAATGAGTATTTATGTAGGGATCCTGAAGACAATAAAATCAGATTATTAATGGCTACAGAACAATTAGTGTTGCATTAATATGTGATGAAAAACTAATTTGCACATTGTCTGAAAAAGATATTCGAATTACCCATGCCTTTAAATTTAGCTGACAGAGAAGCACTCTATTCCCATGGGTGTCTCTCTGTGTAAACTACATCCCTGAATGTGCCTGGACAATTTGGAAGATTTAACATCTCTGGTGTTACAAGACAGAACACAATTAAAGTGTTTAAGAGAAAATGGACATTTCCATGAAAAGTCTTTATACAGATATGTACAATATTATGCTGGGCAAACAACAGATTAATGCACAAAACAAAACAATGTGAGAGTAATATAATAGTTACTGCAACAGGGTGAGATGTGGGTTCAAATTACCCGTCAGATATATACCCGGTAATCTTCTTGGCTGTGAGTCCTGGAAAACCTACTTCCTGCCTTGCAGGCATTTTTCCACCTGCCCTGGGCGGGTAAGGCCCTGGCTGACTGTTATGAGTTCTCGATAGGTGGGATGAAAAGTAATGAATGAAATAAATTTTATATAAACACTCACATCGTAGTAGGCCACTGTCTACAGATATTTAGGAGCAGTGCACATGAAAGCTCATACCAATAACAAACTTAGTTGGTCTCTAAGGTGCTCCTGGAAGGATTTTTTAAAATTTTGTTTATACTAGAGATGCGTGCATCTAGCCCCATTAGTTACACAGAGTTTCTGCCCTAGGTTTTCAGATATTCATGGAAAACTTGCTGCTTTGCCTGCATGCTGTTTTGAATCCCAGTTTTTTCAAATGCCTGCATATTTTTTAAAAGTACTCAAAGACCAACTATGAAAATTAATATGCATTTTAGTTCAGGGCTGGCACATGTCTTTTGGCATTATACATGTGCAATATCACTGGCTGGTCACAAATGCTTTTCAGCACTAATAACACATTATCTGCAATGCCTTCAGAAAGCAGCGGTGAAGCCTCCAGTTTAATCTGAAGACCTTTTAACTGTAGGGATGAAACTGAAAAAAAAGTTTTGGAACATAGGCAAGGAGAAAGATTGTCAATTACTTTACAGCCTTTGTGCATAATTCTTTATACATCCAATAATATATGTTTTTTTCCTTACAACCAGCATCCATAGCCGTTTGAAGATCCAGCTTTTGGATTCTTTCTTGCCCCTCCATGTAAGCACAAAAGATATTCAATCAGACATGATATAAATTGCATCTGGAATTCTAGTCCACTTGAACAGAACTGCAACATCCAACTAGGCAGATTACATACATCCCTTTCTGTGTCGAGTACCCAAAGTTGTCTCACGCGTCACAATATCCCCCCCCCCATGCTTGCACTCAGACATGCAAACTTTCCTTATTCTGCTGCAGCCACAGTGCATGCCAATAGGTAGCTTTGCTCCCTATAACTTTCAGATTCTCTGTATTTAATATTTAATCACAGCTGGGAACATGGCCATTGTTCTGTTGCCTGGTGCAAGGGAAGAATAATCATGTTCTGAGCTATGGGGGATTTCAAAAGATCTTAGCAGAGAGATTTAAGATATTCTTCACACATAAATACACTAAGTACATTTGAGATTGTTTCTGACACAACAGCTTTCCTTCACAGAAGCATAGCGTAATCACTCCACTGCATTTCCCTAGCACAAAGACATTACAGGTGGAAACGGTTCCCCCCACCTCCTGTTTTTAAAACTTTGATAAAAATTAAAGCGAGAGCTTGGCTGCAAGCTCTGCAAATTAGCACTTTGGAATCTAGTCATTGGCCCACAAATTGTGAAACTTGCAAAATGATTATACCACAAACAAATAATCTTGCCATTATTCCAATGATCCAAAGTCAATACAGTGGTCTAAAGTAAAGGGATCCCTGACCATTAGGTCCAGTCGCGGACGACTCTGGGGTTGCGGCACTCATCTCGCTTTATTGGCTGAGGGAGCCGGCGTACAGCTTCCGGGTCATGTGGCCAGCATGACTAAGCCGCTTCTGGTGAACCAGAGCAGCGCACGGAAACGCCATTTACCTTCCCGCCGGAGTGGTACCTATTTATCTACTTGTACTTTGACGTGCTTTCGAACTGCTAGGTTGGCAGGAGCAGGGACCGAGCAATGGGAGCTCACCCCGTCTCAGGGATTCGAACCGCCGACCTTCTGATCGGCAAGCCCTAGGCTCTGTGGTTTAACCCACAGCACCACCCGTGTCCTGTGGTACCTGTAGTTGCAGACTTAATCCGTTTTGGGGTGCTGTTCGCACCCCAAAAGATCTGCAACTAGAGCGCCTCTTCTGTGCATGTGCACTGTGTGATTGAGTGCTTCTGTGCATGCATGAAGCGCGCAGATCGCTTCTGCAAATGCACGAGCGGCGGACCGGGAAGTAAACACTTCTGAGTTTGCTATGTTTGTAAGCTGAAAGTCCGTAACAAGAGCAGAATGCAACACGAGGTATGACTGTACAACTAGCAGTCTGTTCAGCACAGGTCCCTATGTTTGTGTTTGATGTTTGAAATAGGTTTAGCCAAAAGGCTCGTAATTGCTAGTTATATTTTCAGATATGTTTTTCAAGAATTGACCTCAGATCACCCCACCAAAATCACTGCAATCGTATTTGTTTATAATTGTAAAAGAGTTTATTGCATGTGATATTCTGCTGAATTACATGCTACTGCCACAGGCAAAAAGATATTCACTACAGAGTAGAGAGAGAGCACAGCAGCCTGCTACTATTCTTAAGATACTATGCTTCGAAAAGCAAAACTCATTGAACTATTCTGTTCAGATTGAACAGAGAGTAGATTAGAAGAAGAAATGCTGTTGGGTAGCTTTATATTAGAAGGGGGGCGGTTAAGTTTGTTTCATTCTGTTTTCATTACTGTTAGTTAGCTGCCTTGAGCTTCTTTGGAAAAGTTGGTGGGAAACATAAATAAATAAATAAATAAATAAATAAATAAATAAATAAATAGCCAACATTCTTAAAAGAACACTTTTAAATATGGAACACATCAAAGGAAAGGGACTACTAATGGGGTTACCAAGGTGTGCCAGCTGCAATTGCTGCAGTTAAACGTGCAAGAGGTTGGATGGAAAGCAAGTTAATGGGAAAATGGATAACTTTTATCCTATTTTGCAATGAGAAAGCGAGGGATGATGTAAGGCCGCATTCATTAAAGAAAATATGACTATATATATTCATGTAATAAATGTTTGTAATCATAATAAAGCATTAACCTCTCAATTTGTTAAGAAGAAAAGCTGAACAAGACATTTCAGGAACAAATGTGGTAATTGGAAGGTAAGTGACCATGTGATATATTGAATATACAGTGATACCTCCGGTTGCACACGGGATCCATTCTGGAGCTCCGGCCGGATCCTGAGGTGTGCATATCCAGAGATGCAGCTTCTGCGCATGCACACGGCACGGTCCAGCACTTCTGCGCATGCACGCGTGGCAAAACCCGGAAAAATATTTCCGGGTTTGCGGCGTACGTATCCCGAAGGATACGTAACCAGAGGTGAACGTAAGTAGAGGTACCACTGTATTCTCAACAATAAAACTGATTTGGTACCAAAAGCCATGTCAGAATGCAGATTGGTAAGGGTCAAAATAACCAGTATAATCCAAAAAAGTGCCTTCTCAAACACCTCCAAAATATTACCATGTTCCACTGGATCCTGGGTGAGCTTTTTCAGGAGTAGTCATGCGCACCTTTCCTTCATGGCAGTAAGAAATACCTGCCAGATGTAACATACATTAAATGTGCGTTTCTTAGTGATGGAAATGGAATCCCTGTACACCTCAGTCCTTTGACCTATGCTACATTCTTTGCAAACAATCCATACATCTGGTGAACTAGGTAAACAGTTTCCATGCTGTCCAGTGTTAGAAACTCAGATATATAAGCTAGGCACCAAATGGCTCCTTAAATCATGATTACAGTCGCCAAAATGGAATGGCTAGTTGCCATTTTTGGGCCAGATGGCCTGAAAGTCATATTTTTCAATACAACTTTTTGGTTCTTGAAATTCATTCTGATTGTGCAGATAAAATATCACAGAGAGAATTCTATAGGATGTGTTGCTAGTGTGTGAAAACAGTCAAGATCCAAGGATGCCCAGGCATGCACTTCCAGCTGATGGAGACATCAGGTTCCATCCTGGTACCCAGGCATCTTCACTTGGTCACAAGTGGCCGACAGCTAGGTGCAAAATGCGCCTGGGACCTGGCAAATTTCAAATACTGATGCTGTCTGATGCTCCATTACATAATTCTGCTTCTGTCCCTATTCTTTTCTATACAGGAAGACTGGTTCAAAATTCAAATTCGCCTCCTCGCATAAGGCCAGTGGGCTTCTGAAAATTTGCACTCTGTCCCACGGAGAAATGTAACACAGTGAAAGTTTCAGATATAAAATGGATTAATGTTCTGAAACTATTTCAAATTGCTAAAAGAATTTAAAAGAACACAGTGTTACATTCACAGTGAACATTACTTTCTCACAGAAAATACTGATGATTTCTACTGATGTTTTCTAAAAAGAAAACAAAATACATGGTACCAAATTCAAAATACCTATGCTCTGTAAGATCTGTTTTTCAGGCAGCCAGCAACCCCAATGTGTTCTGTACCAGCCACACTGCTTATAGCCTTTTCTTTCTTGAATACTGTCATATCATCAATTTACTATTGAACAATTTGCATTTTATATGCTTTAGCTTTGACCTCTCTTAAATCTCTGCCTTACTAATGGATTTAAAGGCCATTTTCCTAACCTCTATTTACACTTTATAACCCTTAAGACCTTTTATCATCTTTTTAAAGCTATGCCCATAATTATACTAATACTGGAAGATCAAAAGAAATTAACAATGGAACATAGCTTAACATAGATTTGTGGGCGTAAGATAATTTGCTATACTCTGTCAGATGGAAGAAGTGCAGACTACTCGGTTCAGGAACTGCTCTGACCGGCTTCAGGTCAATGAACTAATTTAAAAGGAGAAAGCTTTAAAAGAGTTCAGGATATTTAATTCAATAGTAGCTCAAAAGCTTTCAGGTCTAGCCCAGAAACAGAGTCCTCAGAAGATGAAACAGACACTCCATAGGTTGAAGAAAAGCATGCAGATGATCCCCTTGTGGGGTTTCCTCTCAATTGAGACTGGCAAACCCCTTGGGACTCTGTCATATTCTGCCATCCCCTGTTACTGAATCTCCCTATGAGACCAGCATTGGACTGTTTCCTGACTTTGCTTCTGGATCACATTTGGACCAAGATTGAATTCTTGTGCTTGACCTAGGACTGCACCAGTAATTCTGCTTGTGTCGGTGTTTACCTTGGTGAGAGGCTTTTACCCCATGGGACTGGGACCCTAGCCCCTGAGAGCACTCACTAGAGTGTGAGAAGTATTGGCATTGGCATACAGATTTATTTATACTGCATATGTATTTATAAAAGGTGTGTGCACGCACGCACACGCACCTCTTCCTCCTCCTCCTAAAATACTAGGGGAGTGTGTAACAATATGCATACAATTTAAACTTGATAATTCCTCCATCAATGTTGCTGTCATTTTCTTCAAACGCTTGCTGATTCTTAACAAGTTCACTGCAGGACTCATGGGCTGTGTTTGGACATCACACTACAGGAACAAATATTGTTCACAATACAGGAACAATACTGTGTTTGGATATCACAATACAGGAACAAGCCTTGGGTTTGCATGCCTTACACCCCTGCCCTGCCTGGCATAACCATGAAGTGATAACCAGAAGCTTTAATTTTCCATTTTTAGTGTTGCATCTGAACCCTAAACTGTGATAAAAACTTAGTTTTACTGAAACAAGCAGGCTTCACAATGCATTTTTTAAAGTTGGTGTGCTCCAAACAAACAATGAGCCACAGTTTGTGGCAAACCTATGAAATTACAAGCTACTGTGAATTTGAAAAAAAGGAAGGGAAAGCTTCCAAATATGTCATGACCGCACTACAGAATGAGAGATGGGAGAGTGCAAGAGTCCAAGCCGTGCACAGGTTAATTCTCATCACAATAAAATGTGGCTTGTAATGATAAGCCAAATGCAGTCTGTACAGGCAGGCACTTTCAGGTCTGTGACTAGAATTTTTTCTGCATGACTATTGTCTAGTAGCATGAAAGAAAAGTAAGAAAGCCTGACGTTCTAGAAAATTATAGATGCAGGGGATCTCTGTTTAGAAGACAGCTGGAGCGCTACTTATGTGAGCATTTAAATTCTCATATAAATAAGCTCTACACAGTCCAGAATCTATTTCTATCAGTGGGATTCACTAGTATGGAAATGAAAGCTGGAAATAGAAACTTATAAACTTAGTCTGATGAAAAAATTCTCCCTGGCTCCTATTAAATTATGCCAAAATGTTTTCTAATGGCAAATGTTTTTGGGCACTCTATTCTTTGAACAGTTTCTATAAGACTGAGAAATGTCAAGGGGGCAGAAGAAGTCAGGCACTATCTAGTATGCGTTACACAATTTATGCAGCACCTGCATTCAAATATTGCATATAAATATGTACGTATGAATAACATGCTTGTTGCAAAGGAAAGGCAGATGTAATAATACGTAAGTGTGAGAACTCTATATAACTTTAACATTTGAAAATATGGACATGCTTTTTATTGTACATTCATTAAAATGTAGTATGGTTGGCAGGGATTAGCAAAAACTGAGTCAGGGAAATTTGACACATCCACCTCCAGCATTCTTAACTGATGCTCAGGACAACAAACAAAAGGTATCCCTTTTACCACTAGCAGTGCATGCTGCCCTACTGGGGTTATAAGGTGGTGTTTTGCTTTGCTTTTTGTTTAAAGACCTACAACAGGGATGGGGAATCCAGATGATGCTGGGCTCTAATTCCAATTAGGATTATAGTGTCAGAGTGATAAAAGTGCTCTCTCATTTACGTGGTATTTTTCTATTTTTAAAATATAGAAATATACAGGTTGACCTCTCCTAAATATCAGAGAGAAATAAGAACTTTATTCCCTATTTTTACTGTTCAAACCACTTCTACTCCCACAGTTTTTTCACTCTTAGGTTTGCAAAAACCTTTTCCTAGTTATCTTTCGGCTTGCCCAAGAATTTTTACCTTGTGACTTTGATTGTTGACTATACCCTGCAGGAGACTGAGAGAGAAAAAACAAATATATGAATTGAAATTACACTGAACAGACTCATCCATTCTATTTGATTCATGAGGTAGCCTTTCAACTAGATAGGCAATGTCTTTTTCCACTTTTGGTATTTCCGTTTACTTTCATTAAACTGATATAGACCCTGTAGTTCTGTGTTGTGGATCGAGGGCCCGATCCCCGCTATGTGAAATAAATACACAAGGACACGTGATATAAGGTTAATGGGCAAGGAAAGGCCACAACTTTATTGATTACAGCAGTGAAAAGGTATTGGCTTAGGCATTGGATGACTATAGGAGGTGGGTTTATTCAACAGTAGGTGGAGCCTGTTGATGCTAATCCAACTATAGGCTCACCCCCTGATGTCACCGAGGGTCGTGCCATGGCCTCCCGCCAAGCAGGCATCGGACGGAATACACGACCGCCAGATTCCTTTAACGGAATAACCCACGGTAGATAGCATAGGCAATGGCCACACCTAGCCCTTGACACAGCACAACACATGAATCCAATGCCTAACCTACCCACCAATACCACAAAAGTTGTGACGATTGCTACGAGGTAGGCGAAAAAACCAAAAAGCCTAATGCCAAATGGAAAAATTCCTACCAGGCCCCCCAGACAACCGGGGCGACCAACCTAAGGTCCATAGCAAGGCCAAAAACCTAGACCCTGAGCTAAATGGGAGTGGAGGGTGGGTGACTCGCTGAGGGACAACGACGAATGAGGAGGAGGCGAAGCTGGCACCACAGCATTAAGCTGTTACACATGCCCCATGGAGGCACCCCATGGAGGCCAGCCAGGTAAGGAGGGGAGGGGGCTAAGGCCCCCTACCAGGGGCGGAGCTCGGTCTCCCGCCCACAACCACTCCCCTCTCTTCCAGGGAGGAGAGTCTTTGCCATTCTGGCATCTAATTCCCCCATCCCACTCTAATTCCCCCACTCCACCCTGAAGGATCATGGTGCCTCCAAGTCCCCCAGACATTAGCAACACTTCTGAAGGAAAGACATTGTTGAAGTTTTTTTTTGGGGGGGGGGGTTGGTAAGTTCATGCAAAGGATATATTAAACTTTTCTACCTTGGTTGCAGAAGCATTTTTTTAAAAAGGGAGAAACTGGTGGAATCAATCTGTAGCAACATTAAAAAGACAAGGAAGTCTTTATGGACAGTTCTGCTTTACCAACGGATACAAAAGGAACTAGAAGCATTTGCAGTCATGCACCAGTTAGCACAAGGAAAGTGCCATGCATCAACAGAGAGAAATTGCTCTCAGAGCTGATAAAAGGGGTGCCAACAGCATTTGGACTGCAATATTTAGCTTTTCCCAACACTTTTTGATTGCTGTCTGAAGCCTGGACTTTGAAAGGCTACTGCAATCAACGAAAGGAAGACATTTTAACAGAAAACTAGAAAAAAGAAGCAAGCAGCCAGAAGTGGGGAAACTGTCGTTTGTTTTCAGTTAGACTGCATTCAGACAGCACTTTATTCTGTTTTCCTAATGTTTCCTTACTGATAATTTCTGTGCTTTGTGTGATCTTTCATATGACATAAAAGCCATCTCTGGAAATCTAGTGGAAGAGTAGTGTCATTTCCAAGTTAATTTGTTTCCAGAAAAAAACTGGTTGCAACCCCAGTAACTCAGAAGAGGAAAGTTTGGCATTTTTAATTCACAAGGTGAAATCTGGGGTGGAATTCTGGCACAAAGTTCTTTCCACTGTTTAAAATTAAGTTTGACATGGCTATCTATATCTATATCTATCATCTATCTATCTATCATCTATCTATCATCTATCTATCTATCTATCTATCTATCTATCATCTATCTATCTATATCATCTATCATCTATCTATCATCTATCTATCTATCTATCTATCTATCTATCTATCTATCTATCTATCTATATGCCACAGTTCCATCAGGGATGAAATATATGTGGCTCTCCCTTCAGCACAGCCAATAGTGAGGAAAGATGGAAATTATAGTCCAACAGGATCGGGTGGAGGGTGGGGACACACATAGGTGTGTCTGTTTCCTTATTTTCCTTCATGAAGAAACATTACAAATCAGGAGTGAGGAATAACTTCATTCTCCCACTCAGATAAAATTGCAGTGCTTCCTTGTTTCTGGTATCTCCTCTCTTCAGCAAGAGTAGCTCCCATACAAGGCAGATATGACTGTTAACAGAATTATCCTCCCTACTTTGACTGTCCTCCTTTAGCAACATTTTTATAACAAATGCTAGCATTCCTGACAATCACTTAACTATATGTTCCACTACATTTTTCCTCCCACAGCTCTGCAGTGAAATTAAATAAAATTACCATGGCACACTTTTTAGTACCAGCTATAACAAAATATATCCTCTGCAGATTGTTTACAGAGGGAAGCACAAGTCCCACACTCTCTGGACTAGAGCAGCAGGTGTTCAGTACTATAATGAGCACCCTGCAAGCTAAAAGGGGACAGGTAACATGGTGCCAACATTTGTTTTAAGTGGAGTTTATGTTATTTTCACATCTACACTAGTCTTAGAACAACAGCTGTAGCAAACAATGTGCACCATGTTGTCAATACCATTTTGAAAGAATAGAAGTTTCTAGTTTCAAGGGAATTTACTCAGGGAATTACTCTGACCACATGGAGAGCGAATTTTCCCAGTGCTTGAACATTCTCTACTCGTTGTTGTATATGATCCAAATTAACACAGTTACACAGCTCATCTTCACCATGATTCAACACTGATTAACACAGTAAGGAAAGAACTGTGTAGAGAGTTTAGTCTAGGATCATTGGCAATTTCTGGCTAACCCAATTATTTTTCTTTAGCCTTGTGAGAGGACCCATTATTTTCAATTATGCTGTATAAGTGACAGCAAGGGATGCTCCAGGGGTCCAACTAAATTATTAAAGTTTCTATGGACACTTGAACAGGCATTCCCACACAAATGAGGACAAAACTGGGGATTAAGAATAAGTATTTTAGCCAACACTTGGCGTATGGAATATTACTAAGAAACAGTTAACATGGAGGCTGAACTTGTTGTTGGTATGTATCTGTCTTGACAATGGAGTGCACCCCTGGAGTGAAGTCAAACCACTGGAGAATCACAGTGTCTGCCATGGCTGCTGAAACCAGTAAAACAAAGGGGGAAGGGAGCAGGAGATCAGGGAAGCCTCGGGAGTCACGGGCGGGCGGCAAGCCATTGCCCAGTTTAAAAAAAAACCTGCACATTTATGTTTCACAGGGTGCAAAAGAAGGGCTTTGCACCTTTATACAATATGCATGTGTGCTTGGGCCCAGAGTCTTTTGCCTCACCATCCCCACTACTGACTCCCTGTTGCTTCAAAAAAAAGAAAATGGGGGAAAAAGTGTTCTCAGATTCATTGAAAAAAATCTGGTAACCATAAGCTAGCACCTGTACTTACAATAAAAGGAGGGTTATTACTACTGGACCTTCAAACAGCAACTTTATCACTCCTACTGAAAATAAATGTTCCATAATTTGCAAGTTCTCTTGGACTGATCCAATTATCTTGACCCATTCCAATACAGGTTCAGGCCTGGCCTAATTGACTACCTTCAAAAGAAGGCCAGGGGGGATACAACCTTGTTGTTCTTACTTAAGAACATAGGAAGAGCCTACTGGATCAGACTCATGGCCCATCTAGTCCAGCATCCTGTTCTCACAGGGGCCAACCAAATATCTGTAATGAAGCTTTTAAGTGGGACCTGAGGGCAACAGGTGGCCCTCGATACAATTGACCATGGTATCCTTCCAGAACTGACTCTGTAAAATAAGACATTGGGAGCATTTGCTTTACAATGCTTCCATCCTATCGCTGATGTCCATTTCAGAGAACAGCACTGGGTTACTATCTCTTGATCCTCTGGAAATTGAGCTGCAGGGTACCATTCTGCCCTCGGTTTTCTAAAACATCTACATGAAAGCATTGGGTGTGCTCATTAGAAGACTCGAGAGAGGTGTATCAGTGCCTGGACTTGGTACTGGGTGGATGAGGGACAAAATGATGGAGGCAATGTGATTTAGCAAAGTCTGGTCTACTGGATAGGGTTTTATGCCCCACTGAAGGAGGAGGTTTGTGGTCTAGGGTTTCTCCTAGATTCATCTCTGTCACTAGAAGCCCAAGTGACCTGAGTGGCTAGAAATGCCTTTTACCAGCTTCAGCTGGTAATATAGCCATGGCTGCTTCTGGGGTGGAATTAGCTTAGTGTGGAAGCACCTACCCCTTGCAGCTCCCTCCCATTGCTTTTCAGCACTAGTTAAAACGTTTCTTTAAAACAAGCTTTCAAAATGGAGGTTTCTATCCCAGTTACTATCTGTACTGAAATTTGTTTTGATATATGCAATAGCTTTATATGTGTTTGTATACTGTATTGTGGAAATCACTTTGAGGTGCTTCTTATGTAGTAATTCATAAAATAAATAAATAGCCTCTTAATTTGGATAGATTGTAGTTAGGATGTCACGGAAAATACTACAATTATGATATGGAACCACTTCTACATGCTGTGGTATTGGAAGCTTGAAAGTAGAGATATTTCCACATGCCATGGGTACCTCATCCATTATCCCTCTGGTCCCAGACAGCTAGGCTAAGCTCATAAGTAGTATCCCTTCCTATACAACAGATTTTAAGATCTGTCAGATAAGTCCTTCTCAGCATCTCAACACCACATTCTTATATACTATGTGGTGATGCAAGAGAGGGTCTATTCTGTCATGGTGCCACAGTTACAGAATTCAACCTCCTCTATAGTTTGGCTCTTGCCAGCTCTGTTAGCATTTGCATATAAGCTCAAAACATGATTTTGTTCATTTTTTAAAGTTCAGCAGTGATTTTTTGGCTAAGCAGCTGTGTCTGATGGTGTTATTCATTTTAAATGGACTGTTTTTATATACATTTATTGTTCCCTGCTTTGAGATCTCAGGATGCAGAGCATGCTATAAATATTTTAAATAAATACATAAATATGGCTCCTTTGCACCATAGTGCCGGAAGCGCCAAGTCCCAAGGATAATGGTAATCATACGGGAACAATTTTGTTGTGCCCCTAATGTGTTCCTGTTCCTTATTTTCAATGTGCCTAGCTTCAGCCAAGGCTAGAACTAGAATTTTCTGCTATTACTGGATGGGATCCAAAAACTCTGACCTTTCCATAATTAGTCCCTAAACTGGCAGAAGGAAAGGAAGCAAGGTAATGAGAAATGCTTTACATGACAGCAGAGGGAACAGAATGCCATCAGTTAGGAAAGAAGAAACCACAGAGTAGTATCCTTTATCCCTACTACTAATTTCTGCAGCACTCAGGGCTTCAGATTCTTCTAGTATCTATTGCACTACTCTCATCTCTCCCCCACCCCCTTGGCACACACAAAATATTTTTTTCCTTGTTCTGTAGTCCTGAAACCCACTGTAATAAAATAAGTGCAGTATGGTGGTAACTGAAGCATTTACAGCTATTGCAGTTGTATTAGCCAAAGAAATGGTTTTTGCTGTTCTGTGCCTGGCGTTGCTGTGCTGTCCCTGTTCCTTCCCCCGCTTTTCATGGGCTGATTTGGCTGCTCCTGTCACACTCGGCAGTTGGGATAAAGTCACTGACAATTGTTATTTCACACATGAGGAGTAATATTTTCATTTTCTATATCTTTTGAAATAAAAGCCTCATGGGCTATTAAAATAGCATGAACAAAGCTAGAACTAAAAGCAATTCTCTTACTGTCATTCTGAAATCGTGTTCACAGCATTCCACAGGCTTACTTACTTTGAGGTGCTATTCCATTTGTCAGACATGGTGATGACTTCCAACCATATGTCTGAAGTGGCAAAATCCCCTCATAAAAGGTGTAGCAATTGCTATGAAATAAGACAGCAAGAAATGGGGGAACGAGCATGGAAAGAAGAGTCTTCTTCTGCTAGTCACCCCACCTGGCCATTTTCTACTACCAGACTAGCTTCCATTTGGAAATACCGGTAATCATACATTGATGAAAGTGCTTTGGGTGCCAGCACAAAATGGCTGCCATGGGCAGAAAAAAGAGAGGTGCTGGTACTCTGTTCTGGTTAATACTGTCAAACAGGAAACCTTAGATTCTGCCTTTTTATATACTGAAAATTTCAAGCATGCGCTGCCATCAGAAACAACAAAACCAGACTTCTAAAACATCCTGGTAATGTTAATTTGCACATTCTAGCCATACAAATGCCTTTTTCTACATGCCTCTCCATCCATGCACAGAGGAGGCATAACCACAGTTCAGGAGCACTTTTCAGCCACACAAAAACACATAAAGATGTTGTGGAGCTAGGCTGGTGAGGGATGTGGCTTGGGAAGAGATAGTGTGTGTTGGACAAGTATGGCCCAGGGTGGGTTCTGAGGGGCCTAGATACAGATGCCTAGAAGGCCACATCCAGCTTTCAGAATGAAGATTCTCAACCCAAGGCCTAAAATGATATTCATAGATTCATAGAGTGGGAAGGGACAATGAATGTCATCTAGTCTAACTCCCTGCAATGCAGGAATCTTTGGCCTAGAACCCACAACTCTGAGACTAAGAGTCTCATGCTCTACCTAGGTATCATTTAGATAAATGTAGACATCTCAAAAGCGATTGCTGAATTCAAAGCCACATGCTATTTTAATGTTAAATCACAATTCTCCCATCTCTTGAACACAAGCTACAGAAAAGAGTTTACCTTGACAGAAGGCATGCCTGGAAATTTAACAGAAGACCCAACAACACTGAACAGAATTTTCACTGAAAACTATGTCCTTGTTTCCATTATAATAAATCAACTTTTTCTTTGCTTTTTTACAGGCTATTCTTGTGCACCAGATATTTAGCAAAATCTGTTCAAGGCTAAGCATTTTGCCCATATAGTTTTTTCGCTCCATTATGGAGGACATTAACATTTTATGCTACTTCAAGCCTTTGTGATTCTTCAGTGTTGTAGCAAGCCCAAAAGAGAAACAGCAGAAAAATTAACATATAAAAACTATATGCAAACAAGTGGGATGCTAGAATTCATCTAATGGAGACAGAACTAAATTCTGAAGCTATATAACAATCTATTTTCTACAGCTCAAGGATACAGACTAGAAAGCTTGACAAAATGTCTTGCACATATCAGGGCAATCCGATGACCCATAACTGATTCCGATCCTATTTCTCCAAACAGCAAGGTCAAAAGCACAATAGCAGCAGTATAAAAAAAGAGTCAGTACACTAACAACAATGTCAACTTCCTAATAAATCAATTGCCATCCATCAGTCATGTTGCTCCCCATGTCTCCATGTTAGCTTTCCATGGAAGGCACTAATCAAAATGTAGTGGCAATATAAAAAACCATGATGCCATCACAACTCATTCCACAGCTCCTCCTAAACCACTGTAAGATTAGTAAAGCTGCAGCTATTACCTGTAGTGGAGGTTGCGAATCTAGACTATCATTGGATTCAGGGTTTCAAAAAAATAATAAAAAAGTAAGCCTCTGGTTCTCCTAGAAATAAAGCTGTGAAACAGGATGTGCAGGTACCCATCTAAGCTATTTCTCTGAAATGAACCAGCCTAGCTGCTCCCATCTGTCAGTGCTTTTACCCTATGAATGAAATCAGAGCTGTGATTGGTAACAGGACCTGATCACTGTGCCAACTCCAGGCTGGTGCAGTGCTCTTACTGACACTACCTGACACTACTTGTGGCCCTGCCACTATGTAAAGCCCAGCCAGTAGGGGTGGGTGGGACATTATTATTGTCAGCCACAATATTTCTATATAAAAAGTGCTGAAGTATAGAAAAAGTTTGTACAAGTTATCTGTTTCCCTTCATGTGCATATTCTGGGAATCCAACAGGAAGGCATGTGCATATGTGATCAGTATATGTGAGAATCCACACATCACATTGGGAGTGGCACTGTCATGATATTAGCATCATTCCCAGAGGCATTTCTAGTTTTCAAAAAGGGAGTTTACCTCCACTGGCAACAATAACCCTTGGAGCAATATTACATTGTGACACAGCACTGTTCACTCTGTTGTAGGAGACTGTGATGTCACCAGGTTTCTATTTTGTAGCTCTGCACCACTTGAAGTAGTGGATTATGAAGGAGCTTTTTGAGCTGAAAAATGAATCTTCTGCCACCTCTTCTTGAAGTGGTGAAGCTCACATCCAGATTTTAATTTTTTAAAAATTTTCCCCATCAACCCAAAATAATGCTATTATTTGGCATTTCTTATTGGCCTGTCTCTCAAAATGGGAGGAAAACCTATGATTAAATATCTCACCACACGCCTGTTTGTGATATTGGTATTGTTCTTAGCTTGCCTTCGATGATGTCTACCTTCTCAAGATGAGTTACAATAGATCACTACAACACAATATAAAATTATACATTAAAAGGTTTAAAACAGCAAAATTAAAACATTAAAATAGCAGAACGCCAATTAACATACAGCATGGTAAAATCAACCAAATGCAGACCTGGGACAGGAAAACAATATTTAGGCTAAAAGCCAACAAAGTATGAATCATACATTCTCCCCTGGGGATGGTCCTCCAAAGGTATGAGACAACCACAGAAAAAAAATCCAGTTGCCAGTACTAGCCAGTCTAGAAGCTTTTTACCAGCAGGACAAATAACAAGGTCTCAAGTGTAGGCACTGAATAAGGTGGTGTCAGTAGGGAGTCTATTATCCTTTCTTGCACATCTCAACACCTCCTGATCCCCCTTATTTTCTTCTGTGGTAGACGATAATGTACATCACCTCACTCTTCCAAAGAAGTGGTGGTTAAATAGCATAGAAAAATAAAAGATTTTATATCCCTCCTCTGCCATCCCAGTAGTTTATTCACCTTGATAAAATTTCAGGTGAGTGTCCTTATCTGCCAGATCTTGCTGTTATATTCCATATTACAGACACAGGAATGTGGTGGAATGACAAAATCACCACTACAATGTCTAGATGAAAGACCATTTGGAAACCTGAAAAGGAAGTAATATTTGTTTAAAAATGCATAATTGAAACTCCCATTTGAGTGACAAAATCTATACGGTCACATCAAGCAAAGTTGCAATCCAAAAAAAGATGAATTAATGTTTCAATTATGTCTGCACAAAAGTATATCCAAGGCAAGGTTCAGGACTACTGCAGCGAAGCATTAGTTTACAGCCCCAATTCCATAATGGAAACAACTGTTTCTTTTATCTTCAGCAAATTCCTCCCACAGAGTAATCACTTTCACATCTCACCATGGAAGTAACAACTTGCATTTTAAATGCCTTTCATATCACAGTAGAGAAAAGCAAGCCCACATGATAAAGATTCAGTGATTTACTAGATGATGGTGCAATCAAGCCTGTGCCAAAAGATTGAGGGAACAACTTGCAGATGGTAAATTTGAAGTGAGAAAAATGGAGAAAGGGAAAAAACAAAACCTTTCAGTTACTCTTTCTCTGATTCACATTCTGTTTCCTCTTAATTCATATTTTTGTCAAAACTACATTTTGGATAAATTATTAAGTTGAAATCCTGAAGCCGCTAGGAGTCTGACCAGTCATCCAATATTTGTTATAATTTATTTGGTCGCAGAAGGGACAGGTTCATTCATCCAGAACAGCGTTGAATACATAGAAGTGGTGGGGATTCTAATACACTTTTAACAATCATGACTATAATCCAGTTATATGATATGTAGCTATCCTAGGAATGGCAACTGGCCATAGAAGGCTAGATGGACCAAATAACCAACTAACCAACCAACCAACCCTGGTGTTCTGATCTCGTGTTTTAATTCAGGCAATGATAGAATCATAGAATTGTAGAGTAGGAAGGGACCCAAATAATCATTTAGTCCAACCCCCTGCATTGCAGGATCATGTAATGAGTTTCTTTCTGTGGTGGTGCAATGTTTATAGAATGGCTTCCCCTGTGGGAGCACTATGCTGTAACACTGCTATCTCTTCCTAGGCAGGTGAAGACATATCCTTTTGTCCAGGCTTCTGGAGAGCAGGAAGGTGCATTGTGATTTGCTTCTGCCGTTCTGTATTCTCTTTCCTTGCTGTTATTTGATTTGACTGTTCAGGATGATGCCTGATTGTTTTGATTTTATATACTGTTTATCTTGATTTTGAAACATTTGTTCCACCCCACCCAAAGCCCATTAGGTGAAGGGCAAGTTGTGTTAAATGAATGAATGAATGAATGAATGAATGAATGCATTCACTTTGAAAATCCTAAAATAGGTTTTAAAATAGTTTGAGGTTCAGTGGGGGCAAATGTAAATATAACTGACTTTGACACTTTAGATGTCTGTTACATGTGCACCTCTGGACTAGAACAATAGACTAGTAGTATTATTCCAAAGTTAGTTACACTTAGTAAAATGATAAATGCCCCTGGACTGTTAAGTCCAGTCACAGGTGACTATGGGGTGTAGCACTCATCTTGCTTCAGGGTGAGGGAGCCATTGCTTGTCCACAAACAGCTTTCCAGGTCACGTGGCCAGCATGACTAAACCGCTTCTGGTGCAATGGGACACCGTGACAGAAACCAGAGCATACAGAAATGCCGTTTAGCTTCCCACCACAGTGGTACCTATTTCTCTACTTGCACTGGAATGCTTTCGAACTGCTAGGTTGGAAGAAGCTGGGACAGAGCAATGGGAGCTCACCCTGTTGTGCAGATTTGAACTGCTGACCTTCTGATCGGCAAGCCCAAGAGGCTCAGTGGTTTAGACCACAGTGCCACCCATGTCCCACTTACGCTTAGTACAACACTTAGATCTTGCATACATGGCATAAAGACACCCCTCCATTCTCAGTGCCTTTGAAATCTAATACTATGTTCCCCCACCTTCAGTATCCTAATTTTTACAATAGTCTCAACAGTATCAAGCAACAGGAACAGTAAGAAGAAATAACAATTGTGGCGAAAGTCTGTTCTTCAAAAATCAAATATCAGTTCTGAGAAGCTTAAAATTTTCTCAGTAATCCTGAAAAAAATTGAGGATGCCAAAGCAGCAGTTTTAATTGAATAAAATTTTAAACTATTAAATTAATTTATACTTAATACATTCAAGTGCTGCACTGTGTTTATACAATACTTGATTTAAAATATATTTAGACAGCTGACTAAAGAGTACATGCTGATCTATCTTCAATAATGTGATTTTAATATTCAATTGACATTTAACTTGCAATCGCTTTTTATTAACTGTATGTGATCATTATCACAACACCAAGCTTACTGCTGCCATACTGAGAAGTAGATTTATGGAAGCTATTCTAGCTATCAAGTTTTACAAATTTTATGTGCTGCTCCTGTAATTATAGCGCAGTGCCTTCAATAGCAGCATTTCATTGTGAGTGAAAGGAAAAAGGACATGCATGGCTACCACAGACCTTTATTTATTTATTACTCTGGTCCAGTCTTTATTAAATTTCTCATAGATATCACTAAGGTCAGGAATTCCCACTGTTTTGTATTATGAGAATCCCTTCTATAGAGAAACCAAATCACATCTTTGTTCTTAGCCATTTATTGTTAAAAGCTTTTGTAGCTTCCAGCAGCTAACTCCCAAGATGTCCCACTGTCATTTTACTATTTTAGGCCCAATTCATGTAAGTTCGAAGCAGCGTGAGAACTGCTTCTCAATAGCCTGGAACCCATGCTGCTCTGGTAACATTTAATCATTACACTACACATTTCTATAGTAGTTTCTGAATGTTCAAAAGCCCTCTGCAACACTCTGACAAACAGAGATCCATGCCTTGGGCAGACAACAGGAACGTGCTGCTTGCCTTGCCCCCAGGGGTCACATGCCTTGCCTGGCACTGCCAGTATCCACATGTTGAACATGCACACCTGTAAAAGGGTTACCAGTGCAGTGTAAGCTGATACACATCAATATCAATGCATGTAGGCTTCCCTTTTGCAGGCACCTAGGCTCTATAGGGTAGCAGAGTCAGTGCGATGTTGTGGATAGGGAAAGCAGTGTAGTACCCCACCTCTTCAACATGCGGATCCCACCCTGGGAACCAATGAAGCTGCTACATAATTTGTGTTTTATGGTCCATGCAGCCTGCACCAGTCAACACCCCAGCATGTTGTAGTTTATTGACACTTCTCAAAGGCTCCCCCATGCAGATTGCATTTCAGTAGCCTAGGAGCTTCCATTCTGAAGAATGGTTGAAACCAGAATATCTTGTTATTTAAAAAGAAGAAGAAGCCGTGAAAGTACATTCATTTGTCCTTAACAGGATTTGATCACGTCACTTTATAGCAGTCTTAACTTTGTTAGAAACCTCTTAGTAAAACATGTGCTGGCTAGATGTTCAACTTTGCTGGCTGAAGAGATCAATCACAGTTCCATTAGAAGAGAGAACTGCCAAAATACAAATAGAGAATTCTTTGCAAGCATTTAAAATGATGCTTTCAAACAGAAGGGTGCTGAATGCTTCCACTAACGTGCAGCGTTCAGCTCAACGAAAATTAAAATGTAAATGCATTACAAAGCCACACTAAGAAACTAGTTAGAAATACAATTTCAGTATGTTAAAAAACCCCCACCATTTTCTGAATTGTTACTTGCATTTTTAAAACACTATTTATAAATGTACATTGGTTGAGATGCTGTCAATATGATACAGCAATTTCAAAAATTTAAATACCACCATGGAATCCAATGGCATTTTTCTGCCCTAAATGGACATCAGCATAAAATGAATGCAATATAAAAACAAATTCACATATATTTCTTCCTGGAAGTGTAAAAGTAATGCAAGGTGTGACCCACCTTTTCCCATACAGATTTCCAATTTTTGTCTCTGCCACTGAAGCAAAGGATACAATGACCTATTTATCTTTCATTGCTCCATAGAAAGAATTTTGGCAGATATAGCCTGAATTGCCTTTTTACTAATCTAATCCCACTATGGCCTCTGACATACAGACCAAGGAACAGTTTTACAAGGAACTAGACTAGGCAGTCAGGGAAGTCCCAAACTATGAACACCTATTCCTGCTGGAAGATCTCAGTGCCAGGGTTGGGGGCGATCATCACATATGGGACAACTGCACAGGCAACTTTGGTATTGGAACATGAACGAAAACAGACAAATGCTGCTGAAACTGTGCTCGTATCACAGTTTCTGCATCGTGATAACGCTCTTCTCTGCCAAGGCAAAACAGCGAGTGTCCAAGACTGTCAACAGGACATCAGCACCGAACTATGTTCATGTCACATGGAGATGCCACAGTGAGGACTGTGACAAAGATCACCTCCCTGGTGGTGAGCAAGATCCTTCTCCAGCCACAGAGGACCCATAGCACAAAGCAGAAAGTGCAGCCATGAATCAACACTGCCAAAACAGCCATATCTGAACTTTGTGAACACTTCTCTGATTTGTTATTGTACAAGCTCTACTAATCTGCCCCAGAGACATTGTTGAAGCATGGTTGAACTACATTAAAGAGGCAACCCACAACACAGCTTTGGCAAAGGAGAGCAGCAGATCCCTGACTGGTTTGAGGTCAGCATTAAGGACATGTAGCTTGCTATTGCTGCAAAGTGTGAGGCTCTTGTGAACTACAAGTGTGTGCCCTGAGGGAAGATGATTTGCAGCACATTCTCAGCATGTTCACTCTCTTGTCTCAGCAACAACTACACTGGCTTGATCATGTCCACAGAATGGAAGATGGCAGGATCCCCTCTATGGGGAGCTGGCTTCTCTGTATTACAAAGATGTTTGCAAACATCACACATTAACCCTGTTATATCAGGATCCCTTGAAGACAACCACAGTGCCTGGAGCCAATCAGGTTGTGTATCCACAGCAGTGACCAGAGGAGGAATGGCAACCGGGAAGAGCACAGAAAGAAGAAATGTCATGGTACACCTGCATCAGCACAACTGGATACCTTCATCTGCCCCACCTGCAACAAAACATGTCTCTCTTGTATTGGCTCTACAGCCACAGCAGGCACTGTAACTCTCCAACAGCTTGACTTCACCCCTGAAGGCACATTCTTCCATTGTCTCCTGAGACAGATGGATGCCAACAATTGGAATAGAAAAAGCTCCAAATGTTGTAACCTTTCCGTGCATGGAGAGCTTATCCACTCATACCTCTGTTTGCCCCACCGTTTCCCTCTGAGAAAACCCATGGTTTAGAGCTGGATTGGAACAAACAGCAATCAAATTTTCCGCGGATTGCCATTTGTTCCGATTTAGCACTAAAGAGAAAGTTTTCCAGGGTAAAGCAGTGGGGCAAAGGCAAAACTGCTCAGCCTACAAAGTGTGGGACAAGGGAAAACCACTTGGATCTATGCTTTCTAGGCAGAGGACAAACGGAAGTGTGACCAAGCCCTCAGTTGCTCCAACCCCCAATCAGTGATAATCTTCTTGTGTCCAGTTTTCAGATACCCATATCTGATGCTTTTTCAAAAAGGCTCAAGACCTTTGAAATATGGTGTAAAATGGGACTTTTAGTGGCACTGAGGAAGAACAAATATTTCAGCCTCCCATACCATTGTGCATAAGGCCACTTGTATTTCTATTTTATAATTATTAACTAAAGATGGAATATGGTGAAAGAAACCTAACAATTCTTTAAATGAGCGACCTTCAACGACATTTTCCTTTTGCAACTTAAATTTCAGGTATCAGTTTTGGCAATAAAATGAATGTGAAAATATTATCATTCACACAAGCAGCTTTCTAGCTAAATTCATAATAAAAGTTTTAGATTCAACAATCAAACCAAAGTCAAAGTTGCAAACTCATCCAATTCAAAGTTAGACAATTCACAGTGGTTGTGAAATCTAATACTCAGAGCTTCAGTGTAATGATAAATTCCCATATCTGCAGTAGTCACTTTTGCAATAGTACTGTATATGAACTTTAATTGCATTGGGCCATAGAGTGTTATTCTGGCTCAATATAAGGTGCCAAGGAACCAATCTAGAAGTGTTTCCTTGTGGGGGAACAGGCTTGATTAGATCTTTCACTTGAAGCAAAGGAAACTCCCAGCTTTGTTTGCCTTCTTGGGACTAAATTTTCATTCCCAATCATAAAACATCATATGAAAACAATAACTTTAACAAAAGTAGATTGTATTGAATGTTAAACAAGATTTTGTATATTCCCTCCCATCCACCCCCCTCCACTAGCAGAGCCTTCCTTAACCTGGTGATCCCAACATGTTTTAGACAACAGCTCCCATCATCCCTGATGCTGGCTGTGGCTGTTGGGCTTTGGAGACCTGCAACATCAGGATGGCATGAGGTCGGGGAAGTTTTTGCATAATATATTCTCCCTCCCTTGTCTCATTTTATTTCTTTGCCTATTCAACAAAGGCAAAACTGTAGGTTCAGTGGGGAGGGGAGTTAAAATGCTAACAACAAATTATTTATTTCAGGCTTAAAATATAGAAATTACAATTCACGGGCACATATCAATTTTGAAAAGAAAACAAGGTATTATTTGGGTTTTGAAGACTTCAGCCAAGAAGACTTTCTTCCTTAGAAGGCAAGAAAATTATGCAGCTAGTTCACTTTTTCCTTTAAGCTATTTATAAAAAATAATAATGGAAACATTCAAATTTTATGCTTCCCTTTTTCAAATACTAAGCTACAACTAATTCAAGACATTTTATAGACTAATTAATATTATTTCTATGCAGAGATTTGTATTAGCCAATTCTAAGGCTGTGGACCAGATGGGCTATCAGCCTAACTCAGCAGTAAAGTACTTCTTAGGTTCTAATGTTAAGACTACAGTCTTAAGACAGTGTGACAGTCAACAACCAAGAGATGGAGGTAAAAGATTCTTTGCTGAAACATGTACACAGGACGGTGGCCAAGATCGCCAAGGGTCTGGAAACCAAGCCTACAGTTGGGGCAGTTGGGTATGTTTTGCCTGGAAAATAGGAGACCGAGAAGAGATAGTAGCCACCCTCAAACATCTAAAGGGCTGCCACATGGAAGATGGAGCAAGCTTGTTTTCTCCTGCTCCTGAGGGTAGGACTCAAATCAATAGATTCAAGTTACAAGAAAGGAGATTGCAACTAAATGTCAGAATTTTGGACAGAGAGTGCTGTTTGACAGTGGAACGGACTCCCTTGGAAGGTGGTGGACTCTTTTTCCTTGGAGGTTTTTAAACAGAGATTGGATGGCTAAATGCCATGCAGGATTTAGTTGAGATTCTTGCATTGCAAGGGGATGGGCTAGATGACTCTCAGGGTTTCTTCCAACTCTACAGTTCTATGATTCTATGCTTTCAGATTTCTTGGGGACATAGTAAGACACAGGGACATGTATTTTATTAATGCAGTAGCAAGGTTAACTTATCATATGGTAGGGTAACTCCTATTGTAACCTGCAACACATTCCTATTCAAACTCAACACAGGAATTCATACAGCTTTAGAGGCTATGACTGAACTACTCCCCACCTTGTGACCATAGCTGTCAAGCGCCCCTTATTTGAAGGGACAGTCCCTTATTCCAGCGCCATGTCCTGCTGCTGCCCCTTATTGATGGATGTCCCTTAAATGTCCCTTAAATGATGTCCCTTAAATTTCAAAGGAAGCAGCTCCTCTCCCTCCCTCCCTGCTGGCCAGGGAGGAGGGAGGCTCCAACTGTGTTGTGTGGCTGTGTTGCTCACCCAATAAGAAGAATGACTGGGGGGTGGAGCTTGCATGCCTTGTGCTGATCAAATCGGCTGCATTGCCTGGGGACTCGCCTTTGCTCAGCGCTTCCCAGCGGAGAGGTGACGGTGGTTTTCCTTAAGGCTTCGTTTGGCTGCTGGCTGGGCTTTCTGCCTTTGACTCAGAGGGGCTCAGAAGTTGAACATACCTGTGCTGAGTGCTCGGATCAGAATCGGATGGATACATCATCGACAACCCACTCACCCTTTCCGGCGAAAAGGTCTGTCTGGAGTGGGGGCACATGGTGGGGGAAAAGGAAATGAGATCTCGTGGGAGGGGGGCTTTTGAATTTGTTTTGGAGGCTCCTTTGATTGTCTTATGGGGGGAAAGAAAGGAGCTGGTTGACTAAAATGGTGAGTGACTGGCGATCTCGTGGCGAGGGGGAGAGGCTGTGTGTGTGTGGCTAGTTAATGCAAGCTGAGGGGTTTTTTGAATGCTGGACGCCATTTTGTTGCACGTGCTGCTGCAAACTTTGCAGTCCAAAGCCAGGCCGGGAAGCCATCTTAAGTTGAGGCTGCATAGGCCTTGTGGTGCATGTGATTCAGATTCTATTCAGTTGAACCTCTGGTTACAAAGTTGGTTGGACAGTGTTCTCGAAGCTACCAGCATGAGTTTGACCAGACTGCAGGAGGACAGGAAGACTGGAGTGCCTGGAACAGGTGAGGCTGCAGGTCCCTTATTTTGGCTGCTGATCCATTATTTTCAAGGCTGCTGGTCCCTTTTTTGGATTGGATCTTTATTACGGCCATTGGCCCGTTACACAACAGTTTCCCATACCAACATATTATACTTAAACCTCCAAATTTAAAATCGCCAAAACTTACAAAAAACAAACAATAATCGAAGCAAAACAAAAACAAAAACCACCATCATACCAAAACAGAACCCACCATCATACATTACAATAAATTTGTAACCTATACATCGCCCTCTGCTCATAAATTAATCAGGGATATCAATGGTGATATCGTCTAAAACATAGATCATGGTTTAAAACAATGGTGATATCACCTAAAACATAGGTCATGGTTTAAAGGGGTTATCTGAATCACACAGGAGACCGTTTCTCTTCTTTAGGGATAGGACGCTGATCAGGAATCTGGCAACCATGAGTGATTTTAGGGGGTCATCATCAATTAGTAGATATCTCAGTTTGGCTTCCTTATTTTCAAATCTGTAAGTTGACAGCTATGCTTGTGACATTGGGACTGTGCCATGTTGTTTGGATCTGTTGTTTTTGTACTGCTTTTAATGATTTATCACTGTTTGAAGGAAATATTGAAAGCTCCCTTGGATGCTTCTTAAACGGACCAGAAAGACACAAACTTTCTTCTTCTCCTTCTTCAAAAAAAAGTATTAAAAACTAGACATAGGCACTGAAATTCAATCCGGATCCCAAGTGAAACTTCTTTCTGCTGCTGAGTGAGGAGACAGGTATCAATTCTTTGTCTGCCCCTTCAACCACGCCACAACTTTAATTGAAGACTTTATTTGGAAATATGACAACTAAATATATAGCTATTCTAGGATTACAAAGGGGAACTGGCTGCCCTAAACATGAAATGGTTCTGTCCATGGGAGAGTGGGCAGACAGATGACCCACCCTTAGCCTGGTCTGTAAATCGGTTCAATCCTAGGTCAACTATTCACATGTAGGGAGATAAAGGTGAAAGGAAAAGGCATTTCAAGAAGCAAGGACCCCTTTAGGATTTCCCAGTCTTCACCACCCAGAATAGCAGGCATTCTCCTGAGCCTCTATTGGTCACTCTGAAAGTATCCTGACAGATCCCCCTCCCCCCAAGATTTCAAAGTCTTCAAATAAATGAAGTGTACTTTAAACACTCCTACATACACACACACCTGAACGGACAGTTTGTGAAACATTACTCATCCTTTGTGCCATTTCTATGAAAGAAACTAGAAGCAAACTTGTTTAAATCAATCTGAAAGCCACACGAAACCCACAATTTATGCCGAAGCAGACTTGCTGTACACTATATAACAAACTGTTCTGTCCTCTTTGTAAATAAGATTCAGCCTGAGCAAGCCTGCTCCTTGGGGAACCAATGCTTTAGTGTGAATTGCTACCACTCAGAAGTAATGGAGTGAGATTGCTCACGCCATTACTTTAAATGGTTTGAGGCCATACAGTCCCCAATTTCATTAGTTGCATTTATATATACAGACCTTCCTTAAAGCTCTTGAATACAGAGGTGTGTAAATGTTAGGATGTTGCTTTTCCCTTGTCGTAAGTGGAACAAAAAACAGTGCCAAAGCTCTGTAACAGGTTAAAGAACATTAATCAGAAGCTCTGCTAGGCTGGTTTTACTCTACAACCCAGTTTCAGCTATAAGTTTGCAAGGGTGATCTATTAAAAGGCAGCGTTCTTTCAGCATCAGTGAAGGGTCATCTGAAATTCCCAAAGAACATGCACAGAACCTGAAAGGGAGGAATCTAATCTTGACTGAGGCTTCTGAGCTGAACAGCATCTTGGCCTGTAAGCTGACTGCTGAACCTTGAAAGCTACCTTGTTAGACATACTACAATCATATTACAGACTGACATCTGAGTTAGGGACCTCCAAAGTCCATTTCAAGCCAACCTATACAAAACTTGTCAATTTTAATGATGTGTTATACAGAGAATCAGCTGATACAATCAATAGTTCACCAGATAAAAACTTCATGAATATGGTCTCAAGACTGAACTCAAGCAGTAATAGGCTAGTTTGTGAACTTGTGGTGCTGTGGCATACTATTGTTTTATGTGGCTTCAGGTATTAACACAATTAGTTGTACCTGTACAAACTGTTATGTGATTGAATTAATGAATGGAAACAAACAATTCACCAGCCAGAAATTTCTATGCTACTGTCTTTTCCACTGGCTTCATTACAGTACACCAACATTATGTGTGCAATTTAAATAGCAGAGAACAAATAATGAAGAGAAGTAGAGCTTAATAAAACTAGCTCAATTTATATACACAGAAGAATTTATAGGTCAAGGGCTTGTTTCATTTCAACCAAGATCAATGGGTGACAATCTACTAAAAATGTTGCCGCTCTGAAAATGGTAACTACAATATCATAGTAAAGGTAAAGGAACCCCTGACCATTAGGTCCAGTCGTGACCGACTCTGGGGTTGCGGCGCTCATCTCGCTTTATTGGCTGAGAGAGCCAGCGTACAGCTTCCGAGTCATGTGGCCAGCATGACTGAGCCGCTTCTGGCGAACCAGAGCAGCGCACAGAAACGCCGTTTACCTTCCCGCCAAAGCGGTACCTATTTATCTACTTGCACTTTGACGTGCTTTCAAACTGCTAGGTTGGCAGCAGCAGGGACCGAGCAACGGGAGCTCACCCCGTCGTGGGGATTCGAACCGCCGACCTTCTGATAGGCAAGTCCTAGGTTCTGTGGTTTAACCCACAGCGCCACCAGCGTCCCTTACAATATCATAACATGGCCTAATTTTTGCAGTTCTAATACCTTTACAATGAAGAATCTAGATATATCAGCACATCATAACATTTGAGATTGCATAGTTCTAAACATAACAGGGTTGTCCTGAATTACAAAAGATAAAAGAGAGAGGGGAGTGATCCAATGTATCTTCAGCTAATCAATTACTATGAGCTTTCATTTGGATGAATACTGTTATCTTTATATTTAAAAATGAAATGGTAAGAAGCATAATAAACAAGGTATTAGAAGAGCAGCCCTGCTGGATCAGGCCAGTGGCCCAGCTCACCCAGTATCCTCTTCTCACAGTGGCCAACCATATGCCTATGGGAAGTCTGCAAGCAGGATCTGACAACAGCAGCACTCTCTTCTCCTGCAGCTCCCAGCATGGTGTTCGGAAACATACCTCACCCGACTGCAGAGGTAGAACATATCCACCAGGATTAGTAGCTATTGATAGCCTTAGCCACCATAGATTTGCCCACCTTCTTTTAAAGCCATACAAGAAGTATAACAAACATGTGTGTATTCACCCTACCAACACGCACACACACACACACACACACACACGCACGCACGCACACACACGGAACAGGGGCAGGGAGAGAATGTTTATAGCTGCAACTCAGTGCCAAATTGGACGTGACATTGGAAAGCCTGTGACTGAATTTCCCACATTTGTTCATTTACCAAAAGAAAAAGTTGGAGCAGCTGGGCTGAATCAGGTGGGAGATATCGTGGGAATGGGGTTTAACCCCTCCCCCCCTGTACTATTTCTCCAGTCTGAACTGCCAACTATTTAACTGTCATTATTTCATGATATACAGTAATTTTTGCCATACAATATGTTTGGATGTAGAAACCTGGGCAAGGATTTTTCTGTGCAGCTACCCAGTATTTCTTTATACATTTGGTTCTGCCCTGAGAAATAAAGACCAGGCCATGGACTTTGCTGCGCCCCAGTCTTGCTTCAGCTTCCATTTAAAGACTGGGTGCCTCAGTCCTCAAGGTTTCCATTCCCAGCTTGCTAATTTAAGACCACAGCTTGAACTATATGTTCACAATGATATACACTCATTTACAACTTAAAAATAATTTGCAATATCCACTTCAGACTCTTACAAAATGAATAAAATAACATTTATAGGCAAGACCACTGTCAGATTAATCTGGTGGTTAAGTTTCTTCTCCAAGGTGACCAGACATCATAGTCATCTGTCTTTTGGAGATCCTATTGGCAGAGCTTGTCAAGACACCCATTTGTCATATGTCGCCTCATGAAATGGTCCTTGAATTGTACATATGCATGAAAACAGAGCAGTAATTCAAACATCATTCTTCAATTCATGGCAGCTGTGAAGTACATAATCCAAAATAACACAGACCAGTTCATCTGAAGTGCAAATGACTGGTCTGAAAGCAGCACACAACTCAACAAGGGAGTTTCAAGCAGTCTTGCATGCATTGTGATAGAAATTCTGAAGATGGAATGAGAATTCCAGGGTGACTATCAGCAGCTTTGTACTTCACGTTGCATTAGCAAGTTTCAAATTACAGTGGCAGCACAGGAAAAAACAAGTTCTTCTTCCCTTCCTTTCAAAAGAAACCTTGTGTGAGCCTTAATTACGACGATTTCAGTCTGAATTCCTTTTATCCTTTGAGAAAGATGACTATTACAATTTATAAGAGCTAGAGACAGGACAACCTCTACAGGATAGGAGAGCCAGGGTATTAATCTCTCAGAATACAGAAGCACATGCTTCCCTCATGCCTTATGATAATTAAGTGGGTGTGTTGTGTTTGGGTTGGACGGATGCCCAGGTGAAAACAGGGAGAAGGCAGGAGGGGGCTCCTTCATATGAGGGGGAGGAGAGAGAAACAATACATTCCAGAAAAATCATAAGTGGATTTTTTAAAAAGCACCCCCTGGAGATTGTGGGCTGTGCAGGAGACCTCAGTGCTGAGGCACAGGACCCTACTTAAAAGGGTGGCAAGCAGCACAACCTGCCTTTGGAAATTCTGCTTCACATCGCCAGAGGCCAATGGCACTCCACAGGATACCTAAAACTGCAAGAATGACTACTAGCTCTATCTTAAAGAGATTTTAGTATGAGGGGGAAATTCCTGAAAGATACAGTCTGTGGCAATTCCTCTGTGTGAGGGGTGGATTGATTCAAAGTTTTTGATTTGAGAATTAGAATTGTTAATATTTGACGGCACTTCAATTAAAAAAGAAATTCCCACAGTGCATTGTTATATACAGAGCAGCAACAGCAGCAGCAAATTGTGCAGATTGATCATTTTTTATGCACAAGCTGCCATTCTCATTTTACTTGACACAGTACATGGGATCCTGACCTGGTGAAAGGAACTTGTATTAAGCTGTCCCTCTGTGGCTGGCATAGAGACATTCTGTGCTTAAATAAATGCACCATCTCCACAGTTCACCTGCTGCCTTAAGAATGCTATGAGGGAACCAGGGGAAGTCTAAGAGCATATAGTATGTAAGTCTTACAACATATAGTATAGTGAAGACTAAGATATACATCTTAAATAAATAACAGGAGGCTCCCTGAACCTCAGCAACAACTTTTCAGGAAAGCACAAGAAACTAGAGGTTGTTTTTTTTAAAAAAAAAGAAAATTCAGTAGGGGAAAATGTACATTTCTGGAAGTGACTTCAGCTGATTTGACATTTTCTTAGAGCCAAGCCAATAACTAAAATACAACTGTATGCAGGACATATATCAGTGATGGGGAACCTGTGGCCCTCCAGATGTTGCTGAAAAACAGCTCCTATCATACCTGAATACTGGCTATGCTGGCTGGGGATGATGGAGGTTGGGAGTTCAGCAACCTCTGGAGAGTCACAAGTTCCCCGTCCTTGCTATATACAGAAGCAAATGGGGTAGAGATAATCTTGTAAAATGGCTTCAGTCCAAATAAGGTTTTTTCCACAATGGCACAACTAGTTTAACTACAGTTAAAAATAACCTGCAGCATTGGTCAATCCTTTATCATGAACATGTATTTCCAAGATGCTCAGAACTGAAGATCATAGCCTCCATACCACTCCACTGGCACTAGCTTCAATGAAACATAATGGACCTTCCATATCCAGGTCAAATATGTTCCCAAAATATGTTATCAACCTTCCTAAGAGTACTTGGTAAGTTGCTAAAAGAGCTGCAAAATCCCCTTTCTTTTACAAATCTCTTTGGAGCCCAAATACTGTCTTTCCAGTTTATATTAGATCAACAGGATGACTTCCTTCTCCTTTCTTTCATTATGCTCAACATTGTGAAGCCTGAATATCCATAAGTTAGATGGCAGAAGTGTGGGGGTAATCTACATCATATTGTTACAGATCTGGTGTAATAGAGTTTGGAGGTTCAAGGGCACCTATAACTGCTAGAGTTAGTTAATATTAGAAATTAATTAATAGCAGAATTTAGATAATATTTGGAATAGTGAAGGGAGGACAGCAGGCCAGTGAGAAATAGAGGCTAAGCTTCTTTTCCAGTTCAGAGTCCTGCCTAGGGTAGAAGTCATTAAGAATGACAAAAAGTGGTGGAAGCAAGCCATTGATTAACCAATCAATGGAAACCATCAAATAGGCAGGAGGATCTGCTGATGAGGGAAGGAGGTTGTCAAGGTGACAGAGGCCTGTGAGGTCCCACAGAATAATATGTGTCCTTTTGAAATTTAAAGGTTGAGGAAGAAGAGTGAGAACTGGTGAGCAGCTGTGAAGGCCAGAACCATAAAGGCAGACTAGGAAAGAGGCATGGAGATATCTTGAAATACAATGCAGGACAGGTTTCTTCTGAGGTGTGAATGTGTGAAATATCTCTCCATTGAAAGTTTCCAGTGTAAATATGTGAAAATAAGTAATATTTCAAAGACACTGGTTGAGTGCCAAGACCCCTTGGAATCTTATGCACTGCTCAGCAGAGATTGGGGTGGCCAGTAACAATATCCACTGCTTATGCCTACCTAGGAAGCCAAGAATGGGTTTTACTATTTTACTTCTTACTGCATAGAACTTTTGAATATGCAGCTCTGAGAATATGAAGCCACTTAATAAGACTCATTTGGAGATATTAGAGCATATGGTTGAGTTTTTAAGGTTCAGTAAAGATCATAACTTGTTTCTCTTTACAGTATTTACAATACGCTTTGCAATACGTTTCACTGAGTCTGCATCAAGCAAACCAAAAGGAAGGAGATCTACTGTCCATTCATTCACAATGGAATGTTCATACAACCATCTCATGCAGCTGGATACTCTGTTAAGCATCATAAGTAAATCATAGTGGTCCTGTTAAGAATTGTTAAAGCAAAATTTAGAAGATTGGATGCACACATTTTACAAGGGGAAAGAAGCAGACATGTTATTCTCTTTCCAAGTTCATGAGCAATGGATGGAAGAAAAAAGCCACACTGCAGACAGGCACAGATAATTTCCTATTGTAATGGAAGCCTTAAACAACCTCAGCTACTTATTCTATAATTTCTTTGGATCCTAGCAAATTGCAGTTATTTGTTCAAAACAAAATGAAAAGGCCCATGATATAATAGAGCAATTTGAGCAGTGAAGAATGCAACACCTGTAATTCAATTTCATGGCAGCTGGTTTCACAACATGCTTCCATAGCACAGTTATGATATAGGAAACTTCTCTGAGTGTAACAATTCTTTCCCTAGCAAGCCAGGCTCTTAAGACACAAGTGAGCTTTAAATAGACAAAGACTATAAACAACAAGCAATCTGTATCTTACTTCCGCTTCCCTCAGTTGCTCAAGCATTGCTTTCTTGCCTGCCCTTATGTAAACTGTTTTCCCACTTTATTTCACATAAAGAAAATAGGAATTACTAAAAAGAAAATCTCACCCTTTTTTAACACTGGAGATATTTCATGCTGTATATTTATTAGGACTAACCCAAAAGTCACAAAAATATGGTAAGTTTCCAGAACTTTTCATCACACAAGATGTTATCAATGTAGTGAATGAAGGATGAAAATTCAGAAAAGGAAAATAAAAAACAAAAAGTACAGAAATTAGACTGATGCACTTGGACTTGTACAAGTGGGTAGGTTTCCACTTTGAACTAGGATGGAACCAGAGTGCAGACACTTAAATAAAAAAGGGGTTAAGCAGTTTTAAAACTGATCATGGGAGAAAGCCATTGGTTTGAGTTCTACCCTCTAGAGCAGGAGAAAACAAGCTTGATCCATCGTCCATGTGACAACCCTTCAGATATTTGAAGATAGCTATCATATCTCAGTCTCCTCTTTTCCATGCTAAACATACCCAGCTCCTTCAGTCATTCCTCATAAGGCTTGGTTGACCTCCTCTGCACACGTTCCAGCTTGTCAACATCCTTCTTAAATTGTGGTGCCCGGAATTGGACACAGTATTCCAGGTGTGGTCTGACCAAGGCAGAACAGAGTGGTACTATTATTTCCCTTGATCTGAACTTCTGTATACTTCTGTTGATACAGTGTAGAATAGCGTTAGCTTTTTTGCTGCTGCATCACACTGTTGACTCATCATAGGCTTGTGATCCACTAAGATGCCTAGATCCTTTTCACATATACTACTAGTAAGCCAGGTTTCCTGCATCCTTTATTTGTGCATCTGTTTCTTCCTGCCTAAGTGCAGAACCTTACATTCCTCCCTACTGAAATTCAATTCTCCAATCGGTTAAGGTCATTTTGAACCCCCATTCTGTCTTCTGCGGCATTAGCTACCCCTCCCAATTTGATGGCAACTGCAAATTTGATGAGCATCCTCTCAATTCCTTCATCCAAGTCATTTATAAAGACGTTGAGGTGGTAGCAGTCTGGGCATGAAAGAGAAATCCTAAAATAGAAAACCCCCAAAGAGAAAGAATCCACCACAGAATTGCTATGTGTTTCAATACAGGGCCCCAACAGTAATTTAGTGCTACTGATATATAACTGTGCCCCTCCACCCCCCACGCAAATTGCCCAAGGTAGTATTGAGATTACATTCTCAATCAATAAGGGATGGAAAAGAAGTGATGTAGTAAGGGGTGACTTCAGTTACCTCATATAAATGAGTTACCATATATGTGTGCTCCAGTAATGACAAAGAGATGAAATTTCTTGACACCTTTTCAGGAGTTGTCAACCTTTTTGCACCAGTGGACACATTCTGAGAAGGTGGATGGCTCAGATGGTTAGAGCATGGTGCCGATAACACCAAGATTGGAAGTTCAGTCCCCATATGGGTGTTGAACCAGATGATCATCAGGGTCCCTTTCAACTCTATGATTCTAAGGTGTTGTGGGTGCCAGTCACAAAATGGCTGTTGTGGGTGTATGACATAACGAAGTGACTGCTATGGCTGTATCGTACTGCAAAGTAGCTCCCATTAAAGCTTGGCATCCTCTCAATTCCTTCATCCAAGTCATTTAAAAAGACTTGCCACGATGTCTGCCACATTTAAAAGGGCAGAAAAAATGGTGCTGGCGTGCCTCTCAATCATCTGCCCATCAGTGGGGAAAAGGCACCTCCATCAGCTGCTACCACCCTTGCTCATCAACAGAGGCCCTTTGTGTTAAGAACCTGCCCCTAAATTGATTCAAATAATTCTAAATGACCAGGGATTAAAATCAACCCTGTAAGGTAGTACTGCTGTCACCAATTATGCGAATGACGCCTGAGCCAGGAAACTCTCAGGTCTTAAAGGATATCCTTAGGCTTTTAAGAAAGGCTTAAAAGTCTCCCTGCTTCTGGAGCCCTAAGCAAATCACAGTTATACAGTAGCAGGTTGACCCAAAGGCCAAGTCACTGGATTTTGAGCCAAGGCTTAATCCAAGAAACCATGCCAAAACTGAAGAGGTAGATTTTATTAATAATAAATAAAATATCAGCATATAAAAATAGAACTGGTAAACCAATAGAAAAATAGAAATGAAGAATATAAGAGTACATTTTGGAATTGCAAAACAAGACACAAAACAATAAATAATAATAATAATAATTTTTATTTATATCCCGCCCTCTCCAGCCAGAGCCAGGCTCAGGGCGGCTAACACCAGTAAAATTACAATAAAAACATAATACCGGGGGGGGGGGGGACGGGGGGACGGGACACAACAATTTAAAATACAGGTTAAAATGCAAATTAAAATGCAGCCTCATTTTAAAAGTAGCCCATGGATCAAAACTGTAAGGGGAGTGAAAACATAAGGGTCAGGCTAAGTCCAAACCAAAGGCCAGGTGGAACAGCTCTGTCTTGCAGGCCCTGTGGAAAGATGTCAAGTCCCGCAGAGCCCTAGTCTCTTGTGACAGAGCGTTCCACCAAGTCAGGACCAGTACTGAAAAGGCTCTGGCCCTAGTTGAGACCAATCTAACCACCTTGCAACTTGGGAACTCCAAAGTGTTGTCATTTGTGGACCTTAAGGTCCTCCGTGGGGCATACCAGGAGAGGCAGTCCTGTAAGTCCATGGGTCCTAGGCCGCGTAGGGCTTTAAAGGTCAAAACCAGCACCTTAAACCTGACCCTGTACTCCACCTTGTCTAACTCCGTACATTACCAATAGAGCAAAGACATCAAAGAAACACAGCAAGTAGCACAGATGTCAGAAAGAAAGTTGTAATCCAAAAGTGAGGCAAAATTTCAGGCCACAAACGTATTACACAGATAGTTGGGTATCACACAAACATGCTATTTAAAATTTTTATTTTTCATTTTTATGTCTCTGCAAATGTGCTAGAAGCTATAGTATAAAAGTACCAATAACAGGCAGTGAAAATAGCAGGTTTTCTAAATGGGTTATGAAATTGACCAGAAAAGGTTTTCTAATCAGATCTGATGCTGAAATTGACTCAACAAGAGATCAGGTATTCTTATTTGAAATCCATACAATTTACAGCCTAATCTGCAACTCAGAAGTAATCTTGGCTGTAATTCCCTTGGTCTGTGCTGCAGGCACTCTTCTTACAAGCCTCCCCGCTTTTCTGCAATTATAGTGCTTGAGAAATGTAAACATCCACCTACCCTAAAAATAGGGTTTGAATCCTCTTCAAAACAGCAGAAGGCAGCATAGGTAGTGACCAATAATGGATTGGGAAAGGGTAGGGGACAACTATGTCCATAGGGCTATGCCATATTGACCATGTGGATGGAACACACAGAGGTGTCCACACCAAAAATGGCATTGAACTTAGAAGCACAGACCATAAACTGTAATTCCAATTTTGGCTTACATAGGAAAAGAGCAATTATTAGTAGCATTAAGAACCCTTTGTCCAGACAAAGTATTGGAGTGGGTATCATTAGGCATGATGGGAGCTGTAGCCTAACATCATTTGAAGGGCCACAGGTTTAGCCTGTAAATACGCTACTTAGATTTACAGGGTGAGCCTACCTGCATTACCTATGTGGTGTTTTTTTTAAGTACCCATAGAGACTTCTCTGAAAGTCACATCATTAAGCTTATTAGAATATTGAAGCGTTAGGCTAAATATGTGTTGGATTTTATGACACTGATACAACACTGAAACTCCCAATAATATAACTAGGCTGAAAGTCAGAGACTAATTCTCAGCAGTTCATCAAACTAATTACCCAACAACCCCAAATCCTTCCTTTCTGAAAACTAAAGTTTCTTTACTTTTACCTCTGTTACTAATTTTTTTGTAATTAAACCCATTGTGAAGATCAACACACAGAGAGAAGAAATTAAAGCCAATTAAGCTTTGTTTCATCCCACAGCACTTGATTTGGTTTATTCCAAAACCTACAATGTAATCTGGTTGAGTGTCACACAGACCCCTTCAGGCCTGAGTGAAAACAGTTCCTTAAACCCAATAGGAAACGACTGGCTTTAAAATCTAAAGTTCCACAGGTCTATACCCATCAGTGCTTTCCCTCCATAGCCTCTTAATTAACTCTGTGGTGTGCTTTGTTACAAATATGAAACTCCAAATGAGCAACAGAGGCTTCTTAAAGCTTTCAAATTCCATGTATGATCAAAGAGTTCTGTGCCCAACCTTTTAAATTTAAAATGATATTCTACCATAGACTAAAGAGTAGCAGTATACCATCTGTACAGATCCAAATTCCTGCAATACGCAGGGTCTTTGTTTTGTTATCAATGATTGGAGAGGGGAAAGAGGAGCTCTGAACTAGATAACTAACTTCAGAAATTAACTCAATGGCTTTAATTAAAGGGAAACCATGGCTTAGCATGAGTGAACACATTTCCCAAATCAAGATTATGCCTCCTGCACTCCTCCCCAGACTTGCTACAGCCATGCTACCTGGGGCAGAGCTATGGTTTAGGTCAGTGTTATGCCTGAACCCAAGTTCATGTTTTGTCTTGCTCCAGACAAGCACCAAGGTGTGCTCTTCTTTGACGGTTTATCAACAGAATCAAAGGAGGAGTGCAGTGCCTGCAATGTGCTTGTTTGCAATGTGCACTAACCCATGGTTTGGCTTAATGTTATATGCAAACTGGGGTCATGTGGATGAAAACTCTGTTGCAGTGGCATATATCTGAGTCAGTCAAAGATGGGTTTGAGAGATTCCCAAAAAAAATATGAATCTACGCAACATAGTTTTTATTTGGTGTTATCAGTCTGTATTTCATTACTTGAGTAGCCAGAAGCAACTGTATTTTTTCTATCCACTGGTTCACTGATGATGAAAAAATTCTTACTCTGACAGTAATCTAGCTTTAAATAAGCCAGCTGCAGTCTATAATACCATCCTTAGCAAACTACTCATCTCTTAAGATGGATTTAGCTGGTGCAATAAACATTATGAGAGCCACATCACATACATGAATACTTTAGTATGCCCGCACCACTGAATCAACAGATGGTTCATAACATATACATAGTGTGATAATTCTAGCAAACCACTGGATGAACAGATGGTTCATGCACATACTGCAGAAGCCTAGAAAATGATAGATTTCTGAAGTGTGATAGGCTTTCGGGTGCTGATGCGGACATGCTCATGTGCCGGGGGGGGGGGGAGCTGGATACTAGAAATCTTGTGCATGGAAGCTGCGGGAAACAAACACATAACAGAAGTTGAGATCCATTTGCATGTGTGCATTCAAAGATGGAGCCATGGATCTACTCTAACAATGCATGGTGATGCTCTGTTTGCAGTAGGATCCCATGCGAAGTTATCTGCATGGAATGCAGATTGGATTTGTCATTTTCCTGCATGTAGCGAGATCTTCAGGGTAACTACAGGTTCAAAAATCCAACTGTGTGGGATGGGATATCAAGGTGATTTACCATGAAAAGTGGTAAATTAGAAAAATGAGAAAACTGAAAACGCAGATCGGAGTCCCTTGGAAACAAGTCAACAGGGTTTAAAACTGCAAGTTACTTTCCCAGCAGTCCAACAGACATATTTTAATATCAATATTCATATTTCTATCTTTTGGAAGAAGCTTAAATGAATGTGCATTAGGAACACAGGTGACATCTAACCACCTATTTCATGGATACACTTTGTAAATACACCTTTCTTTAAAGCAAAGCATTTTTAATTACAGGAAAAACAGACCTGTAGAACAAGCATCACTGTATTTCACCACTACTGAGTACATGTGGTAAATGAATATATTCAGGTGGCATTCAGATGAAGTATGGCAGATTTGGAAGTAACTTATTCTCTACTAAGATCTAACCATGGGAATAATCCTTCTATCCCTTTCATCATTGGCAATATTTTAAATTAAGGCTAGATGTTATTGCCAATGATCCAAACAATGCATAGGAGTCCTGCTTGTGAATGGATTTCCTGCTGCCTTCTTATGGAAAGGGATCCATATTCTTCACACAGGCATTCAGCACAGCACACTTGAAATATTTTTTCCCCTTAGCAAATAATAGGAAATCTATGTGCAGGGCTTTAAATCATGCCAATCACTGACACTGAACAAAATCCACAAAATATCATTGCTGCACAATTCTCATTAATTTGTATGAGTTCTAGATGAAAGCGCTACTCGTTGGACTGAACCCAGTATGAATTCAGCAGGGGATCAATGTATTTTATTTTATTTAAAATAGGCCTTTCCTCATATTGTACAAGACTTTCCTGTGTGGTTTTCTCTGTGAAAGAGGTCAGATTATGTAACACAAGGGCAGTATCCAGCTTAAACAACAACAACAACCATATTTGAATTTGTGTTCCTCTTTCCCCAAACAAAGAACTCCAGGCGGTTTACAATAATCAAATATCAAATATATGATGCAAAACAGTAATACATAAAACAATCCTAGTAAGCATTTGACATAACAATAGCATTTGACATAACAAGCAAACAATTTCATCAAGTAGTAAGAACAACAATTCATAAAACAACAGTAGAAATTTTAAAAAGGAAAAAGCATTAATATGCCACACAAGAGAAGGAAAGAACTCAATTAAAGCTTTGAAATGAGACTGGAATCCAACTGGCAACTAATGACAATCAAGCAGAACAAGTGTAATATGTCTGAAACATCTTGTTCAAGTCAATAGTCTGGCAGCAACATTTTGCAACAGTTACAGTTTCTTAAAAGTTTTCAAGGGCAACCTCACAAACAGGCATACCTCATTTTATTGCAGTTTGTTTCATTATACTTCACAGATACAGTATTGCTTTTTTAATTTTTTTAACACTTGGAGGTTTGTGGCAAGCTTGCATCCAGCAAGTTTATCAGCCCCATTTTCCCAAAAGCATATGTTTACCTCGAGTTTCTGTGTCACATTAATTAAGGTACGCAGATTGGGTATTTTTTTAAAAAAATACATAATGCTATCGCAAACTTAAAAGACTGTGGCATAGTGTAAATGTAACTTTTATATGCACTGGGAAACCAAAGAATTTGTGTGACTTGTTTTATTGTGATATTTGCTTTATTGCTGTGGTCTGGAATCGAACCCACAATATCTCCAAGGTATGTCGGTAGCTTATTCTGGAGCTAGCTAGATTCTGAGTAACTGCAGTGGGGTTCTATTTCATCAAGTAAGCCCATAGCTGATATACCAGCCAAATCTGGTAAAGGCACTCCTTGCCACTTATGCCACTTGTACATTTAACAGTAGAGCTATGTCAAAGGGCAGTGCAATCTCATTCAAGACGTGCTGCCCTCACATGCTGTCCACTTTGGGCTCTAGCTTCACACACCCATGTATGTGCCCCCCCAACCCCCCCCCCCCAGATTAGCCCTGAGGGGTTTTCCTCAACAGAAAAACAGTTTCTCACACCTGTTTTAGGTAGGTGGCAAAGACAGCTACAAAAGTCATTTTGGTGTTGTTGTTTTTTTAAAAAGCAAGTCAATTATAGACCTTGGAAGGGCTCCTTCCATTCATCAAAATGACTCTGACTGAGAGAAGCTCCTTTGGGGGACAGGTGGGAGACAAAGTGATTCTTACCAATTCTGCTTTCATCCAGTATCCTCCAGCGCTACCATCTCTTGTTATTCTGGAGCATGGGAAGGCAAACTAAGGCCCGGGGGCCATATCCAGCCCAATCGCCTTCTAAATCCGGCCCGCGGATGGTCCGGGAATCAGCGTGTTTTTACATGAGTAGAATGTGTCCTTTTATTTAAAATGCATCTCTGGGTTATTTGTGGGGCATTAGGAATTTGTCCCCCCCCCCCAATATAGTGCGCCCCCCCACAAGGTCTGAGGGACAGTGGACCACCCCATGCTGAATAAGTTAGCTGACCCCTGTTCTGGAGGGTCCCCAAATCCTCTGCTGCAGATTTTCAGATGGTTCAAGGGGAATAACTAAAATTTGCCTCTCCCCTTCCACCAGTGGGAGTCTCCCTCACAGGAATTTATAGTCCAATCCATTCTATTCCCCAGCTTTAAACTGGGTTAAGTATTTGTGGTAGAACTTAACTTGAATATGAAGTAAAAGCTGATCAAAAGAGCCATGCATACCCTTACTGTCACTTGTCAGCAGCAACAGGAATTAACAAGTCTCAGTACTGGTATCCTACTATACGCAGTGAAACTCCCAGTTGCAAATCCTTATGTCAACTTCACGGTTTCATTTATTATTAAATCGGTCATTTGCATGTTTTGTTTTCCTTTTGTAAACAAACTCAAAATAAGGCTGTTGGGACCACAAACTCAATCTGAGGAAATTTCCTAAATACACTTATCCTAGGGCCATTCCGATGCTGCTTTCGGAATGACAGCTGGCACCTGTGGCCTTCTGTGAAATACTTTCTGACACTGATGGAGTGGGACAGGTGGCCGAACTGGCAGAATGTGCTGCATTTGATTGATAAAGCGCTACAAGTGTCACAGGCTTATAGACTGTCATTAACATTCAGCAATTCCTCAGTGTGGGAGGTTCATAGGCAAGCACAACACACAGGCAACTCTAAGAGAATGGGCAGTTGCTGGGAGTGAGGGTAGGAGGCGAGTGAAAATCTATGGAGAGCATTCTTTGATTTTCCTAGTTACTTTGCTTTTTTACCAAAGGAAAACAAAAGTAAAACCAAGGATCCGCCCCACCTTTCCCTTTATCTTGGCCTGTTTGTCCAATGTTATCACAAACATTTAAAATCCCACACTGAGCTGTTTAGTTTAACAGTTGCAGACGGCACCATGTCTCAATGTTACTGCACAAAATTGTTTGCTTCTTGATCAAAATAACAAGCTTATTTATAAATTTATAAAATTGCTTCTGTACCACCATGTCATAAATTTTATCATGGCAGTGTACACTGTAAAACATCATTTAAAAATGCAGCTAACGATTTAGGTGACAAAAATAAAACTGATGCAGAACTCTGTTGGCACCTTCAACTACAGAATACACAAGCAAGTTTCCTATTATGACACAGGCGGACTACGGTTATAAAAAAAACCCCACGGGAAGCTTGTTTTTTGGCAAAGATTTGGGCAGCAAAGTTTGTCTGATGGCATAGCGATTGCCTTTTATTTCAAACTCTTTACATTTAATAAATAATAATAATAATAATAATAATAATAATAATAATAATAATAATAATTTATTTATACCCCACCCATCTGGCTGGGTTTGCCCAGCCACATTTAAACCTACCCTCTTTAAAAATGCTTATTTATGAGTTATAATTTTAATGCTCCCCACCCAACTTCATATGTATTTTCTCCTAACCTAAAATGCAATAACTTTAAATCAAAGCATCATACTAAGAAAAAAACAACAACCTAAAATCCTTATATCCATCCCCGTGCTGGGATGCTAAACAACCCATGCCAATTCATGTTCTCACTATTTCCTCTCCTTTTTATAAAATTATTTATATGCTACATTTGGGGAAAAGCCTACTCAAGGCAGCTCACACTATCATGAAAAGCACAGTAAATACAACAATCTAATCAAACCAACAAAGACAGTTATTACAACCCCTTAAAACAATTACTCAGTTATATTCTATAATACAGCTCTGAACAAAAATCCTTATTTGTTGGGGGGTGTATCTAACTGATCCACAGACAAGTCATGATTTACAGTTTTTGATCATGACCCTATGCAACAGAGAATGGTATTCTGCAGGTGGCTTTGAGAAAGCTTGTAAACTTTATTTATCTCTTGTTAGAAATAAGTTCCTGTACATTCCTGTACAGAAAATACATGAAGATGGGGGGGGGGGGGGACACTTTCTAGGTTTTGAAACTACATTCAAAAATGTCTATTTATGAATCAAGAATTCATAGCCCTTTATTTTGAATACTAAAAGTTTGTCTTCTTTAGCCATTTCCCCTATTCCTGGATTTTTTTCAAAAAGAAAAAGAAAAAAGAGAGAGAAGAAAAAAGAAAAGAAAAAGAAAGCCTGGACCATTTCAGTGTAGGGGTTTTTTTTTTGGGGGGGGGGGTTGAGGCCAATGGCAGGGGGAGCCAGAGGCAATGACATAGAGGCAACTCATTTAAATTTTGTCCCATCAACGCAGAGACTAAAAGGGAGTTAATGTAAGGAGTGATTGTAAGAAGACATGCAAGAGGGGGGGGGCGGTGCTCGCTGAGGCCAGACTGATCCATTCACCCTAATGGATCAGCCTCCTCTGTTTCTAATGTGAACTGTACAGTAAGTTTTTTCTTATGTATTTTACTTTGCTTCTTGACCCCAACCAATCAAGGATCATGTAGCAAACATGATTATGTCATAGCACCATAGACCCAGTCAGAGTCAGCTACAGAATGTTCAATCACTGTTGGTAATTAACAGCTCTCACTTTCTCATTCTGAATGTTGATGGTGGTGGTGGGAGATGGAATGCATTCATATTGCCAGAACAACCTGGCTGATACATAGGTATCTTGCCACACTGTACTACTTTCATTGATTGCCAATAGTGTACTATAAAAAACTTTCCATCCTAAGACATCACTCAGTCATAGTCAGTTATGCATAAAGAGTTGAGGCACAACAGAAATGAAGATTTGGATGTGTAATATATTATGAATGGACAACATCCCCATTTAGATGTGCATTTACACAGCATTATTTTTCAGTCTGATATGCCTTTCAATGCACAGTGAAATGTACATCTCAATCCATACTCTTGCCTAGTTGGGCAATGTCACATGGGCTGCATCTGAGTAAAGGATTGTTGAATTGGTTGGCTCAATAATAAGGATAATTTTATATCCTTCCATGGCTCCTATCTCCCTGTGAACTGTTTCATATCCTTTTGCAAAGGAGTGTGGAAAAACAGCAAAAGAGGGGCATTAGAAATTTATGTTTATGTGCAATATTTGGGAAGATGTGGTGTTCGAAAAAATTAATTCAATGTATGACCTATTCCATTTACCTAATATATTTACTAACAAACATTGATTGCTCCTCACTCCAATTCCACAAGGGCAACACAACAAAATTAGGCAACTTGGCAATGGACAGCACTTCATGTTCCATTTTCTATTCCTTATGGTAGAAATGCATTTAATTGCTTTGGCAGCATACATGGGGAAAGAGGGTGTGCAGGAAATAACTGACCTTTCAAACAGTCAGAAAGAAGCTCAAAGATGTCTATTTACTGTAGCTCTCTTGGTGATTGATATTAACTATGATAGCCTCCCTTCAGGAAGGAAGAATCTAGTCTTCTTATTCTAGGGTTTATAATAAGTGGGGTTTTTCCTGAAAAATTTGGCTATCAGTAACAGGTTCTTAATGTTAACACTCAGCAGATCTGAAAGCATAGGTTCTAGCATTCTGAAACATGGAAGCAGGCTGCTGAATTTATGCCAGCATCAGCTAGGAGTGCCACATCATAATGGCCTTGTCTCTTTGGATCTAATGGAATTACCTGGTAGGTACTATTTTTCTTCATTTTTAAAATCAGAATAGTCCAATAAGGATCGAGTATGCTCCAAGTGTCTGTAGGGGATGAGGACAGAAAGTCAGGAGGGTATTTTACATTTCTTTTCTTCCATGTTATGTATTTTTATATTGTAAACAGCCCAGTGAATAATCATGGAATCCAAGGCACCGTACATAGTCCCCAGTCAGTTTCCTATCCAGACACCGACCTGCTTAGCTTCAGCAAGATGGGGGCCTCATGTACCTTCAGGCCACACTCTTAAAATGAAATGAAGTGTCCTGGAAAAGGCCCCAGCTGGATGAATGGTGAAGATGGGGAGAACTGCATATTCCAACATTTTGCAATATGGTGATATTAAAAATGCCACTAATATCCAGGATTTGTGAAAAGAAGCATTAGTAAAAAGCAGGCAAGTTTTCTCAAAGCCTCTGAGTTTGCTCAAAAGCTGTCTTTCTGATGAGTAGACACCTGTTAATCTTTCAAGTAGATGAAGCCACATGGTGCACTTATCAGTGACAAATAGGGAGAAGGAAAAACCATTAGAGATAAAAGTCTGAACTGAAAGATGATAACATTTCACTTACCTAGGACACTGCCATCCAAGCTTGTAGATATCCTGGCTCAGATGGAGGGCATCTCTCTGTTTAATAATAAAAAGGAAAATAATGACTCATTTGGTGACAACAAATATTCCACAGTATTTTCTGCCTTTTTTGGGGGACGCTGTGTGATGCAAAATGATTTTTAAAAAAACCCTGTCCTTTAAACAGTTTGTATTATTCTGTGATGGCAATGATTGACTAGGAAGCATATCATCATCACCTTGCATGTGAATTCACTATGCAAGTCACTGTGCAAAGGTTTTGTTTCTTTACCCCTGTCCAAGGGTAAATGGCTTATAAGAACATTGACAGGGATGATGTGAAAATTATGACCGCATATAAAGTATGATGCGAATTATCATTAGGAGAAAAGGAAAGCTGGATTTGATTTATGTGATAATAAGCAGCAATGTTAAGTAGTTGAGACCGCATTATCTTGTGCCTTTTTAAAAGCTCGGCAATGGGCTGTGCTGTTTCCAGTTGTTTAAAGGCCCAGAAAGCACACAGCTAATCGTTTCTCATTTTGTTGCAGGCAAAATCTGTATTCCACAGACAGAACCATAAAGCTCATCTGGAGATTACACAAGGAGACCTAATTGAACAGGCTCTTCAGAGCCAACCCATAAAAGCTGCATGCTGATTGACAGGAGTGAAAGAAGTCTTGAAGCAGTTTTTGGAGAAACAAGCCACTGATTTATATTTAGCAACTTTATTCAAAAGTTTTGTTTAAATGTCCTCTCCCAATCATCAAGACTTCGTTTTACTAGGATTCAATTTTACCAGAGAGATCATCTAGATTTTCAGTGCAAGATGGAAACATTTTTTCCTGTGTGAGATGTACATTTGCAAGTGCATCCAGAGCAATCATCTTCTCACTTAAACACAAACTTTCCATATTCATAAGCAACAATGTCAAAGCCTCAAACTCATCTATCATTCATAAAAATACACGTATCTACAAAAACTCAAAACAAAGCACTGACCATTACAATACTTTAGCTGGAAGTGTCCGGAAGGATGAAGTACAACAAATGAAAGTTCAAAGCAGAAACATGCTAAGAGTCTCCATCTGTTTTCCAGAAATTCAGGGCCTAAAGTCTACAAATAACTTAGTATTTTTAGGGTTGCAAACCAATCAAAGTCATTTCAATTGATTCATGCTCAGATTTTAAATCCAGTAATGTATCCCACAGGTATCTGGTTGGCCACAGCGAGAACAGGACCCATTGGCCTGATACAGCAGGCTTTTCTTATGTTCTTATATTCTTATCAATTACACCAGCATTTTGCATATTTAAACAATATTTGCATATATACACACACATCTAAATTCTCTGTTTCTCTCAGATTAGACCTGGAACAGCTTCCAACTAAAATAGTTTTCAGCTTTATAGAGTCCTACCTCCCACGTAATACATGACAAACATATACAAATGCAGATATGCTTATCTCTGCACCATTCCAAAGCTAAAACAAAACAGCTCCTTTTGTTTCTTCCAGGAGTGTTTTCCCAGAGAGAAAAGGAAAATTGCAATTTTTCGGCTACCATTCCATTCCCAACAGTAGCCAGTCAATGCAGCGCAACTGAGTCCTGCTGTCCTACTAATACTGTCTATAGGGGCACCCAAAAGACGGTATCTCTTGGTGCCAGCCCTCTTGTTTGTCTGTCTACCATGCTTGCTTACACCCTGCCCACTCTGTACCAAGCAAAGACAGATGTTTCACACTCAAGAGACAAACTATCTCTTTTAAGTGGATAAAAAACTCCCTCTCATCCCAGCAACAGCAGTAGCTCTTCACTTCCAATGGATCAACCTGCTCTATGGAGAAAAAAAGCCAATCCTGCTTAAGTGTGGAACCTGAAAGACCAGGGAGGGCAGTAGGCAATTAGTCAGGATAAAAATGTTGACAGCGAGGTAAATATTTAACAGATATTTTTTGCAGGCCCGATGCGGGTGGCGCTGTGGGTTAAACCACAGAGCCTAGGACTTGCCGATCAGAAGGTCAGCGGTTTGAATCACCACGATGGGGTGAGTTCCCGTTGCACGGTCCCAGCTCCTGCCAACCTAACAGTTCGAAAGCACGTCAAAGTGCAAGTAGATAAATAGGTACCACTCCGATGGGAAGGTAAACGGCCTTTCTGTGCGCTGCTCTGGTTCGCCAGAAGCGGCTTAGTCATGCTGGCCACATGACCCAGAAGCCGGTTCCCTTGGCCAATAAAGCGAGATGAGCACCACAACCCCAGAGTTGGCCACGACTGGACCTAATGGTCAGGGTTCCCTTTACCATTTTTAATAGGAAATTCTAGCCTTAAGAAAATTTTGCATGTATTTATTTAGCAGTTAAAAAGGGGTTCTCACTATATAGGTAAAGGTAAAGGTACCCCTGCCTGTACGGGCCAGTCGTGTCCGACTCTAGGGTTGTGTGCCCATCTCACTTAAGAGGCCGGGGGCCAGCGGTGTCCGGAGACACTTCCGGGTCATGTGGCCAGCGTGACGAAGCTGCTCTGGCGAGCCGGCACCAGCGCAGCACACGGAAACGCCGTTTACCTTCCTGCTATAAAGCAGTACCTATTTATCTACTTGCACTTAGGGGTGCTTTTGAACTGCTAGGTGGGCAGGAGCTGGGACCGAAAGACGGGAGCTCACCCCGCCGCAGGGATTCGAACCGCCGACCATGCGATTGGCAAGCCCTAGGCGCTGAGGTTTTACTCACAGCGCCACCCGCGTCCCCTCTCACTATATACTGCTTCCTTACACCAAAAACATTTTTTAAAAACCAGTTAAAACATGTAGTTCCACTATTGATCTTTTAATAAAACATTGCTGCAGCAAATTGTATCCTTTCAGATAATCATGCAGAATAGATTGTGTTAAGAGTATGCAAAATCTCCCAAACAGAGGACATTTCTTATAACTTATTGTCTGCTCAGAAGTATGGGGGGGGGGGCGAATCTGAAGCAATATAGGTTGGAATTCAGTATTTCCTCACTGGACTAGATCCAGTGGCTACTGCACTGCTGGAGCTCTCATTGCCTTCCTGCTACAGGTGAGGAGATGACTATGAGAAAAGTATGCAACTGATGCCATCCTCTCTGAAGCTGTGGCAATTTGAATCAGGAATTCGTGGCTGAGGAATATAAAATGCAATTGGAATGTTAATTTCCAAGAACATGCCAAATTTCTGAATCCATTGATTTGTACCATACGCTACTGAAGGAGGCAAATACTGGCATTTTTGCAAAGTACTATCCTAGAAATGAGACAGGTTCCTGTTTGCGATGGCAGATTGCTGATGTGATTTTTCCTTGGTAAATATCCAGCTTTTCATAATTTAGCATCAGCTGTTTGTACTTATGCCTCTTCTGCTCCTGGGCACCTGAAACACTTTAGGGCAGCTTGACAGCAGGTGTGTGAGCTCAGCAGTGAATGGAACCAGATCTTAAATTAGCAGCACTTGGCTAGCCAAGGCCTGTAATATACTAATCATAAGCTGAATGCTCCCATGAAGCAGCTTGATTTATCTATTTTCACCTTTGGATGCTTAGAATTTTTTAAAAATTTGAACTTATTTTTCATTAAAACTTAGGTCATCAAAATGCTCAAGAATGGGTAGAAAGTAATACACTATGTCATTAAGAAGCTAAACAAGTACAGAACTAAAAAGAGAACAGGGAGTGGAAAGGGGGAAGTGTCAAAACACTGAGGATGGTATTTTCCCTTCTTTTCATCATTTCTCTCCACACATACATATGGTTCCTTGCCCAAATCCATCCTAACAAGATCAATGGAAGCAGCCTTATCACACTTTTATCACCTTCTGGATCAATGGAAATGCAGACTATCTACACCAGGCTTCTTCAACCTAGGCCCTCCAGTTGTTTTGAGACTAAAATTCCCATCATCCCTGACTACTGGTCCTGCTAGCTAGGGATCATGGGAGTTGTAGGCCAAAAACATCTGGAGGGCTGAGGTTTAGGAAGCCTGATCTACACTGTGTTCCTTTAAGTGAGGTGAGCATTTGGGCACATATTCAAAGGCACAGCCCTCTGAAAGCAATGCAGTGCAGATAATCAGCATCTATAAGTGCCTTGCTCAAGTAGAAGGGCTGGCAGTGGGCTTATATATATTTGATTCCATGGTGCTGAGTTCAGGGAAATGAAGATGTATTGTACACTGTATCCAGGAATATCCTCATTCAAGAGAAATGAACTGCAGCTACGTAGCCCTTTCATGTCATCAGGAGTATGTGATGACTTACACACTTTCTCTCTCTCGCCTGCACATACACCCAGCTCCAAAACTATCTTGAAGCTTGGTTTAGGGCTCAGAGGATCAACACCACAACAGAAGTTCCTCTCTTGAGCAGAAGGTAGCGCTGAGCTAAAGGTACATGTGGGAGCTGTTTTCATTTTCTCTTTGACATACAGTTATCATGGAGGGAAGCTTGCCCTCACAGAATGCACACCACGGGACATTGCATTCTCTGACGCCACCCCATAATCATTTAAATTGCAAATGAAGAGTGCCCTTTTACAGTTAAAACATCATATGAGGAAGATAAGTTAGGCTCAAGTCTAGTTTCCCACTCAACAGCTTTGCCCAAACCAACTGAGAATTTTACAGCCTGCCTGCTGGGTGGTTTATTTGTTTGTTTTGCTAACAATATCAGAGGTCAGCATGAATGCACAAGGACTCCCACTAGCGTCGTAGGACTTTGATTCTATTTTCTCCCATCACATACCTTCTGTATTGGCTCAGGGGAGGGGGTTCAGAAGAACCCCCAGAAAAGTGCCCAGGGGCAGGAGAGGGTGATTGTTCCATCAGCAAGCAGAAATAAAAAATGCTTGCTTTGGCAGAGTGATCTGCTTAGTGCTACACTGAATTCTTCCCAATGTATGTTATTACTCATTTCATTTCTAAACCACTTTATACTGTTGATAAAAAAAATCTCACAGCAGTTTACAACACGTTAAAACACAAAGTAAAACCATCAAGAATAAAACATTACTGAAGAAAGTCAAATATAAAGTATACTTTCAATGTAGCATGTTTAGCCCCTGTCACTGCCAGCTGACAGTTTTGGAGAAGCCAGATGGGCCTTTTTAAAGGAAAAAAAACCCCGCCCCTGCCATTGCCTTTGGCCCATTTTGGCATCTTATACATCCACACATTGGACAACAGTGAGAAATGTCATTGATTAAAGTAACAACAACAAAACAGAATGAGACTGGGATAGCACGCGAAAGATGTTCCATAAAGAAAATGTAAACCTTCAAAATGATCCAGTGTAATGAGTTAGCGCTTCACACTGCAATGTTTTCCTATAGGTTCCATCAGTAGATTCTAAAGTATCACTATAAGATACATTTTTTAAAAACCACATTTGGATTGTAACCATCATGTTACCATATTTCCCAGGAAAGTTGCCAATGAATTCACACAGTCAAGGTAAGAATTTTGTTCAGAATATTGAAATATATTTACTCAATATAGCATACCCTACAGAGTCAGTAAACATCAGAGTGGACGACATGTATGGATCCACTCAGGTTCATCTTATGCAGCATCACATTCAACATTTTCATTTTTCTTGGTTATAGCGAATTTAATTGTGATGAGCAAAGCGTCTTCAAACGTTGTATTAGATAATGCACCTGTGGGGACTTTATGCATACAAAATAATTTGTATGTATCTGTGTAAACATATGTTTCAAGTGCTTAAGGAAAAACTACTTGATACAGAAAAAGAGCCAACACTCAAATCCCTCTTCCTCAGATAATCACGCTTTCACTTTTACAATAAACAGAAATTGCTATAGGAACTCCCTTTCCTGTTATCCCACCTTCTCTATAGCTGTGTTCCACCCATTTCAATTGCCTTGTTAATACCTGTTAAGATAACACGGCAAGCTGCCAAAATAATGGCATTTCTGCAGGCTTGCCAAAGGCTTCCTCTAGATTACATTTTGTCTTTTTATATATGCGAAGAGAAAATATGTGCATTTCAGCAAAAGGACGAACTGCTGCCAGGTGAACTGTATTGATTTAGCTTTGGCTATGTCAGGAAAGTATTCTCAGGATGATAGCAAATGCTGTACTGAATTAAAGGAAATCAACACCTTATACTATATTCCGTAGTGCTAATGTGGAACAGTGCTAAAATTTTCTAACCCAAACCACTCTAATTCCATCTCTATAGAAAAGCACAGCATAGGTGTTAAGACTGGTTTCCCTAGCCTCTTGGTTTACAAGGTGCATAGTACTCACAGGACTAAGAGTGCTAAGCAGCTGATCAGTGCTATAAATACACTTCCAATTAAGATGACAATTTTCAGCAGCTTACCCAATTTAAAAGTCACTGCATTCCTGACCTTGTGATACCCTTGTCAACAGCCACACTTCTCACAGCTGTCTGCTAACACATTGCACCTGTGCAACAGTTTGCCGCTTTCTTTGACCCCAGAAAAGGGAAACATCAGTCCCATGATTGCTGTTCTTTCCCCACTTTTTGCCCCTGCCCTGCGTCTATTCTTAGCTTCTTCATGCTCAGCCCCCACCTCTCATCACTTCAGGCAGAAATCAAAGCACAATGGCCAGAATTTGAGCTTCAATTCCCAGAGTTAAAAAACATAACTTTTGAAGAAATGGTACAAAGGACCCTGCCATATTACAAGTGAGAATACTAGTCCATCTAGCTCGGTATTTGTCTGACTGCCAGAGGCTCTTTGGGGTTTCAGGCAGGAATTATTCCCAGGCTTACCTGGAGGCCCCAGGCATCGAAACTGGGACTTTCTGTATGCAAGGTATGTGCTCTTCTGCTCAGGTCTAGCCCCATGATTCATAGGAGTATGAGAAATACCTTAGAGAAGCCAATGAAACTTAGTCATCTGGGGCACCTGGGAATTTGCAGTCTTGCCTTTAGTTAGTTAATTCGGGTTTTTTAAAATCTATTTAAAAGATGTGGATCTGACCTAAATTCTGGGGTTTCCCTACCTGAGGTGAAATGGGAAGGTGCCACCCCAACCCACCAAAGCCTTCCTTGCCTGGGTCATGTGGTGCTGTCCGCAAAGCAGCAACAGCGGGTTCCAATGCGATCTTAGGAGAGCTCATGGAGTGCACAAGATCTCATGAGATTTGGGTGAGATCTCATCAGAAGCTGCCGCCACCATCACTTCCCCAGCAGCAGAGGCAGTGGAGCACCCATGGTGTTCCACTGCCTGAGATGGCTGCCCCTGCCTGCCTCATGGGTGGGCCAGCCCTGCCTAAATTAATAGACATACTTGGTAAGCTGTGCTGCTAATTAGTTAAGTCAATTAACTGAAAGATATTTTATTTAAAAAAAATAATATTTGAATTTATCAAGAGCGTTCACCTGTGGCTCAGCTATTACCAAACAAGAAATTGGAGTTGTCCAATAGCAGGTGCTTCTCCACATTTTACGTAATGCATTCCACATATACCTAACTAAAAGCAATGTGATTTTTCTACAAATATTTCAAAGTGGTAAAGAATCTAACTTGAAAGCAGAAGGCCCCCAAGTCCAGTTCCCAGCATATTCAGTTAGGGTGGAACAGCTACTGTATCTGAAACCCAGGTGAGCCATTGGAAGTTAGTGCAGACTATACTGAGCTAGGTGGACCAAGGAGTGACTTGGTATAAGGCAGTTTTCTGATTCACTTCAATTAATTTAATTTTCTTTCTCATTCTTCTGTTGAACAACAAACAAAAGTAAGATATTATTTTGAACATAATGGCCTACAGGTTTGGGGTTTTTGTTTTCTTTTACAAGATTCAATGATTGTCCAAATACGTTATTCTTTATCCATTTCAGTATGGAGTACAGATGCAGTCAAAAGCTTCTGAAGGCATGGTTCAAAGAATTCTGTTATTTTAATTACCATGTCCAATTATGCACTAACTGGAAGGAATAGATTTGTGTAGCTACTAACACCTAAAACAGGTACAATGTTTGATAAAGCTAGACATTAAGAACCCAGGGAATCCAAGGGGGATGGAGCAATCCTTGCATTCTAAGTCAAGGACAGAAGGTGGGTGAGATTTCGTCTTCTTCTATTTTGCTGCACCAGTTTCTAGAAGCAGATATGGAGATATGCAGGGATTTAAACAGAGGCACCGCATGCAAGTGCCAGATTCTGCAGCTCCAATGGATTCAAATTACAGGAAAAGAGATAATGACTAAGCATTAGGAAAAACTTTCTGACAGTAAGGGGTTCAACGGTGTAACAGACTACCTTGGAAGGTGATGGACCCTCTTTCACTGAAGGTTTTTAAACAGTGTGTCATAGAATCAAGTACAGTTGGAAGGAACCACCGGGTTTATCTGCCCAATCCCTTGCAATGCAGGAATCTCAACTCAAGCATCCATGACAAAGGGCTGTGTGTGTATCTGTGTAGTTTGGACAGACATTGTCAGAGGTTCTTTAGCTGCGATTCCTGCATTGCACAGGGTTAGAGTAGATGACCCTTGGGGTCCCTTCCAACTCCACAGTTCTATTATTGTATACATGAGTGGTTTGTTTTGTTTTTCCCCTGACATTCTTCCATGATGGAACTTAAAAATTTGCTCTCCAAACAGTGATTGGCGCAAACTGATTTTAAGCTGTATTTCACTCGATTGCTGGATTTTATGTTTTAATGTATTATATACTTTGATGTTAGCTGACCTGAGGGCTGTGGAGGGTGGGATATAATTTATTATTATTATTATTTATTATTATTATAACTTCAGCAAGGTCATAATCAGATCCATAATACATAATTTCAGTTAAATCAAAAGTGCTGCCAAGGAGCAGCACAGGACATGTGACAATGTGTCTGAAACAATGTGAAGAAATTCAGCCGCTGCATAAACTTGTGGTTTACCCTTCCTACACTATGGATCCTCTAACCTTGACAAAAGCTTGTGTTTTCTGAGAGAAAACACGCAACTTAGTAATGTTAGAAGTGATTTTAAAGAGCAGTTTTTCTTAAGGTTGCCAAGGTGACATGTTTGCAAACAAAACATGGGCACTGCATCAAAATATATTGTTAGTGCAACAGATAAGTAAAGCCTCCAAGCAAGATATAAAGTGGGGGTTTTTGTTTGTTTTTTACTGAACTTGCAAATAGATGTGGCTTACTTGCCTTTACTGTATCATTCATTTCATCTATGCAGTGATTCCATGGTAAAAAGTTTGTGTGTGTGTGTGTGTGTGTGTGTGTGTGTGTGTGTGTGTGTGTGTGTTTTTAACGGTAGCCCCAATTCCCATGGGGGAATAGATGTGATAAATTGGCATGCAAACCAAGAGCAATTTATGTTGTCTTAGAAGCCAGACTACGTTTTACATATAATCAGGAGGCCTCCTACAATCACAAAGGCAGTGTGGTGAATTGCCCCAGACTATACATTTTCCATCATTATTCAGCTGGTTCCATATAAGTGTACTTCTCTAAAACACACTTTAAAAACAAAATTTCTTTTGCCAAGGAAGTCCAAGTGAAATGAGCATATATCTAACAATACTTATAGCTTATTACACCACTTATTCCTAATTGGCCAAACTATTAGACTTGTTTTAGATTCCGAGCCACAATTTTCACCTTTAGTTTACCTTTTTGAAAAATGCCTATTAATACGGTGTATCAGGAAGTAGACTGAAAAAGTGAGGTAGATTGCATGGAGTATCCATCTTAATATTGGGTCATTTCTCAGTAGGTTTGTTCTTGTTACCCAAGGAAAGTAAATAACTTGGGAATTAGAAGCAAGGTGACACTGCCATGCACCTACCCCCAAAAGCAAACCCCACAGCATTTACAAAGGGGTAAAATATTTAGATCGTAGCACATAAAAGCAACATTCTTAAAGAGAAACAGTAATTAATCATTGTATTTCCTTTTTATGAAATTAATTTAGTTACTGGTTAGAAAATAGAGGTCAAGGTAAAGGACCCTGGATGTTTAAGTCCAGTCAAAGGGGACTATGGGGTTGCAGCGCTCATTTCAGGCCGAGGGAGCCGACGTTTGTCCACAGACAGTTTTCCAGGTCATATGGCCAGCATGACTAAACCACTACTGGTGCATGGAGGACCGTGACAAGTGCCAGAGCACATGGAAATGCTGTTCACCTTCCCACCACAGCAGTACCTATTTATCTACTTGTACTGGCATGCTTTCAAAATGCTAGGTTAGCAGGAGTTGGGACAGGGCAACGGGAGCTCATCCAGCCATGGGGATTTGAACCGCCGACCTTCCAATCAGCAGGCCCAAGAGGCTCAGTGGTTTAGACCACAGCACCACCCATGTTCCTAGAGGTACAAATGCCATTCATTTCCATTTAAATGAAATCCTTTTAAAACAAGTTTTCCCCTTACTTTCCCCTTACTTTTTAGGAGGGAAAAAGTGTGTCTTATAGAGTGAAAAATATGGTATGAGCCACACAATGCCTTCCCCTTTTCTACACAAGAGCAGGACATCCCAACTTTAAACTAAAACAATCAAATGCAATGTCAGTGCTATCATAAAATATGAATTTTGTGAGCCAAGCAGCATCATGTGAATTTGCATGCAAATCATTACTGGAGACAGCAGAAAATAATATGGCTAGAATTAACACTGATTAGGCAGATTTAAGAGCAATTGTGAATCTATGGATTAATTTTAAGTTGTGACTGATTGTCCATGGAATGCAGCACAACCTTATAGGGATGGAATTAAGAAATGTAAGACTTTTCTTTTTTAAAAAGAAGAAGAAGACAAGACAGATTGGGTATTATGTTGCCTTTTTGTGTAACTGCAGCAAAACTTCAGTCACCGAGCCTTATTCTAAAGCATCCTGCAATCTGTAGAATCTTTTCACTCATCAGCATCAACTGTGTCTCATTCTTGGCAGCTGCATGCTGGTACATTCCCTAGACTGCGTCATGCTGAGCATCTGGATCCTCATCTGATGCTCAGGTTTCTTTTTTTTAAAAAAAATATATATTTATTAAAGTTTCAAACAGTAAAACAAGCTTCACAATACAAAATAGAGAAAAAGAAAAAACACCACTCAAAAATCAGAGAGAAAACACAATGAAAAACCCATCAAAAAAACAAACAAAAGAAAAATACATGAACAGACATAAGAAAGAAGAAAAAACCAATTTCTTAGATATTATTCTCATAACCCTCTTTCCAGACTCCCTCGCATTTCCCTTTTCTGCGTTCCCTTTTACAGAATCTTATTCAGCAATACCTCACCTTCTTTCAAATCTTATTTCAAATTATACGTTTCCACTATTATGTCTCCAATTTTTCCCCATTTTTTCCTTTTGTTTAAGTTTGACATAATATTGTTCTGACTTCACCTTTGTTCTGTTGACCATTTTTGCATACACCTTTCAACTATATCACTAATACCATATTATCTTTATATCCCGCATCATTCTAACATTCATACAATTTACAGTGCTTTTGCAAGTAGTCTTTAAATTTCTTCCAGTCCTCTTCCACCAACTCTTCTCCCAGGTCTCGGATTCTGCCAGTCATTTCTGCCAATTCCATATAGTCTATCAGTTGCATCTGCCATTCTTCCAGGGTGGGTAAATCTTGAGTCTTCCAATGCTTTGCAATAAGTATTCTTGCTGCTGTTACTGCATACATAAAGAAAGTTCTATCTTTCTTTAACACCAATTGGCCAACAATGCCCAAAAGGAAGGCCTCTGGTTTCTTAGGGAAGGTATATTTAAATACAGTGGTACCTCGCAAGACGAATGCCTCGCAAGACAAAAAACTCGCTAGACGAAAGGTTTTTCCGTTTTCGATTTGCCTCGCAAGACGAATTTCCCCTATGGGCTTGCTTCGCAAGACGAAAACGTCTCGCGACTTTGTTTTCTTTGTCTAAAAACAAAGACATGTTTTGTTTATAAAGTTAATTTATTTTCCCTTCAATTTTTGAACTGCTCTTTACAGTATGTGTGACTTTAAAGAGCAGTTAATAAACTGTTGTTGTACCAAATTTGGCTTTGTTTGGACTTTTTTTGACCATAGGAACGCATTAATTGATTTTCAATGCATTCCTATGGGATTTCGTGCTTCGCAAGACGAAAAATTCGCTAAACGACAAAAATTGCGGAACGAATTAATTTCGTCTTGCGGGGCACCACTGTACCTTTTTCAATTCATTATAGATCATTTCCCAGAAAGCCTTAACCCTAGGGCATGTCCACCAAAGGTGAAAGAATGTTCCCTCAGTTTCTTTACATTTCCAACACTTATTATCTGGCAAGTGGTATATTTTTGCAAGCTTGACTGGGGTCATGTACCACCTATATATCATTTTCATAATGTTTTCTTTCAAGGCATTACATGCCGTGAACTTTACTCCGGTGGTCCATAACCGTTCCCAGTCAGCAAACATAATATTGTAACCAATGTCTTGTGCCCACTTTATCATAGCTGATTTGACCGTTTCATCTTGAGTGTTCCATTTTAACAGCAAGTTATACATTCTTGACAGTATCTTAATTTTGGGTTCTAACAGTTCAGTTTCTAGTTTCGATTTTTCCACCTGGAAACCTGTTTTTTTATCCTCATTAAAGACCTCCCTAATTTGACAGTAATGTAACCAATCTCGCACTTTATCTTTTAGTTTCTCAAAACTCTGCAATCTCCAAGTGTCTCCATCGTTTTCTAATATCTCCCAATATTTTGGCCATTTGACCTCCATATTAAGTCTTTTCTGAGCCTTAGCTTCCATTGGTGACAACCACCTTGGGGTCTTATTTTCCAATAGATCCTTGTATCTTGTCCAGACACTGAACACTGCTTTCCTGACAATATGGTTCTTAAATGCTTTATGAGCTTTAACCTTGTCGTACCACAAATATGCATGCCACCCAAACACATTGTTGAACCCTTCCAAATCCAAAGTGTCAGTGTTTTCTAGAAGTAGCCAGTCTTTCAACCAGCAGAAAGCTGCTGATTCATAATAAAGTTTCAAGTCCGGCAGGGCAAACCCCCCTCTTTCTTTAGCATCAGTTAATATTTTAAATTTTATTCTGGGCTTTTTGCCCTGCCAGACAAACTTAGAGATATCTTTCTGCCACCTCTTGAAACAATCCATCTTGTCTACAATCTGCAAAGTCTGAAACAAAAACAACATTTTTGGCAATACATTCATCTTTATAGCAGCAATTCGACCCAACAAGGAAAGCTTCAATTTTGACCAAATTTCTAGATCTTTTTTTATTTCTGACCAACATTTTTCATAGTTATCTTTGAATAAGTTCAAATTTTTAGCCGTCATGTTCACCCCTAGATATTTCCTGATGCTCAGGTTTCTTCCCATCATCTCCAGGATACAAACAAACTTAGGGAGTCTGACCAGACCACACAAAGGCTATTTTTCATTTAAAGGTTGAGTGTCTGAATATTTCCCCTCTCCCTTTCTTTATCTGTAGCCCTCTTTAGAAAGGGTCAAAAGGAAATGGAAAAGCAAGCAGAGTAAAATTAGCAACAACAACCCCCCCCCCCCGGAATATATGTAACCTTTGTCCCCTGTTGTCTACTATATGGTCTCTGCCACAGCATTCCTTTTCTATCAGCATTGAGTCCTAGTACCAATCCAAAATACTTTATTCTTGTTTATTGTATGCATTAAAATATATTGATTTCAGTGAATGGGAAGGTTCAGCTAAAAACAAAGGGGAGTGTTTGGGTATGCACAGTGGATATAGCAGTAAATATGATTCAAGAAAGCAGTTATTCTAACAGGTTAAAAGGAAATAATAAACCTCTATTTGTAGCTAAAATTATACACCCTATTAGATACCATGTAGACCTCATCTTCTGCTGCTGACCCACTGACTGAATAACATAATGCCATGTAAATTTGCTGTTCTGGAAGATGAAAAGACACCTCATAAAGGGACAACCTACAATTAGAATGTATAATTATACCTTGGGGCAGAAAGGAAGCAACCAGATTGCATTCAGCTACTCATATCTAAAGATATTGTATGGGGTTGCGATGTGGGGAGGCCCTGTGATTCCCATTTTCTAAGCCTCCTCACTCAGAACTCTGCTCCTCATGCCCCATTCTTAATTAGAATACTGTAACTTACAGTTCTGTGTACTTCTTTGCAATGGGGTGCAATTTGTGGGTTGGGACTGCCAGCTCCAGAATGACAAGGGACGCCTAGTCACACATGGGATTTTGCAGGGCCTTACTTGTTTCCGTATGCCGTCCTGCCATCCCAGGAGGGGGCAGAGCAGAGGCCTTTTTAAAAAAGGACTACTGCATGTCACATCAGACCTCTTTCCTCATCAAGCCTCTCCACTTTGCAGTGGACCAGGTTTGTGCTTGGCAGGTGATGGGAAGAGACGAATGCAAGTGGTGGGAGGCAGCTGCCACAAGTTAAATCTCTTGTTGCAACTGCCTCTGTCCCCAAAGGCTTTCACCTGGCCAATGTGGGTAGCTTCATTCCCAAAAGGCCTTGCATGCTCATGGAGACAATGGGGCAGCAGGATGTCTGATTCAGATAAGGAATTTTATAAGCAACCAGGTCCTACTAGCATGTTTTTCTATGACTATTATATGCACAAGTTATTGAGAAATAATTCTCCTGTTTTACATCTATTTCCATGATTCTAAAAAGAGATTAGTTCTCCTGTATGCAGGCTACTCCATTCCACACCCAGGGCATCTTAGTCTCCACCTAATCACAAGATAAGAAAGTAAATTCCCCCTTCCACCATTTTATGAAGCATGGCTTATTCATGATTGATGAGAGAACAAAACTTATTAAATAGGACAAAAGCATTGCTATGTCCTAAGTTGCAAAGGTACAGCTAAACAACAAGGTTACCTATGTGTATCTGGAAATGAAAATCCAGGATGACACTTTCCCTTTTCAGAACATCCTCAACACTGGAAAGCAGCATTTAAAAGTCTGCAGAATCACTTCATTAATATTTACTGCACATACCTTACTAGCAACCACTTACTGAAGATTAACCATTATGCTCCAGCTAGTGGTTTCAGAACACTCAGAATTACATTGTATGCTGTAAGTATTAAAATTAACTTAGAAACATGTAGTCCATTAGCTTGTACTCTTTACAACAATAATCTAATTTTCATTCCCACAGTAATCTCATGTAACTGGCCTCCCTACTCCCCACACATGCACTGTGAATCTACTTTCTGGGATTTTGCAAAAGTGTTGCTGTTCTCTTTTCTCTATGTGTTTTCAAAAAATCTTAACCCTGCTAAAGGTTAATACATTGGTTGGTTGCTTTACTGTTAGTGTTCATTAAGAATAATATTTGAAAAGATGGCAGAACCAGTTTTTTGAGGGGAAGCTAAAGCAATTAAAACTGAAATTACTCATTAAAATGAAAACTACTGCAATAAAGGTGACTTGCACCCATTGCCTATTATTATTATTATTATTATTATTATTATTATTATTATTATTGACTTGGTTGCTAATAACACATTTATCAGCACACCCAGCTTAGCCCTAACTTACAGGAAATAAGCAGCTCTCTGATTATGTACTGCTTTAATTATGTGTGCATGGCCCTGGGACACTTAATATTATGTGTATGGTGTTTATGTTTGGTTATAAGTAGTATTGTTGAAGAACTTGTAAGGAATTGCAAGATCAAAACAACAAAACATATGGTGTATTTAAGATTCTGTTTTCATAGCCAGACGACTTTTGTTAGCTTCCTCTGAGTAAGTGTTCCGCTTCCCACTGAGTTTGCTAGTTGCATGTGCCACCTCTCTTTACACAGAAGCACTAGTGTTGTGATGATTAAAATTAACTTGCTAAAGGAGTAATATTAATTAACTGAAATCAACATCCCATTCATAAGCACAAAAAACCCTTACAAACTACTCATTTAATCTCAGTAATAATTAACACATAGGAATACGCATAACCCTGATAATAGTTAGCCAATTTTGTAACAAGAGATAAAAAAAGTGTATTAGCAGGGAACAACTACCTTGAACTGAAGGTGTGCAACTGAATGTAAAACATTTATAGCAGAAATGTTCGTAGAATTAATTCTACCCAAATACCAATGAGTATCTGACTGGGAGGTTTGCAAGGCCAATACATTCCTGATCTTCTGGGTAATGGTTAAGTTCTTTCTATGTAATCATAGAATCATATTATTGTAGAGCTGGAAGGTACCCAAAGGGTCATCTAGTCTAACCCCGTGCAGTGCAGGAATCTCAACTACAGCATCTATGAAAAATTACCATCAAATGTCTACTTTAAAACCTCCAAGGAAGAAAGCCCATCACCTCCTAAGGGAGACAATTCCACTGTTGAACAGCTCTTACTGTCTGAAGGTTCTCCCTCCTAGGCTACCAAGGCTAGAACCAGGACCCTCACAGTTATTTTTTAACATTTTCAAATTGTCCCTCAGGTGCCTTGGCAGAAAGGTGGTATATAAATCATACACACAGCTCCCCCAAATTACTACTTTTGCATCAAACATGTTCATAGGAGAACATTTGCAAGAACCTTTGCACAACTGAAGCTACTATCTTTGGCACAGTTGTGTCTCCAGAAAGAGCTCTGAATTTGTCCTGCATGCACTCCAGCATCTCCTGCAAGGAGACGAGCCACCGTCAATGCAGCAACTCTGGTGATGCATGGTACAATAGAGTTTTAGATCTTTGTCATAAAGAATTTCATTAAGACTTTTCAGTTGTTTGCAAGAGTTGGTTTGGTTTAGTTAAGGAAAAGTTTACAGATCATGGAATGAAATACTGAAGGCTGTTGCTACTGTACTTAAAAAATAAATTCCAATTAGGTTTTTCAGTCTAGAGGTAAAGGTAAAGAAGAAGAAGAAGAAATGAAAATCTAATTCGAATTGAGGGAGTTTGCTTAGCCAATTCTGCATAGTTCTGCACAGCTGGCTAAGCTAATGGATAAACTAAGAGAGAAGGACAAAAAAGGACTTTAAAATTAGAGTTTGGGAACCATTTACAGTTTATTTGCAGAAACAACAAAATGGACTGGATTCACTGGTAGGGTTTGAATAAACGTTCACAATTTTATTATAGTAACAGACATTTTAGAGAATGATAAAGGAATTTACTTTGATACAAAGCAGGATACAATAAACAAAATCAAAAAACTCAGTAGAGGGGGAGTTGAGCAAAGTCTGAAGGAGGAGAGGGAGAACATTTGTATATATTTTGATGAATGAGATTTGCATTTTTATTTGTTATAAAACCCAATAAATATTTAATTTTTAAAAAAACAACGAATTGAGGGAGGGAGTTTAATTTTAGCTGACACAACCAAATATCACATCTGCTGAAAGGCAAGAGCCAATCTGACTGTCCTTCGATCTCCATTTAAAGCTGTGTAGATTAATGGCAACAACCTGAATAAAACGACCAACTGTGATACTTGTGATCAAGTTGCATGGGATCAACTGTGATCAAGTCAAATGATATTTGAGTCCACCCAAATGTTCAAGCATAAATCCACCTGCCTTTGTTATTTGGACATTGTACCCATTTTGTGGCTATTACCCCACTAAAAGCACACACAAGGGCCAGGCTTCTCAGCTTACTGGAACGTGGCGGCTATTCGTGCAATAGCCAGTTCTGAAAACTGCGGCACAACCTGCTGGATCTCCATTTAAAAATACCTGCCCTTTAAAAATAATTCTCTGATTCCTAATCATTTTTATAATATACAAGAAGGTATATTTGCATCTGAATAATATTCTGAATTAGATAACAAGCTATGGCTGGCAGAGCAGACTGACCTTTTAGAAATGTTCAAAATATTTCCAGCAAGCAGGAGCAATAGCAGAAAACATATCTTTAAAAGCCAGGCACACACACTCTATACTCCACAGGAGATAAAGAAGAACAGAGTGTCTTTGGTTCTGGCAACCAATTCTTGCAGCATATATTTATTTATATTTTCAGGGTCGTTAGCCACTCTGCACCAAAAAGATTAAATATTATATTTTGATTAACTCTTTGATTCTTGTACTCAATGTTCCATGTAGTCATTTCCCATTTCAGTATCTTCTTAAGTTAAAAATATCCCTATGCACTAGTCACCGAACAGTAATACTTAAAATACAGCCTTAAGGAAGATCTGGCAAACAGGAGTAAGCTTCCATGGGTCTATGGTGGTATGCAGAACTTGTCTTTCTCTAACACGGCAGCAATTGCACACCTAAGAAAGCAATTTCTCTCTTACTAGTTTTTTTTTAAAGCAAACAAACAAACTTTCTGATTGGGGGCAATAAGCCAAGAGCTAACTAGTCAGCTTTGTAGAACACTTTATACTGTTAATACTGTTCATTTCTCAATCACTTGATCTCTAGTGTGCTTATGGCAGCTTCCCAAGTATACCCAGTTATTAATCTACCTTTCCTCAATGAACTCTCTCTCACAGAGCAGAATCCTCACTGCAGCTTGATTGTTTTCCATAAAATGGGCATTTTTCTCACTGAACATAAATCTACCATCCCTTCTAGTCAGAATCTTTAACATGTCATAAATATTAAAGCAGTATACAACAACACAGGAACACAGAATGTCAGAAGATACCTTAAACCAGAGCTTTCCAAACAGTGTGCCACAACACATTAATGTGTCGCCTGCAGTGTGTAGGTGTGTCACACAAATGCTCCTGGGGCTGAAAAGGGGTTAGTTTAACCTCTGGTTTGCTAGTAAAACTGAATGACTGTGTTGCAGAATGATGCATGTCTAAAATGTGTGTAACATGAAAAGTTTGCAAAGCTCTGCCTTAAACTTATTCACAGTCCATAGGGCAATCTAACTCAATATTGTCCATTTTCCATGATTTCACACAGTGCATTCCCAGTTCTACCTGGGACCTTCTGAGTACAAACCAGTGAGCTACACCACTGCCCCAAAGGATCACACGGTACCATGTACCCTGCCATTAAAAAATAATAATACAGCAATCTAGTGTCTCTTTCCAAAATTAGGACATTGGAGGTGTAATGGAGGTGGCGGCCAGACCCAGAAACAAGTGGGAAGAGCTTGGGAAGCTAGACCTGGAAAACCTTGGAGAGGGTCTCAGTGGGATGGAGGTAACGGATTCCAAATCGCAAGAACTGTCTGATCCTGGGGAAGGTCCCAGAGCATGGTGTGGCAGAGATCCACCCTCTCAGGCAAACTCTCACAAGTGCCTCCCATTACCTTCATTCCAGATATGCCCCCTCAGCTTCTCCAGCTGAGGAGTGTTCCCATGGGACCTTCTCCTGTTACAGGAGCCTCCCCACCCTGCCTCCATCTCCTAGTACATGGAGATGCCAGCAGCACAGCACACTTAGCCAGCCAACTAGAAGTACCTGTTTGTCTGCCCAGTTTCAGGACTCTAGCCACTTACAGGGGCAAAATGCTGTGACTACCTTGCCCTTCAAAAGGAAAGTGCACGGTGTGCGCCACTTTTTCAATGTCTTAGGCTTGTACCTCACCATGCCTTTGACCTCTCATACAACTGCTGATCCTTGCAACATGTGTCTTGTCATATGTATTCCAATATGAATATAAAAGCCTTTGGCAAAACCATGAGTTCTGCCAGGAAGAGCCAAGTTAGACATGGGCAAAAGATGGACAGAGGTTGTTATACTCTAATGGGGCCTAAGCTATATGATGATTGGAAATGAATATTGGGGTTGTGGTGAATATCCAATGTCAACCCAATGTGTAGCTGCTGTGAAATTATTCATGTTGAGGATCATTAGGAAAGGAATTGGAAATTATTCTGCCATTCATGCACATCTATAGTGTAATCACACTTCTAATACTAGGTACAAATCTGGTAACAGGATCCCTGAAAGGATATTGTAGAAATGGATAAAGTTCAGGAAAGGTCAGCCAAAATTATCAAGAGGCTCTTCAATGCAATATTGCAATGTGGCTCTTTAGTTTAGAAAAAAGGCGAGCAGGGAACAAGATAGAGGGGTATAAAGTGATGAAGGGTGTGAATTGGTGAGAGAGAGGTTTTCTTCCTTCTCATAATGCTAGAACCCAGGGTCATCCAGGAAAGCTGAACGATATGAGAGTCTGAAAATAGAAAAAGAAATACTTATGCATACACTGCACAAACTATTGAATTTGCTGCCACAAGATGTAGTGTTGGCCACAAAGTTGGACTGCTTTAAAAGGGGATTAGACAAATTCATGGAGGATAAGGCTGCCATGGCCACTAGTCATTATGTTTATGTATTACTTCAAGTATCACGGGAAGACAGTGTGCTCCTGAATGCCAGTTGTTGGGGAACATGAGCAGATGGGTACTATTGCCTTTTGTTCTGGTTTCAGTATTCCCATAAGCATCTGTTTAGCCACCATAAGTACAAAATGCTGGACTAGATGGGCTTTGGTCTGATCCAACAGAGTTATTTTTATGTTCAGTTTTCTCTCAGACATTCTATAAGGAGTGACGCACTGTTGATCTTATATAGTGGACTGTCAAGAGAGAAGAAATGAATTTTGAAGCTATTTCTCCATAACCAAGTCTGTGTTTCCTCAGGAATGACACATCCAACAAAGCTTTTCCTTTGTGAATACTTCTCTATAACTAGAATGTTACTAATATAGATTACTTAGAAACATTTGCACTAAAAACCTGCTCAATTTTAGAAGGTGTTTACTGGAAAATCTAATTAATAAATGTAACCACTGTCTATAATACTAGAAACACTGGTCTCTCTGGTGCAATTTTCTTCTTGCTTGTATTAATAAGGCACTTGAGTTACCTCAACATTTTCACTATTCCACTAAATTATTATTTTAATTACTAGTCAATTTTTCAACTTTGGAAGGCAATTTATGCTTATAATAAACAGTTATAATAAAGGGGGAGAGTTTGTGACTCTGGTATTTACTCCATAGTTTGAAGTCATGGATTATCAGCAGTTAATACATTTTAATTAATATTTGTATAGTATCTGTGGCATTGAGTCTCCTGGATTTCAAGGCTCTTCCACAGTAACAATAAAAAGGCAAAGTCCATTTCATAGCCTCTACTGAGAAACCAGCTCCACTGGATATTTCCTCTCCCTCAACTGTCATCCAGCAATAGAATGGCCAATCCATCAGGCTGCAGCAAGGATCAGAAGAGAAGCAGCACCATCATCAGCTGAAGGAACAACCTTAAGGCTGTGTCAGGCTACTATTAGCTCTGTCAGGCTTCTTCCTCCATCATGTGTCACCTGGCAGAAGCCGTTCCATCAGGCTGCAGCAGAGGGAGAGATGGGAAGAAGGATCAGCAGCTAAGACACACCAGCAACTTTTGACTCATCTTCTCAAACCGTTTCCATTCCAGCTGAATTCCATTTTGGGTTTTCTTTTTCTTCCCTCTTTTAGTGTCACATCTTCTAGTGTCGAAAGAGTAGGACAAAATGCTCTAAATAAATAATTTCCAAAATATTTGTGCATTCCCACACAGCAACTGTATGGCATATCACCCCCACCGACCATTGTTTCACGTGGCCCTGCAGTTGAACCAAAAACTTGTAGCTTTTACTGCATTTTTATTCATTACAAGTCATTGTTCGGTGGCACACAGAAGAAGAAAACATAAAGCACAATAAGTAAAAGGTCAAAGACATAGGCTTATTCAATTCTCCCCTGGCTTCTCTTATGCAGCACCATACTCACTGTACAATTGGATATTTCAGGAGGTTTAACACTTGACATTTCAGATGAAATGTCAGGAGCATTATTGTGAATCTCCTTTTGATGTTAAATCTTTAGCACTGCCCTACTCAGTCCATTCCCTTTCCTCTCATATCCTAGTATAAGGCAGGAGGGCAGGCATATTACTACTGCCTACTTGCTGTAGCAGGTACTCAAGATTTAATGTTTTTGTGCTCTTTGAACTGCTCGCACCTTCAGCTTGTCCTGTCTCTAATACACTGCAGCCTTCTCTACTCATAGGAGATTTGACATGCCTGGAGTCTCATGATGTTTCAGGAGACGATGAGAAAGTCTTCTCCATTGCTCAGCAACTCTCTGTGGATTTCGGCTTGGCCTTCTCCTACATAGGATTATACTGTAATTGGCTTTTTATTGTTATATATTCTATTTTAACAGCTGGGCAGAGAACATCTGTTACAGTGCAGCACAGAAATACAGTTAATAAATCAACAGTAACAGGATTGCCAGGTTACAACCCAGTGATGCTGCCTGATCATTTAAAAATGCCAATGGCACAAGAGTGTATGCAACTACCAAGCTTCACACGCCCTTCTGGAGATCGAGAAGAACTTCAAAAAATTGAGAAGTGTCAGAAACCAGTCCCCAACTTACCAGTTCAGATATCCCCTAGCCATTATAAGCTTAGCCCACTCCTTCTCCTTGGCTCTTACTACTCAACACCATGTCTTCTACTCAGCACCCTCCTACTGATTTGTTTCCCCAGACAAACAACAAAGAGGGGAAGGGAATAATGCCTCGGCTAAAGCCAGAGGGTGCTTAAGCTGTTCTTGAATGCTAAGCTGTTTCCTGCAGATGTGAATGAGAACTACTCCTTTTTACTTTGAGATGGAAGAATGAAGGTTACCAAGGTTAACCTGAGGGTTGTTTCTTCTAAGCAGTTCCTCACTTTGTATTGCAGATTCTTAGAGTACTTGGAGCTGAATCTCTCTTTATAATGTGGCTCTTTATTCCTCCTCACTCATTTATAGGAGGATTAAATAAACTACAATTCCCAGAACTCCCATGGAAAGCAAGGGTTTTGAGCAACCTCAAGATCTTTAAGACACAAGCTTGGAAACTTAAATTGGGTCCTCACTGCAACTCATACCACTGCAACGCACACACAACTTTAAGTGCCATGGAAAAATGGGGAGGTGGAAACGAGCAAAAGTGAAAGCTGGTGACACTGAATAACTCCTATTAAGTTTCTTCAGAGTATTTTTCCAAAAGTCTCTGAAAGACCCATCCTGCTTCAAATTGGTATGGACAGGTTTCATATATCTTTAACCCATTCAATCCATTTTCCCCTTTGCTGACCATCCACACACAAGTGACACACAACTACTACTATAGCAAGCATGATCTCTGTTATGGGTTTAAAAAGGTGTGAGAGAGGGGTAAATGTAGATAAAGTTGCAGAAGAGATCATGGGCAGAGTGGCAGTTCCTGAACACATATTAGCAGATACCCATTGGTCAATTAGTGTAACTACAATATTCTTGGAGATTATCTGTAGACAATGTTGCAACTGAGTTTCACCAAAGAGATTTTGGTCATTCCTGCTCAGGAAAAAGATATGGGGACAGCATTTGTCTTATTGATGGGTGCATTCATCAACTTTTAAAATTATCTTGGAACCTATCTGAAGAACCTGTACAATATTTACCAGAGCAATACCAATTTCTGATAAATACCAAAGCTGACTGCAATAAGAAGAATTTCAGGGGGTGGTTGTCTACTGAGTTTCACACAACCCTATAGAATGTACATGACTTGCAGATCTTCAGCTACACAAGTTTTGCCCATATACACTTTGAGATTTTGGGTGGAGAGCAGCGGACCATCTCTTAAAAGTCTAAATGAGAGGAAGGGCCATAACAAGGGCTAGGACACTTTATTAATATGCATAAGGATCCAGCTTCCATCCCTCACATCTTCAGTTACAAAAGGTCTGAGCCTTGCCTAAGACCTTGCACAGACATTGCCAATCAGAGTAGACAGTACAGGCTAGGCAGACCAAAGGTTACAGTGTATAGACAGTATAGACAGTAATAATAGGATGCATTTTAAAGGAGAAAAATTGTCTGATTCAGATATAAACTTTTAAGAGATATTGCAGATACAAGAATAACTTCCACATACATGCAAAAAATGGATTTGCAAACCACTGACAGGCAGAGCTCACATTTGGTCGTTTAGAGAAAGGATTTGTCCATGAGAAAGATATGAATCAGCCACCCATACGTCACATGTGTTGAAGTTGAGTGATTTCACACAGAGGACAAACAGGAAGGGAATGAGGCTTCTGTAACCTCTCCCCCCCCCCCCCAATTCCCGCTAACCTTTGCTGTGTTGCTGGCTGCAGCACAATGTTTCCATGCTAGGTCTACCAAGAAGCTTTATTTAGGAAAGAAAAGTGCACGAGCAAATATACAAACCCTGAAGCTACTGTTTACAGGTAAGAGAAAGAAAACAAATACAGGTTCCAGCTGTGTGTGGTGGTTGGGGGAAGCAGAAGTCTTTCATGCCTGCTTTTCATTTTTTTAAGAAGGTGAGGAGATTCAGCATGGATTACTTTAGAGAGAAATTTAAAAAATACATTGTTCAGGTCTATCCATGTAAGCTCCATCCTGATAACAGAATTGCCAGGAGCTTCCAGCCTGCTTTAAGTTCAGCCCACCTCCAGTCAATTTGGCTCTTTTGTGGTTGCTCAGCTGCTCGCTGCCTATTAGATGAAGCTTCAAACTGTTCATTACCCCCTGCCTATTTATGTAAGACACAGCTGTGTTTGTGTCTGACATTATTAAGATGTGATACCTCGTCCAGGACCCTTGAAAAGCTAGAAGAACATGACAGCTTTAAGGGGGGGGGGGGGTTATCCAGAATTTGTTTTTATTTCCTTCCCTTTGTTAGCCAGTGCTGTCCTGGAGCATGAGTGTAATAAAGTGGCATGTTTGGAGAGGAATTATGTCACAGTTCTGCAATGCTACCAGAAAACTGTGAAGCAAGTGTGTTGCTGTATCACCTAGCAAAGGAAGGTTCCAACTCTTTGCTGCATAGGGAACTGTATTGCAGTCTTTATGAGACCTACACTTAGGGTCTGGTTTGGGTCTTAAGTTCAAATACATTGTTAACTGGGGGAATATTTTCTGTGGGGGGAAGATACTGAGCAGCAGGATTAGGTTTCATTCATTTGCCTGAATGGAACCTGCCGAATATACTCCCCAAACCAGCACACATTGCTTTGGGTTTGGGAAGGGCAAGTTATCAATCAAGCCTGCTGGAGGTAGCAGGAAGCAAAACCAAAAGGAGTTTTATCTTTGGAGTGTGACAAGAGTGATGCTTGCCTACTCCTTTCTAAGCCAGGGGCCAGGGAGGGGGAAGCCATGATGTGTAATAATAATAATAATAATAATAATAATAATAATAATAATAATAATAATAAATAATTAATTTTATTTATATCCCGCCCTCCACAGCCAAAGCTGGGCTCAGGGTGGCTAACAACAATCAAATAATCAAACAATCAAATAATCCAACATTCTAAAAATATTTCATTATAAAAATTAATTAAAATCAAGTTGATGGCAACAGTTAAGCAAAATTCTGTGCAGGTTGCGAGAGGAGGGAGTCAGGCTGCGCCCTGACCAAAGGCCTGGTGGAACAACTCTGTCTTGCAGGCCCTGCAGAAAGATGTCAGGTCCCGCAGAGCCCTAGTCTCTTGTGACAGAGCGTTCCACCAGATTGGAGCCACAGCCGAGAAGGCCCTGGCTCTAGTTGAGGCCAGCCTAACCTCTCTGAGGCCTGGGACCTTCAGGATGTTTTTATTTGCAGACTGTAAGTTCCTCTGTGGGGCATACCAGGAGAGGCGGTCCCGTAGGTACGAGGGTCCTAGGCCGTATAGGGCTTTAAAGGTTAAAACCAGCACCTTAAACCTGATCCTGTACTCCACCGGGAGCCAGTGCAGCTGGTATAGTACCGGATGAATGTGATCTCGCAGCGAAGACCCCATAAGGAGTCTCGCTGCGGCATTCTGCACCCGTTGGAGTTTCTGGGTCAGTCTCAAGGGCAGCCCCACGTAGAGCGAGTTACAATAATCCAGTCTGGAGGTGACCATCGCATGGCTCACAGTGGCTAGGTCAGGGCGAGAGAGATAAGGGGCCAATTGCTTAGCTTGGCGGAGATGAAAAAATGCCGCCTTTGTTATAGCTGTAATCTGCGCCTCCATAGAGAGGGAGGTATCGAAGATTACACCCAAACTCATAACGGACGGTGCTGGCACTAATTGCACCCCTGCAAGAGATGGGAGTTGCCCCCTCAATCCCATATCGTCCCGTCCCAGCCAGAGGACCTCTGTCTTTGAAGGATTTAACTTCAACCGGCTCCCACATAACCATCCAGCCACAGCTTCCAGACATCTGCTCAGTGTGTCTGGGGCCGAGTCAGGATGGCCATCCATCAACAGACAGAGTTGGGTGTCATCGGCATACTGATGGCAACCCAGCCCAAAACTCCAGACAAGCTGGGCGAGGGGGCACATAAAGATGTTAAAAAGCATCGGGGAGAGTATCGCACCCTGAGACACTCCACACACCAAGGAGTGACGCAATGACAATTCCCCCCCAAGCGCCACCCTCTGTCCCCGACCAGAGAGAAACGAGCGCAGCCATTGAAGGACTGTGCCCTGGATCCCCACGTCGGCAAGGCGGTGGTCCAGGAGTTCGTGAACGACCATGTCGAAGGCTGCTGACAGATCTAGAAGAATCAGCAGCCCCGACCCGCCTCGATCCAGCTGCCTGCGGAGATCATCTGTTAGGGCGACCAGAGTCGTCTCAGTCCCATGACCAGCGCGGAAGCCAGACTGGAATGGATCCAGAGCCGATGTTTCATCCAGAAACCTACCAAGCTGTTCAGCAACCACTCTCTCAATCACCTTACCCAGGAATGGAAGATTCGAAACCGGGCGGTAATTGGATAGATCTAAGGGATCTAATGATGTTTTCTTTAAGAGCGGACGCACCACTACCTCCTTCAGTTCCCCTGGGAATATCCCGGTGCCAAGGGACAAATTGATGATATCCCCCAGGGGGGCCCACACCTCATCTGTACACAACTAATCAGCCATGACGGGCACGGGTCAAGAGGACAGGTGGTGGGCTTTCCAGCTCGGAGGAGTCTGTCCACATCGGATGGAGATATCTGGTCAAAGTGGTCCAATACTGGACCCGAGGACAGTTGAGGGGACTCCAGTTCCTTTATTGTATCCAAATTGGCAGGGAGGTCATGGCGGAGCAACAGGACCTTCTCCGCAAAAAAGCTCGCAAATGCCTCACAGCTGTGTGTCAGATTGTTATTTAAATTTGGCTGTCCTTCAAGAGACGTTAAAGACCTAATTATACTAAATAATTGCGCCGGGCGAGAGCTAGCGGATCTTCACTGCCATCTCATAGGTTTTCATAAAAACCCTAGAAGATGTTCTTGAGGCTCTGTCACGGGTACCCCGCCATACTCGCTCTAGCCGTCTGAGGTCCCGCTTCATTTTCCGAAGCTCCTCGGTAAACCAGGGAGCCCGGTTTCTGCGGGGTCGCAGAGGGCGCTTAGGTGCGATCTCATCGATGGCTGCCAGGAGCTGGGTATTCCAGCCCTCAACAAGCTCAGTCAATGAGTCGCCAGGGGGAGCAAGGTCCCGCAAGGCTTGACGGAATTTATCAGGGTCCATCAGCCTCTGCGGGCAGGCCCAAATCGGCTCGCCACCTAAGCAGGGTGGGGGTGGAAAGTCAATCCTGGCTTTCAGAGCGTAGTGATCAGACCATGGCACCTTCATCGAAGGAGACATGATCACATCTATACCGGCGCCAAAGATCAAATCCAGCGTGTGGCCTGCTTGATGTGTGGGGCCCGAAACAAACTGGGAGAGCCGTAGTGTCGCCATGGAAGACACCAGGTCCAGAGCCTGTGAGGAGGGAGTGGCATCAGCGTGGATGTTGAAGTCCCCCAATACCAATAGGTTAGGGAACTCCAAGGCCCAGCTGGCCACCGCCTCCAGCAGGCCTGACAGGGTGGCTGCTGGTGCGCTAGGTGGCCGGTACACCAGCCAGACAGCCAAGTTCACCTCAGAGCCCTACACTAGGCCAACACATTCAATGCCGGGGATCGATGGCAATGGTAGAGCCCTGAAAGAACAATCTTCCAGGATTAATAATGCCACCCCTCCCCCCCGGCCCACAGTCCGTGACTGGTGGAGGACGGAGAAACCCGGGGGTGCCATCTCTCGTAAGGTAACAGTTTCCCCTTCGTGCACCCAGGTCTCCGTCACACAAGCCAGGTCGACCCCCTGCGAGGTAAAGAAATCTCGCAGGGTGGTGGTTTTGTTGCCTATAGACCTGGCATTGCACAACACCAGTGATGGAGGTGAGTAATCCTTGCTCACCCTACCCTCGTCCCTCGGGATGGGGCGCAGATTGGAAGGGGTACGAGCATATCCGTATCTCGATCCCCTTTGCCTATAACATCTGCCCCCCACCGCCATACCTCCCTCGCCCCTCCACGGTAGCAATCCCAAGCCTCATACTTGCCTCCATTTACAAAATAGAAAAACAAAACAACCAAAAGCAATTATACCCAAACAAAACCAATCCCCACCCCACTCAACATCCAACCCCAAACCAAAACAAAATGGAACAAAACAAAATTACATAGATAAAAACCACCGTTCACGGTGGTACAACAAAGTAAACAGCAAAAACACCTTTAAAACCCCTTAAAATATATAAAAGCATCTTTAACATTTGCTGCAGCAGCACCAGTGTCCTTAAAGCTGTCCCGGAGGTAAGCCTGGGCCCCGCCCCCTAGGCCTGGTGGAATTAGCCTGAGGAGGGAGCGGCCTTCCCTGACACTCACGGTGCAGCAGCAGCAATGTCCCAGTGCCTCAATGAGGCCTCTTAAAGCTGTGGCGAAGGTGAGTCTAGGCCCCGCCCCCTAGGCCAGATGGAATTAGCCTGAGGAGGGAGCGGCCTTCCCTGACACTCACAGTGCAGCAGCAGCAGCGATGTCCCAGTGCCTCAATGAGGCCTCTTAAAGCTGTGGCGAAGGTGAGTCTGGGCCCCGCCCCCTAGGCCAGATGGAATTAGCCTCAGTAGGGAGCGGCCTTCCCCAACACTCACGGTGCAGCAGCAGCGATGTCCAAAATACCTAAAAAACCCTGATCCATACTGTGTCTTGGTTTGAGGGATTGTTTAGTTGCTGGGCCAGAGAGACAAACCAGGGATTGCTGGTAGTGTATTGCCCACCTTGCTGCACTACAACTTCTTTAACCAAGCTGGCAGAGGTAATAATGGATTTGGTGTTGGGGAATTTCAATTATCCATGCTGAAGCTGCCTATAATGGGCCAGCTCGGGACTTCATGGCCTCTAGTACAACCATGGTTGTTATCTCAAAATATTAATGGCTCAACATATGTGGCTAGGCATATCACTTGACCTAGTCTTTGTCACAGATAGGACTGGTAATCTGTTCATTTTTTTGGGGGGGGGAGCTCACTTTACGTTCATTTTTATGGACAGACCATTCCCTGGTAAGCTTTGGGCTGAGAGTACCTATTCCATTCTGCAAGGAAGGGGGAGCCTGCTGAGATGGCCTACATCCACAGACTGGTGGAATCTGATGGATTCCTGAATGCTCTAGACGATTTTCTGGCTGGCATTCTTGTGGAGGCTCTTGTTTCACTGTGAAATGGTGAGATGCACACATCCATTGACACAATTGTTCTTGAGTGCCCTTGCTGTTACTATGGAGCACACATTCACCTTGGTACTCCAGTGACCTGTATGCAATGAATCAGGAGGGCTGGTGGCTAGAGCACAGGTCTGGACTTGACCAAATATGTGTGAGGCTGCACCACTGTGCCCACTATGTGACAGCAGGCAAGGAAAACTTACTTCTCCACTACCATTGCATCCACAAGTAGCTGTTTGGAAGGTCTTTTTTGAGTGGTGAAAGGGCTTTTGTCATCTGGCCCAGGAGGCTATTGCTCTGATACCCTCAGAGGCCTTCTGCTACAGTGTTGAAAGAAAAAGAAAACATATGATCTCAATCATGGTAAGCAAACTTTAGATCTCCTTTCACCTTAGGTTAATTTTAGTTTCTGAAAGCCAATATATAGGTTGTTGCAATATGCAGGGCTACTTTTTGCCAATGTGCTTATCATGAAATATTTGTCACAAAATTGTTGCAAAATTGTTAAGTTTTAATGGCTGTAAACCACCCTTTGCGATACAAAGTGCTTTGTAAAGGTAGGGTGTAGATTTTCTAACAACACAGTTGCACTCCTTACACAGAAGGAATGTCACAGTGTGTTACATTACTTTGCCACTTAATTTATACTTCTTTGCATTCACTCAAATTATAGATTTAATAATACTTTTTAAAAAATGTCAACACTGCTAAATAACAAATATTCAACCACACCATATTTATACAAAAGATCCACTTGTAAATTCTACCTTAAGCATCTCTTTCTAGGTTGGAGACCACTAAAAACACTGGCACATGACAGTGTTGCAGATGACTATAACATTTGGAAGTCATGTTTCCTGTGGTTCACCTGGCCACAGGTATATTCTCCACAAAATCATTCTTGACAGCTGCTGGCATTGTTGGGGGGGGGTGTCTCCAAAAGATTAAAGCAAATCATGTACAAAATAACTTTCAGAAGATTGCAACTGCTATACATATAGAGTATCATTATGTAGAAGTAGTTTTCAGTGTCCTCTATGTAACATTTGAAGCAACCTTTTGAATTCACAAAGTGGTTATCTGACGCTATACAAATTAATTTGATCAAAGCATCAAGAATACATATTTTATTTATGTGACTTCTTGGCATAGTGCCTCCTGAGCAGGTTACAGCAACATAATCAATCAAGTGGTTATAAAAAAGAAAAACAGTTACAATGGTAAAAATACAACAACAAGTAAAACTGTTCCAATCAAAACAGAAAAGTATGATGTGGGGGAGATCTCCACAAACAAACAAACATGTCCAAAAGGCCAGGGTAAAGAGGTATTTCTTCAGCACATGGCAGAAGCTATGCAATAAGGACAGAGCTGTGTGGGGAAGGAGCTTCACAATTTAGGGGCTGCCACAGAGAAAGCCCTCTCGCAAGCCACCATTCTCCGTACTTCTTAGGGCAGCAGAAATACCAAGACAGCCGCTCCCCTGCCTGAACAGATCTTAACACCTGTGTGATATGAAAGCATTATTTCAGATACTTGGGACCTAAGTCCTTTAGGGCTTTAAACACAAAATTGGAACACATTGAATTAGATCTAGAAACTGACAACCAATGCAGAACTCTAAATGAGCCAAGGCCAATTGAGAGCACAATGCAATAGTCCATTCTGTTGGTTAACAGAGAATGGAGGTCTGTGGCAAAGTCACAAGAGCCCAAGAAGGACCACCTCTGGAAATATGTACTCCTACCCATCAAGGGCACCTGAGCCTCCAGTGACAGCACTGGATCCTGGGGAGTGCAACTCTGTTGATAACAGGATGTCTTCCCATTCCCTGGACTTGGAACATATAATGCCATTGTCTTTTCAGGATTCAGCTTCAACTCACTGACCCATCGACAATTCTTAGATCCATCACATTTGTGTTTATAAAGGAAAGCACAGTATATATTTTTAAATAAATATATGCATTTATCTCATACATCACTTTACATATACCAACAAAGTACAATGTTCATGATAATCCTAAATGGAGTAATGCAATAAAATTTTAATCAGTTTCTCTAGCTGCCCAGATTCAGTGTGTAGCTAGAAAGAAAGATTAAGATTTTCTGTGCAATTCTTTAACCCAAAATATGATTAGCTACTACTGTTCACTGTTTTAATTTAGAATTGAACAATGATTGAAATAGGTACTTTATATGCACAGGCAACAAAGATGCCAGGTACATTTCTAATGCCTTATAATCAAATAGTTAGATATCTTCCAATTCACCTGTTTTCTAGTAATCCAGTAATTTATGGCTTTCAACACAGCATCTAAAATCCGATTATCAGTCTATAAGACTTAAAAACAAAAAAATCATAACTAACGCCAAGCAGACCAGAAAGCAATAGGGAAATCATATGCAAGACATCTGACTTGTGATGCCAAACATAAATCATATTGTCTAAATGAGAAGAAATGTTTTCAGCCAACAATACATGAGACTATTCTTCTTGTGCTTTTTTCAGAGCTATGAGTACAATGTAGCACGTTGGGCAAACTGCCAAGTAAAGCCATCTCACAACATGGAAAGATGTCAAGGATAAAAGAGAGGCAGCAATTCCTCATAGGGAGAGAATAATTCAGAAAGGATCCTTCTCTAATCCTCAGGAAGCAGTAGCTCTGCATGGGGGGGAAAAATAGGACAGCAGATAAAATATTAGCTTCTGCAAAAACCCATTGCTTCCATATTAAGGTGGGCTATATGAAATGTGAAAAGCCATTTGGATGCTTGCCTAAAGGTCTCCAGTCTTATCATCAGAGGCAGCTACCACAGTGAAATATTCCCCTAAATGTCTAAGTGGAAGGTTAAATACAGGCCAGACAGCAGTGTGTGTGTGTGTGTGTGTGTGTGTGTGTGTGTGTGTGTGTGTGTGTGTGTTAGGAGGTGGGATGTGATACAGTTACTTAAAACTGCAATAGTTTGGTTTCCAACTGTGGCGATTAAAGAAAATTGAAGGAGCTGGGTATGTTTAGTCTGGAAAAGTAGAGACTGAGAGGAGGTATGATAGTCATCTTCAAATATCTCAAGGGTTGAAACATGCAATATGGAGCAAGCTTCTTTTCTCCTGCTCCAGAGGCTAGGACTCGAACCAATGGCTTCAAGTTACAAGAAAGGAGATTCCAACTAAACATCAAGAAGAACTTTCTGTCAGTAAGAGCTGTTCGACAGTGGACTCCCTCAGAAGGTTGTGGACTCTCCTTCCTTGGAGGTTGTTAAGCAGTGGTTGGATGGCCATCTGTCATGGGTGCTTTAGTTGGTATTCCTGCATTGCAGGGGGTTGGAATAGATGACCCTCATCGTCCCTTCTAACACTACAATTCTATGATTCTATGAAAAGTGTTTTTAAATGCTTGCTTGTTTACATCCTATTACTAGGAGCCAAAGAGAAACATTAGGACCAGCACCATGGACAGTGGAATGTGAAAACAAAACATATCAAGGTGGCTACTGGACGAAGAGTTTTAAGTACTGGCCATTGATTGTTCCTCACTGTAACTTGCATAAGTTTCCATGCTTTGGCAAATATATCCACCTATCTACCATCAATCAATGATTACTCATTGACAGGGATAAGAGTGTCAGTTTCACATTAAAACACCTAGAATGGAAGTACCTCAAGACCAAATGAGCAGATTGCATAATAGCTCACTGAAATCTATCTTTAACAGGTTCTAATAATGTCTAAGCTAAAGAAGGGCAAGTCTAAAGGAGGCTAATGCTGAGATCACCAGGACAGCAGATGAGCAGATGTGGCCCTCCTTTACTGCATTCTGCCTCTCTACTCCATATACTGACTGTACAACACACAAAGCTGATGGCTGAATTAAGTGGCAGTCACCCCCTTAATTTACTTGGGCCTTAATCTGTACCAAGCTTATTTAATAGTCTAACACTAAACAGATGAGAAAACAATATTTTTATAGTGGTGTACAAGGTCAAAAGGGACGCGGGTGGCGCTGTGGGTAAAAGCCTCAGCGCCTAGGGCTTGCCGATCGAAAGGTCGGCGGTTCGAATCCCCGCTGTGGGGTGTGCTCCCGTTGTTCGGTCCCAGCGCCTGCCAACCTAGCAGTTCGAAAGCACCCCCGGGTGCAAGTAGATAAATAGGGACCGCTTACTAGCGGGAAGGTAAACGGCGTTTCCGTGTGTGGCTCTGGCTCGCCAGAGCAGCGATGTCACGCTGGCCACGTGACCCAGAAGTGTCTCCGGACAGCGCTGGCCCCCGGCCTCTTGAGTGAGATGGGCGCACAACCCTAGAGTCTGTCAAGACTGGCCCGTACGGGCAGGGGTACCTTTACCTTTACAAGGTCAAAAATCTCAATTTTACAGAATTTATTTACACACACCGGATGGCTGGCACACATCCCACTTGTACAGCATTGCAACAGTTATCCACCCTCTGGTAATATCCTAGTAGTATTATTGCAATGAATTGTATGTTGGGCTGCCTTCAAAATGGTGCAGAAACTCCACTTGGCCCAAATAACAGTGACTGGCAGATATTAGCATATTACATCATATGAAGCAGCCTCTGGTTTTAGCCATGGTTCCCGACTGGTCAATAGGGAGGGTATGCATCTGGGGAACAGTGAGCTGCTAAAGAAGGCACTACAGGACAGTGAGCTGTGCATCCGAATGGCACTGACTAAACCAACTCTGATTCTGTCACCACACTTGAAACCTGTCAGGAAGGACATCAGTTGTCCCTACACCTTGGTCCTGCTCAGTAGTGACAGCTGAGTAATACTTCCCACTCCACCTCTGTTGATTACATCAAGTCAGCGGTGGAGTACGCTCCTATGGCGCCTGAGGTAGGTGCCCTAACCAGGCACTCTTCAGTCTCAGGCTTCAATCCCAAGCAAGTCTGAGATCGCTGTTGTGTCCTTCTCTTGCGCTCTCCCTGAGAGGCTTTGAGAGGAGTGCTTCCATGGTGGGGTGCGGAGAGTCAACAGATCCCGCTGCGCCAGCCCAGCCCTGATGAATGAAGCAACACCAGCTGCTGGAGTAACACCACTTGGTGATGGTATTGCCTTTTGCAGCAAGGGCTGGCCTGGGGCAGTGGGATCTGTTCACCCTTCAGAGCCAGTGTGGTGTAGTGGTTAAGAGCGGTAGACTCGTAATCTGGGGAGCCGGGTTCGCGTCTCCGCTCCTCCACATGCAGCTGCTGGGTGACCTTGGGCTAGTCACACTTCTTTGAAGTCTCTCAGCCCCACTCACCTCACAGAGTGTTTGTTGTGGGGGAGGAAGGGAAAGGAGATTGTTAGCCACTTTGAGACTCCTTCGGGTAGTGATAAAGTGGGATATCAAATTCAAACTCTTCTTATTCATGCTACGTCATGGAAACACTCCTTGCAAAGCCACCAGGAGTGGGAAGTGCATAGGAAGGACACAACAGCTATGCGCTCTTGATCCTAGCCTTCTCATGCTGCCCTCCCCAAGCGGCTTTGCAAGGCAGGGATGATCAGATCTCAGCCTCACAAAGCAGCACAGGCCTGGCTCAGGGATGGCGGCATTAGCTGTGCCTTCCCTGCCCCTGCAAATGCACCCAGGGGCAATTGCCCTAGAAGCTCCTACAGACTCTACGTCCCCTGCATCAAGTTGCTATGGATTCGCTTTCTAATGGGAAGGAAGGTACAGTATAGACACTTAAATGAATTACATGGTCTTGTGCAGAAATTCCATTGTCTTACTTCAGCTTCTACTTTTTCCCTACATGTGGGAGAAATAAAACAATGATGTACATTTTAGGCATATTTGAAATACAATTCGGAGGAGTAAGTACATTTAATTCACTTCAGTATTAGCTTGCTTTCTCTGGTGGGTCCCCCACCCCTCCCTCAAACACTTCTGCATCAAAATATTGTTAAATTCTCCTGTCTCCTTTTTACCTTCTTCACTTTCTAAAAATGTTCACCAATGTTTATCTGTTGTAAAGCATGGCATTATATATGTTATGCATTAAATGTTTTGTGTAGCTATCATTATTTCTTGGGTGATATTTGTTTAATAAATTGTTTATAAAATGTTTAAAAAGCGATTGCCTAATCTGTCATAAAGCCCAAATCTCTTACTGAAGCTTTGCAGTCTGAGGATTAGCATCTTTCTGTGGATTCACTCAAGTATAACAGTATAAGCTTTCTTACTGACATATTTGGGAATAGTTTGAGTAGTTCTACAGAAAGGCACAGTTGGGGAAAGAGTTATTTATACATCAATTTAAAATGTTTTTAAAGCATTTTTATAGTAGAATTGGCAGGAGGATCAGCCCAAGATATTCTAGCTCCAGAGGAGACCCACAGATGGCACCCCTACCAGTTTAGTGGTATCTTTGTATAACACCTTGTATAACACAGACTCACCCTGGCCCACTATACAGGGTTGTTGTGTGGACTGCTTGTGCATTCCACTTTGAAACTTCCTGTCTAAAGCACTAAAGGGATCCCCTGCCATGGATATTTTATGGCAAGTTTTGAGACTGGGAATGAGCAAAGTTGGCACCAGTTGGCAAAACAAGCTAGATCCCTCTGGTGTTCTTTAAATAAATACTCATGTTTTCCTCCACGTCAGAGAGTCCAGTCCAGCCACTGTGGTATAGTGGTAAGGAACTGGGAGACCAGGGCTGAAATTCACCACTTGGCCAGGAAGCACTCACTGGGTGACCTTGACCCAGACACTGCCTCTCAGCCTGACCTACCTCACGGGGCTGTTCTGGCGATTAAATGAGAAGGGAGGTAGAACTGCATATGCCACTTTGTGCTCCCTGGAGAAAAAGGTGGAACAGAACTGCAATCAATCCATCAATTCTCAAAAAGGATATCTGCAGACACCCCTCCTCACTGAGCAGCATAAATCCAGCTGAGGAGGTGGATTTAGTTTCTCCAGCCCTTGCTTTGAGATTTTAGAAGGCAAAAAAGAGCCTGACCAGGTCAACCTCTACACACACACACACACACACACACACACACACACACACACACACGTACAAACGGACAGGGCTCTTTTCATCTCAAAGAAAAGCCAAGGACAGCTCTTCTCCAGTTTTGCCAACAAAATAAATAAATAAATAAATAAATAGCTCTTCCTCCCCCTCCACCTCAGGCTTTTCTCCGTGCAACATGGCCATACACCCAGGTGCCCCACAAAGACTGGGCATGAAGCCCCAAGAAGGAAAAACTGTGTCATCCAAAGAAAGCAATATGAGGCTAAATATTGCAACCAGATCCTATAGATTTGGGGAGGAGTGTTGTGGGACTCTGCACAGAGAAAGCAGACTTCTTTTTTTTTAAGGGGGCACATGCACACACAGGCTCTTTTACCAGTAAGTAAATCTGCTTCCCCCTTCCTCAAATCTCATGGCTTGGGAGCTTTAAGGAGCCTGCAACAGAAATGCAGCTACACTGAGCAGAGTAGCCTGGGATGCCGAGAAGGGAGGTGGTGGAAGGTTCTCCCCTTCTCTCTCTCCTCTCCAGTCCCCAACTTATACACAACATGTAAATACTTCTCCACATCTCTGCCAAAGTTGCCCACTACCACTGTATCTCCTCCTTGACTGCTGTAGATATCAGCCTCCCTTGCTTGGCTTCCCTGCCAAAGAACTCAAGCAGCAGGTTTCCCTTTGAGAGCAGAACACGCCTCTCTAGGAACCAGAGCTCGGTTTATTTAAGTGGCTGATGTGACTTACATCTTTTTATTATTTTTATTTTTTTTAAAATCAGCATATAATACCAAGGGGGGGGGGGAGATAAATTCATATAAAGCAATGGCATTTCCATACAACATGTAAATCACAGCTCCCACCCCAGTACAATCAAATGAAGGTTTGGCAGCACACCAACAGGAAAACTCCTCATCCAGCCAGCTACTACCACCACTTCCTACGGCAGGGGCTTAAAAAGGGCAAGGCAGAGGCTGTTTCAGGGTTCTCCTCCATGCTTCTGGGGTGGGGGGAAGCAACTGCTTCGCTCAGCCTAATCAGTGGGTTAGACCTGATTAGCAGAGACAGCGGGGAGGGACTTGAGACAGGAGGAAGATGTTGAGTAAACAGAGCTGGGGAGCAAACACGCTTGTCTGTGTGTCTGAGGCCACCACTCATTTTTCAGGGCATCAACCCACTATGGTTCAGCCGTAAACAATATTTGTGAAATATTAAAATGCCACAGAAGAACAGCTATCTCCTATATGACCCACAAACAAAGCTACAGGTACTACTACTACTTTTATTAGGTAGTTTCTCAAGAAAGCCCTCATACCACATCATCCCAGTAGTTTTGTCCCCACCCAGACAATAGCATGGCGCTGATAACACACCCTAGCCTTCCCTCCTTCACCACTTTTATAACACTTGTTCTGAACTGACAGTGCATACCAGTCGTCTCTTGTGGTTATCGGGTTTTCTATCAGCATCAGCTTCTTCTGGATGAAAAGTTTCCATGATTAGCTTTCTGAATGTCAATCGCTTGCTGTACTCTGAATGCAGACTTGTTCATCACTTAGTAATAACATTCCCTGCTGAACTGAAAATGTGTCCTGAATAAATGCTGGGAAGAGAGCAGCTTAACCACTTGACAACACTGGTAGACTACATTTTTCATTTCAGGAATGAGAATGTGAAATATATTTGTAGACTTCTGGTAAAAAAGAGAGATACTGATAGCATCATGGTAATGATCCTTTGGCTCGTACAACAAACTACAACTCTGTATTATACTGCTCTGTATGCAATTAATGGAAGATATGAGGTACAGATGAAACTGGGGGTGGGAGAGTGAAATGGGGATCAGAATAGCCAAGCTATACAACCTCTCTGTATTCTAATTTAAAAGATTAACCTGCAGTGATTATCATTATTAGCATTAGCCAATTAAAAACCAGGTACTGTCAAGTCTGGCAATTTTTGAAATTGGGGGGGGGGGGGGGAATCCCAACATTCATTATACCATTCTTTTAAATGTGGGAGTAATGCAACTATCCAACACTGAGTCAATAACATCTGTGCAGATCTTAACAAATCACAAATAAGTTCATTATGTTCCTTCTTTATAGTGGCTGGCATATAACACTATAAATACTGGATCTAAATGAACTTCATACTTCAGAAATTCCAGTTATTTTAATAATCATCTTCCAGCATTTTTGTGGATAAGTACATGTCCACTATATATTCTAACATGTTTCATATGCCACTTCCTTGATTACCCATCTGTGCACTTGTCTGCAAGCCATTCAGTTGACTCTTAATTGGGCTAGTGAGCTGATCAGTAATCAAGCACATGATAACTTGGAGACTTATGGTGCTTGTTCCATTTTGGGAAGAAAAAACAAACAAACCTGAGAGTTTATATCACACAACCTACAGCAATTCACATGCAGCAGGTCACTTACTAAATGTAAGCTAGTATCAATCTGAACTGGCAGAGAGCTGAATCCACGTCAGTCAGTCAGCTGGTCTGCAGGACAGTGTGGCATAAAAAGACACACCTAATTTGGTGCTGTGCTGCCCCATGAATCAGCAAGCTTGCACATGTCTTTTGGTGCTATGTGAGTCAATTGATTCAAGCAGCAGTGCAGGCACCCTAAGTTGTGTGTCTTTTGATGCCATGCTGCCCTGTAGACCATTTGCTTTACAATCTTATAAAAAGAAATGTGCCTAGACATATTGTTGTGGCGATCACAGCCTAGATTTAAGGTGCCATTTGGCTCCTAGATTTTATATCTCAGTTTCAAACACTGACAACATCAGTCATTTTTGTTTCTGCTCCCTCATTCTTTTTTCCTGTAGTGACAAACTTTACTTGTGCTTTAGGCTTTAAGTATTGAACAAATTCTTGTCCCACTTGGATTACAGCTTTACCTGATATTAAATTTTGCATTTGGAAGTCCCTTGAGAGAAAATGAGACAGCCAAACACAGCCTGAGCTTACAGCTGGCATTTCCCCATAGGAAATAGTGGTAAGCTGTTAAAAAAAAGACCAAAAAATATATGTAATTGATCAGTTCCTGTGGCTGACAGCATACAATGTTTTGAATTACAGGCCAACAATTATTATAAAATACTATCTTTCTTTGGGAGCTGAGAAGTAAATTTGTTCTAATTTTCTCTGACGCAGGAGTTCTGTGCAACTCAAAAGCATATATTATCATAACTTACTACAGAAAGAAAGATGCTATCTCCTCACCTACTTTTTATTTCTGGAAAGGCAGAATGACTGAACCCAGTCACAAACTTAACACCATTCAAAAATAGTGGGGTGGGGGACAGATTATATAAGAAATTAAGAGGAAATGGATGCCTTCTTCATTCAGAAACAATCAGTAAAAGAATGTGCAAGGGAATAACCAAATGATAAGCTTAGAATATACTCCTAATCTTCCTGCTGATTAATTAAGTCTCCTCTCTCTCTATTCATGTCAGATCTAATAACACAAAATAAATCTCCATAAACTGAAATGCGCCTTTTCTCTTCCTCTCATTTTGCTATGCAATCACTATTTCTGATAACTAATCTGTAAATTATTAAATCAATTTATGGAGTCTGAATTCACTGAGCGAATTCAATAAGCTACATTGTCAGATGTAAACAGTTAACATTAACTGAGGTTGGAGAGTCAAGAAAGTGAGTTACTGGAAACCACACACATTCACTCTTACACATGATGCGCTTTGCTTTTCCATGGGCAAAAGTTGGATTCAGTAAAATAAAAATAAAAATGATCCTCTTGAATTTGCAATGCTTTATATGGGATCTCCCCCCTTCCCCATGACCACCAAATTAAAGACTACAGTAGTAGAGTACACAGAAAGACAAAGCCATTGATCCAAAGCATTAATCCTATCTTCTTGATCATTCTACTTTTTGTTAAGCTACCCAGGTGCCAACCCAAGCACATAGAAAGCACATAGAGGTGAAATGCCTTGGGCCATCTGTCTTCTCAATGCTGGACCAACTGAACATGAGAAGGGATTAATTTCCTTCATGAGTGTAAATCACCATGGATGAGCTAATCGTAAGTGAAAGGGCAGCTAAGCCAATTGTTATGGTAACAGCCCAGTGCCCCAACTGTATCTGTGATTAATGTGTATCAGCTCAGTAGTTAGTCTATTTGTCTGCAGTTTGTCTGTTTATTAGTCAGTTAGCCAGTCGGTGTTACTTGCCTAGTGTTACGTTTTGATTTGCTGAACTTATTTAGAGCAATGGAGGTACTTTGTACTATGCATCTGTAGATATCTGTATCTGCAGAAGTCTACAAGCTGTATTTATCTACATCCAGAACTGTTTAACTAAGCCTTATCTTCTGCAACAGTAAGCTATCTGAACCTCTGCTTCTATATGATGAATGATACTGGGAGCAACTTCCACTGCATTGGTACCTTACCTGAATTTGCCAACTGCCGTTACATATGCCAGTATCACAAGGTTATAGGAGAGGCCCTAACCTGGTGCAAATGCTCAGGAAAAACAGGATACAACCACTCCCAAAAATGTAAGGAGCTCCTACACTAAGGCACAATAGTCCATCAGAAAAAGTACTGATAGCCCCTTTGGTCCAGCCATCCCCCTAGCAACCCATGTGACCAACACTCCCCCCAACTAACTCCCCCCTTTAATTCCAATGCTGATCTTCACTCCCCTGTTCAGATCATGGTGTTGATTTTGAATCCCCCCCCCCTCAGTGGCTGGGGGCATCATTTAGTGGCTCTCCAAGGTACCAAAATGTCTTGGGCTGGCCCTGCCCTGAACATTGGCCATGCTGACTGCAGCTGATAGGAGTTGGAGGTCCAGAAATATCCAGAGGGCACCACGTGGGCTACTGCACATACCAGTTTTACATAGGTAAAAACCAGTCTCTCCTACAATCTCCATGCATGTGAGCCTTTGATTTGCTGGACATGCCCAGAGGTGGAGTACACTATCAAGTGCTGAGCAGCAAGAGAGATGAGATGGGACTGGGAAACAGTAATATGTATGGCTGCTTGTCACCTTGCTCCCCAGCCCTCCACTTAACATCAAGTACTGACTGCATGGCACCAGTTTGAGCCCTCTATGTTATGTACTGAAGTTCTCACCCTGGGCCAGCAGGGGAATACTGTAGATAGTTCAGGTCCACATATGCAAATAAGGGATCGAAAGTGACGTTCAGTGATTGGATAGTTACAGAAAGTTGTTACAATTAGGTTGTTCTGGAGCTCTATATAAGCAGGCTGGCTGAACCCTTCAGTTCAGTTCTGTTCTGGCCTTTGAATAAACAAGAGCTGTTTGAAGAATCTCTGTGTCGTCTGATATGTTCACCCACAACTTAACACTCTATATGGAAGAAGAATGCACTCTGCATTTCTGTGAACAGGGCCTGAAATGTAACCAGAATGACTAAGCTTTGTCTTTTCTTCCTGAATAATTATAATAAAAAAACCTGTCAAAGTTTTAGCAGAGTTTAAAAATAAGCATTATCAATAGGGCAACCAGCTAAGGTCCTCTTCAGTTGTCATTTTGACAAGTCATATCTGTACCAGAGAGGTAGTTTATTAATCTTATTCTGATGGGGATTTTCTCATGGTTTCTGTGGCATGCAACCTAAAACAGCTTTTAGAAAGTCTGCAAAGGGGCAAGCAGAAGTGCAAAGTCAGAACCGTGGCATAAATCCAGAAAGGAGAGAGACACTGACTATGCAAGAAGGGGAACTGAAGAGACAGCTTTTCCCCCAAAGCGATATTTTAATTCAAATGGAAACCTCACTAATCCCTGGAAAGATTTATTACCTGTATAGAAAACAGGACTGCAGTTGGACTATACAATAAAGCACTGGTTTCCTAAGGGGCAATTTAGAGTTTAAAATGATGGAGGACCAGACTTAAAAAACAAAAGTCAGCTGGAACTTTGTTCTTACCTTTCATTTGATTTAAACACTCCATAAGGCAGGAAACGAAAGTGCAGCAATAAGGGAAAATCTACAGCAGAAGAACATATCATGATAAGCACCCCTGCAGGCTAGAAACTATTCCCCCAAGTATTTATGTGAAAGACCTTTCCTTCCTGGTAAACCTTGTCAAAACCTACCAGCCCCTAATTGTAAATTTCCCTCCTTCTCTGAGAGACAGAAGTGAAATGGCCCCCACAAAACCAGCCCTCTTGCATCCACAAGGCTGGGAAAGATGTAGGGGTGGGAGAAGGGAGAATAAGCTTATCTGGCCATAAGCTTATCTGGCCATTTAGCCAAAAGGAAAGAAAATGTAATCACATCAAGACATTGATTATTTTGTTAGTGAACTCACATTTAAAGTTTGCCTCTGTGATGACAGTACTATGTTGCATGCTTCACACACAAGTAATAGTTTAAGTGGATTAATTCACAAGACAAAATGGATATAGCAATCAATGGCACATAAAAAGCGTAGTATGCTTAATTTTGGAAAGAAAATAAAGGATTCAATAAATGCAGTCGGTATATCAGTCCGGGTGCTATTATCATTTGTCTTGACCATCCTTGCCAAGAATGGCCCACCAACATCACCTAGGGCCCATCCAGGTGTGCTTTTCAATGCACATTCATGATGATTTATGTTTATAATGCTACCAGGGGTGGTCATACGTTGTCCTGCTTTCAGTATTGTTTGCACTTACTAACATTTTGGGATGGTCACACCACTTCATTTCCAGTTAGTACATATTCTGTAACTTCCTGCTAAAATCCCATAACTTTTTTAAAATGACACCATTGTTCTGTTGGTTTTGGTTTTGGGAGTTTTGTTTGTTTGTTTGCTATAGCCACTCCAGATTGAAATACTGTGATAACATTAGAAAAGGATCACATAACAAATTAAAGCTGACTAAATCCACCACTAATGTCAAGAACATGTTGAACAATATACCCACAACAAAACAAAACAAAGCAAAAGAAAACCCCTAAAAAGTTGTGAACATCCCTGTTTGTTTCCATGATGGCTCTGTTGAACAAATAAAGCATTTTCCAAAAGCAGAAAATCGATTCTTAAGTCTGAAGAGAGGGTGAAGTGAAAGAGTGCAGCAGCAAAGGTTATACCCTCAGTTGATTTCTAGGCCTTGCCACCTAACCGCTCCTTCAAAATGAGGCACAAACTGGCCATGACTGTAAACAACACTAGCACATATGAGTTAATATGACTGAATAGCAGTTCCAGAAGCTAATGTCTCTTGCATATGCGTGCTTGAATTATGACACCAGATTGAATATGACTACTCAGAAAGCATGTGTACATATGAATTATTCCACAACTACACTCCATGGCATAATCAGTTGCTAAATTTCTACAGCCAAGTTGCCACTGATGCAGCAACATCATGATTAATGCAATGATGGCAACAGCAAGACAACACACAAAACCTAGATTGTTTGAAATCATAGCTTGGGCATGAAAGCACAAGATGGGTATGTTAATTTTGTAACCTTGGTTATTTTAAAACAGGCATTATTAAAAGTTTGTGCATTACAGCTCTACCTCTCTTTCAAATCAGAACCAGTGAAGGCGGTGAAGGTCCTGTGTGAGTGCCTGGAGGCGATTGGAGGATGGATGGCGGCTAATGGATTGAAGTTGAATCCTGACAAGACAGAAGTACTGTTTTTGGGGGACAGGGGGTGGGCTGGTGTGGAGGACTCCCTGCTCCTGAATAGGGTAACTGTGCCCCTGAAGGACCAGGTGCGCAGGCTGGGAGTCATTTTGGACTCACAGCTGTCCATGGAGGCGCAGGTCAATTCTGTATCCAGGGCAGCTGTCTACCAACTCCACCTGGTACGCAGGCTGAGACCCTACCTGCCCGCGGACTGTCTCGCCAGAGTGGTGCATGCTCTAGTTATCTCCCGCTTGGACTACTGCAATGCGCTCTATGTGGGGCTACCTTTGAAGGTGATTCAGAAACTACAACTAATCCAGAATGCGGCGGCTAGACTGGTGACTGGGGGCGGCCGCCGAGACCACATAACACCGGTCTTGAAAGACCTACATTGGCTCCCAGTATGTTTCCGAGCACAATTCAAAGTGCTGGTGTTGACCTTTAAAGCCCTAAACGGCCTCGGCCCAGTATACCTGAAGGAGCGTCTCCACCCCCATCATTCTGCCCGGATGCTGAGGTCCAGCGCTGAGGGCCTTCTGGCAGTTTCCTCATTGCGAGAAGCAAAGCTACAGGGAACCAGGCAGAGGGCCTTCTCGGTAGTGGCGCCCGCCCTGTGGAACGCCCTCCCATCAGATGTCAAAGCGATAAACAACTACCTGACATTCAGAAGACATCTTAAGGCAGCCCTGTTCAGGGAAGTTTTTAACGTGTGATATTTTAGTGTATTTTTGGTTTCTATGGAAGCCGCCCAGAGTGGCGGGGGAAACCCAGCCAGATGGGCGGGGTACAAATAATAAATTATTATTATTATTATTATTATTATTATTATTATTATTATTATTATTTGCATTTTAGCCTCATGCTTCAAGAATGATTATCCTGAAATTCCTCTAGGTATAGTAACTCATATGCTTTTCAGGTATGATCATAGCTGCAACCACCAGAAAGGCTGGAGGACATCTCATAATGCAAGAGGTAGAGAGATTAAAATAGATGGCACACTCATGTTTCCATACATAGGTAATGTGGTGTAACAGGACTGATGGTACCAATAACGATCACTGGGTAACACTGGACATGTCACTATCTCTCAGATTGTTGTGAGAATAATACTGGCATGATCTGCTGAAATTCAAATTAGATGGACAACAACAAAAGTTGCAGAGTACTTTCTCAATTTCTATAAGTTAATTGTTTAATGCACTTGTTTTCTCTCTCTTATGAGGAGAAATTAGGCCTATCTTATTTGCAGCTCAGGGAGCTAGTCTGCACTTGCTGAACAGGGTACAAAAGATCAACCCTCAGACCCAAAGAAACAGTGTCCTGATATTCTCCTGATAGAATATTTATCAGTGGTAAGCCTTGGCTCTAGCACAGCATCCCAACAGCACAGTAAAAACAAATTTAACACTTTTTTCTCAAGAACAGGAAGGTAATTCTCTACACCCCTGCTTGGTGCAGTCTGCCAAATACATAAGATGGGCACAGCAATAACCTATTATTCCACCAAGAGGATGATTTGGCCTGTAAGACAGGCAACAGACTCCGCAAATTATTATAGAAACATTTCAGTTTTACTATAATAATATGTATACATTTCAGTTTCTTATTATCAACACCACCTTGAAGTAGTTTATTTTTGACCTACAGGAACAATGATAGATAATGATCATTCTATTTATTGCTTCAGAGTGTACACAGAAAGTCAAATAATTAAACAATGTGCATTAACTTATTTAGGAGGGAAATTAATGGGTGGTATTCAACTAATTAGGGACACAGGTGGCGCTGTGGGTTAAACCACAGAGCTTAGGGCTTGCCGATCAGAAGGTTGGCGGTTCGAATCCCTGCGACGGGGTGAGCTCCCATTGCTCGGTCCCAGCTCCTGCCAACCTAGCAGTTCGAAAGCACGTCAAAGTGCAAGTAGATAAATAGGTACCGCTCCGGTGGGAAGGTAAACAGCATTTCCGTGTGCTGCTCTGGTTCGCCAGAAGCGGCTTAGTCATGCTGGCCACATGACCCGGAAGCTGTACGCTGGCTCCCTCGGCCAATAAAGCGAGATGAGCGCCGCAACCCCAGAGTTGGCCACGACTGGACCTAATGGTCAGGGGTCCCTTTACCTTTACCTTTATTCAACTAATTAGTTGTTTGCATGCAAGAATTGCCACTAGTGCAATTGAATGCTCCTGCCCTCTCTCCCCCGCTCCCACAGCCATCCCCTCAAAATCTGCTTTGGAGGGTTATGGGAACCTCCCAGAACAGATTTACAGGGGGGTGCTAGAGGGAGTAGAAGAGGGAATGCTACATTGTACAAGGAAAAAACATTGTGCTGACATAACCAGAGACGTGGTGTTACACAGAACACAACACATTATTGTTTATGTGATCAGAACCTTATCCAGCAATATATACCTCTGGATTCAATGGAGTTTGCCAGGCACTTTGTGCTGGGTACTGTAGATGCATCTTTCCATAGACCAAACCATAGCTGTCAATTCACTTCTGAGTTAGGTAAAATCTTTCCCATAGCAACATGCTATACTCAGTAACTAGACTGCATTATTCATGTTAAAACATGCATTCTACAGATAACCTATAAAGGAATTGAGGGGATGCTCATCAAATTTGCAGATGACACCAAACTGGGAGGGGTAGCTAATGCTGCAGAAGACAGAATTGGGATACAAATTGACTTTAACAGACTGGAGAACTGGGCCCAAACTAACAAAATGAATTTCAATAGGGACAAATGTAAGGTTCTTAGGCAGAAAGAACCAGCTGTACAAATATAAGATGGGGAACACATGGCTTACTAGAAGTACATGTGAAAAGGATCTAGGGGTTTTAGTAGGCCACAAGCTAAGCATGAGTTAACAGTGTGATACAGCAACAAAGAAACTAATGCAATTCTAGGATGTATCAACATAAGTATTCTGCTTTGGTCAAACAACACCTGGGATACTGTGTCCATTTCTAGGGACCACAATTTAAGAAAGATGTTGACAAGCTGGAACGTGTACAGAGCAAGAGGTCCAAAGTGATCAAGGGTCTGGAAACCAAACCTTATGAGGAATGGTTGAGGGGGCTGAGTGCATTTAGCCAGGAAAAGAGGAGACTGGGAGGAGATATGAAAGTCATCTTCAAATATCTAAAGGGCTGTCACATGGAAGATGGAACAAACTTGTTTTCTCCTGCTCTGGAGAGTAGGACTCAAACCAATGGCTTCAAATTACAAGAAAGGAGATTCTAGCAAACCATCAGGAAGAACTTTCTGACATTAAGACAGTGGAACAGACTCCCTTGGGATTTTGTGGACTCTCCTTCCTTGGAGGTTTTTGTGCAGAGTGTGAGTGGCTACCTGTCATGGATGCGATTCCTGCATAGTAAGGGGTTGGACAAAATGACCCCTGTGATCCCTTCCAACACTATGATTCTATTATCCTTCTTTTGGCGACAATGCAAGTTGGTACACTTACACTCTACTGCTTTCAGCAGGGCTTAAACACAATTAACTGTGCATTGAATTGTGGCCCTGGTCAATAGTTGCCTTAAATTGTCCTCTCATAAAAAGTAATGAACCCATGCATTTTTATCTGAAAGAATGTGGAAGAATACCTCTGCTGTGCAAGGGATTCTTTTACAACTAAGCATAGAATCATTCCGTTTCAAGTTATCATAGCTTTGTCCTTTGCCTTGAGCATCCTAGGTCTTAAGGCTTGCACAATGCGTTCAACAGATGTTTTATCCTGCTTTTCAGGAATACATCCTCGCAAAGCAACAAACACAATATACAAACTTAAAAACATACAGTGACAATATAAAAAGAGGACGATTTAAAACTCCCATTTGGGGAAGGGGCCATAGCTCAGCGGGATGGCATCTGCTGTGCATGCAGAATATTCCTCCACACTGGTCTGCCTGGATCTGCTGGCAGAATTCCTGACTATGCTCACCTAAACCACAGCTGGGCAGAATCTACCATTGGTGGTATCCTTCACTGCCAGTAGCTTGAATATACTCTTGAAATAGGGTGTTTGTGAGTGGAGCAGAGTGGAGCAAGGCTAGCCAAGGATCCATTGAATCCTAAGTCAGGCCAGCTACCAGGAAGAGGTCTGATCCAGGCCAACATGTTGTGCTAGCCAGCAGTTGGTTCAGTGAAAAAATGAAATCCTCCCTCCACCCTGGCCCTGGATGCTGCGGTCTCTCTGCTGCCACTGCCCCACACCAGTTTAGATTGCTCCCTAAGACATCAAAGACAATCTGCAGCTATTATCTACTGTATCTTACAGACGGGTGCACATAAATGTAAACTGAACATATGCAAATGAATGTGCACAGATATAGGGATCATGGAAATACAGATGAAGTGCTTTTAGATATCTCGCATTCTGCTAGAAAAGCACCTCTTCAGCAAGATTCACCTTAAAGTGAATCAAAATGGCATCATCTGAAAGTTGTCTCTCACATACTTCTTTGGTACAATCTTACATGACACATGAATTCTGCAATCTTATTTTCAAGTTGTTGTTGTTTTAATAAAATAAAAACACATCATTCAACAGCAGTATCAGTTCAAAAATATATGTCTTAAACATTATTAGACGCTCATTGGAAATAGCATACGCTTTAAAGCTTTAGCTGAGGCAGAGCAGACATGTATTTACATATGTATAGTATATAGTTTATCTTCTGCTAGCTTTGTCTTTTAAGTTCAGCAGTTAAAAGGGGGGCAGGTAGTTGATTTAAATATGGGTCTAGAAGAAAAGTAACTCAGCTTGATGTCTTAAAATTTACCCACGACAACATTCATTTGCAAAATCTTTATCAAGCTGCAAGCTCTTTGTAATTAGGAAACAATACCCGCTGTTGGCACACAAGTAATGCAGATGTCCAACAGCTGGAATAAATATTTATGTGAAAAGCAGCTGCCTCTGACTTTTCTGTGTGAAACACTGACTTCTTGAGATGAGAGCATGTCCAACAGGAGAACAATATGTTCTAAAACAGAAGTTTTCAACCTTTTATACAACTCCCTTGACCGACTACATTCTTTTGGAGGCACCCCTGTGAGGCTTAGGAGCCCAGTTTTATCATCCCTTGCTTGCAGAGCTGATAGCCCTTCACCCCTTTTTGAACACCCTCCCTTGTGGAGTGTTCTGCAAGTCTCCTCTCCTTTCCCCTCTCCTTGGGTGCCACGGCACACTGGTTGAAAACCACTGCTATAAATTATACTGAGAGCACAAATCTTCTAGTACCTGCTGTGGAGTCTCAGCAAGACTTTCCCATCTTAATCATGCAATAGAAAGAACATTATGCAATTTTTCAACCAGAGCCCAGGGCTTCACTAGCCCCCATGTAACAACAGCTTTCCAGTTGGGGCAAAAATCATAGTTCTGAGTGTGCAAAAAGTGGTATTGTTGGTGTGACATACCAAACTATAAAGCTGAGCACATCCAAGTTTGGATGGGGCAGGGGGCAGGGGGCAGCACTGACAGACTAGATGACAAATCCAAGGCATCTAGTCTTTAAATCAAGACTGGATGTCTTCTAGGGTAGAAAAAAATTGCATTCTCTCACTTGTAACACATTCTATACTGGAATTTCTTAAGTGGAATTCCATGACCTGAATTATGCAGACGAAAAGGATTGCCTAAAAGCCTTCAAAGCCCTAGGTCTAGCTTAATTGACTAGTATGAAGTATCACATTTGTTTACTTCTATTGAGAGTTTCTGAAGCATCATACACTTCTATCAATTCCAAAAAAAGATTTAAAAAAACCTTCTATTAGCATCCCTGTGCTACAGAAAGCTCATGGGAGTTTAACATGCATAGAATTACAACCTCAAGCTTTCACAGCAGAGGACACGTTTTGAAAGTCCTGTCCTCTTATAGACTACTGTAGTTTTAATTTCTCTTACATCAAAAATGCATCCTGCTGTCATGCAGGTCAAATCTTCCTTCTCCCACACCCCACCATATAACAGTACAGTGATTCATACACTAACACCACTGGAAGAGTAAATTCCTCCATGCATACATGCCTGCAGTGAACATACTAAGAAGTGCAATTCTGATACTTTCTTACTCAGAAGCACGCAGTCTTAAATTATGAGTGTAAAAATTTAACCATATGCTAAAATATTGAGAAAGCAACTGTGTTAGGAGAAGATAAACATTTTAGGACCCAGAATGTTTCCTACAACCAGCTTATTTTCTCCGATGATCAATCGGCCCCATGGCACAATGGCATTTAATCCCGGATAGAAACTGTAGAAGCATTAAAAATCACCATTGTTCTCCCCAGAAATGGATAATGTGTATCCAAAAACTCTCAGAAGCCAGGCCTTACTTAAGATGCCTAAATAGAAAAACACATCTTTAAGTAAAATGACGGATCGGCTATTTCTTAAGACTTGCAGACAAACAGTGAATAGTGTTTATCACTGAAATTCAGACAGTAAAAATGAATTACTCAGACAAATCTTCCCTTCCCACAAGTCACATGGCGATTATTTCTGAATCAAATCTTTGTGTCTTTCCCCCTCCTTTATTTTACACACACACACACACACACACACACGTATACAAATTTAAAACATTAGGACCTTTATTTTCAGACAGCCACATTCTTGTTATATTTTATTGCTTCATGTGTGCCTTCCTACAGATATTTGCCTAAGGCAAATATTAGCTAATCTAATGCAAGCAATACAAGTGATTGAAGCTTTAGCATATAAATAAAATTAATTGCTTTCTTTCCAGAGACAAAATGTGTCTACAATTTCCACAAGGAGAAAAATAGTACAGTGTGAGCTACAATCCAAATCAAATATAAAAATTCATCAATGCCAGAGCCTCTTATTGCTTCATCGGGACAAATGTAATTGGGAAGAAAAATAATCAACTATGATTACCCCTGGTCTATTAATATTTAATTAGTAACAACTGTTAGCAAAACAGGACTATAAGCAGTAAAATGACTTATCTTGTAGGCCAGTAGGAAGCTAACAATTTTTAAGGACATTGTCTCTCCATAAAACTCAAATGTAAAAGCACAGTTTAGTCCTGTTGTGCTGGATGAGTGTCAGTTAGTAAGGCTCAAGGATGTGGACAAGGTGCTTTAATTGGTCACTTGTGTTCTGGACCCTTGACCCTCTTGGCCAATAAAAACTAGCTGGCTGGGCCAGGAAGGTGATTAATGCCTCCTTGCAAGAAGGGGTGGTCCTTGCCTGCTTGAAGCAGGCTGTGGTAAAACCACTCCTTAAGATACCTCCTCTAGACTCAGAAAATCTATGAGCCAGAACTAACTTGGGCAAGGTTCTTGAGGGGGTGGTAGCAGAACCAGATCCAGGCACTCTTGGAGGAAACTGATTTTCTAGATCCATTTCAATCAGGATTTAGGCCCAGTTTTGGCACAGAAACTTCCTTAGCCGCCCTGTGTAATGTCCTCAGTCAGGAGAGAGACAAGGGAAATGTGTCTTTGTTAACGCTCCTCATTCTCTCAGTGGCTTTTGATATTGTTGGCCATGATATCCTCCTAAAGCGGCTGTCCAAGTTAGCAGTGGGTGTCACCGCTTTACAGTGGTTCCAGTCCCACTGGAATGGTTGTTCCCAGAAGGTGATGCTTGAGGAGTGCTTTTCAGCATTGTGGAGCCCTCAGGGTTCAGTTTTATCTGCTATGCTATTTAACATCTACATGAAACCATTGAGTGGGGTTATAAAGAGTGATACACAGCTCTATTTCTTTACATCTGCAGACATGACAATAGATATGGTGGACCATTGTCTTGCCTGGATGAGAGCCAACAAACTGAAGCTGAATCCAGTTAAGACTGAGGCACTGTTAGTGGGTGGTTCCCTAGACCAGGTGGCTGGGAGGTTTCCTGCTCTTGATGGAGTTACACTCCCTTTGAAGGAGGAGGTACATAAGTTGTGGATTCTTCTGGATCCTTTGCTGTCACCAGAGGTTCAGGTACTCTCAATTGTGCAGAGTGCCTTCCATCAGCTTTGGCTCGTGGCCCAGCTGTGCCCCTATCTGGACAGGGATAGCCTATCTACTGTTATCTATGTTCCAGTAACCTCTAGGTTAGATAACTGCAATGCATCATACATGGAGCATCTGAAGGGTTTGGAAACTTCAGCTGGTGCAGAATTCAATGGCCCAAATCAAAGTGCTGCTTTTGACCTATAAAGCCTTAAATGGCTCAGGTCTGCAATACCTCAGAGACTGCCTCTTCACATTTGAACTAACCCAGCCCCTGCAATCACCACCAGAGGCCCTTCATCATGTACCTCCTCCACAAGAGGTTCAGAGGGAGACAACACAAAACCGGGACTTTTCTGCAGTGGCCCCTCGTTTGTGCAATGCCCTTCCCCAAGGAGGTTCACCTCGTGCCTTCATTATACATCTTTAAGTGCCAGGCGAAGATGTTCCTCTTCAACTAAGCCTTTAGCTGATTGACATCCAATGTCCTTTTAATGTGTTGGGGTGGTATGTGTTTGCTTTGTTCTTGTTTTTATTGAGTCTTTTGTGTTTGTACTTTGTATTTTTATGCTGTGAGGCCCCCTGAGATCTTCAGATGAAGGGCGGTATACAATTTGTGTGTGTATATATATTCTTGTAGGAGACCAGGGTTCAAATTCCTGCTCAGTTATGAAGCTCACTGGGTGACCTCCAGCCAGTCACTGTCACTCTGCCTAACCTACCTCATGAAGTTGTTGTGAGGATAAAATGAGGAGTGGGGTAAGATAACCATGTATACCACCTTGAGAGCCTTGTAGTAAAGGTGGGGTATAAATGTAATAGTAAAAATAATGTCAAAACATTAATAACTACATCCCGTCTTCTCTTTTGTGGTTGAAGCAGCCAATTCTTTCCATTTTAAATGTTCCTCAAAACCCACAGATGAAGTATGGCTTTTAAAATTATTTCTGGCAAGTGTGTATTTTCCCCTGAAAGGTTCTCTTTGTCTGTCAACATTTATTTAGAAAACTTTCCTCTGCCACCAACTGAAAAGATTTGCCTTGATAACATTACCTTATTAAGTCAACAATAACTCACAACATTCACTTTTTCTGGAAGCCAGGGGTTGGTGGCAATGATACAAATATTAAACAACAAACCAACAACACTGGCTTATGAATATAAAGAACAATTTTACTAGAGTAAGTATATAACCTCATAAACCAACTAGACAAAGAGCAAACTAAAGTGCAATGTGCATAACCAAGCCTGCAGATACTCATAAACATACAGTGTCTCTCTCCTTGCTGTACTGGTTATGCATGTGATAAGTATGTCATAACACAACTGGAGCAAATAGTCGTTCACTGGAAGCACAAAGCCATAAACGTAGGAGCGGTTGCCAGAAAGCATTCTTCAAGTAGTCGTTAGGTGGAAGCGCAAAGTCAAATGGTCAGCTGAAGCCAAATAGATGAGACCTGTTCTCCGGATATTATCCAGGTTTCGCAGCAAGCTTCATCAGTCCATAATGCTAATCACTCATCACGGTTCACTCAAGACAAAAGGTACTCACAGGCACCTGATCTGGTGGCTTTTAGGTCCTGGATAACAACATTTTTGTTTGCCAGGCATTAGCATGTAATGGACTTTGTTAAAAGTGAATTTCTTGCTGCTGAAACTATATTGTTCTTTTGTTGGTTTTTGAAGGAGGGGTGGCAGATTTTATGCCTGTGTTTTCTGGGCTAATGGAAAATGACGGGTTGGGCATGTTTTGCAGCTCCCAAAATTTATTACATTTCTGAAACTCAAGCCAGAATATTCTTATTAAAACTTTTTCTCTTATAACTTGAACCAAGGTTACTGAGGCCGGTGGAAAAGGAAATTCACAAGCATCTAGCATGCTTCGACAGCTTGCTAGAATTGCTAATTTTCAGGAAAGGCATCCAAGTCCAAAGAAGTTCACCTGCACTTTTATCCAATCCAAACTGAAAAGTCGTTGTGTCAACAAACCTACTGCAACACAGAGCTTGTTAAATTGTAGCAACTACCAGTACTTTCATTTTGTCCAGCCCACCAGGAAACAGACCACATGAGGATTAGACTCTGTTTTACTATTTCAAATCCAAAAACAGAATGACCACAGCCTACATGCCATTTAGAAACTCTGCCATGTGGGCCTCAGAAGTTTTTCAATCTCAGAGTAAATGAGAATATGCCACACACACACACACACACACACACACACACACACACACACTTGCAGTACTTTACACAAGCAACATACTCAGCTTAAGCATTAGAATGGCAAAATGTTGAGATTTATAGGCAGTAATAATCTTGGAATCACCCAAACAGAGTAAGTATCTATCATAGTGCAAAATAATGCACATAATCAAAAGAAATCAGACAAATATAGAAGAAAGATAATTTGAAAATAAATGTTTTTAAAAGCACACACATTCCCTGTAGCCCATTGGAATATTATTTTTTAAAAGCTGCTTAAGAAATAAGGTGTAAAAGTTTAGTTACCAGTTTTGAAAAGGCTAAGGGCAAAACTACATATTGTACTAATGAAAGCTTGTCCTCACTTCCGCTTGTCCTGTGCCTAGAAAGCATGACCCCAGCAGCTTTCCGCTTGCCCCATGCTTTCAAGGCACAGGTCAGAGTGATTTTGCCTTTCCCCAGCTGCTTTCCCCCAGAAAACATGCTCTTTAGTACTCAATTAGAACAAACAGCAATCCGCACAAAAAACTATTGTCATTTGTTCCAATTCAGTGCTAAACCATGGGGGAACGGGGCAGGGCAAACAGAGGTATACATAAACCCTAACTAGTCTTGACTTTAAATATAGGGTGCTGCTGCTTTTAGCTCAATATAGATCAGGATTCTAGAATGTGAGTGGAGTTGGTAGGGAGTTTTAACCCTTCATCACCTGTTGTGATGCCAATCAAGATCCCCTCCCTTTGTTTTAGGATGGGGGGTAGGAACTCCCATTAACTTCAAATAGAAGCATTTTCTGTGCGTAATTTGTAGGTGCAGGGGGAACAATCCAGATGGGAAGACCACAGTGGAGCTAAAGCACACCTATAGTTACACTAGGATCAGATGTAATCTGGAATCACACCCACCTGCACATCCTAGTTGACAATTTATGGGGAAATGTGTGCAGTTTGACCCCAAGACCCTATTGTTCAAGGCCAGGTGCATGTAAGCTTGCCCAGAACAGAGGCAACCTGCCCACCCTCCATTGTTCAAGGGCAGCCTTCCTCAACTTGGGGTCTTTCAGATGTTTTGGACCACAATTGTAGTCCAAAAACATTTGAAGGTTAGGGGAGGCTGCTCTAGGTGAAGGAAATAGTACCCAACCAGCAGAATGCAGGAAGAAAACATCTGGTGATGAACAAAGCTGGTAGTTTACTCGTGGAAACTCACTACAACAGATATGACAGACTGGTCATGTGTATTTTCCTTTCAAGTGATGGTGAGAATCTTACATCATTCTGCATTAGGGTGCTGTGTGAGACAAGATTTTCCACATCCCCTGGTAGGACTACAGAGATGTCTGCCTTAGCAGTTATAACCACTGGCTTACCAGTTCATAACCACTTAACAAATGGTTGCCTCTATTCACTCATAGTCTCTCCTTGTACAGTCTCTTCAGTGACAGAACTGGTCATATAGCTTCAGCTCTTTGGAATACAGAACCAAGAAGATCCTTGATGGCATAGGCTGCGTTCACACATCAATTTATCCCATTTCTCTGCTGCTTCCACACTGAATCTGAGCTTTTACATGACATCCAAGTCACTTCCAGAAAACTAACGGAATAATTCATGCTGATTTCCAGGTTACTTGGGGGGGGGGGAAATCTGTTTGCAGTCCCCTTCACCAGGAAAATTGCTGGAGTAAAGTGATGAACTTTGGGTAGTATACTGGCATATACTGTATTTTTCCATGTATAAGACGTCCCCATGTAAAAGACACCCCCTATTTTGGGGAACTCCAAATAAAGAACCCCACCCCCTAGCACTATCCATGTATAAGACGAGCCCCAATTTTAAACCTTATTTTTTGGTTTAAAAAAACACCTAGTCTTATACATGGAAAAATACAGTAATTGTTTCCTGCTGTTTTCTTGGTGGAAGAGAAACACACATGTGCAGAAAGTGTAGACGAGTAGTGACATTGTCAAATGACATTCATTGCTGTGCTCTGCCATGCCCACAGGTGTGGATGACGTGACATGCTACTATATAGGTCAAAAAGCCACAATTCAATGATACAACAGGTGCTGCAGTGTGAAAGAGACAGTAGAAAATGTGACAGAAGGGCTAGCATTTATTTATTTTTTGATAGCATCCATCTGTCCTGATAGACAATGCAGTGTGGCTCCGGGAGTGAAGTCAAACCACTAGAGAATCACAGCACCTGCTGTGGCTGCAGAGAACTGTATCTCAAAACTGCTGCATCCTCCATTGTTTTTGCTGTGTTAGCGGCACCAAAGCAACCTCTCTGAGCTGGTGTGTATGGAGGTCCTAGGAAACTAATGCAGTATCTTCCCACATCTGACGAACTCATAGTGAAAACACGCTAGGTGGTTCAGCTGGTTACATGTTCTGTTTAAACAGAGTAGAACAACATAATTTTAATTGAGTTCTCAGGAGGAGCAAGAAAGGAGAAAAGCATTCAGAACTGCCATTAATCAAACCATTTGCCTTGTCTGGGGGGGAAATTGCCTGGTAGAAAAGAACGGTATGTGGATTGATCTTGATAGTTGAGGAAGGTGAAGAGATTAAGAAGCTCACAGGCTCTCTAGCAGGTGAAACACCTCAGCATCAACGTTAAAATGAAGGTTACATTGTAATGGTAGGTGCCCACTTCAAACACAAATCACCCCCTGCTGGCTTAAGCTGGGACAATAAGAATCTTTTTGATATGTCACATGAACAAACCGTTACCTAGGATGGCAGACTCAATGGAGTATGGAAATATAAAATCCAATACTGTAGACTGGCAATAACTGAATGGTGATAACAGGAAAGTTCATAAACTATATCCTGAAAAATATTAAAGTTCATGAGATGAATCAGAAGTGATTGAAATGAACGTAAAGGTAGCAGCTCATCACACTTCTAGATTATAAGTGATGTACAATTCACTGACAGCTTGTCACAATGTTTTATCAAATATCCAGGGCATTTTTTTAAAAATCACTTATATGCTAATTACATCCTACAGATGTTTTGAATAATTTGTAACTATGCTGGTTCAATTCAAATAAAGTAATTATCACCCGACTTGTCAGTGTGCTGCAACAGAAAATGCACATGAAACATCATAGAGATCAGAGTCAGACCCAGCATCAGCACACAGCATGACTAGTTCATTGTCATGAAGCCCCAGATGTATTCTAAGGCTCCCTCATCTAGAACTGCTCAGCTATCAACCTGTTATCTGGAGTTGTCCCATCACCTACCTCTGCCGTCCATGCCCACTGTTGGCACCTGCCCACCCACAGAATCATAGAATTGTAGAGTCGGAAGGGGTCCCAGGGGTCATCTAGTCCTACCCCCTGCAATGCAGGAATCTCGACTAGATCATACATGGCAGATGGCCATCCGACCTGAGATTAAAAACCTCCAAGGGAGGAGAGTCCACCCCCTCTCATGGGAGTCTGTTCCACTGTCTAACAGTTCTTCCTGTCAGAAAGTCCTTCCTGATGTTTAGTCAGAATCTTCTTTCTTGTAACTTGAAGCCATTGGTTTGAGTCCTACCCTCCGGAGCAGGAGAAAACAAGCTTGCTCTACCTGGCATGTGACAGCCCTTTAGATATTTGAAGATGGTTATCATATCTCCTCTCAATCTCCTCTTCTTCAGGCTAAACATACCCAGCTCCTTCAACCATTCCTCATAAGGCTAAGTTTCCAGATCCTCAATCATCCAGATCCAGCTTGTCAATATCCTTCTTAAATTGTGGCACCCAGAACTGGACACAGTACTCCAGGTGTAGTATGATGAAGGCAGAATAGAGCAGTACTATTACTTCCCTTAATTGGGGCACTATACATCTGTTGATGCAGACTAGGATAGCATTAGCTTTTTTTGCTGCTGCATCACACTATTGACTCAGGTGAAATTTGTGGTCCACTAAGACCCCGAGATGCTTTTCGAATGTGCTACTGGCAAGCCAGGCAGGTGTCCTCCATTACTTAATAAACTGATCATAATAAAATAATAATAATAAAGACATAACTTTATTAACATGCAACTCCACAGGAATTCATTCTCCAGGAATGTACTATCACCTTGTACATCAACAAGCACAAAGAAACAGCAACAATGTGACATCCTTCATGATTTCTCTAATATGATGAGTTTGATCTGAATCTTGATGTTAAAGACCCATCTGTATTTGCTGCTATCTCAAAAAGCTATCAGAACACTGTAAATATCCAAAATTAAACAAACTCTTTTTTTAAGTATGTTCCCATGAGCACAAAGCTGGGAAAGGAATGACTGGGGAATAGCCAGAGTTGGCCTGACAGAAAGAATCAGAGAAAAGCAATAAACACAAATAAAAATAACATCAATGGGAAATAGTCTAAGGATGTGCTCATCCTATTCTTTAAATTATATACTAGGGAATTTTTCCTGGCTTCAAGAACAATTGTTTACTAGAGTGTCCTGTGAATGTGTTTAAAAATATCCAGATGACTCATTTACATCCCACATATATGACAAAAAGGCTTACAATGAATGCCAATTTAAATCATAGAATTGTAGAGTTGGAAGGGACCCCAAGAGTCCTCTAGTCCAATCCCCTGCAATGCAGGAATCTCAGCTAAAGCATCCATGACAGATGGCCATCCAACCTCTGCTTAAAAACCTCCAAGGAAGGGGAGTCCACAACCTCCCATCAAGTTCACAGGCTATCACCATCTTAATATATTTATAAACTTTCAGAATGCACCACAACTACCACTCTGGGTAAATGGTTAAATCAAATTTATCCCAACAGAATTCAGCAAAAACATAAAATTCCACCCAGTCAGCATCAAACTCAAGCCCAATACAGTGGTATCTCAGGTTACAAATTCTTCAGGTTACAAACGCTTCAGGTTACAAACTCCGCTAACCTGAAAGTAGTTGCTCCAGGTTGCAAACTTTGCTCCGGGATGCAAACGGAAATTGTGCGCTGGTGGTGCGGCAGCAGAAGAAGGCCCCATTAGTGAATGCGCATCTCAGGTTAATAATGGTTTCAGGTTAAGAACAGACTTGTGGAACGAATTAAGTTTGTAACCCAAGGTACCACTGTATGTAGTTTTTGCAGCAGTTTAGATTTGAGCTTCAGTTACGGTAATCCCCTGGACAAGAACCCCTGGAGAAATCTGCAAATGGGCCCCTGCTCTCCATACTTTACACAATATTCCTGGGAAGGATATAAGATGGGGTAGGTAACCAAATATAAGTGACTTCTAAAGTAGTTTCTTCAACAGGGAATGCATTCCCTGTGCCCTCCTCGACACTGTGGATTCCCAGACACAGCCCTTCTGTGTCTTGGGTTTAACCTAGCTCTGCAGCAGAGCTGTGATTCACCATTGTTACATGATGTACAGCAGTGGAAGTGACAAATTCTTTCTCCCCCCCATTTTTTTACTTCTCTCCTTGACTTCATGGGCATAGCCAGAGTTCCCCCTGCCCCCAATCAAGTAAATAAATAAATATACTTAACTAACTGACCAATTGCATCACAGATAGCTCAGTTCTGCCCCACCCCCCGCAACAAAAGTTCTGCCCCTTCCCAGCAAAAATCCTGGCTACGCCCATGCTTGACTTACTAATTTAAACCTCCAGAAAAATTAATTCAATAGAACAACTCCTAAGCTAACATCTCAAGATGATGAAGGTATGCTTAGAAACAGGAAGAAGATTTCAATCTCAACATGAGGTTCTTTGTTTTGAAAAACAGACGTATTTCATCAAGATCACCCCTCCAGATCTACACAAAAAAGCAATAAAGCAAACTAGGAAACAAAAAAGTGTTTCCAATCAACTATAGCCTATATTGTGCACAACGGAATAAAGAAAACATGTCCTTGGGATTCAGCATATGTGAGGCCTCCTCTCACATTTCCTTCAAAGTGGCTTCTTCAAGTTACTAAACATATACACATTCTTCAACCCAAACATTATTCAGATTTCCTGTTGATATGTAAATCAAGAGGGAACACCATCTGAGCCGGCATCAATAATAATAATCCAACTAGCAATAGCAAAACTTAAGTTATAAGGTAAGATGCTATTTGGACAGCTTGTGCCACAATTATAAAAGAGGAAATTACAAGGCTGCTGACCTGAGAAACGGTGAGTTTCTAAATAAACAAGGAAGAAAAGGACAGGTGTAAAGCACACTGGATATTTTAAAATATTTTAAAGCAGCAGTGGTCACCTGGCAGCCCACAAGCTGAATCTGGTCTATTGCTAGTTTTGGTCCGTCAGTCACTTTATTCCTATGCTACTTTCTGATGTTCAAGGCACTTAACAAAAGCAACAAAACAAATACATTAAACATCAACAATACATTACTATCCATACTATCCCTCTACAGAAGACAATATAGTACGAAACTGTTTCACAATAGGAACCTAACAAAAACACCTCTGTAACAAAATAATTCATTGCCTGCAGGAAAAGAGTAAAAAGAGAATATCTGCCCTTGATTTGATAGCAGAATAAGCTCTTTTAAAGGAGTGCATAGGAAGGCAGGGCAAATATTCAGTCTGGGGTGTTTCAGGAGCAGGGTGGAACAGCAGCAGCAGAATCAGGCATCAAACCTCACTCAAAGCACAAGCAGAAGAGCTGCTACCAGCTGAGGTGGACAGCCTGACTCTTGGTCCTCAAACTCTTTTCAGCAGGGGGCCGGTCCACTGTCCCTCAGACCTTGGGGGGGGGCGGACCATATTTTTTGGGGAGGGAATGAATGGCGACGGAGGGCTGATGAGCGGCATGCGAAAGGGCTCCGGAGAGGGGCTGCTTTAAATGGCGGCCGCTCGAGAGGGGCACTCAGCCACCACGGCTCCTGTGTCTTGCAAGCAGCAGGGGCTGGTGGCGGCGGCAGCGGGATGATGAGCGAAGTGAAAGGGTCCTGGAGAGGGGCTGGCAGCAACAAAGCCCAGCCCCCTCCTTCCTCTAGGCAGGACGGGGAGAAGCCAGGAGGGGGGGAAGGAGGAGGTGCCGCCGCCGCTGTGTGAGGGAGAGGGAAAGAACGTGCGCTCTGGCAATACACGTGCTGGCGATCCATGCGGCGATTCCCGGATCTACATGGGCCAGATTTAGAGGGCAATTGGGCCTGATCTAGCCCGTGGGCCTTAGTTTGCCAACCCATGTTCTTGGCTGTATTGCTGTTTGCCTGAGCAGCGCTAATTCCCAAACTAATCACTTGGGAAATTCCAAGCAGTTAGCTCAGTTGTTTAGAGTGTGGTGATGATAACACCATGGCTGCTGGTTCTAACCCAAACAGACCAACTGCATATTCCTGCATGGCAGGGGATTGGACTAGATGACCCTCAAGATCTCTTCTAATTCTATGATTCTATGAAAAAGGAACATGTGAAGCCATCCTTCTGAGCCCCTTGGAGTCGCTTCCCCAGCAAAGTTGTTTCTGTATAATGAAGTTTTATTTTTGTGTCATAAAGGATGCTTCAGGGGATGGTGTATCTACCTCTGGGCAGTCACAGCTGGGGTCATCTTTCGACTAACTGGCTCATGTGGCTACTGCCAGTTTACTATAAAAGATAAAGAAAGCCTTGCAACAGCCATCTGAAAAAGTAACAATGCTCTGGTAAAAGAGATGCTTCTGTACTAAATTAAAGGTAGAAATTCTTAGAGATCCTCATAGTGCAAATCACTTTGACGATATTGTTCCCTATGAACACAGATTTCACTGAACTTTCTTCTCTGCTTGGCATGTTTATCATATGAAATAACTCTCCTATTGCAGGTCCATTTTCCAATTCCCTCCTTTCCAAACAAAAATACTCTTTAAAATATTGCAGTTTTCGAAAGGTGGTATTAAAGGGACTGTAAGCTCACACATAACTCTCTCAGGGCCTTATCTTCTGCAGAGTGTATTGTCAGAAAGCAGAAAATGTAGTTTGTCTCGCATTATCTGTAATAAGATAGACAGTCCTTCATTTTAACAAGGTGCCACTGCCAATATCAGCCCTGCTGCGTGAAAAACCAGTGCAATGCTTTCTTTATTTATACAAGTGGAATGAAACCGAGGGAGACCTGAGGCAATTGGTGATACTTTCCACCAACTGGCACATATAATGTATTCAGTTTGTGCCTCAGTTTTTTTTAAAAAAGCAACAGATTAGAATCCAAGAATCAAGAAGTCCAGTGACCTACTTCCGCCAAACTGCCAACAATTAGTTAATAGAACCTTGCTTCAAGTCACATTTACATGAAAAGTGCCAAAGGCAGCATTCAAATCTCTTTGAACCAATTTCTGAAAAGTGTGGAATTCAGACACCACAGAATGATATTGCTTGATATGCAAATCAAAATCCTTGTTTAACTATCACCTTATGTAAGCGCAAAGATTTATCCTCAAGGCTATGAGGACAAGACTTGGGGAAGCAGCTGTGATGAGCAGAGTCCCTAACATCAGTTTCCCCTCCCTGCCCAGGACAGATGGTCATTGCTCTTCTCAGAACCAGAGAGAAGCAGGCTTTGTTCATAGGCTGAAATGAGAGGCTCCCTTGGCTTGCACAGAAGATCACTGCATTTTTTTGTATTATATGGTGTGCTCCTTTTATAATGAAAAACTGGCTTTTTATGAACATTAATTCATTTATCTATATACGGGACAAGCTTACGGGTTATTTTAAATTGAATCATTCTGTTTTTGAACAGATATTTGCTTGTTAGGTGATTATCTAAACCACACCAGAGTATATGCAGATCTACTTGTCTGAGTGGAGGAGGGTTTTAGATTTATTTTTTTGCAATATATGGTAAATGCCATTTTCAGTCAGAAGGATTAAGGGGTGTTTTTTTTAATTAAGGAAGAATACAGGACAAGGAAAAGCAATCTTAGAAGTATGATTTAAAACAATATGCAATTTAACAAAAATAAGTCTGAACAACTACAACTTCTGGATTTATTTTGATGTAGTCATTCTGAATGTTAAGAAATGTCACTGAATAAAACTTTTCAGCTAAATCTAGCTACTTTCAGTAGTTATTTTCATTAGAATGCTTATGACTATTCACAGCCTTTATCAATAGACTATATTTATTCTATCCACCAATATTTTGTGAGGACATCATATGTACTGGTTGATTGTCACTTGTAGTTGACTACTGAGAAGTTTGTTTTTTATGTGAGTAGTGTTTGTTATTGTAGTTGTATTGTGCAAGCTGGATTTCGAAGGGGCAGAGGAACCAGAGACCAAATTGCAAACATGCGCTGGATTATGGAGAAAGCTAGAGAGTTCCAGAAAGACATCTACTTCTGCTTCATTGACTATGCAAAAGCCTTTGACTGTGTCGACCACAGCAAACTATGGCAAGTTCTTAAAGAAATGGGAGTGCCTGATCACCTCATCTGTCTCCTGAGAAATCTCTATGTGGGGCAAGAAGCTACAGTTAGAACTGGATATGGAACAACTGATTGGTTCAAAATTGGGAAAGGAGTACTCCTGTCAGTGGAAGCCCAGTCGGGGTCCAAGCCAGAGTCTATCTGATGCAAATTCTTCACAACTGCCTTATTTTCAAGCAATCGGTACAATACTTTTTGAAATTAAGGAATTCTGTTTCTCCCCTCAAAGCAACACACACAACATATTAATACAAAACATATATTTTAATTTTCTCACAGAAATGAAAGCACCGGGTCACCAGGTAGAAACATAGTATAAGTGACAGTGTTGCTTTAAATTATTTCTCCCTTCCTCTGCTAATTTCCACTAAAGCCTCCAAGATACACATTCCTTCTAAGCTATGATGATATCATTAGATGTCAGTGGTTTTTATTTCAGAAGTATCTTTTTTTTTCCAGAAGAGATTCTCAAAAAGCTTGTTATTTCTAACATGAAACGAAGGCAAAATCACTTTGAGGTTTAGGCTATGTGTAAAATTAAAGCTTGTAACAGCATGTGGGGCTTCATGCCACATTACTGATATTGGCCCTGATTCTCATTAATAAGATATGAGAGAAAGACTAGTTTGGGCAGATGACTCTCAAAGTAATCTCACTGATTTTTAATATCTAATAAAATGAAATTAATAAAAACCATGTGTGGGGTGGGAAATTATGTAATACACATAGCAGGTGGTACCAGGACTTGCAATCACATCTTCAACAAACATAATTTTGTGGCAATTAATTACTCTAGTCCCAAGCCTTTACCAATGAACCTGAATAGCAGAGAAGATTGCAACAGCCAAATGTTCACTAGGCCCTTGAAAGGTCAATTTATGGTGCACATCTGTGTCTTCAAATTTATGAAGAGATTGTTTTCTCATGCAAACATTGTGCTTTACAATTAACAATGTGGTTTCCTGATGAGAGAATCTCATGGCACTCTATCATTAAATACATATGTTGCACATCCTTTTCAATGTCCTACAATATTGCAATTAACAATATCATTTAAACGTCTACATAAACTTTTGCATAAAAGAGTGCACAGTTTAGCTCAGACAGTCATAACTTGATTGCAGATATATAAAAATGAGATTAGATAATGGTCATTCCTGTATCATTCCTGCAATGTGGTCCATATTAATCATCTTATTTTATATTCAAAAGAAAGTTTTGACTTTCCAGCTTGATACACATTTTTTCCACATTGATCTTTACCATGAGACCATGCTATATGACTAACCTTGGAGCTAAATCTTCTCCAAGCCCTGACAATGTTAACAAGGATGAGAATTTCATTCCAATCCTAGTGGCCTGTCCTAAAACACAACTTGGACCAGGAAAACAAGGTTTAAGTGACACACTGCAGCTTTGCACAGACTTGAATTTCACCAGAGGACTGAATATGCAAGGAGCTGATTTCACTTCAATATCACACAGAAAAGCCAACTTTGAAATCCCTTGTACCTTATTTTCCAAATTAGGCAAAGCCTTTCATACCTGGTTTTACAGATTTTCCTACTGTAAGAAGTGTTGTCACAATTTTTTTTACTGTACATATAAAGGCTACAGTTTTCAGAATGAAGCTTTAAGTCTTATTTTTGGTAGCAAGCCTCAATTGAAAAGCTTGAATGAAAAACATTTTCCCATGCATGTCTTTCAAAGACTTCAGAAATTATTGGAGTGGGACAGAGTTTTATGAAATGCTTTTTATCAGGAAAGGAGTCCACAGCTCAAAGCATTTCTCTTTTAATTAACTCTTAGCCAAACAAAGTTTACAGAAATGCCTATTCATCCTATACATTCCACTGTGCTTCAAACAGCAGTAGCTGCAGCCCTCAACAGCCATAATTTTAACTCTCATTATTTCATTATCCAGTAGTGAATAAATCCAACCCATTATGGTGGTGTTTCTCTTGCCATTATAATCAGTTGGATATGATAGTTTTTTGCTTCTAACAAGGGAGCATCAAATATGCAAAGGACATTTCTTTAGCAACAGCAGCAAACCTATGAACAAATTTTGCAATTTTATTTAAGGAATGTGGAGTTTGAAAAGAAGTAGAGAAAAGTATTGTGTGTTCCATTATTACTTATGAAGGTAATTAAAAATATTTTCAATTGCTGCACAATCTTTATCAAACATTGTGTGTTTGCCCTAGTTCGGGGGGGGGGGGTGTGAAGATGAAAAGCAGAGTGAAATCCACAGTTATTGTGATAAGGATTCCTTGACATTTTGAGAAGAGCTTGACTTCTACCTTCCCCTTAGAACACATTCAATTTTCTATAAAAATTTAAAATACCACTTTCATTTATTTGTATTCACTTTCATTAATTTACAAAGCAAAATCACAGCAAAAGATTGCCACATTTTTGTTCCTTTCCACTTAACCTGTGCTCCTTCTTCTGCAGCCAACACTAAAAAGCTGGGCTCCACTCAGCCTTTGGTGGCATTTTCTAATTCCACAGACAGTTGGGCCCTGTTTTACCATCGGAACACAACACTTGTAGTTAGTTATGAGCCTCTTGACTTTGTCACTCTGGGGCATGCCAGTGAGTAGGCGGGCTGGGAACAAAGTAAAAGGTAAAGGTAAAGGACCCCTGACAGTTAAGTCCAGTTGCAGATGACTCTGGGGTTGCGGCACTCATCTCACTGGCATTTGTCCGCAGAGTTTTTCCGGGTCATGTGGCCAGCATGACTAAGCCGCTTCTGGCGAAACCAGAGCAGCGCACAGAAATGCTGTTTAACTTCCCGCTGGAGCAGTACCTATTTATCTACTTGCACTTTTTGGTGTGCTTTCGAACTGCTAGGTTGGCAGGAACTGGGACCAAGCAATGGGAGCTCACCCCGTTGTGAGGATTCGAACCACCAACCTTCTGATCGGCAAGCCCAAGAGGCTCAGTGGTTTAGACCACAGCTCCACCCGGGTCCCTGGGATCAAAGTAGTGTTCCTATAATTTGGCAGCTCTAGGGGGGGAAATGACTTTCTCCCTCAAAGCCATTGAGCACTTTGATTCATTTTTATTATTACACCCATTTTTTATATATATAATTTAAAGTCACTGTTTGGAAAGTCTGTTTGGAAAGTCAAAGAAAATAATTGGGGGGGGCATGGGATTTTATGTTTGCTAAAAGGGGGCATGGGTTTTTAAAAGTTGAGAAACAGTGCGCCATGCCATCAGACATGTACTTGGACATGACCTCTCTACCATTGTAATGTTAAAACTGTCCATCTTAACATTTTTTTCAACATTTAAACGAACCACAAAAGGTTCAGACTGCAAGAGTTTCGGGTGCATAAACATTTTATTTCCAAATGTCAGTTATCACAATAAAAATAATGTATTATTTGCTAGTTACTTTGAGCCTGCAAGAGTAGTGATGTCAAGCATTTCTATTTATTCCTAAAATAAGAATTTAACCATTTTCAATTTCCTCATAAATCAAAGTTTGCCATCAATACTGCCTAAAGTTACATGTCAATAACTTTCGGGGTGACAAGACAGCTTGTCAGTTACTATTTTAATAATGCTGGAATAAGTGTTTTTCATTTTAAAACTGAGCCCTGTTGCAGCTTGCTGTCTTTTCAGGGTTTTGTTACCAGCTACCCATGGCATATAAGAACTAGTGACATACACATTCCTCCCGGCAGTCACAATAAGTTGATTATGATGAAGGAGGAACTTTTCTTCTACAGAAAGTGCACCCAGTCACTTAGCATTTTAGTACACAAACAATTTATAGTCTTGATCCTGTGACGGGCAGAGGCTGATCCTCCAAACTAGATGCACTCTCATTCTACCCAGACTTTCCTCCCCATTTCCAGTTTAATATTAGCCACAGTTTGCCTCGCTTGGCAGGCTGTGGAAAGAACTTGTCCTTCAATAAAGCATTTTTTTTTAAAAAAATCAAGCCATGGTTTCCAATTCTGGTTAGGAGGGTAAGCACTAAATGCAGCCTGCCAATTTGGACTGAAGGTAAACTATGGCTATTGCTCAACAGGGAGCAGAAAATGCAACCACTCAGGGGAGAAAGAAGCAAGATACTTTATGGTTTGGGAGAATCAAGACTTCCAAGCAAGCCCATGGCTCACCAGGCATTTCTACACAAGTCAAAGTACAACATACTATCAATTAAATATTATAGAGAATAATTATTGAACTTCCTGAATTGACAAACATGAAAAAACCACAATGTCACAAGAATAAACTCTATAATGGGAATTGAACAAACTGCAGTCTTAAGAATATAAGAACCCTGTTGGATCATGCCAGAAGCCCATCTAATCAAATACAGTGGTGCCTTGCAAGACGAAATTAATTCGTTCTGTGAGTTTTTTCATCTTGCGGTTTTTTTCGTCTTGCGAAGCACGGTTTTGGAAAAGTTTTGGAAAAGCTTCAAAAATCACCAAAGTCTTCAAAAAGTCTTCAAAAACCTCAAAAAAGGCTATGAGTTGCTCCTCAAAGTCAAGTTGCAACTGTATTAACGGTTTTAAGAAAAAGGAAACAAACTTGCAAGACGTTTCCGTCTTGCGAAGCAAGCCCATAGGGAAAATCGTCTTGCAAAGCAACTCAAAAAACCAAAAACCCTTTCGTTTTGCGAGTTTTCCGTCTTGCGAGGCATACGTCTTGCGAGGTACCACTGTATCCTGTTATCAAAGTAGCTAATCAGATGCCCCAAACCTCTTACATGCAAAATGTGAGTTGTACCACTGAGCTGTTAAATTTATGTTTAATATACAAAAAATGCTACGTTTGAATGCATTGCATTTAAAATGTTATGCAAAGCGGTTTGCATTAGGCAAACTGTCTCTAGGGAAATGCTGCAGGGAGAGGCTGGAATATGCTAATTGATGACTCATCCTAGAAACCCAAACAGTTCTCTCTTCTGGAAGGTGAAACCTGAGAACCTAGCTCTAAGTCAGCCATTGAAGCTCAGTGATGATGAACAAGCAAGTTGCTTAGGATCTCCCTCTGGAGCTGGAGAAAGGAAAGTTTATTGACCTGTGTTAAGGACTAAGAAGAAGTCTGAATCACATTGCTTGTTTGTTATAAAGAGCAATGTGTTACAAATAAATGTAATTAATTTCAAAGTAACTATTTTAAGACTATTTCCAGTAAAGCTTCGAAACTCATTCTTGTGGTGGAGAGCAAATTGATTTCTACTTAGCACAAGGTCCAGAACGAGGATTCCCTTTGCAGCAACTCTTAAGATGAGCTACAGTATTTTATATGCATCCCTAAATTATAGGGAACATGTTAGTTGAAGCAACACTTCCTTCCCACTAGTTATTGTAGATAACTTTGTAAGCTTTCATGATCAACTTTATCCCTTCAAATAGGGAAAGTAACACTCTTTCAATAGTTCTGTCTATGCAAGCATTCTTGTTTTTCAGATGATACAATACCTGACAACACAATCGTGAACCAAGGTCAAGGGGTGCTGCGGGGAGGAGATGGGGAAAGCCCCATTGCACAGGTGGATGTCCTTGCACAGGACTTCTGCTGATGAGGGTGGACAGGTGAATCCCATCCACCTACACTAAACATTTTGAGATAATTTTAAAAAATGAAGTTGATTGTAAAAACAATCACATAAATAACAATCAAAATCACCAGGTGTGGGTTTTTTGTATGGGCCTCTGAGTATAGATCCAGGATGTTCTGAAAAAAGTATGACCTGTGGAAAATTTTCAAGTTATCTCTTTCCTTTGCTTTCCAAAATCCACTAGTATGCTATTTGGAAATATGGTTGATCCATGTCGCCAGAGCAAAATGAGAATGTATTCTTTTAGTCCCAAATCTGAAGTTCAAGTCATTAACATATGAAAACCAAAATGGGGAAGATGGAATTGAGAATATGTGTGTTGAATGCTGTTGTGCTACATTTTAAAAATCAATTAACATATTAGATACAAAGTTTATTTGTATGCCAACTTTTCTTGGTAAATCACACCCAAAGCAACTCCTGGTAAATTATAAGAGCAACATTCCAATACCATTCATTAACACTTCAAAACATATTGGCGAAATATCAACATCAGACCAATATTTCAACAGATGCATGAAAACATTTCATGTTAATAAATTCAGTATTACACTAAGGCAAAGAGTAAAACCTACACAAATCTGGAGTAGAGTCCCTAAGATGGTTGGGTGGCTCCTTGTGGTGACTCCTATAGCGATGCTAGTGCCAAATGTATTGCTCTGATTTCCTTTGGACCACATCAGCAAGGCTGGGGGTTGGCGGGTCTTGTCATCTGGGCAGCCTAGGACCTCCATACACACCGCCCAGACTTGCACCTCAGGAAGGTCACTTCAGTGGTGCTAATCCAGCGGTTTGACTCCACGAACACCCCAGATGCACTCCATTGTCTTTCGAGATAGACAGACATGCCAACAACACTAAGGCTAGACAATCCACTAAAAATTCATACTAAAGCTCAGCAAAATAAAATAAAATACTGAGACTGAATCTAGACACACAGCAAAGTAATACATTAATAAGAATGCAGTATGGAGCAAAAAGATAAAATCTCATTTCTAGCACTTCATTTTGAACAATTCAGTAAAGTTTAGATAAGTCCAACAATCAAGCCATCAAAAGCCTCTCATTCCAATGAATTCAAAATTGCACTAAATATTAAACAGCCTACTCACAAAGCACATTAATAGAGCTGAACAATAAAATACAACCACCTGTCCAGAATTAGCAGCAAAAAACCCTCAGCTGTAGCCCCTCACACAAGCCACATTAAATCATGCTAACTCCAAAGCACAGGCACAGCCGTTATCTCTCTGAAGATTAAGCCTCACCAGCATCCTACTCTGGTTCAAAAAAAGATACCTCTATATGAGGCATTTCAATAAAACCTACCCACCACCTCTGGGAAGAGACCCTCATCTTACCATTCTTCCATATCCTAAGCCAAGCACAGGCAAACTCAGCCCTCCAGATGTTTTGGGACTACAACTCCCATCATCCCTGAACACTGGTTCTGTTAGCTAGGGGTGATGGGAGTTGTAGTCCCAAAACATCTGGAGGGCCAGGTTTGCCTATGCCTGTCCTAAGCTATGAGTGCTGATCCTTCAGGCCATGGGCTAAATTAGATCTGACGTAGGTGCCAATTCAGTTCATTAGTTGCTTTACCCCAAACTGTAAATGCTTTTGCATCACTGGCTCCTGCAAAATTGTTGAGATTTTCTTTACACTGGATCACCTCTCAGCAATATGACAGCTTGTGACTTCCTGGTCAGCAGCCCTACCCAGTCAAAATGGCTCGCGTGGGATGTCAGGATTCAGCCCACAAGCCAGAGCCTGTTCTCATCCTAAACCACAAAAAAGGGGACCCTCACTATTGTGTAATGTATGATGAAAACAGTATGATGTGTAAACAGAAAACTGAAAAAATGTATAAACAAAAAGCCTGGGGAACAATGCAGCACTTCTAAATGGGTCCTGGAACACAATATATATCAATCACACCTCAGTTATCTATATGGACCTTGAGCTTTCGTAACTGAAGTGATTAAAGGCCCATATTCTCAGAAAAAGTGGAAAGGCTGAAGAAAGAGAACAAATTCCTATAGGATTTACAACCAAATGTTCCTAGGTCCTAATTGGTATTCTAAGGATATGAGTTTTGAATATGCTCAATATCAATCCCTGCTATCCTAAATTCTGTGGTATCTGACTAATCAGTAAATTTGTAACAGCACAATAATCTACATGTCTACTCTGAAGTAAATCCCACTGAATTTAATCCCACTTAATCCCAGTGGATTACATGGGCATAGGACCGCAGCCTAAATCATTTTTCTGAGATTTAAGACCTTGTTGCTGCCAATACAGCTTGCTGTCTGTTGTATGTCATGCTCTACTTTAGAACGACTCGTCTAAAGGTTGCCCAGCATCCAACAGGATTTAAACTTGGCTAGAAATGGATGGAGAGTTGTGTCCTCAGCTAGTTTGTTGAGCCAGTATTCAGAGAGCACCATTATTTTCCAGATCAAACAGAGTGTGCTGTGATTAAACATCCTCTGAGAAGATATTTCAGGATGCAGCAAATCAAAACAAACATGCACAAAATCAACATGCCCAAATCGAGATTGAAAAAAGCCTCAGTATGCATGCCTCCTGGGGGGAAAAATGGCTGCATGAATCAGCTCTCAGGCACGATCATTTGCTTGTATAATGGAAAGCATAGCCGAGGATTAATATTCACAGATGTAAAGCAGAATTTAGTCCATTTCTTTTTGCCATACTATATCATAAACACCACATTGCACTGGGCAAGGAAAACATTTCACAAAAACTTCCCTAAACGTTTATGACTAGCCAGTCTTCAAGTGAACCCAATGATAGCTTAAACATTTAACTTTTTCGGCTATGTCAACAGAAGTAGCCTTCAACACGGAGTGTGCTATTGCCACTCTGATTGCAACAGCCTAAAGTCGCAGAATCTTTGGGAAAGAGATGATAGGAGATTGGGTAGTGAAAATGCTTCTGCAGCATTCATCCAGTTCTGCAATCTATGTCTGATTATTGGTAAGGATTCCTCCAAATATTCCCATCAATGCTGCAACATGGGCAATGTGTCATTGCACCCAGGAAGGCACCACTGTTCCGCTGGAACTATAACTACGTCTGCATTCTAAACATAATTTTTTAGAAGTATATGCAGCTGAATTCAGTGGGAGTTCGCAGCAAACATGCACAATACATAATCAGTGAAGCCAAAACAAAAGTGATCAGTTACAATAATAAGTATCTTCAGTGTCTAAGGCTGTGATCTTATGCACAACTATTTTTAAATAAACCCTACTGAGTAAAGATTAGAACAATCAAGGATAGGGCTACACCACATTTTAAAACAAATATATAATGCTTTCTAAAATTGTGAACGAATGCCCAAGTCCTTATTCCAAAAGCAAAGGGCTTTTCAAGAACTGAGCCTGAAGAAAACAAAGGTGTTTGAGGCAAAAGGAAAAAAGATGAGTTAGCCAACTTCTGCTTCAGCCACACTACTACAAAAACGAAAAAGATAAACCACTCCTTTGCATTTTGACTTCAAAGTCAACGGAACACTTTACTTGCCAATAGTATTTTACTCATGATTTCATCCAAAGATCCATCAGGATGTAAAGTTGTGAAATAGAGCCAAGATCCTTTGTTGACAAATGCAGTATAACTTCTGAAACTTAGTGAGTAGTTAAAAGACCGTGAGCATCAGGGAAGAACAAAGTAGAAGACCTAAAGCCTTACCACTCACACCATCCAGGTCAGAAAGTGGGGGCAGTTGTTTTATTTTTTGCAATGCCAGCTCCTGTCCAAGAAATATGTCAGCTTTGGGTCCAACAGATCCATTGGCAGCCCTGCTGCACCCACAACCCCACAATCCCCGTTATGCTCCTTTGGTTGGGGGGGACAGGGGGCTATGACGGAACAGCACTGGCAGTAGTGTGTGCTCTACCACAGTTCTGGCAGGTACAGTGAGAGCCTTCACGGCAGTAGAGCCCACCCTCCCTACTTGCACAATATGGCACAGGAACACTCCCACCTTATTCTTAAACCCTCCAGCAGCACAAATCAGGGGTTAGGATTGCTCTATTAACCAAATACAATGGTCATGGGCTGAAGAATTAACACAAAACCAGCATGAATGGTGCTTCCTTCACAGAGCACTGCCAAGACTCTTTGAAGGGAAAGTGTGCAACAAGATTTCTACACTTGTTACAACTTTTCGGAGAAAACAAATCATTTACTCCACAAGAGTACTCTACCACTATTATTCCAATAATGGTCTCTGCTGCCTGGGTATGGTGCTGACATTATACTTTCTAAGCCATTTGGCAAGATTTCACCAAAATAATTCAACATAGATCTTGTCATGCCTTAAAATGACAGACAACGGCTGAAATACAAAGCAAAAATCCAGAAATGCTAGAACAGAATGAAGTGACCTGAGCATATTTATACTTAAGCCCTAAATGTTTTGAGATTTTGATTTACAAATCAGTATTTTGTATCATTTCCCCCTTCTTTACTATGTTACTCTACCAAAAAACAACAACAATAAAGAAAAGACTATGACACACTTTCTTGGTGTTACATTTCACATGCAATCTTCTTGAATCAACTACAACTTCAGTAGGACATCAGAAAATTATTAGGTGTGTTATCAAAAAAACGGTCAGCAATTCAGAGTTCTACAATTCATGGTTGAGAGATTTTATGACTGAAAGGCTATTATTTTCCAAGAATGGTTACTGCTGCAGCATAACATTGTTCTGAAAGCAAGAAAACACACACATACACTTATGAAACCCCTTGTCTGCAATCTAGTTCCATCCCTTCAATCTAAATGGCAGCTTGGCTGCCCCAAAGTTTGTGTTACCCTTCCAAGACAATTAAAGAAATTCAGCTGAGTGTTTTCTGTTTCACAGCAGTGCACCATCAGAAATGTGGCCTCTGTAGACAGCACAACTAAAAAGATAGGCAAGTCACGCTTTTCTATTTGCCTCTGCTAAGATGCAGCCTGAATCTATGACACTTCTCAACCAGGCACACTCCTGGAAAGGAAGCTCTTTTGCTCATCTGTCAAAAAAAAAATAAAAAAAAATTCCACTTGTTGATGGGTAGCAACTAGAACCACTGCCTGAATCTCTTCACCTGGATTAGCCTTTTCAAATTAAAAAGGGTAAAGGCACCTGTGTCAAGAGTTCCCTTACTCTGGTAGCGATGTGATAGTTTTGATTTGCTCACCAATGCAACGACCTCTCTTTCAGACCATGGACTTGTTGTACTCATACTATACATGTAGCTTTTTACTTCTGGGGTTGATACTGTCATCTAAACCCAGGACGACTGTTTCCAAACTCCTCTAAGGGGCGAAGTGGGGAATAAGGCTTGCTGGAAAATGCCTTTGGATGGCGTTCGCCACAGAGAATTACAACATGCCATCAGTGCTCATGAGAGACTCGCTTCTCCCTCTTGGAATGCAAATCAGGAAGCCACACACTCCAGCGCGCACGCACACACACATACACACACACACGGCTTTAGGAACCGCCTGGTAGAGCAGGAAGGCAGTTTTTGCTCTCTTTCATAGTACCCACCACGCCAGAATGTGCCAAGCGGGGAGTCACTGCAAATCCCAAGAAACTTAGTGCAACTGGACAGCAGCAACACGATGGCTGCACTAGGATCTAGCTCGAAGTGTGCATGCGTTTTGCAGGGTGTGTGCCATTTACTACAGAGGGTTCAGGGGGAAATAGGGAGAGCCTTGTATCCCTCCTCCTCCCCCAACTTCCTCCCATGCAAGGCGAGGTACTCACCCCACCCCTGTGGTTCGAGGCGCTGCCAGCTCCAGCCGATCCCCTCTGAAAGCATCCAGGACGGAGCAAAAGGTGCACTCCTTTCTTGGCCGGCGCTCTGGAGCAAACACGAGTTCAGCAGCTCCAACTCCAGCCGGCGGTGGCGGGTAATTCCATTGGAACCGAGGGAGGGTGGGTGGGGGGAGGTGAGGGGGGAAAGGAAAGAAAGAGAAAGCGAGCGTCTCCCCCGAGCCGGTTAGGAGATCATGGTGCCTCCTGCTGTGGAGCCAGCCCCGCCGGACAGCAGCTGACGAAGCCGGGGCAGCCAAGCCTGGCCACGGCTCCTCGCCTCGCCAAGTCCCGGCGGGAGAAGTCCTCAGGCGCGCGCAGGACGGGGCATCCTCTCCGGGCCGGCTGCTGCATACATGGAACTCCCCCGCTCTCCCTCCGCCGGCACCCTGCCTCAGCTCAGCAGCGCGTGCCGGACTCAGCCGGATCCTGCCGCCTCCCTGCGCGGCGAAGCATTGCGCCGCAGAGCGCACATCCAGCAGCTACCGCCGCCGCCGCCGCCGCCGCCTGGCCGGCTATCTGTGAGGAAAGGCAAGGCAGGGGAGATTCCCGCTCGCCTCACCACCGAGCCTCCCGCCGCCGCCGCCGCCGCCGCCTCACTTCGGTGCTGCCAGGCTTCTCCCTCGTGCTGCGCGCCCTCCCCTGCCGGCGCTTCCAGGGCTCTCTCCTCGCTTCGTGCTCGCGGGGTTCCTGGCGAAGCTCAGCGTTGGCAGCGGCGGCTCGAACGCCAAGCTCGCCTCAGCAGCGGCGGCAGCAACAGAAGAGCCTCCTCGGAGCCTCCCACGTGCCGCGTCTTCCGCGTGTGTGTGTGTGTGTTGGCGCGCGCGCCAACGGGCCAAGGAATAGCAAGGGGAGGGGCGGCGCAGGGTGGTTTCTCCCGCGCGCGCCTGCTCTCTGCCTCACGCTGTGGAACCGGGACTTTCCCTCGCTGCCAACTCCAGGAATCCCGCTTCGCCAATTGAGCCTTGCGAAGTAAAGCAGCTGAGGGGAGACAGAGCGGCGCGGCCCTCAAGCTGCAAGATGCTGAGGGCAGGAGCGAAGCGCTACCTCTCCGTAGCGCGCGTGCCCGCCCGCGCGCGAAGGGAAGCACCTGGCGAGCCCCTTTTTTCTCTCAAGCTAATCTCGCGCGCGCTCACCAGCCCGAGTGGAAGCTGAGGCAAGGATTTCCTCATAAAATAAAGCAAAATAAAATAACAGAAGCATGGGATATGGTAGCGCTTGACTAAGTTTATCTCAGCGTACTTACCAGCCCAGCTTTTGCCATTTTAAATGTTAGCCTAACTTTTCTTTTTTAAAACGAAAAAATTCCTTCCAGTAGCACCTTAAAGACCAACTAAGTTAGTTCTTGGTATGAGCTTTCGTGTTCATGCACACTTCTTCAGATACACTGAAACAGAAGTTGCCAGATCCTTCTATATAGTGAGAAGGTGGGGAGGGGTATTACTCAGAAGGGTGGTGGGAATGGGTGATTGGCAGATGGCTGTGATGAGCCTGTTGACGACTCTTAACGACTGCAATAGGTCTTACAGGAAAAAGCAAGGGGTGAGAAGGTGAAAAATGGCTTTGTCATGTATAATGAGATAAGAATCCAATGTCTTTGTTCAGACCAGGTCTCTCCGTGGTTTTAAGTTTGGTAATAAGTTGCAATGGCTTATGTAAATCTGGGACTAGCCCTAGAAAATAGAAACACTTGGAGGCAAGAGTGCCAACTTGGCCCCGTGACTGTGGGCACCTGGAACCATGGGTGCCATGCAGAATCAATGGCCCTGGCGCCAAAATTTGTGGGTGCCTGGACCCTCCATGGGGAATTTTTTTGGTGCAAGGTGAAGACCATGCTATTTGCTCAGGTTTTTGAACAGCTGTTATGATGTGTTTTCTCTTACTGTTCCCAGCTTTTAAGGTACTCTTTTATGTGGGATGCCTGTTACAGACAATTAAGTCTTTACACTGTCATCTTCCACAAACAGCACTTAGAGCATCATTTAGTTCAGGCAGACTTGAGCACAGCCTTGTCTCTGAACCTGTATTTCCAGAAATAAAATTAAGTAATACCTCTGAAGCAAACTTCTGTGCTAGTTTAATGGAAGAGATAATGGTTAGCATGTCTATAAATTATCAGATCTCTTTCCATGACCAAACTGTTTAAAATAACATTGTTCTTTTTTATGCTGTTTATAATTTTTAATAATATGTTCTTTAGAGCAGCATACCAGATATAAAGGATAGTTTATTAAATGTGTCAGACAATTCTTCTGTTTAGTACCTGCTGGTCTCAAAACACTTAGCACTTAATACACATTGGATGCAAATCATAGCTCAGTCCATAGAGTATAAGACTCTTAATCTCAGGGTCATGAATTTGAGCCCAACATTGGGAGAAATATTCCTGCACTGCAGGGGGTTGGACTAGATGAAACATTAAAGTGAGTGTACTGTACTAGTAAATGTTTAGCAATCAGAAGGAAGAGGTAGCTGTTAGGTGAGGTGGAATTATGGCTTTACCAAATTAGTAACTAAAGAGGAAACAACCTTATATGTGTTCCTAGGTTCAAATCAGGAAACAGCCAACTGTGTATAGTTCAGTGACATGCATTGTCACTGAAAAATAGTCCAGCAGTGCTGTCTTCAGTATTGCTGATGCTGAAACTATAATTGTTCCGTTAGCACATTGTACATTCAGGACAATGGGAATGGAATAGCCAGCAAACTGATTGATCTGACCTGAACAACCTTACCAGAGTCAATCTAGAAAGAGTTTTACGGATTGCTTGCCTTTGCTAGGAACACTTAAATTCTTCTTTCCTCAAATAACAAAAACAAAAAAAGGAAATATTTTAAGGAACTGAAAAACACCTTTCCTTGAATACAATTGTCTGGGACAAGAAGTCTTGGAAAGGCTTGTTTGCACAGCATATGGCCAGGGGAACTCGACAAATGTTAACACAGCTGAAACAAATATTTTTGGCCCAGTTTACAAGCTAGCAAGCAAATGAATAATGGATTTGTCTCCTCTTCCACTTTGTAGAGTCCAATATTACTCATCCAACTATGTTTGTAAGCTTTGGTGACTTTCCACAATAACATAAATTATGGTTGATCTCCTGCCCATCATGCCTACAATTAGAATGATAACAACATGGATTCCACATTCATATCCTAAAGACCATACCCAATTTTGTTGATAATTATGATATAGAAAATACATTATTATGAGGATGGGAATCATGAAGCAATAACTGCAATGATAAACCATGACTATAGCAATGACAATACTCATGACATTGATACTGTAGGACTGTGGAATTACAGTGAAGGGATCAGGGTGTAACTAGTATCTCATCATGAAATACTGTAACTTAATAGGTCCACCTCTGTGTTGCAAGTTCTAGATACTAGGGATATGCAGCAGATTTGGATAAATACAAATCAAAGTAGACCACTTTGGACATATTTAGGGCTTGTATGAGTTGAAGTGGAATCTTTCTGAAGTGCCCCAAACCAAATTGAGGACCTCTGAAGCAATCTGCTCTGCTGCAGTAATTTGGATGCAGACAAGAGTCTGTATGTGCATTGTTTGCATAACAACAAAACACTAAGGTGAATGTTCTGTCAGCACAACAGGATCTTCTCCCTCTCTCCTCCCCCCAGGCACCTGCTCTGTTCTAGGGTTTCCTCAAACCTCGGGAGCAGATTTGGGAAGGGCATGGGGGAGAGGGGAAGTCCTGTCGCACAAGCAGAAATTATTGTGCTCACAGGGCTCATTAGTAGAATACCACCTATGTGGACTTAGAGGTAAGGTCAAGTTTTTAGTTCTACAGTGGTGCCTCGCAAGACGAAATTAATTCGTTCCGCGAGTTTTGTCGTCTTGCGAAGCACGGTGTCGGGAAAGTTTTGGAAAAGCTTCAAAAATACCAAAGTCTTTAAAAACCTCAAAAAAGGCTACCACACCGCGTTCTATGAGTTGCTCCTCGAAGTCAAGTCGCAACTGTATTAACGGTGTTAAGAAAAAGGAAACAAACTTGCAAGACGTTTCTGTCTTGCGAAGCAAGCCCATAGGGAAAATCGTCTTGCGAAGCAGCTCAAAAACCAAAAAACCCTTTCGTCTAGCGAGTTTTTTGCCTTGCGAGGCATTCGTCTTGCGAGGTACCACTGTATTCATGCAGAAAAGTTAGCACACAAACATCTGTAAGGGCCCCTGCAGTTGGGACACTCAGTTGTGGGGTGTCTCTATCATGCAGAGCTCCTACCAACAAACAGGAGCTTGAGGTGTTGAGCTTTCCTTACAGATAGCTGCGTGCAATTCATGATTGCTCCAGGAAGAAGATGCAAAGTCAAGGATGGGGCTAAAAATATGGTCCCATTCTTGTGTAAACATATGCCCTGCATGTGAGTAATCATCATCATCAAACCTTTTATTGGCATCACGCATGTGTGAATAGGGCTAAAAGAAAAGCATTTCTCTCCATGCTTGAAAATGCCAGGGTGAAGAGAAAAGGGAAGGATAGCTGTTTTGTGACTGACAGGTCTAGCTTATAATCAGGTGAGTGGTTTTTACTGGGGGTCTTAACGGGAACAGCTGGCCAGTGCTGTGCCACTGCCCTCCTGACAGCATTGTCACTGTTGCTTTCTGTGATAGGGTGGGGTAGGGTGGCAGCAAGGTTGCATCTGTGTAGGCACACAAGTGGGAGTGCTGAATTAGCCCCAGCAGTGCTCCTGCACAGCCCTCACCCCATCACTGCTCTGCCCTCTCTATGTACCATCCGGGTAAGCAGCAGTTAAGTCACTGTCAGACCATCCTGTTTGTTCCTGGCTCTCCAGTCGCAATGCTTTGGAGGAGGATGTTGAAGTAATATATATCCTTGTTCTTCTCAATTGCATTAGTGATGTTAGCTTGGAAGATGTTGGCTGTTCAAACCCTTTGGCTTCTGCCACATGTCTCCATGCTCCCAATCCAGTCACATCAGTTTCTGCAGGAAAGTAAACAGATGAACAACCAATCAAACAAAAGATCCAAGATACATAGATCATTTGTTGGGCGGTTCATCTGACCTCATCTGTTTTCTATTACATAATTAGAGACCTTCTCCTTCGATTTGGTTGGACTATACTGGCAACAGGAGAACTTGCTAAGAGCTGCTTCTTGAAAGATGTTTGCTGTACATAACAGATTGTTAATATGATAACAAAAGGATTCAACACCAGCAATTTCCAGGAGAAGGCTGCCTCAGATGGCCGATTGAACTTTTACATTTGGATCAAATGCGATCAAAAACAACATGACTTTTTGTAAGAATTCTTCTGGCTACCAACTGGGTGTACAGCTAAGGATACATTAAAACAACAACTTCCTGGCTCATAGCTCAGAATTAGCAACTACATTGCAACAGTAGGTCCAACCCTTTCCCATCATCGTTATGCCATTCTGTGATTATGCATTTTGCATGTGATGGTTATCCAGACAGAGATAGGATTGATCTGTGCCCTCAAGGAGAATTGATTATTCTGCATTACACTATTAAAATGTCCTCTCATTGGTAGGCCTTGCTTCAACATATAAGAATGCTATTTTGTCAACAGCTTGTACTCACAAGCTAAAAGATTAAATCTCTGCTAAACAGAAGCAGGTCAGGCCTCAAGGAAATACTCTGAATTAGATTTGGGGACCCAACAAAAAACACATGGGGGACTTTTAAAAATTGCATGTCACAATTTATTTCCAGCAATGGCAAAGAAAGAGTTCTTTAAGGTAACTTGTCTTGTGTCATCTCTAGCTTGATTAGTGAAGAAAAATGCAGGATCATAAAACTATAACCACTGGAATCAGGCAGTAGCACACTGGAAACATCAGCAGGCCTCATGCTTTCTAGTTATTCTGACCAATACACAGACCTACTGGGGAGGAAATATATTATTAGACAGCAAAATGCTGATGAACAGTCATAGCAGAAGCCATGTACTCCTTAGCTGACTCATGAAAACGGCTGTGCCCAATTTTCACATGTTTATTTTTACAGGGCAACTTAGCAGGGTACTTCATTTGAATTTTGTGTATGACTGTTTCCAGCTACTACATTTTCTATTTCAGTTGCTTTTTTGGCACCATCTCCTTGAGTCTAGACCAGTCTTTCTCAACTTTGGCTCCCTAGATGTTCTTGAACTACAACTCCCATCATCCCTAGGCACTGGCCTTGCTGGCTAGGAATGATAGGGATCCTAGTGCAACAACTTATGGAGACCCAATTTTGAGGAAAGGCTGATCTAGACAGTGTAGTTCAGGCATAGGCAAACTCGGCCCTCCAGATGTTTTGGGACTACAACTCCCATCATCCCTAGCTAAGAGGACCAGTGGTCAGGGATGATGGGAATTGTAGTCTCAAAACATCTGGAGGGCTGAGTTTGCCTATGCCTGGTGTAGTTCCACATGCTGATGACATCATTATACGATATAGCCAAGTAATTTAATGATGTCACTGTGGGCAAAGAAAGGTGCATTTTCCCCAAGTTACATTAATTATTTACATTTATAAGATTATAAGATTAAGATTAATATTATTTTATTATGGGGCTTAATGTTGTGACCTGCCCTGGGACCTTAGGATGAAGGGCGGGTAATAAATTATTAGCATTGATTTCTGCTTTCCTTCGAAGAAGCTCAGAGTAGAGTCTAAATTTCTTCTTCCCATTTTATTCTCACAATACCCTCATGAAGTAGATTAGGTTGAGAGAGAGTGGCTGGCATTATGTCACCCATTGAGTGTCCTAGCTAGATAATAATTTGAATCCAGGAGCTCTTGGTCCTAGTCTGACTGACACCACATTAGTTCTGCATCCCTTTGGCAAAAGAAACTGAGCTGATGCTCACAGCAGAGATGCCTCTGTCATGGGACACACCTTAACTTGCTGCACCCGTTTTGTTGCAGTGCAATGCAATGCAGCAAAACAGGAAGCATCTATTCAGTTGTCTTGGCAACAGAGATGTCTCCCTTTCCTCCCCAGTGACACCTTTGATTAAAGAAGCATTGTTTTCCAGGGAACCAAAATATTCACAAAAATGGTCCCCCTTGTTTTGGCTCAATCCTACTCGAATCTCCAGTATCTGCTATGTATTAGTGCTTACTTTTTTTTGCATTTGAAGTGAGCTATATGCAGTGATAAGCTCGTTTTTAGTTATAACAAAATAATGGTTTACTATAACGCAACCTATAAAATAACAATCTTTCCCAACAGACGGGCTTGTGTTTTTATTAATATTGACCCATGCCTTTTTAACTGAGCTGTGCTTGCTTCCTTCAAAGCAAAAACAGCAGCAGACTCATGCTATGAAATCCATCTAGTCTTCACTTATCTCTTTCTCTTCATTTCCATTGCAAAGATCTTTCATACTCCACCTCCCATCAATGCCCTTAATATTGAGGAATTAGTTCAGCTCCAGAAACAGGGTTACAGATTAGTTCCTATATTTGTGCGGCAATTCTAACCAAGTTCACTTTATTCTTTCCAGCTTTGTATCCATATGTATCCATATGTTTATACAGTGTTTTTATGTGTTCACAGCACTTTACTTTATTGCGTGCATTATCAAAGAAATATTTACCCCAAATTTATAAGACAGGCAAATATTAGTGTTCCATATTGTAGAAGTGAGATGGAATTACGCTAAAAGGTACTTATTTCAGCGAGTTTATGGGTACAGATAACTGTATTTCATTCATAATCCTAATATGAATTTTTGTAGAATACGAGCATAGTCAAGACATCTCAAATAAAAATTGTCTTGCAAAGAAAAGGGTATATTGTATCAGTGGAAATGAGGCAAGCCTATAATAAGAGAGGATTTAGTTTTGATTATCGCCTGCAAGTCATTAAGCGTATGAGATTTTTAAAAAGTTAAACTGTCCACTGCGCCATGTAATTTTCCCTGTGTTGTCATTTGTCCTATATTGGCAACTTTCACTGAAAAGGCAAGGTTTAGAGCCTACTCCTAAGTATATTTACATGGCAAATCCCATTGCTTTTCAAGAAAAATGTATTTAGTGCTGGAGATGATTCAGAACTACACACTTTCCGCATTTTACAGTAAATGTCCAGAAACTGTTTATAGCATCTTGTGTCATAACAGTTGCCTGTTGCCTTTCCTCTTTTAGAACATGTTGCACTTGGCCAAATAAAGAAAAACAAAACAATTTCTAGTTAAGGTGTACAATTCACAGTTTCCATTTAGGCTGTGGCTGCATGTGAATTGCATTGATTTCCACTAGCTGATCACTCTCTTCCAATAATACAGCAAGCTGAAAACAGCTAATTGCACTCCTAAATGCACAATCCCATTCCAGCTAAAGTTTATCCATCAACTGCTAAGGCAAACTTCATCCATTAAAAAAGAACTCATATTACGGAGACCAACTCAATTTCTTACCTTTGGAAACTGACTGTATACATCCCACTACAAGTTCTATTTTAAGCTTCTCTTGAGATACCATATAAGGAGAACAGCCCCCACCATAAAATTACTAATCTGCCTAACATAGCAGCAGGACACCTGCTGTTGGTGAGTCATGTTTTGCATGCTGCAAGAAGTGTGTGCATATATATATGAGTGTGTGCGGATTAATTTCGTAAAAAGGAAAGAAAAAGGCAACTGCTTACTTTCATTCTCTCTCTCTCTCTATTGGCTGTGCTTTTGTTTACCTCCATGCTACTCAGCTCACTTATTTACAGTGTCCACTACATAGCTGTCAACTTTTCCCTTTTCTTGCGAGGAATCCTATTCGGAATAAGGAAATTTCCCTTTAAAAAAGGGAAATGTTGACAGCTATGGTCCACTAGGACCTAAGGGTTCCTATGGCTAACAGTTCTACCCCTGGAATCCTGTTGAGACTTCAAGCAATCTTCATCCTGATTAGCTACCCAGGAAGAAAAACACACTATCTGGTGCTTCAAAAGGCTGCTAGGTGTGAGATCAGAGACAAGAACCCTGTGTCAGGAACTGGGCCACTAGAGGAAGAGCTGAGTGCTGCATCATGCATCTCTCCTGAACAATCAGCTGCCTCAGCAAACCAGTGTCTGGTGCCTAGATAGAAGCTGACCTTTCACTTTCCTGCCAGGAGATCTTGGGTTGTATTGAATGAAGTCTGGGGGTTTCCCCAGTTCTTTAGAGCAGATTTGGAGGTGCAAGGGGAGGAGAGAGAGAGAAAGAGAAACTTCCATTGTGCAAACATAGTGACTTTGTTGGATTCAACCCCCTGACTGCCCTGAATACTAATCGAAATTGCTTTTGAAGTCAGCCATTTTGGACCTCAATAAATCATCAAGACTGATCTTTACAACTTTGCCTCAACAGTTTTCTTCTTAAAAAGTGAAAATAGAATAAATACTGACTTGCAAATTGAGTTTTGTAGTGTCTTTCTTGAAAAGCTTGTCTAGGGGACAGATAGACCCAGTTTAACACAATACCCATGTATTCTCAAACAATCTTATGACTTAAAAAAGTATATGACTACATAAAGAAGAAGAAGAAGAGGAGGAGGGGTTTGGATTTGATATCCCGCTTTATCATTCCCCTAAGGAGTCTCAAAGCGGCTAACAATCTCCTTTCCCTTCCTCCCCCACAACAAACACTCTGTGAGGTGAGTGAGGCTGAGAGACTTCAGAGAAGTGTGACTAGCCCAAGGTCACCCAGCAGCTGCATGTGGAGGAGCAGAGACGCGAACCTGGTTCACCAGATTACGAGTCTACCGCTCTTAACCACTACACCACACTGGCTCTGATTCTGTGTTGTTTATAGATAGGTCAATGAACTATTTAAACATCTTGAAAGTGCAAAATGCCTGCATCAGGTGAAACATAAATAAGTATTTGGGTATATCACATATGTATGTGTCCTTCTAGATCTTCCCATAAGAAAGAAGATCTTCACGATATAAGAGCCTGCTACATTACTCTGATCTAGTCCAGCATCCTGTTATCGCAGTGGCCAACCAAATGCCTGCAGGTATCCTGCAAGCGGGACCTGAGCAGTCTGCCCTCCTGAGGTTTCCAGCAACTAGTATTCAGAAGCATTTAAGCCTCCATCCA